>NW_027526295.1:137631111-138231111 GCF_048455015.1 Haemaphysalis longicornis | reverse complement strand
TGTCGTCCTAGCTCGCTCGCTCGACCCAAGTATATAGACCACCAAGGCGGCGTCCCGGGGTTCGCGGCGTATCCCACAGCCTTCGAAAGCCAAGTGGTTTATACAGTCATAAGCGTTCGAAACTCGTGAAACGCTGGCGCATGTCATACATCTTCCCGTTGTTTAGCGCAAAGAAAACTGTAGGTACACTTGAGGAAAAATACACGTAATCAACCGGCACCGCCCGCGTTCCTTTAGTTAAGGACGCCCGTTGGGTTGGTTTTTACGATAGTAAATACGAAATATGACAGTGCAACGCCGGCACGTGCGCAGAGAAAAGCACAAAGAGAACAGAACTCCCGCTGGCACAGTTTCAGGCAGGGGGCGCGCGAGCACTGCGAAGGCGGGACATTTGAATTGCATCGAGTGGTAGCAGTGACCGGATAACGGCGCTACAGCCCATTATGGCGAATCACTGCTCTGCACTTCCGACAGCTTTCACATTGAGTGGAACGGCTTTAATTTTTGAGGAGCGCCGTCTTCGGGAAGTGCTACTTAATGTCCAACCATATTTTCGCGTTTTTTGAGGCGAAAGCCTAAAGTGCCCCAATGTGTAAAAAAACGCTGTTGTGGTTATTGTTGTCCGTTTAAGAAAATTGCCGCTGCTGTAAACTCGAAATAATTAAAAAGAGGGCCGCCTATCTGCTCCTTTCGTTGCAAATGTTGCCGAAAGACGATAGTCGACTGGCGCCCCTGTAAAGTAAAGGCCTTCCTTCTCTTTCCGGATCACCTCTCATGTGGTTCCTTTCCCGTCTCGCTCCTCACAAGGTAACACACGAGAGGTTTGCTCAACACAATTTAAACTTACCGCGTTCTATTGCAGCAAGACGGGTGTTTCGATGCCAGCGTTGCCGTACGGTGGAGACGCGCGTGATTTGAGGCACCCTAACACAACATTTATAGAACCACGACGTCCTACTGCACGAGCGTTCCAAGCGGAACATGGATCCCATGTAGTCAAACCTTTCGTTGCTATTCGTTTGATTTCTTAAATGCCGCCAGGAGGTAGCGCAGGCAACAGCAGGCGATGGTTTTCTGCCGTTGATATAGTACTTTATTTGCTATCGCAAAAAACAAGCACTCATGAATTTTTTAATAAAGGAAAACTGCCGATATCACTTGTGCACTGATTTTCTGCCTTATATTTGCGTAATGTCTTGTTCTTGTTGAACAATGTTGACAAGAAGGAACATTGGCACCGGTCTTAGACGTTTAGATTTGGCTGAGGGTATATAACACAATTGCTCAGCGTTTGTTTTACTTTGGCAGGGTGGATGAATCGAGTGACGGGAAGACAGGAAGTCGGACAGACCAAACTTTCTGCGTTTAAGTAGCCCAAGAAAAACTATCGTCTTTAAAACACATGTGCGGTCCGGTGTGATTTCAACCTGGCTCTGCATAGCAGCAGCCCAGTGCTCGACCGACTGGGCTATGTTCACACGTTGCCAGTGTAGAACAAAAGTTCACGTCGTTCTTGTTCTTACTTTCTTCATGGAACGTAGGCACGTGAGGGATTCGCCAGCAATCGGGAAGTATCGTGTCAATGTGTTCACTTCACAAAATTCACAAAAATATGAATTTGAAACATAAAAGTTGTACAATAGTGCACGTGATAGCACGTGGAAAGAACAGGTGCATACCAGCCGCGCATAAAGCTGATTCTGTGGAAGCTGTGGCGTTGTGACAGCCTACTTGCTGACGTAATTATTTGCATCGTATGACAAAGAAATGAAAGGGAAGAGCCGCATACACGGTGCAGCAGAAAAAAAAGCGGGTCAAACTAATTCGCGCCAGAATGCGAAGAAACGGAAGCGAAAAAAGAGACGCAAATATGGTAAAGTAGTAAACACGTTTATAAGAATCCCCAAGCTTTTGCCTACAAAGCACCTGAACTCACATAAGTGCCCGAGGGATTTTGCAAAGACGAAAATATTCTTTTAGCTACGTAAACGCGGACGTTTTGGCCTGTCTGTATGCGCTCCATTCAACCACCCACACAAAAACATTTGAAGGTACGCTTGAACTCGAAGTATGTACCAGTCAGACCATTACAAACTAGTAACTCCTCTAACATGGTTGATACATGTCAAAATTACTAAGTGCGAAGTAAAGCTCAGGCTTGCTTGGAGCAAAATATACCTACATATAACCAAGTGTGCCCGCGTTTTTTTTAAACTGAGGGTACATATTGCATAGGCTTCTGCAACAAGAGACGAAAAAAGAACAACGCCATAAAAATGGCGTCAAACAATGGCCAGATAAAACGAAGCACTAACAAAAACTGCCGCCTCGAGCTATTCCAAGCTGAACAGAAACACAAGGTTTCAACAGAAGGCGCGCGGGGAGTATGAACGGGAGAACATCAAGTTTAGCTAACCCCATCGCATTCATTATGAGAGGAGGGAGACGGAAAAGGAGGAGAGTGAAAGATGCAAGGGGAAGACAAGAGATGTGGCATGGCAGGGGCGGCAGAAGTCTCATGTCTTTCAACATTCGCAGCGAAGCAAGCGAACCGCGGGTAATTTTTCTTAGGAATGTTATCTTCAGAATGTTATCTTCTGTTAGCTTCATCTGGAGTGCCGGCGACGTTGTTTCGTTGTGTCCATCAGCTGGTCTTACTGCCTACATCTCGTAATACTGTCCTGTTTGCCGTTACACCCTATTTAGTGACGCATCTTCTGTCTGCACGCCTTGTGTATCAGCGCTCAAAGCCCTTTGTTCCTTTTTACGGTGAAATGTGACGATCGCCTGGCTACAAGCATATACCCCGGCCGTTCACACACATACGGTCTCTGTCTAAATTTTCTGGGCCATATCGCAAGTGCATACGCCACGAAAATTCAAATACTCGCTTACCATCTTAAGCGAGGCTGAAAGGTTTTATACCAGGAGGCTGCCAAAAGCTTTTTTTTTTCTACAATCACGAAATAATTTAGCTGGAGTTAAACGTTAAGCTTCTGCTTTGAATTCTTCGGAACCCAAGCTCATTTTTAATGGCCTAGAAAATTTTGACAAATACTGCACGTCCCTACGCCACGTCGTTACATCACCCTTGTCCCCACTGACGGAACGAGCACAACGGCGGCAGGGCACTCACTCTCGTGCGATGCTGTCGAGGATAAAGGGAGTAAAACGACGCCGTGTTGCATTCCTGAGCAGCAGCACCTTGATACCTGTGCGGACGCCGGCTTGACGTATCCCTGCTCGCAATGAGAAGAGCTTGTTTGTGGTATGTGTCCTCAACTGGGATAGTAACGTGTTACTGGCTGCTCAGAATAGCGGAGACTGAAATAGGGGAGGGAAGAGAAGGAGTATATGTGTGCACCTGCGTGTGTATAAATACTCTCGCAAAACACGACCATACTCTGTGTTTCTTTCAAGTCCTTCCACGAATTCATCCATCTGGAATTTTAAAGACAAAGCCTTCTTAGTAGAATCGCAGCCGTCCTGTCAAAAATCTAATGCATTTCTCCATAGACTGGTTGGTAGGCCGGAAAGCTCTGGTAAGATGTATGGACACACTCCGCGTGCGGAAAACAAGGCTTCAATTGTGTCAAAACGGTTGCTCGAAAATTGCGAAAAAGGAACGGTTGTAGATAACACAATTCACGCAGCGATCATGAAGAGGGAGAACAATAGTACACATTTATCGCATGAACCACGTATATGTATACATTCAGATCGTTCGTAGAGGCGCTTACTTAGTGCACGAACCGTCTTCGCACGGCTTCGTTCTTTCTTCGCGATTTGAGTGTTTCAAAACGTGACGATCGATTGGACGCACTTCAAGCGCATGCTAGACGCACTTCGGCGAATGTTTTGACGCGCTTTTGATGCATTTTTGTGTCAGAAAGCTTTCGCTCTTCCCTCAACTTTCGTTAGGAGGAGATGGTGTTTTTTTTTTTTTTTTTTTTTTTGCTTGGTCTCGCACAAGGTGTGTAAATTCGGCAATATATATGTAACGCACATTTACTCGTCCGTTCATCGCTGGTATTAACGTCTGGCTCGTTTATTATAATTATCATTGCCATCGTCATCATCATCAGCCTGTTTTTGTCCACTGCAGTACAGAGGCTTCTTCCACCAGCCACTTCTGTAGCCAGTTTTACAAGTCCATTCTGTGTCCCCGAACTACCAGTGTTCTCTGAACGTTTATTACTGCGTCTTCCCGTCATCTGTATATTACGCTGTGTTATTTCCGCGCTGTTATTTATGAAAACTACTTCTAGTTGAAGAGGCAGCCCACACCACTTGATATCCTCCTCCGCTCCTATCGTAACTACACCCTTCTCATTAAGCCAATTTTTTTTTATTTTAACGCGTCCCATTACACCTGGGCTATCAGGCGCGGCCTAGTGGCAGCTACTGCATAATTTAAACCGCCTGAAGATTTGAAATGCGCACCGAAATCAAGTCACATGCACGCTTTTTTTTTTAATGAAAAGCTTTCTTGGGGTACTTAGACCCGAAAATTTTCGTCTTTCTGCGTGTGAGTCGGTGTGTCTCTGAGTTAGCCACCCGGCCAAGAGAAAATGAAACTCTAAAAATCATTTATACAAACAGGCAAAGCCTTTCCAAACCACTAAATGTGGAAACGCATTTCATACTTGTCAAAATTGTTCACAAAAAGGAAAAAATTAGGCACATTTGAGGCAGAGCATCAATGAACAAGTGGTACTCGCACTGTTATTTTAATTGACAATAAATTTATGCTTGGTTGCTACGATAACGAACAAAAATACGCGTTGAAAACAATGTTTTCACCCAAAAGTACAAAATGCGTTCGCCCGAGAGCCTTGATCCCGCCGCGGCATTCCAAGAAGTCCAACGGACACTAAAGGTTAACGTAGGTGGTGCGCTAGCAGTGCAAACGCGGGAAAATTGAATGGAGTTGAGCAAACCTCACCATGTTTATCAAGGGAGAAGCAAGACGGGAGGGGAAGAGCGCAAGAAATGGGCACGAGAAAGAAGAGAGACATTTCCGTTTGAGGGGTGGCAGAAGACTATTGTCTTTCCGCGACACCCTCTACCAGCGAAGTGAGCAGACACGCGGCCAATTTTATTTTACCTCTACCAGAAAAATGGTCGCCATGGCCGGCATCAAACCGCGTCTTGGAGCTCAGCAGGGCAACGCCGTAGCCAGCCAACCACAGCGGCAGGTCCCATTCTGGAACTTAGCTGGTCTTCGGCAGTTTGCGAGAAGCGTGGCAGAGCCGACCTTTCGACCTCCTCATTTTTTTACTTTTGGCTGCTTGTCTTTTGACCCCATTATGGTCGCCAATTTCGCGCGGCGGATTTAGCCTCTGCACCTTTAATGCTAACTTCTCTTTATCTGCTGTGAGGAAGTCCTCCCCTCTTTCTCCCTCTCTCTCTCTGTTCGCGACTGCCGCAAGGCAGGAAGGGGGATCCTGTATATAGAATCGTGTAAGATGCTGCGGCGAAACGCTGTTGACGCACCTTAGTATAAAGCAACGTTTATACTAAGAGACCAAGCGCGGGGAACGTCACCAGGCGGACTTTTTTCCGTTATACAAAGAAAAAAGTAAAAAAATAGGAGGAATAAACTCGTTGTATGCAGTTTGCGCGTCATTACCGAGGCCATAAATGGAAAACGTGCCATGACACCTTCCTCTTCTAATAGTGCCGCATGCAGGTGATGACAGCCTGGGGGCCAATAAAGCTGCAGCCAAGAAAAAAAAAACAGGTTAAATGCGGGGAAAAAATACAGGCAGCCCAGTAATCCTAATTTACGCTTCTCTTCGGCGCACTAGCTGCCTTCATGTTTGCTACGCGTTTACGTGTTGTTTCGTTCTTTGCATGGCACCGGAGGCCCCGTGGGAAGAAGCGATGAGGCCGCCGAGGAGCAGTCAAACTTTCAGAGGCTCTGGAGCAGATTTCTCGAGCGGAAGAAGAGTTGCGCCAAACGACAAGGTGAGTGCGAGTTTTGGCCAAGGCGCCGGTAGTGTCTATTCGTTTGATTTGGCTGGGAATTCGTCTTAATATATCCTTTGTGCTCTTAGGGCCGTACATTCCGACACAAATACAAATACAAATACAAACAAACACACACACACACACACACACACACACACACACACACATATGTATAGTCGTGAAGTAGAGTCCTTAGGTGCTGCAGGAATACACACAAAGTGAAAGTACACTCTTTGTAGACTATTTCCAACGTTTCGACCTGAGACAGGTCTTCATCCTGACGAAGACCTGGCTCAGGTCGAAACGTTGGAAATAAAGTCTCCGAAGAGCGGACTTTTACTTTGTGTGTCTGTATATATATATATATATATATATATATATATATATATATATATATATATATATATATATATATATATATATATATATATATATATAGCGAATCACAATAGGAAATGAGGGTCTCGTTGAAAATAAGGCAGAAATAAGGGTTGGCAGTCAAGAAAACCTCGGAAAGCAAAGGGGAGGATATGGTAGGTCATAGAAACAGATAAAGAATGTAGAAAGAAAGAAAGTGGAGAAAAAATGCCCGCCAGGTGGGATCGAACCCAAGACCTCCAGAATACTGGTCTGGTGCGGTATTCAGGAGGTCGTGGGTTCGGATCTCACCTGGGAGGCATTTTTTCTACACTTTCTTTCTAAATTCTTTATCTGTTTGAGAGAGAGAGAGAGAGAGAGAGAGAGAGAGAGAGAGAGAGAGAGAGAGAGAACGCCAATTACAACGTGCACATATTGACACAGATATTACAGATCCAAGGGCACGGCACCGTAACGAAATCACGAAAGACGTTTTAGACACGGGTTATTTCGAAACTTCCATTCGGCTGTATACGACGGAGAACCGGCGGTTTAACGTCAGCTTATAACGCGGCGGAACGATAATGGTCCGAAGGAGCGACCACTTCTCGATAAGACGCACGTGAGTCCACGTTCGAGGCAAAATACGGTCACGTCTCGTCCCGGCGTTATGCAAAATCAAAACTCACGAAACGTTGCAACAGCGGCGGCGGGGGGTGGGTGGCGGAGGTAGCAGAGACAACCTCCGCGTCCCCACGGACTCTGCCTCATAAACAAGAGCACCTGCGCCAGGAGAACCGTTCCATCACGATTCCCCAACGAGCTGTCGTTGCGTAAGCGCATTGTCGAACTGCTACGACGAGCGGTAATGTAAGCCTTGAACAAGCTGACTGACTCAGTTTGCATCGGTTTGTGGTGTGCTGAAAGATGCCATATGAAGCAAAGCTCTGAAAGTACGCTTTGTATACACGTTTTCGTTCTCGGCTTTTTTGTTCGTTGTTGTTAGTGGTGCTGCTGCTCTTGCTGTTTTTTTGTTGTTGTTGTTGTTGTTTACTCTCCAGCCTGAGAGCCGAGGGGACTAACAAGCCCTCTGTAGATTTTGGATTCATCGTAACAGCCCGGCTTGATCGGCTAAGTGGGAGCATTTTATGGAGACGCTTTTCCCGAGATTGCGTGTCTGTACGCGGAGCTTAATCCTTAAATCTCCAGAGAGCTTACTTTGACATTCCCTGTCAAATTGACTTGCTTTATGTAGTGAATAACGGCAGTTACGTTTAGGTTCAAGGGGCACGTTAGGTGTTTTTTTTTTCTTTTTCCACACTAAGCTTCTACAATAAACTCCAATTTCAAATTACGCTTGAGACCACGCCACATTTTTGGTCTGTTTGTAAAGCCAAGTAGGTCAGATTAGCCTTCATTAGGGCACGATGAATTCGTTAGTTTGAGCAGGTAAGGATACCCTATGTAGGGCATGAGAAAGACAAAGGAAAATGGATCGATGCAAATTTAGTCCGCTGAAACTAGGGTTGCCACTTTTCTGCATTTTTCGCATGTCCGACAAGAGAATTCCCATCGATACAAACACTGGGACATCGGAATAGGCAACGAAGTAGACAAAGGATAAAGACCGAAAGCATGTAACTAGTCTATAGCCAAGTTTGGAAGGGCAAGAGAGAGAGAAATAAGGATTTATTGGAGAGTTTAGCTCCAACTAAAACAGGAGCTGGCTACTCCAAGCATTGGAGTATACAAAAGTTAGAATACTTACTTGCGTTAATGAACCACATAGAATAAGGGCATTGAAACAGCAGTGCTGAACGATCGCATGCGCACTCAGTAACTACTTGCTCTGCATAGTAAACAAGCATATATATATATATATATATATATATATATATATATATATATATATATATATATATATATATATATATATATATATATATATATATATATATATATATATATATTTTTTTTTCTTTTTTTTCATACAGCAGCGGAATATAGTATAAACAACCTATATACATTTATATACAAATAATAAAAAGTGGCCACGATGCGATACAGACACTTTCGCCAATATACACAACGCCCTTCTGTGTTTCTACAACCATCCAGAGGAATGTGCACGCATTTAGTAATGTTCGCACATCTTCGTCACTTGAAAAAACTCCCTTAAAGCAAGGAAGGACGAAATTTGAAGAAAACAGTCAGGGGAAAAAAGGGGGGGGGGGAATTATGACAAAACTACCGGTGTTTAAATACTTTTTTCTAAACACCAACGTTGAAGAAGCGGTCAACAAAGTGGCCTTTCACAGACGGTCGTTCGTGAGTCGAATGCCGCGGCGTTCTACGCATTTACCTTAAATTCTATTGTTACTAGAAATATCGATTTAAATCGGCAACCTTGTCAATCAAACAACAACCGTGCAGGATAGGGACTGCAAATCAGGACCCTTTCCCTACAAACAAGGTTGCCAGTGTGGTGTATACGAAAGAAGAAGGAAACACGGGGACAAAATATCTGAGTGTGACCGGGCGCTAGGAACCAAACACAAGTTAAAAAAATCAGAAAGCGTAGATCGAAGCAATATATGCGCGCATTACGCTCATCTGGAGAATAAATACGTGATACTTAGTTACACCTTGAATCAGCGTGGCGTACGGCCACACCTCCGCGAATACTCCGCCTCCTTACGTCCATGCTGTCCCGGCAGTCAGCGTTTCGGCCAGCCACTCGAGCGGTGTCGTTCTGACATACACGCCGTACTTCTCCAAGCTCTACAAGCGCACCATCACATGGCAGTCCAGTGGAATACGACCCATTGTGGGATAACTGGCAATTTGAAGCGGACATTGTTGCATCCATTGCGCATAACCATCGTGCATCAGCAGTATCCATACCATTCGCAAGGAAAGATGCGTCTTTCCTTGCATCTAGCGTGGCATGGAACATACAGCGAGCAACCTGGGATGTTTTCTATCGATCCAAACTGCAAATTAAACATGCCACCACGACTCTCAAAGCGGGTAGAAGTAAGTCTACATCGCATGCGCTTATGTAGCATACACGCGCAACTACGTCACCACTCTGCCTACACTGTAATGTGCGAAAAACCCTCCAGCAACTGCTCTGGGAATGTGCTCGATTTAGTGCGCAAAGAGTGTCCCTCGCAGTGTCTTTGGGACTGCCAGTTTCTGTGGACATTCGACTAAAGGACGTTTTAGAACCATGGGCATGTCCCAAACGTGCTTTATGGGCTACAAAAAATCTGATAGAGTACCTGCACCACACAGGTCTAGACCAGTCTCTGTAAATAAGTCAACGTCTCTGTGCGCATAAACTTCGTCGACATCATCGCCATTATCTTCATCACGTTACTAACTGGCGTAGCAATTTAGGCATTTTACCCCGGCTAACATCGCCAGACTACATTAAATATCGTTCCCTCTCTCTCTCTCGTTCTCCATGTTTTAAAACAACGGCTCACGGATGTCCCGGAAGGGGTGTATAAAAACTGGTGAATATCCCCGTCTCCCGAACAGTTCGCGCCTGCTCGCTGAAACGACCTTCGTCCCACATGCCGCATATCAGTGCCGCTGGGGCCTCGTACTGCTGCATGTTTTGTAAACAACTTGAGGGAAACTGTAGGCACTCAACGCTGGAATGCCTACAGCTAGTTTCACGAACCAGTACTGACGGCAGTGTCACCGTGGATGTCACATGATATTCTGGAGTGTGTGCTTTTACGTAAGGCAACATTAATAATTCAGGTTGACCGCGTCACGTGGCTTTTTCGGCTTCCCGCATCAAAAATCGTCCCTCCTGGTGGCGATCGCGGCGTTACTCGGCAGGGTAGCCGGAAACACGCGCTGGAGCTGCTTGGTAATGCGAGTAATCGGGAGTAAGAAAACGGATTTTGATGATAATGATAATGATAATGATAATGATAATGATAATGACTCTATTTGGCGTCAAGGATACATGATGCAGGAGACCTGCAGAAAAAGCTGGCTTGATGCCACCTTGACAAGGCCGCAGGCCCTCCTCCGCACGATTAAACTGACACACCTTGCATAACACATGGACCCATAATCAGTTGTTACCGCGGTTCATGGCAATTAGAACAAATTAACTTAAACTTGTAAAATTCCTCCGACACTTAAGTCCGCTGGCAATAATCTGGCAATAATAATAAGCCTGGCAATAATCTGAGCTTTCTTTACTGCTGAATCGTGTTTGTGCCTCTTTTTTTCTTCGTCTTTTGACACAAATTACACCGACAGGCGGGCTGGCCGCACTTCACGCTCCAGCAATCCCACAGTCAGAGCTCCCCTCCGCGTTCACCCGTTCTACGCACGTGCCGTCACGTGCACCTGTCACAGCGCACGCATCAGTCTAGTGCCTGTGCTACACGTCCGCTTCAAAGACCTCAGAACCAATTGTCTATCGAGTGTTCCATTGTAAATACATAGGTCGAACCTTTAAGTGAGCGTTCAGCTGTCAATCGAAAGTTGTCGTGTAGCACAGGCATAATTCATTCTGGCAGGATGCGGGTTGGGGCTGTGGTTACAGCCCGTGGCTGCTGCTGTGGCGTCACGTGTTCAGATCCCACATGAGCGCAGTTTTTTTTTTCTTTTTAGAGTGGCGGCCATTTTGGTACCCTTCGTGTTGTCCACGATGATGTCTTCGGTCCCATTTCGCTTTTGATAAGACGCCTAAGGCTTATGCTTTAAAATAATGAGAGACGAGAGACAAGTTAGTTATCCCTCACTGCAGGAGTGCTCCTCCGCCACCACTAAAAAATCCCGGGCCCTCTCCACTAACGTTAAACCTGAGGAGGGGGGGCAAAGCATGCAGTGTAAAAGAGCATTCTTCGCGCCTTGGCGTTCTTGCCCACGGAGATGAAACTGTTGGGGATAAAAGTCTCGTGTCTTTGAAGCACGAAGCGTTCTACCACGAAGCTTTGGAAAACGAGTGTCCCGGTGTATTCATTTAGTACGCATTTTTGCCGATGTTGATAAAGCGTTCTAGCGCGAGGGGTTGTAGAACGAGTATGCCGGTGCGTTTTTTTTTTTAGAGCGAGTTTTTTACCATTGAGATGGGACGTTTTAGCGTCTAACGGGACACAAACAAGTGTCCCATGGTTTTAGTACAATGACTTCATGATGCTACGGCGGCATAAGACGACGACGACATGAGACGCCGACAGTCCGAGACCCTAAGGGGCTCGCCCCTAAAATGCTGAAGCGAGAAACGGACGGGGTCCTGTAACATACTTTTATCCGTCATACTAATAAATGGGCTGAAAGAGCTTCGGGTTACATCAGTTGCATTCTTTCTTTACTCTGGGAAGTCCTTGAGTTGCGTCGAGATAGCGCAGTGGCCTCACGGTCACAAACGTCCAGCTATAAAAATGAGCGTTAGTTATTTATTTCAAAATTCGTCCAGTGTCTGTGACCCGAATAAAGCTGCAAGATTTGGGAAGTCTAGTACATATTTATGATGCATTAAACGTGGTAGTCGAAAAAAGCGAGGGAAGATGGGGAAAGCCGAAACTGCCCAATACGGCTGGCCTCATTTACGATACCGTCTACCATATAATATGGGAGTGCCACCGTGCTCCAAACTTGCCCCCACTTCCCAACCCCACCATCGAGCAGGGGAGGGCTTCCCTGGCCTGCCCAGACCTGGATATTTAGCTCAAACTAGTAACCCGAGCACGGCCAGCCAGCCGAAGTCCAGGCATCCCGTGATGCCTTCCACGGGGCGAGGCCCACACATCAGCCTCTGCTCGATAAATAGCTCTCTCTTTCTGATTGAAACACACCTACTGCCCGATCAGCCTAGGCCTCCTACTGCAAAACCATAGAGGGTTTACAGTAAATGCCATGCCAGTAGTCAGAAGGCGTATTTCAGATAGTCGCTGTCCATCCCTCAGAGAAGGGAACAAACTGAAAGTACAAATGCAGCCTTCTAAGACGTCCTAGGCGCAGGCCTGGAATTGAGGAAGCGCTTTTTTCAGCCCGCGCTGAAATTGCATGTCTGGGGGAAACATTCCTACCCACCGGTTTCGGTAGCCCACGCACTAAATTTAAACTTGGGTACGTCCTGAGAGCTTCGAGCAATTTTGAGTCAACAGCTGCAAAACATCCCAAAAGTACTTCAAACGCGCACGTTGTGAAACTTGGGTTAAATTGAGTGTCGGCGTGTTACAGCTTTCAGAAGCCTTTATGGCTCGGCTCACTCTGTCGCATAAAACCACTTTGCATTCCGCACTAAGCAGTGAGCAGTCGTCGCGGGCGGAGGGATGCATACGAGGCTCAAACATTTGCACCCGGCGTGTTTTTGGTCGATGAGCCGTCGTGCAGTACACTCGAGTTATGACAACGTTCATTCAAACAAGTTGTTCCTATCTTGCGGCGCTCATGGCACGCTGAAACGTCTTCGCTTCTATTTGCGGAGCTGTTATACGTCAGATGCGTCTCCTTTGACCAGGGATTCGTAGGCCGCCAGACACTTTTGCCATTCCATCTTTGATACGTACTAGAACTGTCGGAGTTCCCGCTTCAACTTAAGCAGCAACTCCCGTCGCTGACTCGCCACAAAAACCCGGTTGCTGTGATCATTGAAATGCCAATCCGGGACTAGCACAAAATTGTTAATGGCGGCTGCTGGGCTGAGGTAATAATCATACAAAAAATACGCTCGGGAATCAATATGTTCATTTTGTTTTGTTACTTTTGGCTTCAGATCGATATTCTCCGGTAATCTTAAGTTGCATTTGATGTAATACTGACCCGCTTAAATGCAAAAGCTTCCATGGTGCCTTGCTGAGGATACTCATTTATGTTCCCAGTCATCCCAGTCATCCCTCTTGGACATCGGTGAAATTCCATCACGCTTTCAGGGCAGTTCTGGCAAGGGAATTCTAACAATATCAGCTTACACTAAAGCAAAGAGACGTCACCTTCGGACGCTGTATTTACTCAACAAACACGCAACGCTTCATCAAGCGGCTACAGTTCAGAGTTCCTCTAATGGCAATTTGAAAGCCATATTAATGTTTTTGTATCCCCGTAAGTTCCGGGAACGCGTCTGATTGTGCTCGCGTGAAATAGCCATACCTGGGGTTCTAAATCATCTACCTTGATGCCTATTACACTGCGTTTCACCACTGCCAATATTCTGCAATCTTGCATTACACTCAGTGCATTATAAACACTACGTTAGTTTCGAGCCGCTTTGCAGTTATAAACAATCCCTGTTGCGCAATTGTTTCAATGTGAGGCGTGCGGTACGCGGTTGCAAAAAACGTGCCTTACTCTCATTTATTCACCGAGAGAAATAAAGTTGTGGTGGAGGAATTTTTGACATACGTACGGATATATTGGCAATTTATATCCTTGTTCCGCTCATAGAACACATTCTGAGGTTTAAAAAAACATGTCGCGTTTAGCTGGTAAAAACGTTCGACGGACATGTCAACTTTTGTACAGATGAGTACGTTAGTGTTGCTTCAATCGCATACACTGCAGACGATGTTTGCTTGAGCAGCGATTTTCTCTTCTCGGTTTTGTTTTTTAAGAAGGGCGTCCCGGGATAAACTATAGCGCCAGTCACAGCAAAGACTGGCATTATTCTTTGATGCGAAGCAAAGAAAACGATCGTTCGGGACGCGCCGTCTTTACGAGACTGATCCAACCTGCGCTTCGCATCTTAGGAACTCCCGGCAAGATATCCTCTGAGTGTCCTCTTTGTTAGTTCAAAGAATACGTTACCAGGGATCGCACCGACTGATCTCGTACCCGGAGTGTCCTGAATTGAGATCTTTTGTCTCGTGGTATACGAGACAGGCGCATCCGCTCTGACGAGTAGTAAGTACCCACCTGATGCACCGACCCTAAATTTCAAGCAGAGGTGGCTGTGCTAGACGTACAGCGAAATAGGAATTACACTGCACGACGCACTTCCACTTCTATGGCGAAGTGCAGGCAAACAAAGCGGCATCCGGCGGACTGGGCGTAATTGCTTGACCTAGAGCGTATAATGCCTGTGCGGAACATAAATTATGCATGGTCCGAAATAGCGTCGCTGGTAACGGAGGAAATTGAAACGAGATTTACCCTCGAGGTTTAGAATGCGAACCGGATAGAAGGATTCGGGATTCTGGAGGAGTTTATTCGTTCACTACTTTGTCAACTTGTCTCGTCTAGTGCGTGAAAGCACTTAATTGTAGTATCAGCGTAAATTTGTAATTGTAAAATTTAGTGTGTCGTTGTTATAATGTGGGCTCCTATCTTACCACGGAAAGTAGAATGAAAATATTTTCTTCTGCCACGTCGCGACCGCCCAGGAACTTCTGCACTAAAATGGCCCCCATCGCCAGGTTTCCAGAAAACAACACAGTAGTGGTCTAAAAGTTAAGGCATAAAGTTGGGCTAGTTGGTTATCTGGCTGCATATCACTATCGAGAAATAGACACGGACGAAGAAGAAGTACACAGGACACTCGCTACATTGCAACCAGTTGCTAGTTGTAGTCTAGCGAGTGTCCTGTGTACTTCTTCTTCGTCCGTGTCTATTTTTTCGCTAGTATATGCAGTGGTCTAGAAGTTTATTTCTCCTGTTTCTCCCTCTAGGAGGAACGTGGTGGAACGCGGGATGTGAGACTGGGGTATTTGCAGCCGGAAGCATTAGACCTTTAGTCGACAAATGTTGGGCGTTCGCCTCCGCATGCGTCGGATCAGTTATTCGTTGAGAAAAGTAGGCTACCCTTCCTGAGCCTCAGGCGCCAGCGTCTAGCTGAGAACCCGCCGCTGCTTTACGGGAGGGGATTCATAAACGTTAATCTATTACTACTAGCGATACTCAGGACGAGCGTTCATCAAACCTTACAGCTGCCCCACTCCCCAATCCAGCCCCCAGTCTTGTGACGTAACAGCGGGAGGAGCTTCTTGAGGCGTAAAGTTGTGGTGGAGAAACTGTGACGAACATACTGCGCGCGGACCGCGAGAGTTGAGCAACGACTTAAATAATCCAACATATCGAAGGAAAGCGTGTTCATTTTCTTCTTCTATTGGCGGTGAGATGTTTGAGTGGCGCCCCCTGGCTCTGACGTCGGCTTAGGGATTCGCGCCGGTGTCGTCTGCTACACTCCGCTTGTGAGGGGCAGCAGTGCCTGTCCTAGAAATCGCCCGCTTTGTTGCTTTAGTGCATTAAAACCATAGTTATGGTAGTTCAGTTATTTTTGCCAGCTTTTGACACATCTAAATAATTTCAAGTTGTACCTCCTACAAGTTTGCAACACACCAGGAGAGAGAGAACAAGTTTCTTCAGAGCATCGGTCAGAAGATCGTTTGTAGCTCGTCCTTTCTAGCTTATTCGAAAGGATCAGCGCTCAGAGCTCCTCGATAAGTATTCAAAATGCGTAGGCTTCCTTGCAGTACTTTTGAGATGCTTTTATGAAGACTCAACAGTCTAATGCTACATATCAAGCAGCGGGCCCCTACACGTGCATCGCACAGCAGGAAATAAAACGGCTGTCTTCTATTTATTTCGTGGTTGTTGACTTGTATGAGATCATTGTTTGGTTTTGTTTTTCTTTGCCCAACGCATTAACTTTTCTGCACAGTCACAAACGTCTTATTATGAGGTTTGGGGACATTTGGAAGACTCACAAAGATCGTGTGGATATTTTCTTCATGCCGTATGGCATACATTCCTTCTTGACAACTTTGCTTTTGTCATGGCTGCGTGCAAGAAGGTGCATATCCGCAGCGTGCGTTATTCATTCACATGTAAATACAATGAGAACGTTTGTGCTACGCCACCGCGATCGCGCCCCAGACAACGTTGTCCAGAGTACAAGAAGGCGGCCTTTGTGCTCCGAATTTCTATCGTAACCATTGTTATCATAACGACCTGACTCTCAACCTGAACAGTGATAACATGATTACGGTGTTGAAGGCATGATGCACTCACTAACTAACGCAATAAATAGTATACGTACATATATTACAAGAATCGAAACTGATGAATATTTCCAAGCAGCTCTTTATTGGTTTTCAAACACTTCGAGGCGCAAAGAACAAATCCTATTCTACTCAGGGTGGCGTTCTATGAATTGAAGAAAATTGGTCTTACTCTCTCGTCCTGAACTGAGGACCCGGCCCACTAAACAGCTCTATTTTATTGTTAAGTTTTCTCCTTATCCTCCTACTCCTTCTCCTCTTGAGCGCAGTTTTCCTATAACGGATATCCGAATATTTCGAAGATACAGCTATGGGAAATGTACCGAAATAACCCTCCAGGTCTGAACAAACATATTGTTACTGTATCTTTACCATAGACGTGACTCGTTTTACTCAGTAAACCTCCATACTGGCTAGAAGCCTGGTATAAAACCAGCCTATACACACAGTGGGTTATTTTGAACTCAGCCTACAGTTTGTGCAGCCCATAGTGCATGTCGGCATACTGTCATGCCATGACAACGTAAAGAGATGTGATACAATACTTTCGAGCGTTCGGAAAGGTTGCAAAAACTGTTTTACCTTACATATGATTACCAAAAAATCGTAATGCCTCCTGTCAAAGCCGACAGCCCTGAAGGCCTACAAGTTGTTTTGGTGTGGTAGTTTCGCTGTTGTCACTTATACTAGCAGCTGGGTATTCCCTTTGTTCGAAAGATTGCTTAATACAGAAGCTGAGGCCTAGCTCTGAATCTTCGGGCTCCGCGCAGGACCGGCTTCGCAAGGAATTGGGCGACACCGGCTATGGTTCTTCCGTAGCGGTACCGAAAACACTACTTTAACTCACACCTTGAGCTATTCTATGCGATTTTAAGCCTATTATTATGACAAAAAGTTACGCACAGGCAAATTCTGGTGCGGAGAAGCATAAGACGTCGAACGAGGGCTAAGACAAAGCATGGAGAGCGAGCCTGAATGAAGCAGACGACAAATTCGAGAATCCCTAAGCCGACGTCACGGAGGCGCGATTCGCAGCGCCGCCCGTGTTCGCGCTCACCGCCAATAACGGTCAGATACGTATGCTGGCATTAACCTCTCGCTTTTCACCCGCCGCGGTGGCCCATTGGATAAGGCGTTGTGCTGCTGAGCACGAGGTCGCCGGTTGGATTCCCGACCACGGCGGCCGCTTTTCTGATGGAGGCGAAAAGCGAAAACGCCCGTGTGTCAGAGATTTCGGCGCCCGTTAAAGATCCCCAGGTGGTCAAAATTAATCCGGAGCCTCATACGACGCGCCTCATCACCTGCGTTGCATCGGCGCGTTAAACCCTACAATCAATCAATCAATCAATCAATCAATCAATCAATCAATCAATCAATCAATCAATCAATCAATCAATCAATCAATCAATCGCTTTTGTACAAGAACCCCATGTAAGGTGTGTCACGAGGGCACTCTGCCCTCAACGCCCCGCAAAATTCTGTGCCGCAGTAGGTGAAAAATAAAACGTGATCCTTGATCCTTGCGAATGCTCCCCATCATATTGTGATTCCACGCTCGCTTTCCTTCTTGTGGTTTGAATCGACCCAAGAAACTTATACTGGAATATATGGGAAGTTGAAGTTGCAGCAAAGTTGAAGAGATCGTAGTAGTGCGGAAGTAGGGATAGGGAATTGCCGCATTCTGGACTAATAGCGGAAGGTTAGGCCTATGAAGCGATAAACATACAACCTCCCTGTAAACCCAAGCGGATTTATTTTCAAGCCTGCTCCACAGCGGGCGTGCTTGCGCAGCGGTGAAGGTGAATTCACTAGTAAAATGGGGCCGCTTGCGAAAAGTTAGACTGGCCTTGTTGCGAGAAATGGACATCTTCCAACCATAGGCTAAAGATGTAAAAAGACACTGAATAGAATGGGACATAGGTGTAAATGGGTAAAATATTGTTTTCATTCTGGTCGACTCCGTAAACATGTTTTGTTTTTAGCCGGCAAAGTGTCGAGCGGCCGCGCGTTTCGCCTGAGTAGCCTCCCTCCCACCACCCCCTGACGATGTTACTTCCCAGTCATGTATTGCCGAAAATTTCAGTACAGCTGACAATTTTCTATTCAAGGAATCTTCTTGGGACAGGTTGATTTGTGAGACTGCCCTGGCGAAGGATACTAGTGGCGAAACCGACGTTCCGTGTGAGCAACAGACGGCTTAGACAGGGCAGGAATGGACGGGGTAATGTCTACATTTAATTTTATACAGTTTAAAGTGTGCGTTTGGATGGAACTAGGGCCACCCTTGGTTATATTTTTGAAATGGAAACTAAGTAGCAAAAAGATAACTTTTTCTCGGCGCTTTCAATCTAAACGAGAAACTGCAGATACACAATCTAATTACTTTCCCGTTATAAAAAAAGAAAGTTACAACACACATACGACCAATAGCATTTTTTATAGAATTGTCGGAACTAGTGACTCCGTGCTCCCCAATAAAAAAAGCTGTTAAAATTGCAACCCGTACATGTTAGAACATTTACACAACTAATATTCAGCGCTTCCGACAGCACACAGCAAGTGAAGCACTGGGCACCCACCAACCAGAAAACCACAAACGCTGGCGGTTCGGGCCAAAACCCAGAGGAATTCCTATCGGGTAACAGAGCGTATTGCCCTACTTTCAACAAGACTTGTAATAACACCTGTTATGTTGCAGAGAAAATGCGCCTGGAAATGCCGGCTGCAATTGCAAAACAATATACATCGTTGCTCTGTTCATTATGTCTCTACATGCACGTGTTAGTAACAACGAAACATTTAGATGTTGGCCAAATGTTTTTAGGTGTCCTTAACAACAGGTATTTTCGTGGGTGCATCCTTATAAAATTGTCGCCTCAATGCGTTAAAACATCCCAATTTCGCACACTTGTTTAAACCAAGCTGCTATAGTTTTGCATCAGATTGAAGGCGATTTTCTTCGAGAGGCAAGATATTTCAATCACAAACAACAAGCGTCTGCTTCAATACTGCGGTTTGTCTAGTAGAATTTATCTTGGATGTGGGATGTTCGCCCCACATATTTGGTTTTCGATTAGACATTAACCGCATCTTTGCTGATTTTTAGTAGCACTCCAGTATTCATCTCTGTGCACTCGTCTGTCTGAGTCCTCCTGCGTGGCCGTTTGTCTGCACGTGTCTGTTCCTGCCGGCTCGTGTTTAAATTCATTCATCAATGTCTTCATCTGTCGGTTGGTCCACCTGTGAGCACAGGGGCATGCTTTCCGTTGCAAAAGTAGCTCTTTAACGCGTCTTCCCCAATCTTTCCATTATTGCGCAGCAACCTCGGGCTAACAAATTATACACCGGTGAAGGACACTCTGCAGTACTCGTACGCTTTCGATCTAAAACTGTCCGGGAAGCAAATATACCACACAACAACACGGCTCCGATGGCATGGATGGTGAAAACAGACGAGCACAGCCACGCAGCGGGATTGTTAGTAAAGCATTTTTCACCGGTATAACGCTCGCTTTCCGCCTATTTAGGAAGGATTGAAAGGGCTGCACACACTAGGAGCGCTGCGACAAAAGCTCTCGTTGACCAACACTGCTGTCTAGCGGATCTGCCGTTGGCGTTTTCAGTTTCGGACATTCTCATCATCCGGTTACAAAAGGAAAAAGTGAAGTAGTCGGCCTCTAAGCGTCGTCACAGCACGCCGGAAAAATGTCAAAATGGCGGCGCTGGCCGATCATGCGGGAGCGAGAAGATTGAAACAGAGCTTGAAATGAGAAAAAGTGCTTCGGGAAACAGAGCAGTGGAAAGAAAAAAAAATCGTTGCAGTCAGCGGGATAGATACATTCGCTTTAAAAATATAAGCGCCGAAAATAACAATAGGTCGCAAGAAGTGGCGATACAAAGTTCCACCCACGGTGGTGACGCACGAAACATGGCTCAATAAGGAAAGATCAATTCCATACGCGCAAATCTGAGCGATGAAAATGGGAGCAAATCTGAGAAAAATGAAAAGGGGAGCAGAAACAAAATGTCTACAGTAGTTCTAAGAACTCTCTACTAAAGCGTAAACACTCTTAAACCGCATCTCTCCAGTTTAGGTTTCTTTTTTTTTCGACAAATAATATAGATTTGTATGTTTATTTACACTATTAAAAGAATAACTGCGTTAACTTCACCATTCATGCAGTTTTGTGCAAATACGGTGCGTTATCCGGCTGGTGCTTTCTGTGATTTTTCGTGCTTTTGTTTTTATTTGTTTGTTTGCTTGCTTGTTTGTTTGTTTTTGTCGCGTGAGGACAGTGTAGAAGATGGACATTTGAATTTGGTTAATTCATTTTTATTTTTATTGTCCTTCTATAAAATATCTGCATTTACCCTAGTATAAATATTAAATGTGTTAACGTCGCCAATAGTGCCTTCTTGTGCACATGCACGGCGTCACACGGTTGGGGATCTGAGGGACCCCGGTAAATTATGCTTAGCCATTGAAATGACTGGGGATATAGAGATTTATTTATTTATTGAGGCTTGTACGCTGCTCCTAAAGATTTCATCGTCTCATTATTAGCCGCCTTCTTTTTTTGTTTGACAAGTCGTCTCTGTAAATTAGGCTCAGATGACCGCTGCGGAATGTTCATTGCTGGACCGCCGACTTGATCTGAGCGGTTGAACTGTATGGGCATTGTACTGTATTGCTGACAAAGGCCCCGTACTGACGCGCGAGATTAGCACGTATACGAGCAGTTGAGGCGGGGTTTATAGTTTGCACTTCTGGGGTGTTGCAGTTACCTTAACGCGCCCGGTTATTGGAGAGTCGTGGTCGTGGGGTTATCGGGGTCGTGTAGGACATGCCTTCACGCAGAATGGTACATTACAAACATCGACAACCACCCATACCAAATCCATCGCCATGTTTTGACACGAAAGTGTTTTATGCCAGGATACACCAAAACCTCGCTGTCGTCATATCCGTTGCGGAAATGACATCTATAGAAAAAGTTCCAAGGACGCGGTTGCGCTCGGAATCGAGTCCACGATCTCTCTCGCCGCAACTGGAGGTGTGAAGCGCTCTGCCAACTGCGCTATTAACTCTTTTTTTTTCATTGAACTGCGCTGTGATGTCAAGCATAACAAGCGGTATAAACGCCCCTTATATCCTCCCCTATCACCTTCTCCATTCAGACGGTGCTGCCGTCTGGGAGAGGTGAGCAAAGTAGTGCATCATGACGCTAATAAGCCCCGACAGTTGGCGCCTCGATAGGAAAGCGTAAGTTGCAGTGTTTGTCTTCCGCCTTCTGCTTCGGGTGTGATGGCTCCGTGTAAGAAAAGGCAACGACGCCGACGGGCGAATGTCGCGCTCGTGACTGCTTTGGTGCGACGAGAGACACGCCAGCGGGAAGCGGAACGCGTTCACGCATTCATGTTCCAAGCCACGAAATCTGCCCCTCGCATTCCACAAGCTGAGCTCGTCGCAACGCAACCGGCTGCCGAACACGCCACTGAGCAAGACCGAAGTGGTCGCACCTTTGCCGAAGCGAACCGCCAGCACGACGTCGCTCACCAGGCACATCAACGAGACAGCCGCCGACCTGCAAGTCATGCTCCTTTCGCTGCAGCGGACCGGGAGTTCACCAAACGACTCGCTGGCAACCCGTTCGGTTTGCGAGCGCATGTGGTTTCAGGCGGATTTGCGCAATGCTCCGGCGCGTGCAATCCAGTGTCTAACTTTGATGCGTCAAACGGTGCCATACCGACGAAATATAAATAGCGGTGTGCAAGTTCATACAAATCCACAAAAAACATTCAACTGCTCCTGTGAAGGAACATTTCACTTTCGTGTTTTTCCGATTCCTGTGAAAGAGGGATCAAAACACATTTTTGGTAGCAGCGCACTACCACATCACACATACGCAGTTAGCACCGCAAACTGTTCAGTCGACGGTGCGCTTAATGTCAGCAAAGAGTGCTGAAAGAACTAGATGTCATTGAATATTAAAGCGAAAGTTCACATTAGAGCAGTGCTCGAAATTCAGCATTATAGGATTAAAACAACCCACGCTCTTGTTACATGAATCCATTTTACATGAAAGGTACGGTACGAGTTGTACAGATAATTTACCCGCTGGAATGATACCATCGCCGCAAACTCGGAAATACCACCACAACCGCTCGAACCGCTTCATACATACTTGAAAGACGGAAATGAGGAAAAGGAACCGGTATCGGCAAAGAATAGGTCAACAATATAACAATGTAAGGAATCGATAAACGCTCCCTGTGCTCTCGCTTGACACTAAAACACACTCCACATTCTCGGCGCACCAACTCAACCCACTACACAATGCGAAAATGAGCCCGAACCGGAGTTTTCTGCCTGCAATTCAGTCCCTGACTCAAAAGAAAGTGCGATATAGTCCTTGTAATGGGACTGGCTCATACATTTTCGCGGAGGGAGGAGCAACCATACGTGGTGAGCTTCCATTTGCTTTTGTGAAAATGCGACAAGGCATTCTCTGCACCACAGGAATACAACTTGACAAAGTGGAAGCTAATTATAAGCTTGTGATTCCTCGCCGGAATAATGGCGGAGCGCCTGTCTTGTGTCCATCGTTTCGTCCTCGTGTTGATGTTAAGCCACTGTTAAGTCACTGCTAGATTTTTAAGGCGAAATCCGTAAGTGTCCCAGTCTGCGAGAAACCGTCTTGTCGTCGTTGTTCGGTAAAGAAAATGGCCACCGCTGTTAAAAGTAAATAAAAAAAACACGCATGTGTGATCCAGCGGAATTTGATTCCGGTTCTCCACTGCAGTTGCCCTACCAACTGTGCTATCCCAGCACGTTGCGAGTGGGAGAACGGAAGTTGTCGTTGTTGTTCCGTTCTTCCCGGCACGTGCAACGTGGGGGGCTGTCCAGGAGTCTGGATTTCTGAGGGGATAAAAGTTCTCCGCTTCACAAAATTTACAAAACTAGGAATTAGAAGCGCGCAAAATTTGTAGAATGGTGCGTGCCGCGGGTTACCTGACCGCGATGGCACGTGAGTAGAAGAAAAGAAGCCGGTCGAAGTAATTGTCGCCTGAAGACAAGAAAACAAAAGTAATACAGCGGTGCAAATGAGATTTTGCAGCAAAGATATCGTAAATAAATATCGTCAGGCTTTCGCTTTTAAGGCACGTAAGCAGACTTAAGGGCCCAGATGAATTTTTTTGTTAGCCAGTGTTAGAAAACGACCCGTTGGTATGCGCGCTATGAGTACGAAGAGTGTGCTGCTCTTTCCAAGCACATAACGCGCCGCTGAGACCCACGTAAATACATGTAGGCCACATCACCAACGCCCGCATGCACATTTAAATGATCAATACAGCATGGGAGACGCAAACTCGATATCAGAAATTGATCGCTTCTTGGACATGAAAAGCACTAGGAAGCAGTGCTTTCATGTCCAAAATGGCAGGGATCATGTTTCATGTTTCAAAAGAAGCAGCGTACCGGAGCCATAAATTTCGTGTTATAAAAACATTGAGTGGAACTGGCGGGTGGAATTAATAAAGCGATGCAACCCTTTCTTCTGTTTGCATACTGAATATTACTTATATGAACGAGCACTCAAAAAAGCCGCGTTCATTAAAAATACTATTCAGTGATTTATAAGTCATCAACCTATTTCTCTTGCCTCGCCTATTACCGATTCACAAAACCCGGAACTCCCGACGGGAACACCACCGATCCGTCACCCGATATATAGATAACACGATGTCTGTAACCTCAGACGACGCTAATTTCGGACGCAACGTAACTCCGTAAACAGACAACAAAGCAAAATATGCCAGAAGATGCAAATGCGTTGGCCTGACTACGCATGCTCAATAGTTTGGAATTTCTCAACAGTTACGTCGCACCACAAAGGCTTCCTAAAAAAATCAAACGACTTTTGTCTACCTGAAGGAGGGGGCGTTTACCTCACAACAAAGAGACTGGCCTTCGTCCGCCTGACGAAGGCAACAATCGTGGTCGCAACCTTTATATATATATATATATAGACACGCATGCTAAAAAGCGAACGCGCTGAACTCACAAAATATGCAATGTTAAAATCTATAAGAGAAGTTATCATACTCAGCCTCGTCTTCAAATGATTCAGGCGGGTTCACCATTTCTACAAATTGATCAATGCCGCCTCGGGAGTTCCCATCACGTCTGCACTTCTGACGAGGGTAAAGAAATCCCCTACGCCTGCATGTTAAAGTATTCGAGTAACGAAATAATCTGCCTGACATGAGAGCTACTGGTATTGCGACATTAAAGCTCACCCCCGCACAGATTTTTTGCCACATATAGATAAAATTATCATATCTTACAAACTACATTTCAAATGAGCAGCAATTCCTCCTTCGTTTCTAGTTCCTGCATGTGGTATACAAGAACACAGTCGTTACACCATCAGTACATTTATAATGAGCGGCTCCCAGTGAGCCTTGCATGCGGAGGATACCTTGCACGCGCTTCCCCACTTTGTCGCGCCCGGTTTCGCGCTGCCCATCTCCTTTGATTTAGTTCTTTGTCCTACCTTGGATAAATTGAGGCCGGCGTTAGGCTTAATTACGCCCCAGCCGCTCGCTCCTGGAACACGTTGGCCTTGGTCTCGTTTAATTAAAGTTCTCCGCCGTATGTGCTGCATTGGCTTGATGGCGGTCGTCCATTCTCAAAGCACAATATACAGCATCCGAGGTGGGTGCGTGTGCGCATATCGAAATAGCCACACGAACACGAGTGCCGGCTTGAGTTACGGCCGAAATATCGAGCAAGGACTAAAATTACGTCAACACCAGCTTCCTACATCTTCCGTGGAATATCAAATTTCCATTCACTGCAACGGGTACGGAATCGCCCCAGCTTCGCGTGATCTCATATGCACATACTTATTTTCACGGAAAAATGTTTCTAATGGCAAGGCTTTGTAATATCAGTCGGCGCTGAAGAATGTACAAAGACACAGAATAGAATTCGGGCAAGGATTGCAGTCGAATGACGCCGTAGAGGAACCGTTGAAACTACCGGAGGAGCAGAACCGCATGTCTACATGGAGATGATGATGATGATGATGATCATGATAATGATGATTGTCGTTTTAAAGTTTGATTTCTAATCTCCTGTTTTTCCTCTAAAGTGTGTGTGCCTACTAATAGGGTAGCTTCACACGCGAACATTGCAGGGATGCAATCCTAGCATCCCTTGCTGCTCTTGGCTTCGGCGGAAAACTACGCCTGGATATCACGCTACCTACACAGGGGCGAGAACACTTCATGTGCACTCCTGAAGGCTCGACTTTCTACTGCGCTATGCTCGATTTTCTACTGCGCTCTACAAAAAGGAGTGCCTCAAAGAGCCGTCTTGAGCCCTCTTCTATTCAACGTGACACTTACCCACCTAAAGCGAGTCTTCCTGCCTGGCCTACATGTCACACTCTATGCGTACGGCAGATGCATTTGGAATGCGGCGCGATCACGTCGCACCATACAACAAAGACTGCAGAAAGATCTTGTGAAAATAGCTGCATACCTTTCACCCAGAGGACTGCATCTATCCTCCAAGCAAGGTGTTTAGATGGTTTTCCCTCGCAAACCACATGAGGCGATATCCTTTAGCCCACGGAGGCCATACCCTGAAGTATGTACGAACGCAAAGATTCCTCGGAATCATATTAGACCGTAATTTTTCCTGGGCTCCGGAGGTTAAAAGCTCTGAACGCGAATATCCACGATGTTAAAAATCATTGGATATCTTGCGTGTAGTCGATGGAGCAATGTCTGTCGCTCCATGATACTGCCCTGCAACGCCTATGTCGACGGCGTACTGCGCTACAGCCTTCCTGTCCTACAAAAACGGCCACCCACAATCAGAAAACAGCTAGATGCGGCAAGAAACAATTGCCTCTGTATCTGCCTCGGAATTCCTAAGGGGTATAGACGTGCATGGATACTGTCACTGAAGCTGACTGTCAGCCCTTGGGGCGTGATTCGGCTCGAAGAATTTATGCAGATACATCTGCGACATCTGATGCCCGCCAAAACCTATATAACGCGCATGATAGAAACTGGCAGCTCTAGTTTTGATCAAACATTGAAGACATTTCATGTTTCCATCCTCCACCCCCCGGCATCAAATTCAATGCTGTCTTATTTCCCGCCTTGAGCCCTTTCGCCATTACATTTTAGATGCAACATCCCCGGAATTGACAATGACGAATATGCCTCAAAGCGGCCTGCTAGAGGTACCACACGGCCACATACCCGCTGTATTCTGGCACAAATCGGATTTTACAGACGGCTCATGTACACTTGAGCGCAGTTCATCTAGGATCTTTATTTCACCAACTAACCAGACGTTTTCTCATCGCGTCAAGCGAGCAACATCATCTATGTCAGCCAAGCTTCACGACGTCAAGGAAGCTATCCGGTACATTATCCGCCAACCTCCGCGTCAATGGACCATCTACATAGATTCCAAGGCATATCTCCATTACAACGCGACGACTGCTTCAGCATTCACGAACACTGCTCTCGTAAAATAGCATACTTGCACCATCTGGCCAACGACACTGGACACCAAATAACACTTCAGTGGCTTCCAGGCCACTGTTGGGTTTCAGGGAACGAGAAGGCAAGTGAAGCTGCTCGCAGGGGCCTTCAAAATATATCCTTAATTCGAGGAAGATATTCTTCGCTAAGCATGATTTCTGAGCTATGACGAAGACACGTGTTTTAATGGAATGGGACCATCCGTGGTCTCTTCCAGAGCCCCATTGTGCCTTTTCTGCACTACATAGACTCCGAACTCAGGATGAACCTGCCAGAGCTACTTCTTCACTGGCTAGGAACTTTATATCCCCGATTACGCCTCAACGCAGCGCTTACGAAATGGTACCTGTTTTGATTTTCGCAACCCCGAAGCCTTACAGCGATAACAGCGAGCCGCCGGATACCGTGGAACCCCTACAGTTACATACCACCGCTTATATGCTCGCAAGGTGCCGTTTGGTGCAGGAAATCGAGTACGCAAGCCCAGGATCAACTTCTTAAAAGTACTGCTCAGGTCATGGACCTCCCCTTCAGCTCAAGCGCTAAGCACTAGTGGCGTTATTTGAATATCTGGACGATACAGCCGCCACTCAAATTATTTAAAATGCTACCGAATGTTCATCGAGTGTTCAAACAAACTGAACGGTGTTTTTTTTACCTATTTTCTCGTCTTTCTTCTGCCAAGTTATCTATAGGGCATTATCTATCCTCCCTTACCTTTCCCCCACAGAGTAGCATATCGGTGTTGAGATTCTGGCAAACCTCTTGGTTTTCTCCTCTAATAAAGACCTTTATCTCTTTCTTTCTCGTAAGCAGGCGACCGATATCTGTCAATTCCGTGATCAACCACTGACAGATCCTACGGTCTCCGAACCGTACACCCAAGAAAAAGAATAATAGTCCTCGGTGAAATAAAAAAAAAGTGCTGAAACCAGCTTCTATTACCATCAAGACATATTTTAAGAAAAGAAAATGAAAACCCATCATAGCGTACACAGACTAAACCGGATCGCTCGGAGCAGATGCCACCGTAAATCACACGGTGTTCCCTGAAGGAACGCCGGTGACAAGGCCCTCATCCTAAGCCGGCGACATCGCCTCGGGGTCGCGGCCGCGGAGGCTAACGAAAACCACCCAGTCGCCTCATCAACACGCCTCGTTTGCTTCTTCTACCCGCACTTTCCGCCTGGCTCCCGTCAAGAGGTCTACCGAAGTTCTCTGCGCCATGAGGCCTTCCCCTCCAGCCAGCCATGTCCAGCATCCCACGCCCCGTTGGGTTTCCTGACTGCAAATAACAGAAGCGAAACAGCGTGTTCTTCAGTTCTATATACAGGGCGATCAAAGTTAAGTCGACAGTTTTCTTTTTTTAAATAAGGCGCTAAGATGTACAGAAAGACCACCTCTACAGTGACGTTATGCGCCCGGGGGACACAAAATGGTAAGGTAATTATTGATGTCGGTAGCCTAATTAACTAAAATTGAATAATTAACTTTTTAATGGATGCACTACGCAGGCATGTTTGTATTGAAAAGTTGGTCGCAATCGTGTTTCTACGCAGTTTCATTTTGCAGAATTCTTCTAGCGCATCCGTACTCCGAGATATCGAACTGCTGAGTTTGATTGCCTTTCGCATGATTAACGCATGCAAGGCAATGAGAACCCGAGGCATGCTCCCCCCTTTTGTTACGTCCCTGCTTTGTACGGTGTCTGGTATGCCAACGGGGTGGAGGCACAGGCAAAGGTAATAACCGGCACCCTTTCAGTCTTGGCTGGCATTTATCGCAATCTGCAGTACTCGGAACCGCTATCAGAAACCCGCTGGTCTTCACTGTCTAGCATGCGTAATCATGCAAACGGCAATTAAACTTCGCAGTACGGATCTCGTAGTACGGATGCACTAGAAGGATTCTGCCAAATGAAACTGCGTAGAAACACGATCGCGTCTAACTCTTCAATACAAGCATGACTGCGTACTGCAGCCAATAAAAAGTTACTTATTCAATTTGAGTTAATTAAGCCACTGACATCAATAATTACCACCTAATTCTGTGTCCGGTCTTTACGTAAACGTAAGCGCCTAATTTAAAAAAAAAAATCTGTCGACTTAATTTTGAGCACCCTGTATAATCCGGGGCGTAGCCAGGGTGATTACGGGGCGTAGCCAGGGTGATACGGGGTGTATTTATCCCAACGCAGGATGACAAAGTTTACAGCAAACGACTAGAATTACACCGAACGACTAGAATTCGGTCAACACCCCACAACCAACGCCGCCTATAGGGGTGCCTGTAAGGTATATAATCACATCACGCCTCTTCAGCTGAGTATATGATACTATCGTACACCGCTCAGGTTCGACTTCGACAAACATTGAGGCGATCAATATTTGCCCGCCTAACTGAACGTAGGTCGTCATTGCCGAAGGCTGGGGTGCGTTCTGGAAACATTAGACAGACGAACCTCTCCAAGCCGACTTCCTATTTTAGGGCTCCACGAAGTGTTTATTCCTGATATCTTTCTCTGTATGTGCATATTTTGCCCATTCTCCGGGGCATTTTACCTTAATTGCACTGGTAACTGGACGCCTCACTTATAGCTTTAATTGAATTACTTCCTTGTACGGTTTCACGTGTCACGCCCGTAACGTGTGAAGAACTACTAATTCTTGACTTTGAATTTGGGTGCTTCTTTGTTTAACCTCAGAACAATTTAAGACAGAAACAAACGCATTGCAAGCACTTTCGCTCTCTTTTACGAGGAATGCACGTCAGCAATTTTGTTTTTATTTTCCGTTTACCCGCGCTGCTCGGACAACAGTTTGGCGTTTTTGTTGGTACTACTACCCAACGGCTATTTATCGTTCTCCCGCCTCGGCGTCGCCAACGCAACACGCCCAGCGTTTAATAACCAGTTGTCCCTGTCGCCACACTTGTTAACAAGATGGAAAGCGCTGTATTGGGAGCACAGGCAATCTTGCTATTCGAATCCACTGGGAGTGCGCGAATGCCGCACAAGGCGTCCTACAGGGCAAATCCTCCCTCCCGACATTGCATGCTCTTAATTTAGCTTTAGATCAATCACTGTGGCCTCTATAATGTTTCTTTTTTCCTCTTTTTATCTAAAAGGAGGATGTCCGCGCGGGATGTTTGTTTATCTTTTCTTATTGTTTGAGGTGGAGCGTGTTTTTAGCTGCCATTGATACGGACTTAACAAAAAAGTATCCGACTAGAACACATGAATAAATTGGGCTTTGAAAGATCGGTTTACGCTTCCGTAAAAGCAATAATTTGCAGTTGGGCGTTGCATTTGTCTCACAGGCTTTGCCAAGGCTCCAATGCCGAATAGAGGGGCAATGGTGATGAACGGGCTCTTATTGAAGCCCCGCGTGGGCGTCTATAATCGGCTTTCTTTTTTTACAAGCTCGCCTTGCGTTTCTCCCCAGCAGAAGTTAGGCAACGGATCGTGCGTTGGTTTGGCGCGAATTTCAACATGCCAACCGTACAGTAACTTACGCAAGACGTTAGATGAAGACGTTTTCCTCTGTATACTGAACCATGAAAAGAAATCACCCGTGAATTTGCGACCTACGGCTCGCGGAGCACGCATCCTTCGGTGCTGACAACACCGACAGAAAAGAGAAAAGCACGAAGTGTCCCGCGGGTGATTTGGATATTACATGCCGAAGTGCGGCGGCATTGCGAGAAGCCTGCCAGCCTCTCTCACCAAAATCAAGAAGTCGCAAAGTTGTTGGCGTGTTGGTAGGCGCACTGTGTTACCCCGTCATAAATCAACAACTCTTACTGCCGTCCCGCCCCCCCCCCCCCTATCCTTTCCCCGTGTTCTTTTTCACGGTCCGAAATCCTGTTTGCTGAGAGTAACCGTGCGAGCGAGAACTGCTCCCCCCCCCCCCCCCTACTTTTCGTCCCCAATATTTGGGCCGCAGAGAAGTTGCCACATGCAAAAGTCGACTTCATTGGTGGTTGCGCCATATGCCTTCTCGTTTTTGCTTGTGTACCTCCCCTTCTCTGGTATTTTCTGTCATAGTCATAGGTGGGCTTGTTTTGCATACGCATAGAACCAGCGTCTGACGCTCACAAAATTTAGATTTTTTAGTTGAACCTTATAGCCGGCATTTTAAAGGAATTCGAGAATGGCCGATCATGCCCGTCGAATGTGTGTCCTACTCTCGCAACGCCAGCGCGCTTGCAAAGACAAATCTCCCACTTCAAATCTCGCAAAACTTCATTCATAAACCATTCAACTGTCTCTGTGGCGTTACATAGAGGCCTGGTGGCTCGATTATTCACGACAGCGAAACGAGGCGACGGGACGCAGATAGATCGGACGAAATGAACCAGTTGTGCCTTCTCTTGTAGAACTGTTGTTAGGCCCACATGTTAGGAGAGAACGGGAAAAAACGGGAAGCTGGCTTCCTGCATGTAACCGAGCGAGCCGAGCATAAAGCCCGTCAGGCATTGGATGCGTGCACATCCCATCACTGATAGCAATTGATTATTCAGCGCAGCACTGACGCTTACGGACTAGGCTCTTTTGGGAAGTCCGATGGTGCGGCCGCCTGGCCCGCTGTCGAGCGCTGGAGCCGATTCGCAAGCGAGCTTCGGTACACTACCCGAAACAAATCCGATCACACCCCAGCACTTCTCATGGTTTATGAATGCGAAAACAGTGATGTCCCATTGAACGCCACTGACTGCTGCTTCGGCTTTTTCCGCTTCGAGTAATGTTTTCGAGTTTTGCTGGGCCTCTTGTTCAGCTTTCCGACGAAGTCGTTGCCGGTTATTTTGTAGACTTTCTGCGTTATTGTGCCGGCTGTAGGTTGGAATCATTTGGACCACATCGTTGAAAATTCTACTGCCGAGCCGAGTAACTTGGATTGGTGGTTTCTGCTGGGCCGCTCCGGTGGGAAAAGCCAGCGCGACGCGTGGTTGATGACCTGTCGCGCCGCCGGACGCCGAATGGTGGCTGCAGCCACCACCCGAGTCACTCTACGCTTTCCGCGTGACTTTCCGCGTGAGCAGACGTTGTCCAGCAACGCCGCCGTTGTGATCTAAGACTTCGAAGCACGCGCTATGGACGGTTCGTAGCCACGTGAGTTTAGGAGCCGTTTCACTGCAGTCACAGACGCCGCCGACGCGGGCTTTTTAAAGCGAAAACTTTCCTAGTGGGACCGACGGCGCCCTGTATAAAAACTGATGCAACTCCCCATAGACCGGTTGGTCGACCAAAAACCCGTCATAAGATCTCTGGACACACAACGCGTGCGTGAAAATGCACGCGTTGATTATACAAAAGGGGTACAATAGCCTACCTTTATCGAATAAACTACGTTCCAGTGTACATTTAGGTCACTCGTAGACGCGTTTAGTTAGAGCGCGAAAAGTCGCGGCATGGGTTCCTTCTTCGTTTGCGATTCGGGTATCTGAAGGTTTGACGATTGATCGGATGAACTTTCAGCGAAGGGTGGACGCACTTTTGACTCACTTTTGACGTCAAAGATTTCGCGTTTCCCTCAACTTCCTTTAGGAGGTTATGGTAAAGTTTTTTTGCTCAGTGAGTTATTTATTGCAGTCTTAATAAAAATGGCCACACTTCCTCAGATTTTAACAAAAAATTCACAGCGCTCCCACCCTGTGAAGAGGACGTCCAGCGAAACGGGCGCTCTGGCGGAATTTGCAGTGTTGGTGTTTAGCTACACTGGCGGTTCGCTTCGTTGAATTATAAGGACAGTGGCGCGATCTCTACGTCACAGTCTACGGTCCAACACAATTGGTGGGTAAAGACCATGACGTTTTATTATAGCGCGGCTACGCCAATCACGGCGCAGGCTCTGGTGCACCGCACTGGTGGCCACCGAAGAGCGCGCTGCATTGCGCAGCGTCAGGAGGTAGAGAGACGCTGCGCGTGGCGATTAGTATGCGTGACTCGGTGAAGAGGCAATGGCGGCGGAAAGGTGTATAAAGTGTGGCTGTAACCATACCCCTTCCGCAGATGGCAATGCCTCACTGTGCAATGCGCAATGCAGGAAAGCCAGCTTACAAAATAATTACACCATCTTTCTGGTGGTCGATTCAAGTGCCAATTAGTTTTCAATTCGTCGTTTCCGTGAGGTTGAGGTACGCAGCTACCGTTATATTTACCGTTTGGTTTCCATGGTAACTACCACACTTTTCACTTACCGGAACTACGAAATGAGAAATTGCGTTGACCCCATGCCTGTTTCGCATACTACTCAGGGTTCCCCTAAGGGAAGATGGTGTAATTTTATTGGAGGGGGGGTGGGGGGGTGTTAGAGTAGATAGGCATTAAAGGGAGAGAGAGAGAGAGAGAGAGAGAGAGAAAGAGACGTTGTACGTGGTATGAGTTTGTCTTTATTTAGGCATTATCATCATCATGTTCAACGTAGGTGACGTCGAGCTGTGGTTGGCGTTCCCCTTTGATTATGACCGCCTTATGGTCTGTGAAATGTAAATAAAGTCAAGGGCTGTGGTAGTGGATTAACCCTAAAGTTGCTGAAGATGAGGTCGATGCACGCTCCCCGGATGGTTGTGGGCTGCTTGTAATCACGGCCCGCCGAGACTCGCCGACGCACGCCGCTGCCGACGGCGATGAAACGTCGAAGGCGCGTGAAGCGTGCTCGTCTCGTGCCGGCCCAGGAAGACGCCGGCAACACTGTCCCTCCAGGAGCCCTTAAAGGGAAGCGTGCTCGTCTCGTGCCGGCCCACGAAGACACCGGCAACACTGTCGCTCCAAGAGCCATTAAAGCGTAAGACACCACCGGGCATTCAGCAAGCCGAGCATGCGCAGTGGGGGTGTGGACGGCGCAACAACAACGACAACGACAACGGAGGGACATAGCCCCGGCCATGAGATACTTCGCATCTAAAACCAAGCTTGCGCCGATCTCTCTAAAGTCGGATCTGCCTTCCAACCCAGGTGCATTGCTGAGAAGAGACTTCTTAAGGTTCAATGTGAGCGTCTTATATAAAAATATGGAGGGCCTAGGACCTTGCTTGTGTTTTTCATAATTGCTTCGCGTACGCTGAAAATTAAGCTGGGTCTGTCTTCAGGGGCAATCTGCTGGATCCTACGCATACACAGCTTCGGTGCAAAATGTTTCGGGAATACGGCCTCTGCCTGTCTTCATCCGGGACGAAACCGAAATGATAAAGAACGATCCTGCGTCAAGTCCTTCAACCGCCTGCCGCCTTCTACAGTAGGCAGCTGTAGCCGTTCAAAACAATTTCCGTGAATTTCCAGGAACGCCGGCGGCGACGTCTTGCGCGGAATCAGTTTCGCCAACACTGGGAATCACGTTTCGCTGCCTTCGCTTACGCCCGCCTCCGCCGACTGCGCGATCCGCTATACCTTACCTTTGCCCAGGCTTCATGGAAGATAATTCAATTACTGCGAGCAATCGAGCCGATGAAAACTTGCAACCTAGCTTTACACAAAGCCACATCAAAACAGCGGAGCCCCAATATGTGGACGGGCGAGCAATTTTTTCAGCTTTCTACACCAAAGAACCCGTCGTTACAGGTCGATGCACGCCGTAGTACCAAAACGTGCTTCACTTTCACGGTGATGAGCAAGCGAGGTTACGGAAGGAAGTGACGTTCGGGTGGGTGTGTACAAAATTGCGTGCATTGGCTGAACCTGTTCACCTATGGTTCGGCCATAAAGCGAGATATTTTTTTAGGGTAAAAGGTGGAGGAGGGGGGGGGGGGGGGCGTTAGGCGACCAGAATACTTTCCAGCGAACACAATTTTATATTGGCTTTAAACCTGTCATAGCCTTGCTCGAGTGTTTATTGTTCCCCACTTCTTTTTTGTTTTTCCTGGGGGGGGGGGGGGGGGGGGGGCGAAACACGGAAATTCGAAGAGGCTTTAAAAGCATATTCCCCAGCTTTTGGGCGTCTCTCAAGCCGCTTTAAGGCGGAGGAGGAAGCTGCACCTTCGGGAGCCGAATAATCTATCGTTGCAACACCGCGCCGGCTTTGCATTGAGTCGCTTACCCGTGTTTGTCGAAGCTGCATTGCGTTTTCTCCCACAACTCGAGAGTTGTCCGAGGGCAATGATAAGAGGTTAGAATGCTCCTGGTTTCAATAACAAGATGAATTTGGTCCGTCTGGTGCTCAGGTTTTGTACAGCGAGGTTTAAATTATTTATACGGCAACTGCGATCGATCGCCGTAAATCAGTCAGGCACAGTTTTGCGTTCGGAGCTCCACCAGCGTGCTCTGCGTGTCCGGTTCCCTGTACGCCCTTCCTTTTCTCATTGTTTCCTCCTAGTTCTTATTGTTTCCCAGCTGCAGCAATGAATGCATTTTAACAACCTTTACAAAATATCCACAAAAGTAAAACAGAAACTAAGAAGCGTATCTGCTGCGACGAGCAAATCACTCAGTGTCGCTTTTTGTCGCCCGTAAGTACAGCTTGAGCAGTGTTTACAAGCCGGAGGGAAAGAGTGAAAGCCATCGTCGAAAAGTTTTCAGGGTCCCTTTAAAGTCTATACGTGCGTCCTGGAAATTACATGCGAACTTTAGTTGATTGATTGTGGGGTTTAACGCACCGAAGGTACACCTGCCCAATCTAAAATCACAACAGGAATACCGCAAAAGCAGAACAATTTCCGTCGTACGACAAAAGTTTTGTTGCGACAAAAGAAGTCCTGTTGTTACGACAAATCCATCTGTTTTAACGACACACATTTCTGTCGTAACGACAAAGTCGATCTTCTCAACGACAAACATTCCCGTATCACAACGGAACTGCCATTTACGCTACTCTTCACAGTAGGCAATGACATTCAAATCATGTGCCACTACTGATGGAATATCAGGATCACGACACCACAGGAATTCAGCATGACTGAGCATCAATATCAGGACAGGAATACGACACACGACATAACACCAGAATCACCACACGACAAGAATACGACAGGACGTCAGTACGACACGCCAAAATCCGACAAACGACAGAAATTTTGCTTGTCTTTTTCGACTGGGATTGGTTATGAGGCAGTTCATGTGAACGTCTCCTAATTAACTTTGACCACCTGGGGATTTTTAACATGCGCCGAAATCTCGACCCATGGGCAATGTCGGTTTTTGCCTGCACCAGAAAGGCAGCCACCGCAGCCGCCATCGAACACGCGTCATTGGGGTCAGCAGCATAACGCAATAGCCACTTAGCCACCGCGGTGAGTAAAAAGCGTAAGCAGTTGAAACCAACCTTGAAGGAAACTTCTGTAGTTTGGCATTGGAGCGTAATTAGTTTTAATGCCCAAATAAGTCGCAATGGTGGCATGTTTAGTGGTTGTTAGGGATACCTGCTCAGCTGCATCTATCGAATGCAAATTTACTTCGCCACACGGATTTCGTACCAGACAGCACCCGACAGAAAATTCACAACATTATTCCTGAACGGCAAATCCTCGCGGTGACGGCCATCAGCCAATTCTGCCTGAAAACAGCAGGGCCTGCATAATTTCCTACTTGGACCTTATAAACAGCCAATACGACAAAAACGATCTCATAGCGAAGATCGTTTACGTCGGGTCAAATCCTAATCGCGCTTTGTGGGGCAAAAACACGGCGAAACAAAAGAAATTATACGCACCGATGATTTCACACATGCTGTCTTTTTTGTCGTTGCTGTAGCGAAACCGCAACTATTGGATTAATTTATAGGCATCGCACAAATGACAGTATCGGGAACTAGCGTCAGTTGAGTTGGTTGCAAGGTAAGCCCAAGACGACGCGTACTGCTCCCTGTGCTCTTTAATCATGCAGGATAAACTCAAACACATCAGGCCAAAGCCCACGCAGAAAAAAACGTGGCTGACAGAAAGACGCCTTTCTAGAGACGATAGTCTTTCTTGGGCTACTTAAACACAGAAATTTCGGTGTGTCTGTATATCTGTATGTCTGAAAGAGAATTTATTAAAATTAGTTACAGCTAGGACCCGGTGTAGTTAGCTACTACACGGGTCGACGGGGCACAGTATATACGCAATGTGCTACAGAGGAAACGAGGTAAAACATCACACAAGTTCCCAACGACCCGGCCAAACTGAAGCAGAAGCTGCGCAATAGTCTTATACACCCACAGCCAAATGTTCATACCTGTCAACATTGCTGAAGAAGAGCAGGACATTACGAATATATAAGGCCGGAAATAAATACATAAGTGCTATTTGCAGTGTTCCATTATTAAAAAAACAACTAGTGGTAGTACCCGGCGATGCCCGGGAGCCATTATAATAATGGCACTAATGGGCATAACACGTGTTAAGTTATTTGTTAGTTGTCATAATTATCTAGTTCATCAGGAAGTTGTACACAATATAGAACTCCTGCTTGCTTTTATACATGGGCTCCAACGGAGGCGTGTCGTGGTAATGGGAAACGTCTGGAGCTCGTGCATTACTGCAACTCTCGCTAAACAAATCGCACCAATACCGTGCGCTCAAGCGAGTGAGTGAGTGAGAAAAAACGTTTTATTAAGCCGGTGAAGTGGGGGTGGTTCCCTTTCCAGGCAGCCACGTGATGAGCGGACAGCCCTTGCTCTGGAGGCCAAAAGTGTCTGGACAACCAGACCGCTGCTGGTCACCAAGTTTTTTCTACAGATTAGTGGTGGGAATGGGGATGAAACAGAGGGGACATTTGGGCTTTGCTTGCACTCTAATAAGATATAAGGCAGAGTGACGGGTTGTAAACAGAACTGGCATTCGGCAGGTAGTTGAGACCGGAGCAAACAATGGAGGCGGACTGGGTGAGGGAAGGTATTTTTACCCATGGGAAGTGTTATCGACGCAGGTATGAACGATGCTCATCGAACACAGCTTTATGATATATGACACGGCTACTATGGAGGCGCGTGGTTGCAGAAAGTACCAACAGAGCGCGAGCGCTATGCAAATTCGGGAAAATTTAATCGAATTTCACGTCGAACGGGATGTGAATTTAGAAATCTCGCTGGCCTTTTTATCCGCATATTAGGAGAAAATCCTCAAATGCATTTTTGGGCAACTTTATTGGCACCATTTAAAAAAAAAGAATTGGATATATCAACAGGCTGTGTGATTATTGAGGAATGTGTAAAAACACACCGTCTTCCCGAAATCCTGATTGCTCTATTAGGTGGGTGTCATGAAGAAATATTGTAGTGCAGTGCTTAGATACCTGAATAGGTTGCCTATATCAACAAAAACCAGTTCAATATCGCAAATGGCAAGCTATAAAAAATTAGTATCTTAAAACTATTTTCACCGCTTGTCAATCTCTCCTTGGTGTAACTTCTAAACTTTTCCCCAACATTGAGCTGCAACACCGTAATCACAATGTCCTCATGAGATTTGAAGCCGTTTGAGCCAGCCACTTCGCCAGGGGTGGACATCACCATTTAGGACTTTTCAGCTCGTCAGGCGTGTCATTTGTACAGAACAATTTGACCCTTTTACCGGCATCGCAGAGCGAAATCTTTAAAATTGGTTTTGTGCATTTGTATGAGTAACATGTGTTAGCAAAATGAATTGGATAAAGGAATTAGTGAAAGATTCATTGGAGAATCTTTAGGAACACCCATTTTAGTCCGAAATGGCGATATCACCTCGAAAGTGTTGGCTAGGGCGAAATCCTACGACTACTTTTTAGATATTCTTAAAGGCTAGACATATCACCAAAAAGCGCTTCGATATGCGAGCGGGTGACTGAGATATTCAGGAATTTATGAAAACACAATTTTGCCCTTTTCCTTGGTTACGAGTGAAATTTCCGAAAATCCCGTACCTACGCTTTTACGCAAATATACTCGCAAAATTTTAAGTATCTAGACCTACCAGCTTTAGCTGGGCGTTGATGAGTCAGTCAGTCAGTCACTCGGGCCCTTTTCTTAATGCGTAAGATTATGGGGGTTTGGTTTTTGCGGTAGCAAACGTAATACTACCTCAACTGCAGAAAACCGCCGCCTGCTGTTACCCGCGCTACTATAGCTCCTGGCGGCATAATTAGAAATCAAATGGCAACACCAACAAAAGGTTCCACTAGATAGATTCCATGTTCCCCTTGAGGCGCTCGTGGAGTAGGGCAACGTAGTTCTATAAACTTTGTAGTAGGTTGCCTCGATTCACGCGCGTCTCCACCCTACGGCAGCGCTGGCATCGAGGCACTAGACTTGGAGCAGTGGAACTTGGTGAATTTAAATTGACTTAAGCAAACCTCTGGCTTGTTATCTTGGGAAGAACGAGACGGGAGAGGAACAGCATGGGGTGAGCGGGAAAGAGAAAGGGAGTATTTAGTTTGCAGGGGCGCCAGTCCACTATCGTCTTTCGTCGACATTTGCAACGAGACCAGCAGATACTGCCATTTTTTCTTAATGACGTAGACACATGCGACACAACGGCAAAAAAAAAACTATTCCTTGCTCCTCGCCACACGTGCAGACGGCAATATGTCTCCCGTTTCACCATATATTGCGGTGTTTGTTTTGTTTTTGTTTTTTTTTTTTTTTGCTTGGAGCAACTTTTGTTGCTTTCATTTCATGCCCCAAGGAATGAATTATTCCCTGCTGACAACCCCGCACGTGGGTGTCTGGAACCAATTGTACGGGAAACTCGACGCTCTGTCTAATAAAACTTTAATCCCACTCCTTTTGCAAAGGACATGAGCGTATACATTATGCAAAAATAGGCTCTGTTTAAACCGACCACTAACAACTTCAATCCCCGTGTTCGCGCTCTGTCGCCAGGGGCGTGCGCGCTGTGCAGCTCTAATATATGAAGACGTCGGTTATCTGCCCCGGGAGGGGAAGGCGTGAAAGTGTTTGGAGGCAAAAATGCGAATTCAGCAAAATCAACCGTGAACAATGGGTTACTCCTTTAATATATTACTTTTCCTGTCTCTCATTTTTTATGGTGTGTTCAAGTACGACTATCGGCTGCTCGTTCCATGGAACTTTAGACGAAATGTTCGAGCATTCGACAAGCTAACGGCTCGGCATGGCTTCGGCCAAAAAGCTAAAAACCTTGCCGATCAGAGAAACAAATGACTGCTGACGTTACCGAAAGGCTGATTCGTCGCCACTCGGAAGCAAAATAGACTGAAAATAATGAAGGCCGTTTTAAAAAAGCAAAACCTGGACGCACACAGGAAACGTACAGCAATCTATATGGTTTTTGTTGCTTTCGTACTACGCGGAGGAAGCGCCGTCGAAATTAAAATGTTCCTAACGCTTCGCCGACCGTGTTTCTTCTACACGGTTTTGTTTCCAGCATGTTACCTGCTATTTAAAAACAGGAATGCTAAGCCTGCTGTGATTTAGCTCGAATTAGTTATTGCTTTGCCCAGATTGTTTCCTAACCAAGCTTTACACTTGCAAAAACAAATCCCAAGTTAAAAAAGTACTTTATCTCTCCTTTTTTCTTGCTTCCCCGATGTATAAACTCTTGTCCCCACGATCACGGGCCAAATGTAAGGATAGGCCCCTGTATACCCCCTTTATTTCTCCTGTGCTGTCTCTGCCGTATATGGCAGTGTAAAGTAACGCCATCACCTACTCTGATGAAGGCAAGTCCACTTGCCGAAACGTCAGTAACCTGCTCTCACTAGAGATAGAGAAAGAGAAGGAAAGGCAACCGTCAATATGAGGGCATAAAAATGGCAATTCGCCTGTTTCTACTTCCCTGATTCCATCAATAGCGCCTTGTACATTTGTGTGAAACACAACGAGCGGAAAACTGTAATCCCCCCCCCCCCCCCCTCTTCGTTTGACGTTTCACCCGGATACATTACACAAACGGTGGATAATTTTGGTCCTCCGCCACTTCAGCTTATCTATAAACTACGTGCTATTTTCTTTTGAACAGGATATACAACCGGTTCTATAATCGATTAATATGTACTAGCACATGTATTACAGCCTTTACCTGCACTACCCGTTCACTGGCCCTGTGGCAAAGGGCCCGCGAACCGGTAGCTACAGATCGCGTACTTGTATTGACGTACATGTATCAATCCGTTCTGCCATGTACCATAATGCCGTTTTTCTAGCTCACTCACATGCACCGTAGACCATTCAAAGCTGTTTTCCCACTCTTCCTATGCGTGTGCTTGTTACTTGGTCTTATAACACGCGTTCAACTGCAGCGCACCAACAATCGAGCACCCCCTCTCGCACAGACCCAACCACGTGTATACGCCTCCGTGCGTATACACGTGGTTATGATGTGCGCCACGGCTGTTTGTGCGCATCACCTGGATTTTTTTTTTGTCATTTTGTTTTTATTGTTTTTATTAGCTTTCTGTATTGCCATGCCTCCAAGTTCTGGTACCTTCGAGGCTTACAGGTCATTTTGTTTTTATCGCCGAGTTTAGGAACACGTCCGAAGAAAAAAGGTTTCCGGATCAAAAGAATCACGAAGCGATAGCGCGTACCGCGCGAAAATGAGTGGATACAGTTTACAGCCTGGCTGATTTGCGCCCCGCGTTCATTGTGAAACGAGCTTTATATCACGGCCAACTTGAGGTGTTACTTTGTACTGTGACGGATGCTCCCCTCCATCAGAAGCGGTAACTTTGACAGGGCATCCGCGAGACCGAGTCACAGTTGCCAATAGCGACGTTTATCGGTTCTTCGCGCTTTCTTTTTTCGGCAACAGCAAACACTTACGAGTAAGGAAAGATGTTGATACACTTTAACAGCGTTCCGTGACCTCCTTGTTTCATTTCCAAAGTTGATCAAAGCAATCTGACAGCCAGTTGGTCTGATATAGGTAGACGTAGATGCGCTAACAACGGCACACACTGCTCCGCTGTCTGGTGTCTTTTCTTTCCGTCCGCCACGTGGTCAGCGCATTTCATTTCAAACACGTCCGACATTTATTGGTTGATGACGCCGCTGATTTAAACCGCACTTCCTTTTCTGCAATAATCCACGAAAATAACGCATTGTTTTCGCCTGCTCCGCCATCTGTCATCACTCAACGGCGACGACAACTTCGTTTAAAGCTCGCAAAAAGCATACAGTGGCGTAAAGACGACCGGATAACCGCCATTCCAACACCTAAATTGCGGCTATATGTGTTTCCTTTCTAATAAAATTCCAGTGGGGTTCCGCACCGTGCGATTGTCTTTTCTTTTGTTCTTGTCTAGCTTGTGCTGCCTTGTACGTCATGAATATGCACCAACCATCCCAATTTGCCATTCTTCCACCGGAAGTGTGGACCAACTAGACGGGGAACGTCTCCTCCCAAGTAACCGGCCAAACCGCTTACCCACAACCATGGCAAGCCCGATGTAGATGTCCTCGTACAAGTGCTCGATCCTTTGTCCCAGCGCTGCCACGCTTCCCTCGGCCACGGACAGCGCGTCGTCCACCAAGTCCCAGTCGGTGGCGGGCGGTGACCACGGGTCCCCCGTCGCCGCTCGGCCATCCGCCTGTCCCGCTTGCGGTGGTACCAGCACGCACGCGACAAGCGACAGGACAAGAACTGCGCGCGCGCCGCGTCCACCGCATCCAGCCGCCGCTGACATCGCCGCGCCGTCCGAGACAGTCCAGGAGACACCCAGCTGTTCACCACCCGGCGGGCTCCCGATTGTTTTAAACGCGACGCCCTTAGCCGCGGTTGGTCCGTTCGATTGCGAAGCGCGCCTGCGCGGACTCGGTGCGCGCATGCGCGTGCCATCCCCGTGGGACGTGTTCTTTTTACTCTCTTTCGCCGCCGCTGTCCTCCCGCTCGACTCCTTCCCTTCGGCCGTTCCACTTCCCGCTCTCCCTATCGGAAGTTTCGGCGCGCTTTATCCTGGGGTTCGCCCTTTGCGTACGCGTCTGTAATTTAGGCTGAGACGCTGGACGTGTTACTGAGTCTCCGCAGGGCGTCGGCGTATCAGCATGGGGTGTAGTCTGGGGCGTCGCCCTCGCTGGAAACGCGTTTAAATTCGTTCCGCAAAACTTGTTGCTTTTCTATACTTCCTTTCTCCATCGGAGTTAACCAATCTCCCGGGAATACTTCCTCTGCTGCCGTTCTTTTCGTGAGAAGAAATTGTGGGGGCATTAATGTTCTTGGTAAGGCAATCTCTCTACTAAGACCACTAACATTTGAATTTCAACACTGGGAAATTGATTTGGCTTTTTATTCGTTTTTTTTTTTTTTTGTGAAGCTGTGAGATTTATTGGTCTGCTACCCCATGCATCAGCGCCTAAATAGCGATGGACAAGAAACAGACGTAGCGCTGCTTCGGTAGCTCACTTGCCGGGGTGGCTCAGTGGCTGGAAGACGCGTTGTAGTATTAGGAAGCGGGTTCGAACCCCGCCGCGGTGGCCGTTTTTCATATGGAGACTAAAAACGATAACAGCCGTGCGTCGAGATGTTGACGCACCTGAAGTATCCCCACGTAATCCAAAATAATCCGAAGTCCTCCACTGCGCCTCGCCTGAATGTTTTTACACGTCGACGTGTAAAAACCCGAAATTTTAAATTTTGTTGCTCATCTGTTGATGTGCTTACCGTTCACATTTTTGTCACATTGCTCAAAATCTTCCAACAGATCTACTGAAGTATACGCGCACACTAGCGATATATAAAGAGAATAGCACAAAATAACTAATGAAGTTAGCTCTGATGAGCTAGCAACAAACAGGACAAATACAAAAGAAATGTTGACGGAAGCACTGAGCTAACAAATCTTGTACTCCTTTACTCTTACATGCTTTGGTCGAACTATGAACAGCTTTCCGTTGAAGTCAGCCCTGAAGTTGTTGAGGGCACATGAACTTTGGATGGCAACAACTTCTGATGTACCTTTTGAAGTACAGCTCGGAGGCACACTGAAATCAATTCGCCGAAGTCTTATTTGTAACTGCATTCTGCAGTTTTACCCGTGGGTTTCCCCACCAGCCAAAACTGGTAGCTGGGACCATAGCTGGACAGCTCCTTGGACCTACTCTCACTGCTCCTGAGAACGGTGGGTAGTTCAGTCAATCTTAGGGTTGTCCGTACACTCCAATATCATGTGGTACAGGGTGCCCGAGCCGTGGCAGAGGTTACGCAGCGTGGAGGACTCCGTAAGATTGAGCAAGTTGAATAAGGTACGGCGAGGAATAGTGTTCGTTGCGAGGAGCCGGAAATGGTGCTATCCTTGTTGGAAATTCGTATGCGCGACTTATTTCCCGATACAGCCGAATCTCGTTACAGCAAAGTAGTATAGGAAAAGTAAATTAGTTTGTTATATTAGATATTCGTTGTAACAGTAGAGGTAAAAATCAGCTCTACTCTAAGAAACCGGCAATCTGGCTCGCACAAAAGTCATAGCTACTAAAAGGCATTATTCTAGGCTTCGAACCCGTTATAAACCAGGTAATCCTTATCTAGCTTGTGGCACTTCAAGCTAAATGGACCGTAACACGACAATGTGAAATAACACAAAACAAAGTTCGTTTGGCAAAGCAGGCCTGCATTCTTATTTATTTGAAGAAGGATGTGATCTTCGTCTGGCGGCATTTCACAGCACTGCAGGATGAAGTTTTTTACAGTGTCCACGCACGAAAGGGCCTTTTCTACTTTTCTACTTTTACAAACTCTTATCTTCTAAATAAAGTAGCCGACCTATTTCTCAGACCTAGAGGAGAACGAAAAATAGTCGGAACAAAAGAGCAGTCCGACAGATCCGCGGGTCGCAAAAACGAACTTTATTTCATTTGAACACGACTGAAGAAGTCGCGAATGGTTCCTTTCTTTCAATTCCTCCTTCATGTGGGAACGTATGTTTACATCCCTACAAGCATCAGGTTTTCGTCGTAAACATTGGACAACAACGCCAAAGCGTTGGCAATGTCTTGCGTTGACATTTGCGGGTGGTCGGAAGTGTCTTCGTCGGAGTCAGAGTCGCTTTGCGACAGCGCGGTCACTTTCGCACAACTTCGTCATCCGTTAACTTAGCGCACAACAATATGTTACTGTCCCCTGCAGCAAACTCTCGAAATGTCGAGAAAGATCAAAGTTGGTTACCCCGGCGGGAGTCAAGCGAATCCCCATCCAATCCGAAGCTATAGCCACAAAGTTTTGATTCAAAATCGCGTCGCCTTGTTGTCATGGCTCTGTCACAAGAACTTTGGAACTTTTGTCCAGAAAATCAAACTTTTCGCTTCGTTTTGTTCGAAATATCCGTTGTTCATATACATTACACCTATGCAACAACTGGCGGTTCATAGGAAAATTCCGAAATGCCCAGCAAGCCCGAATTTTTGGAGTCCGAAAAAACGGTAGGCTACTGTATGAGTTTTTGCGTTTTTAAATTTAACTATCGATTAATACGGACTTCTGGGCTAGTTGGTAGTGCAAGACTGACGAGTAAAGCACAAAAAATTACACGAAGGACGGAGGGAGGCAACAGAGACAAGCGCTACTTCCAATTGACATTTAGTCTTCAAAAACGCCCATATATATATACAGAAAACGTGCGCACACTACCACGAAATTATATTATACAGCGCATATAACCATTTCTCGCGTGATCGCAGCTCATGCTCATACGTATAGATAAGTGACAGGCAGCAACCGACGACTGTGTGTCACGTGGTACACTAAACAAAAACCAAACAAAAAACAAAAAAGGAAAACTACATCAAAAACACAAAAACGAACCCACACTCGTCGCCGCCCTCCCCTACCCCCCCCCCCCCCCCCCCGCACACACACATACAAATAAGCAGAAAGCAGTGAGCGGCACTGCTTTCTGCTTTTAAGAATAAATTAGGAATGAAATAAGCTTTCAAGAATAAATTTCAGTTGGAAGTAGCGCTAGCCTCTGTTGTTTAGCTCCGCCCTTCGTGTAATTTTTTACGCTTTACTCGTCAGCTAGCTATCGAGTTCGAAGCCTCGCGTGAACCAAATATTTCTTCGTTATAACCGCTACTTCGCGCGGCACTGAGGGTTCCGGTTTTGTTATAAAAAGAATAAGTGTCACTGAAAAAAAGTTTGACGAACTAAAGTTTTTGTTTAGTTTGCTATAGTTTGCTATAACCGATAATTCGTTATATCAGTGTTCGTTATAACGAGGTTAGACTGTAAGTGAGCAAAGGGTACGCAGCCTCTACTGAGGACCCTTAAGACGCTCGGCGGGATAAATTTGGGGGTGGTTTCGTGGGTGGTCGAGCTGCCCACGGTGGTCGAGCGAGCCGGCGTCCAAACAATCTTGACCTTTCCTTCAAGTGGCCTCTGGAGTAGGATGGCCACAGCAGACCTGGAAATTATTGCGCAAGGAAAGTTCCCACAACTCAGAATTACAACCCAACATGATTCACGCATTGGAGCGACATGCGCAGCAGTCGTTATTACTGCAAAGTCGGCCACGCGCAGTTTCGCGCATGCCTTGGGAGAGATGAAGGATAGTTTACTCGAAGTTGAAACCACAGGGCTAGCATGAATTCCTGCTACGACGTCATGCGCATAAGCCTGCAGCAGCGCCACCACGGATACTAAGAGTAGGCCGCACATTTTTCATTTGCGGCGGCGTTTTAAAGGAGACAAGCTAACATTCGTAAACATTTAATAATAACCTTAGCCGTTTTTATCCTATCGAAAAACCTTATCAGCACCAGGTCACCAATTTGTCAAAGCTGTTCATGACAACTTGCGAGAAGTTGTCCTGCGCGATGAAGTTGAGCGTTGCGTAACCCAGCTGCTCCCAGATGCGGGAGTAGAACACGCTGCTTGGAGGTTAAATAAAATAAACCGAACTGATACGGAGCCAGTGGGAATACGACGAAAGGGCACGACAGTAACGCAAGCTCCAACGTTCACACAGTTCACTAAAACCTAGCGGGAACCTGGCGCCGGCGCAAGCACGGAATGTAAAGTCAGGAGACGATTATTAGCTTTGTTGTCGGCTTTGCTTGACTCGGAACGCTTCTGTGGCATGAAAGTGTGTTTGTTCAGCCACGGCCGGTCTCCAGTGGACACTTAACTTGGCTCTGACTGCGGAACACGACAAACATTCTGCTGCTCTTGCTGCCATGGCCAGGAAGCAGCGACTGAGCCTGCGAGTGTTTTCCGCATGTCCGAGGCAGCGTTTTACGCGGGTGCATATAGCTGCAGTGAACTATAATATTCCGATTCACTGTAATATAGCTATCACGCTTTCGTATCGCACTGGAGGAAGCGTGCCCGGAAGCGGCCTTCGTCCGCGTACAGCGCCTGGAGCCGCAGCAGCGATAACAATTTAGACCCCAGACATATGGCTGGTTGGCCGTCCGAGGTACTCAGCAGGGTCCTTTTTGTGATGAAATCTTCGGTCAGCAGCACACCGGTCGACTGCAGCGCCTTCTCGATGTACTGGCCATTTTTGCAACCGAAACGTTTTTCTAAAAACGGAATTGTTTTGATAGCTCTTTCTGACGCTATTTGTTATTTTCATACTGAATACGCTAGATGAAGAGTTTTAAAACTGTAAATAACCCTGTGCAGGCTTCTGATCGTCTGCTCACTGCGGAGTGCAGACGACCATAGTTGAAAGCGACGGACAAAAATACGACGCTAATATTTTCATTTACCTCATAGAAAAAAAAATATTCAGATAAGAGTAAGTCAGCGAATAAATAATCTTATAATCAAAAATAATAAGAACAACAATTTATTTATTAAAATACCTCAATGGCAAGTGCCGTGAGAACGCTTAGAGGGCGCTGCGGGCGACCAGTGTGCTGTTTTTCGCACGTTTTCACCACTGCGACGACCCACCATTTCAATGCAAGACTGGCCGGGATGACAGACTAGCCAAATTTCTAGTGACTATAATAACAAGACGGCACCGACTAGACATAATGTCAAAGCTGGAAAATAGTTCTCGCAAACCGATGCTAACGACTGGCCGGGGCTCATCGAAGATACAGACCGTTCAGGATTCATTACAAAACTGTGTCTTAATTATCGTACGCAGGGGTGTTTATGACATCCTTTGGCATTGGATGATTGTCAGCGCCTGCACCACTGCTAGAAAATTCAAGCTCACTTCGACAAGGTTTTACCACAAAGCTGTCGATGGCTAGTATCCAGGATTTCGTGGCGTCGACGCGGAGAAAAATTCCCCAGATTTTAAGAGTGAAAGAGCCAAGTTAGAACGAGCCAACAACAAAAGCAAACGCATGTCGCTGCTTGCGTCGAAGCTATGTCTCTCTTTGGATGTATGACGTAGTCAGTGACGTACTGTGCGCCTAATATAACCAAACCACCGTCGCCTCGGAGCCATAAGTGGTGTATCACAGTGACCACAATGCCATCATCACATGCGTGACAAAATAAATGAGGGGAAAAGAGGAATTTTCAAACACAGAGCACCTTTTGTATCTTTCTGTATATGTACAAACGATATGCTGCGTAACCACATAGTTACATAAAATGAGTCCAGTTACACATAACGCGATTACTGAAGACCGAGTAAGAGCTCTACCAACCACATAGCAGCTTCACAGCTCAACCACCTTCATAGAGCGAATGACCAATGATTTTTATTTTTAATCGTTTTTTATTCTCAATCATGAGAGCCAATCAACGTGTATTCCTAATTAAAATAAAGAGGTTTTTTTGAGCTGAGTAATGTGGACATGTATGAGTCATGGTAGGAGTTGTAGTTGTTTAGTATGGTCTTGTGTATATTTACTCCGTCTTCAAGCATTATTTCGCTTGTTTCTTGGAATGGAGGTGGAATCGAGTTAGACAGACAGACAGACAGACAGACAGACAGACAGACAGACGACCGGGCGGGCAGGCGGGTAGACAGACGAACCGGTGGGCAGGCAGGCAGGCAGGTAGACGAAAATACTCGCGTTTGGTTGGCCAAAGAAAGACTGTCGCCTTAAAAACCATGGTCCGTGTGAGAATGTTGCATTAACAATGGGCTGCCTTTCACGCCGAAAGTCTACAACTTAATGGAAAGATGTTGCAGCAAAGGGATCTGAAGTAACGAGCGTGTTCAGCGTTGGTGATACCGTTTTACCTGTTGCTGCCATATCCATTTTTTAGCCCCGAATAGTGTAAATGGGGATTTAGCGGGTATTGGCTTATAATTCAATAAGACGGTCAGGTAAGCATGTCTGTCTTGCGAGGCTCCTTCCCCAACTTTCCCTAGTTGAACTCGTTTAGAAGCTCTATAGCGTTACATTTTTTTAAATTCTCCTAAATCGCCTGTAGGAGAACGGTTCGCGCGGAAACATTGCGAAACCGTCTTGTTTATCAGTTTGTACAATGCTGAGGTCATATGATCACGAAAATAGTGAATGACAAAACGTAGGGAGAATCCGCCACAAATTCGTGGCCGCTCACCACCATTCGAAAGGGCATCGACGCGCTCAGAAATACGGTGACTACTTTTATTCCAAAGGTGCCTTGTCGGTAAAGCGATAAACGGCTACCAAGACACATGCCTGGCAACAGTATACGTTCCAAGCTGAACTTCCATTCCCATTCCAGTAACGTAAGTATAGCCGACGGTATACTGACGAAACTCGTCGATATGTCACAAACCCGCCAATGCACCCATTATACTGATTTGGCGGCAGATTCGGTCACACGGTTTCCAGTAGAACTGCCTAACTGTGGTGTAGCTGCAGTATCTCCGGAGAGTGATGGTTCTCTCATCCTTTAAAATAAAGCAGCTTCAGCCACTGTTGCAAATGACGAAGGTCACTCCAGGATTCGAACTAAATGTACGTATGCATTTCCAATGGCCAACTGAAGGTTCCTTTAGGCCAAGCATGTCAGGAACGCCCCGGAGGGCTGATCTTGCCTTGATACATGATGCTAAAAAGCGTTCCTTGCACGATGTGAAGGCAAACGCTGAGATGCATGCTGTCACTCGATTTCCCGTCGGGCACACACTTAGAAAGACTCCCAGTGTAGAAGAAACGTGTATAGAAGAGTGTGGCGCTGGGCCTAACTTTTGCTAGTCCGTTGTATTTTTTAAATGCCGAGCATTTCAGTAACTCACGATGTCACCCGCGTTGACGTCCTTAGTCGTAGGCCGCACCCCTCCCCCTACACTATATAAAAAAAAAATATTATCCGGCGCCTGGTTTCGATCCCTCGACCCTGCGGGCGGAACGCGATGTAAATGGTGCTCTACCCACTGCGCCACAAAGCCGACACAGAATGGGAGGCTACGAACCCGCCTTATATCGCACCCCTCCCCTTACACTATACAAAAAAAATACTATCCGGCGCCTGGTTTCGATCCCTCAACCCTGCGGGTGGAACTCAATGTACATGGTGCTCTACCCACTGCGCCACAAAGCCGACACAGAATGGGAGGCTACGAACGCGCCTTATATCCTTGACTACGTCAAGAAGCTGCTGATACAACGCATTCACTACCACCAACTCCCCAAACACTAAACGTTAACGCAATACACCCACCCCCTATGCGACGCATTTACTCGAGTCCCCCTCGCGGGGAGGTGGGCCCAATTTTTCATGTTTCAACGAAAATTGCCAATCCCCGACCAAGAGCACCTTCGTATCATTTGCACATGGCGCTATCAGCCTCCTGCCGAAACTCAAGTCAGGACGCAATAGCCGAAAGGAAATTCTTACAACGCTTTTTTCTCTTCTTGTTAACGCATCTTCCCTTCGATGTTTAATTTATGCAAAACACCATGAAGTGTATTCATGCTTTCACCGTTCACAGGGAGACAGAAACTTTAAAACAATTTAAGTGAGACGTGAATGGTAGAGTGTCCGCTGTATTTGATCTGCGTGTTGCGTGCATTTAGACATCTGTGAAAGGTAAGGGCTCGTGAACGTCGGTCGCTGTGTGGCCAATATTGTGTAGCAAGTTAACACTTCGAGTGACAAAACTGGGCTTGCCAAGATGGGGAGGAGTCTCGATGGTAAAGAATATCTCCTTCGGGATTATTTTCAACGGCAACATGTTCCGCTACATATGTACAGTCGCCCACAGGCTTAGCTGGAGCATCACATTCTACTTTAGCGTGGCATAGGTCGAACATTCTGACGTAAAGCGGTTCAAACCAGTCTGAAATACTTACGTTTCACCTTCAACTTCAGACGAATGTAAAAGTTGTGATTGAATTACCCTACGCTAAAAAAAAAGAGAAGAGGGTACCTGCAGAAAGCGTTGCTCCATCTATCACGCTGCATGGACGACTGACTAAAGCTCATAGACATGACAATATAAAACGCCAGTTGGGAATCGCGAAGTGTTTTTTCGCGTCCTTCCCGACAAATGCATACACAAAAAACTTCTGTATTATGTAAACTGTACTTTCCGTCGCTGCGATCAATTCTTTAGTGTCCACAAGCCTGGAGAACTTCGACGGCGATCAGAACGCTGGTATTTGATGCGTCACAACACAGTTTGAGCTTTACACAGAAATAAATTTCCTCATGAACTGAGGCACATGCATTATGTCGTTAGGTAACTATGCTTGCACGAAAATTAGTTGATATTCAGTCTAAAAATTTGAAGGGCCTGTCCTGTAAACCGTTATAAATAGAACGAAACACATAAAACTGCTGTTTAAAAGAAGTGCAATTGTTCTAGTTACCTCTTTATATACCGCATAAAAATAATCGACGTTGTTGTTCCCTTTTGTGCAATAAATAACGACCATATAAAAGATTCCTGATAACGACGAAACTAGTGCAGACCAGAGAGAAACTATTCATCACATTCCGACACATGCGTCGAAAGTAGATTTAAAAATTTACAGCTGTATATAAACTGGAATTTTTTTAGGGGCGACTTAGGAACCCTGTCAATTTAGTAGCGGTGTTTAGTTTCACAACTTCATCCATCGCGGTGTTGTGGAAGAAAGCTGCAAAAACTGAACTTGCTGAATATTCCTCGCAGTATTTTTAGAACCGTTGCAGAAGTTCGAGGGTTTCGCGCAACACTGGGAATATCACTAAATGGCTTGCTCGCCCCCTCATCCCAGATGAGTCTGTCGTCTATGATCTAAAGCTTTGAAAAAGAGATCTTTCCACGAAATTATATAAGGTCGCTTCTACGGATATGGGAATCTTGGAATAGAAACGTGTCGTAGTTGGTTACAATATTACGTGTAGCACTTCCCTTTCAGACGAGAAAAAAAAAAGAACTAGGAAGAAATGTGCCTTAAATCCAGTTCCCCCGAGTTGGCCGTGTCCGCAGCCCAAGGAATCACTCGCAAACGCGTGTTTCAGCCTTTCATAAATTAGGCTATCGCCGCGCCGACAGCCACTTATTCTTCATCTTTTTTCTTTATCTTCTGCACTGCTGTTCATGGGTTCAAGAATAAACCGGTGCACGTACAATGATTCCCAGTGCCAAAGAGACCGGAAATCGCTTTGCGCGTGGAAAAGTGAGAACCCGCTTTCGTCGCACGGATATTCTGCGAAACAGTCCCGCTTTCAAGCTGCGGTGAAAGTGTTCTGCTGCTTTATGCATAATGTATATGCGTAGTAAGAAGTGCGGGATCAGTAGAGTTAATCCCTTATCAGCTGCTTGTCTGCTGCTCGACATTTTTCGGGGCTTCATTTGCTCTCCTTTCGTTGTGTTTTTTTTTTCTTCCTTGCGCTTCCAGGGTATCCTTGCTTCTCGTTCGCCAGCCAAGGGCTACATTTCTTCACGGGATCTTAGAAAAGCGGACTATGTTAGTAACAGCTGCTGAAATATTATATAAAATGTGTATTTATACTAAAGGAACGCCTCATTTTTCTTGCATTCCCATTTTTAGTTTCTAAACTCACACGCACGACAAGTATAGAATACTTTAGTACCTAGATTGTTCGTTTTTTTGTTCGTGTCCTTTTCGAATGACGATGAAACGAGATTATTCGTATTTCTAGCAATTTAATGAAATCTGTCACTTTGCAGTCACTTAAATGAGTACGTGTTTTCCCGCAGGGGCGATGCAGCCGGAGTTCAAGCCATCAACGGAAAACGGGATGCTTCAGGCCAGGCCATCTACGCCTTCAAAGTCGAGATGCCAGTCGACCAGGACGACCGTTACACCGGCGGTCAGCCCTCAGCAGCGACGCACCGACCGAATCACGCCGACGGCGTCGAGATCGACGTCTACGACTCCCGCGAGTTCACCCAGGACACTGCGGAGGGGCACCAACCCGTACTACCGGACGATCACGAAGACCCTCCCCTTGCTCCCCGATTCAACTAGGTCCCGCGGGTACGGCGTAGGCCCGTTCACCACGGTGTACCGCAACCGCTTCGGCGCCTACACCCGCGTCACGAGCAGCCCCCCGACGCGGGCGAGGCTCGTCACGCCCAGCAGTCCCGTGCTGCTCCGCACTCCCAGTTCGCGGAGCACCTTCACGCGCGGTCGGCTGAGCCCACTGACTCCGAATCAAATGCGACTGTACCACATCGCCTGCGCCACGGCCAGCTCGGCGGCCAAGCAACGTCCGCCGGTGAGACCACGTCTCCCCCCACCGCCAGTGCCTTTCCCGCCACCGCCACCCCCGCCACCCAAGCCAAGGCCCACGTTCGCGAGCCACACGCAGAGCTCCGCGGCCAAGCAGGTCGCGGCCGTCAGCCGGCACGCTACAGCGCAGTCGCTGTCGGCAGCTTCCACAAGGTCTGGAAGTCCCGTACAGCCGGCCTGTAGCATCGGCGGACGAGCCAGGAACCGCCAACCTTGCAGGACCAGCAGCGTGTCGCTCACCTCGTTGTCTTCGAGGACCACACAGTTGCCAAGAAGCCCCGCGCCATCTCCTACGCCAGTTAGGAGGAGCGAGACGTTTACGAGAAAGGCTGCGACTCCCACAGCGAGTGGTTGTGCGGTGCACGATAAACCGGTGCACGCTTCGTCAACGAGGACGTCCTCCCTTACCAGGAGCCGGACGTTCTCGAAGGACGACCGCGTGGAGATCGTCAAGAGAGACTCTTCACCGAGAGTGTTCAAGGCCAAGTCGCCCTCCCCGGCGCAGTCACCAGAGAGGACGCCAACGCCCAGAACCCCTCCGACGTTGAAGGTAACGTCGACCACACCCGCGACTTCACCCGTCCCGAGTGTGCCACGCAGCGTCAGAGGAAAGCAGAAGACTGCCAGGCCCAAAGACGTTGTAACGTCACCTCGGCCATCGAGTGGACATGTATGCGAGGATAATGGGTCGCCACTACCGAAAACGAAAACAGACGACGGGAATGAGATTAACGGCTCCGAGGACGCTGACGATTCGGTCGCCTCCGTTGTTGCTAATGGATCCCCACGACGGACAAGCAAGACCCAGTTTCTGCCGGCGACATCAAACGCGGAGAACGCGACGGCTCACAGCCCTGCGGCGGGCCCTAAGACTTCTAGAAGCATAATGGTTCAAACAACTGACATATAAGGAGGCGCATGCACCACACTAATCAGCTTTACAGAAGCACAGAAAAGGAACTAAACATTTCCTGGCCGAATATTCCGGTGCATTGCTACACGCAGTATTCGAGGTGAATATCCCTGTAGCTAAATTTCTACTGGCGCCATGAAAATGCGTGTTGGATACCTCGAAGGTAGCTGGTTTCCGTTTAAGACTTCACACGAGGTGCACAATTATTCCCAGCAGCACAGCATCTATTGGTGCATGGCTCTGAAGAAAACAGTTCGTGTTACGCAAGAGAAGCAAAAGCGTGACGCGAGCAACACCAAACTCTTCAAAGCCGGGAACTCTCCGTATTTGTCTCCCTTTTTTTTTTTTTGCTTCTTCATTAGTAACTGCACATTTTACGCCTTGTCAAATACCGCGTATTTACTTGTAGAAAACAGAAACGACACACGGTGATGGTTTTCATGTTGGCACTGGCCCTTGAGATAAGGGCAAAGAAAATCACACTGAACTTATACAGCTTCTCGATCCAAATACTGCTTCAGAATATTCCGATGTTGCCTTTGTGTTAGCAATCACAGTTCTGACAGAAACAGCAGCAGACTGATCGTCGAGAGGAAATAACAACGTTTAGACGCAACGATCGAGTTGTTGTAGATGTCCTATTTCTTCTTTATTATTTGCACATACCAGCGACATGGATACAATGTAATAAAGGTTTGTAGAAAAGCGAGTGTTAGCTAGGGTCAATGTCACAAAATGTAAGCACACTTGCCCCTATCTTTTTAGGCAATGGAATACTGTTCCCTTTAACACTGCACTTTAATAATGGAAGAGCAATTTATCACTTTGTATTTTTATGCGTCCTTTCCGCACCTGATCCAGTGAAAAATGTGACATCTATGTCGGTAGAAGAACAACAACTAGTGTACAAAGAGGCTTCAAATAAAACGCTCAGCAATGGTCTTTGGTTTGCTTGTGTTTGTCAAAGTGTGGTTTCTGACTTACTGAGTGTGCCGTGTGGGCGGGGAGGGTTTTGCAGGATGAGCGAGAATACTGAGTGACGTAGAGCCATGTAAGGCTAGAACAGGTGTGAGGGGCGCCGCCTCCTCGTCGGTTCAGTAATTAAAGGAGTATGAAGACAATATACGACTTTGTTTAATTCGAAGAAACTAGGTTTCAGTACCTTGTTTAGCTTTATTGCAGCCACGAAATACGTTTTTAAACGATAAAAACACAAGAAATACACTCTCTAGACTTTCTAATTTTGCGCTACTGTGACGTGTTATGGGTAAGAGTGATGTCATATGGGCGAGCACTAAAAACAATGTTTAGTGTGTTAAGTGCAAGTTAGCGTTCAAGTGACGCAATCAAATGGAATTAGAAAACACAATCGTCCAGTCACGTGTCTTAGCAATGGTTTAGTTCGGCGGCCGCCAATTGCACGAACAAGATTCTGTGACGTGATAGAAAAGTTGCCGGAAAGCGGTTCGGGAGCCGCCACTTTCCGGCAGGCAAGGAGTGGCCACCCCTCCCGAGGAAAGAGAACAGGGATCAAAGTCACACAACAACTTGTGTGCTTCAGCTAGACGCTATTCCAACCAGCTCTTAGGCAGCAGTGGCACTCACTGCAAGAGCTTCGACTGTACCGTTCACCGATGAGTGCAATGTGGCGTACTATATACTCTTCGGTGTATGCAACGTCGAGTCTCGACTGCCATTGCTGACGAAGATGGCACCGTATCATTGAATTCCTCAAATGAAACTCTTGTTGCGGGAGGGGAACAGGTCTTTTCTTCTCACGAACAGTCTCCACATCGTTATCGGCACTGACTTTGTACTATATTTATCCATCCACCTGAGAATCAGAGGTGTTGAGGCCGCTGTTTACTATGGCTGAGCCATTTGGCCCTTCTTTCTTCTATCGAGAAGATTACGAGCACATCAGACCAGACCACGTAACGTATACGATGCTGCCCTACCTACCCTAGCCGCAGCAAGAGGAACTGCTCATTGCAATAAAGGATGCCCAATTATCTGGCGCACTACCAGAGACATGGACCGAGGCTGCTAGCATACTCTCGGACTGACATGTCTATAGCAGACTAGCTGGACTGCTGTCTTGACCGATTCAAAACTTTGCCATGAACCAATGAATTAGAGCGCAAGCACGTAAAAGGGTCAATCACTAGAAATTTGCGCCTGTGCTTCGAAATTACTCTGAGCGCATTCTCTAATCTGCCAAAGTAACTTATGCGTGCATCCTAGCACGAAAAAGATGAGAACACATAAGAACCCTGTGTTTTATTCCCTGTGTTTTCGTCGTTTTCGCGCTAGAAAATATGCGTAATTAAAATGTGCATAAGTTATTCCAGTACCAACTTGCCCAACTGTCCTCGATAATTAGCCTACCATTGTTACATTCCCGCAGTAGGGTATTGGACAAAGCTTTATGTACAGAAATGTGGGCTGCTTTCGCACGATATCCTGTGGTTGGTGCAGTCCAATGGTTTGTAACTTTTTTCAGCGATACCACTCTTCATTGTGCTATCACTCCTGTACTGCTGGCTCACAACTTCCTCTTCAGAGACGTGTTCATAGGCGAAAACACCAGATGCAAGTTGTCTCCATGGCTTCTTCTTTTCGCCCCTAAGGATTATCAGGCTTTATCCTGCCGCTTCGAAAATGTTTATTTGACGCTAGAGGGACGGTTAAAGATGGTTCTAGATGTACCGCACAATAGCGCTAGTTGAATATAAATCTCCGCCAAAGAGCGAAGAGGAAACGGGGAAGAAGGCGATAAAAAATCGTCAATGAAAGAAACAATGAAAGAGAAAGAAAGAAAAAATGGGAAAACTAAAAAAAATTGGTAGTGGCTTAGCTCTGCTATGCCCGGATATACGTAGCGTGATCTAAGGTTCAGCAGTCCAGTCCAATCCAGTCCGGTCTAGCCCAATCCAGTCCAGTCCAGTCCAGTCCAGTCCAATTCAGTCTAATCCAGTCCAGTCCAGTAAAGTCTAGTCCTGTCCAGTCAGTGCTCCTCGTGAATGCTCAGCACGGCTCTTCACGAGCCACGCGAAACGGCTATCAAGCGGCTCCGGCGCAGCGTCAGATTTGGCTACTGCGCAATTGAAGCGCACACCTAGGCACGCGCCGGCGCCAGTGCGCCTGCCGCGGCTATGACGTAACATAATCCAACACAACACACTTTAGTCCAATCCAAATCCAATCCAATCCAAGCCAAGCCAAGTCAATCAAATCCAATTCAATGCCCCTCGCGCTTGCGCAGAACGGCCCTTCACGGCACACGCGAAACTGCTCAACCTCGGCCAGTGTAGCTTACGCTACAAAAAAAGTACAGAAACAGGAGAACACCACAAGACGTACCTGCTCGACAAAGAGAGCTTTTTCGAAACGGTTGTCTCAACTTTGGACGCACACATACAAATGCGTGAAAATGTTCCCGCTAGGTCCATATATGACGTATGTTTGTGACATTGGCCTTTTACTTGCTGAGTATACAGGGTGATCAAAATTAAGCCGACGGGTTTTTTTTTTTAATTCGGCGCTAAGATTTACGTGAAGGCCACGGCTACTGTGAAATTATGTGCCCAGGGGGACACATAGTTAGGTGGTAATTATTGATGTTGGTGACTTAAACTAAAATTGAATAACTAACTTTTCAGTTGCTGCAGTAAGCAGGCGTGTATGGATTGAAACGTTAGACGCAAGCGTGTTTCTAATCAGTTTTATTTGGCAGAATTCTTCTAGCGCATCCGTACTCCGAGATATCTAACTGCGAAGTTTAATTTCCGTTCGCATAATTCCGCATGATAAAAAGCGAGGACCGGCGCAAAGCTCCTCCATTTTGTGACGTGCCTGCTGTGTACGGTGTTTAGTTTGACAACGGGATGGAGGCATACGAAAAAGTGATGACTGGCACCCTTTCAGTCTTGGATGGCGTTTTCGCAATCTGCAGTACTCGGGACCGCTATCGAAACACAGAACGAAAGGGAGGAAGGAGCCTTGCGCCGCCCTTCGCTGTCTAGCATGCGTAATCATGAGAATGGCAATTAAACTTCGCAGTTCGATATCTCGGAGTACGGATGCGCTAGAAGAATTCTGCTACATGAAACTGCTTACGAACACGATTGCGTCTAACTTTTCAATACAAACATGCCTGTGTACTGTAGCCAGTAAAAAGTTAATTCTTCAATTCTATTTCATTAAGCCACCAACATCAATAATTACCACCTAACTATGTGTCCCCCTGCGAACATGATTTCACTGTAAAGGTGGCCTTCACGTAAATCTAAGCACCTAATTTAAAAAAGAAAACCTGTCGACTTATTTTGATCACCCTGTTGCATTCCATAGACAGCTCTTCGGAGCGGGAAGTTCGTGCAAATACATATACAAGTTGCCGAGCGGGGACACGCCCCCGCCCCTTCCCCCACGGCACACTTCTCCAAGTTTTCGACAAAGTATGTCTGATCAGCAGTTTTTATTTCCCGCGGGCCCGTTGTGCGCAACTGCTTTCTGCTCGGCCAATTAATGTCACAATGCCTGCACGGCAGGGTGGCTCTCTATGACCACCCTCAAACCCAAGAAGACAAAAGGACCCATGTGTACCCGTCAAAACGCCACTGATGACGTAGAGACCCTTATCGCATTACGTGAACGACTCTTAATTTCTTTTAGCTCTCTTGATATACCTTTAAATAATGTAATGCTTCTTTTTTGTGGAAAAAAATCTCGGGCCATCTCCACTAACGTGAAACCTGGGGAGGGGCGAAGCATGCAGTGCATTCCGAGATTGTGTGTCCCCCTCTGGCCACACAGCGCGCGCAGACCGGGTGCCGGATAAGCACCCTTTGGAGGAGCAATCGCGCGCTTGCTGAGGCGGTGGCGCCCTCTCGTGCATTGAACCGGATTTAAGCAGTTTGCATGCCCATCTACCCCAGTTTGGGGTAGGGGCAGGGGTCAACGAGAACGCAGTGCAATGGCCGCGCCTCGCCCTGAGGGCTCGTCCCCGGCACAAAGTAAGTATGCCTTTTTCGCTTCAACCGACCACCCGACCCGATCGGGCCGGCTCGATCAGACCGTCAAGAGCCGGGTGTATTTCAATGTAACACAAATCATAACCAGTCTACAAACAGCTTCTGCCTGTGCTTGACGATTCCTGAAGCGGACTGGAAGCGTTCCACAAATTTTTAAACTTTGTTACTTTATTTTTAACCGGTTTATTCTTTATACGCCTTTCTTTATTATGCGTTATGAAAGCAGTTGGTAAACAAATGTCCCGCTATTTTAGTACTGTGACTACACGAGACGACGACGACACGAGACGCCGACCGTCCGAGCACCTAAGGGGCTTCGCCCCTAAAATTTAAACCTTTTAAGCACAAGCAAGGAGTAAGATAAATAGAGAATGCAAAATTGGCTGGCGATTACGATACTCGGTAATGCGACATCTGGGCGCAGCAGCAGCGCGCTGAGGCAACACTCACTCGTGGGTTCTCTCGATGGCAGCGATGATGAGCCTCTGCGTCGGCGGCGCGAAGTGCGTCTCACGGAGGGACCGCGAACTGCGTCTTAAGCGAACACACGTCATAGTCACGCGCACGCCCCCTCACGTTTTCGCCAAGCGTCGCGCCGTCGAGCGCCTCGTGCGGGCACAGCTTTACTGCCCCCTCATCTCCCCCACCGCACTTTCGGAGAACGCTGGTTCGCGCCGCCCAGCGGCGTTGCGCCGCAACGGCGAACTACCCTCCCCTCCCATATTCGCTACAATCTCCTCCTTTTCTTTCTTCCATCGTTCGCTTTTAAATGCGGAGCATTTCTTAGGCTCGCGATGTCACTCGTCGATGTTGTCGGCGCCGTCCACATGCTCACTGCGCATGCGCGTCGCGTCGAGGCGCAGGTGCGCGTCTCTCCCCCGTACCCTCCTCGCTCTCAACAACAGGTGCGGCGGTGCGGGAGGAGCGCGTGTACCCCGTGCGCTCCGTCGCTCTCAACAACAGCTGCGGCGGTGCGGGGGGAGCGCATCTGTGCGTGCATGCGTCGTAGCTACCCATGCGCTGCGTCGCGCTCAACAGTAACGGCGGCAGGGCGTGTACACGTGATAACGGCGTGGTGGGTGCGTGGAAAGTTCGCGAGCTTGTGTACGGAAGTGTGCGCATGCGCGTCTCTCCCCCGTACTCCTCTCCCTCGAACGCGGGAGGTGTGGATATAAGCGGCGGAGCGCGCATTCGGAATTCAGTCAAGGGCGTCTTTGCTTGGCTTTCGCTTGACTTGACGCTTTGCTTGACGGCACCAAGCAATAAAGACAGACTTTAACTTTACACTCCTTGCCTTCGCTTCTCCTTCATTCAATAAATCAGAATAATAAAGACGAAATAACAATTAAGCATCCCCAAACCATACCCAATTACGCAACATTCACGCGATACCCCCACCACTCTGCGACGCATTTACTCGAGTTCCCCCCGTGGGAAGATGCGGGCGGGTTTTTTTGTTGGAGTGCACAAGTGTGAATATATATGCAGAGAGAGAGAGGGAGAGAGAAAGATATGTGTGTGTGTCTGTGTGTGTGTGCGTGCGCGCGCGCGCGTGTGTGTGTGTGTGTGTGTGTTTGTGTGTGTGAGCGTTAGTGTATGTGTGTTTGATTGTTTGTAAAAACCTAATTCAAACGAAGTAACGTTTTTTTCTTTTACTCGCCGGTCTTGCCATCGTTCACTCGGTTACGCCGAACATGCGGCTCAGCCCAGAGATGGCCGCCAAATGGCTTTGCCCTAAAGTATCTCAACACAACCTAAAATTGAAAAAAGAAATAGCATGGCTTGGCTCGGCTGTGCCAGGATATACGTAGCGTGAGCTAAGGTTCAGATGGTTATTCTTAGCTTTCCTGGTGGTCTAGTATTAGCTTGATTATCATAGGATTAACTTGATTATCATGCTTACGGCTGCTTCAATGACACACACACACACGGTATACCCATTATGTGACATGTATATTTGTTTTTCCTCAACGTCTGGTTGCTTCTCTATTGCCAAAAAGACGGCTCGGTGGTTCGGCGCAGCGTCAGACTCGGCTACTGCGCAACGGAGGCGCACAGCTGGGCACGCGCCGCCGCCAGTGCGTTTGCCGCGGCTATGACGTCACTCCTCTGAAATGCACAGATCGGCGAGACGCGCGCAGCGGCGGAGGTGCGCGCGGCGCGCCAGCTGTGCGCCGTGTGTCATCACTGCTCCCCACGCATGCGCAGCATGGCTCTCCAGGAGCCACGCGAACTGCTCAACCTTGGCCAGTGTAGCTGACGCCACAAAAGGAATGTTTTAATAATCCGGGCTACTTTTGAACACGCAGTAATAGATTGGAGTAATTCCGGACAGAAGGGAGTAAGGCTAAAGAACACATCGATTGTTCGTGGCCGTAGTATATTCGTTAGGGACCCCTCCGTAATTTCATAGCATAGTCCTTGCAAAATTTTTGGGGGGATATTTGTGCTAAGCGACGTGTTCACGTGCAAAAAAGCGATCATGTGTTCACGGTGCGAGGTGGGTACATATTATGTGAGTACAAAAATTGGAGGAATACAAGATTTCAAACGATGCGATAATAAAAAAATTGCAGAGGAAGACATAACTTAGCAATTTTTGGCCACAAGTCAGATAGGGTCCCGCTGCAGTCGCCCGACTTTGGGACCCTCGTCGGCATACTACTGACTGTGAACTTTGTTATTTTGAACGAATAATAAACTGAAACTGAAACTGAAACTGAGACTGAAACGTCTAGCCAGGTTAATGCCAAGGAAGCAGCAAATCCACACAAATGGAGCTAGCAAGAACTGTGCATGCATGAGTTCCATGATACGGGGGCCAATTTTGGAATTATATTTTAAAAATGAAGCATGCATGTTTAGAAGCCACAAAAAAGGAAAATTTCATGAAACAAAGATGACCCAAAGCAGCAAAAAGCCCCAAGAAAGCAGTGAACACGAAAAACATGTAAATATATATTCGCAGTTTTTTGCTTGTAATGCATTACAAAGACATGACCAAAAGGAATACCGGTAATAAGGTTAGTAGAATTAGAAGTGAAACTATCTTAACCGTCAGTTACGGGCAACCTCCAAATACGGTTTATTTCGGCACGAAAAGAGCGCTGCTTTGCTGCGACCGGGTCGCAGCATATAGTCCGAGAGCCTCGACGAGTGTACCGTCCACTTCCCGGCGAAGCAACACCACATAAGGGGCGTTCGGAGAGGCGTTGGCGAGGGAGAAGGTGTGTCCTCTCGGCGAAGCACTAATTTCTAAGGTTCCCGGAACACGCATTCGGACGTCGCGTTTCCGCACGGAAGCACAGACATAACAATAATAAAGAGAGTCAAGTGACTATGAAAGCAACAGAACCTAAATAAAACGGCATTCGATGAAATGGCGTCGGATGAAACGGGCATCACTTCGGTAAAACGAACTCGGGAAAAGCGCGTTCGATAAACTGTCTGAGAACAGTGCTTCAAACTCATCTTTAAGCAAATCGAATTAGACTTTCGAGCTGGCCGGCCCACCACCATTTGTTTCGCATGAACTGCTGCCTGTGGGGTGCTTTCGCAGGACCCACTACCACCCTGCTTCTCTGGACACTGTTCATCTTGGATGTGGCGTCTTATTTTCCCTCGCGTCTTCGGCAGCCCCAGACTTTTTGTTGCTCTTCGCAGCTTATTCGCTTGGGCAGTGGGCTGGCCTTTTCTGGTTTACTTTCAGACAACTGGACGCTTTTTCTGGCTACTTATACCCGGGCATAACGGTAGGTTTTCTTTTCTGCGTACTCGTCCTCTGCAATCACCTTCACCGCTGCGGCATCGGGCAACACAACCCACGCAGGCTGCTTAGATTTTTCCCGTGATGATTTGGCGATCACGCTCCGAACTGCTCCTTCAAGAGCCTCGGATCGGTTCGAAGAGAGGTGTGGCTAAAGCACAGACAGACAGCTGTCTCTGAGTTCACGTAGGACACAAAAAGGGACTTTGATTGTCACCCTTACCACAGGAAACAAAAGGTGCACTTTTAGGCAATCTGCCCCACACAAACACGCTTTCACGTCCAGTGAGGCGGCTCTACAAAAGAAGCACGCACCAAGCCGAATATTCCTATGGAGTCATGGAGAACCCGGCACGAATTGTTGCGAACGTAAAGTTGTGGGAGCTGCTCATCGTCCTTGCTGCCGCGACATATGAGAAAAACAGCTGCTGCTATCTACAACCTGCTGCTGTGTCAATTTCTTTGTAGCACCCTGCTGCGTCAACACTTATTTAGAACCCTTAGGGAGCTTCATGAATGAACTTTATCTGTTAAGGAGTGCGCATGCCCTGTGCGGGCTGCACCGAAAACTGTCTGTTATATCTGGCTCGCAACCCACACATTGTAGCTTACTGATAGCTACAAAACACGACATCCAAAAACGGCCCCATGCCTTCTGAGGCGGAATCTCGCCCGTGAAACTGCTGATGGCTTGAGTAAGTCGTTGATATGGTGCAAAATCTCCAGTCATACTTTTGACACACGTCTTGCCTTCAGGGTAACAAAAAATTGAACCTATAAAATTTCGCCCTTTAGTTACGTTCCGGAGAGTTTTTTCAGAGTTGCTTTCTTCTGTGTTATAAAAACTAATTTAGGACAATTGATTTTTGTTCTATCATTGGTTCGATGGTTCCTGGATTTGAACAGGTGCTTCATGCACTGCCGCGCTCTGAGTGTTTCGTTTATCCTGAAAAGTGATGCAACTAATAATGAGCTCCCCAAAACAGCGGAAGGCTGACGAGCTGTCCCTACAGCAGTTCAAGCCATTCAACTTGCACCTGACGCTTCGAGGGACCAGGTTCAGTTCCCAGCCTTCAGGTATACCGTTGCCTGCTGGGGAGGGCGCTGATAAACTGAGGCTGGACAGTAGAACTTCGGTGCACCACATGCCGTATTGTGCATGTACTTTCTACGTATTGGTACATTGGTTGAAAAGTTCGGCAATAGTTCTTTTGGGTGAGTCGCTGTCATAATGCGCAGTAAGCTTCCCAAGAAACCACGACCGTCCGTGGTACGTCCGAAAAACAGCCGAGCATACAATGCCAAGTTTGGACGGCCACTGTACGTCCACTGTACGTTCAGTTTGTATGTACAGGGCCGTCCACTTTAGGCGCGAACACGGTGCAACGCGGCGCTCCGCTCCTCCGCGGAGCGCCAGCGCACAAGCCGCGACCGCGCATCGAAGCTAAGTGGTGCAGGCGCATGGGGGTTTCGAGGCGGGGCTTCGTGTCGTCTGCTAGCGCGGGAGCGGGCTGTGCTTGCTTTGATGTGACGCACGCCTAATTCTCGGCCTGCTTGTAGCGTCCTAGCGCGCCGCGACCGCGTTGCGGGGAAGCGCACTACTCTCACTGCGCCGCGTTGTGTAGTTTCTGCGTACAACTGAGCGCTCTTTCTTTTCAAGTCCGCGGCCCCAGTTTAATGCATTTATTGTGGCAAACAGTTCAGAACTGGCTTGGTTTGGTTTAATGAGAGACGCTGAGAGGAAGGCTACGTGTAATTTCGGCAACCAGGATTTATTTAATATGCACTGGTATAGCGCAGCACGTGGGTATCTGTGCATTCTGCCTTCGCGGAATTTTGGTCACAGCGACTGGGTTTCGATCTCGCGACTTTGGCATCGATGTGTGCTGGCTTTTTTCATATATGTATATGGATATCGCGCATCGTCGAGACGGCTCAAGCAGTCGCCCAGCGTCACCCAGCATTCACCCAGCCCAGTCTTTTTACTCTCCGGCCGAGTCTTGGAATGGTCCCACTCTAGTCTGCTACATTATAATCATATGCCATTGGTTGCGCTGCCTACCTGGCTAGTTACTGGGAGACAGCGGCCCTTCCCTTTGTTGCCACCTGCTACGTATCCTCTTTACTGGTGCGACCCGCACTTCCTCGCAATGGGCTCACGTGAGTAATGAAGCTGTGATCACCAGTTCCATGTTACACAATTGTGGAACAGCTTCTCCGTTCTTCAGATCCACAACTTCTGCATCCTTTTCTTTACCATTCCCACACACATTGCCTATCTAAACGCCACGAACTGGAAAATCACCAATATGTTTCCAATGTGCCTAACAATGCAACCAATGCCTTATGTATAAACAAACACTTGCATTGTGGACTGAACTATTCTGGTTTCTTTTCATATTTACGATATTTGTTGTCGATACCCATGAGTTCGTTTATCACATTCGAAGTCGCACCGAGCAATCCGTGAGCAACTTCGAGCTAGACATTAGCATGTGACACGCCGATAAAAAAAAAATTAGGGAAACTTGAACACACACACAAGACTTGAATAGCGAAGCTGTTGTGAGTGAGCGTTGCCGGACACAGTTAACGTTGACTATCATTGCTTATTTGCATTGTTGCTATGCTAGTAATCGTCGTCACATGCATCAAAAAGGTCGTCGTCTTCTTCGCGGCGAGTGGTGGATGGACAGTCATCCTCGGCATTGTATCCTTCCACCATCTCTTTGTCATCGACTCGAAGCAGCAGTGGCGGGATCTGCAAGTCATCTCGGGAAGGATTGGCCCGCTCTTAGCCATGTCTCCAGTTATCCGTAATGGCTTCCTGAGAATGCGGCGGTATCGGTAACCTCTACCAAGTAGGGTGTCTTTTCAACTTTAGCATTAAATCTTTAATATTAGCGCTGGAGTGTTTTTACATGCGTGGTAGCGATTGACGACAGCGCTGGAGGGTTCTTTTTTTTTGTTTTTTTGGCTAAAGCCACTGCGTGAGCCGGAGACTATCGGCGGTCACCGCGGCGCGCGCCTACGAGTGCTCGGAATTTTCATGGTATTTTGTTTCTGCAACGGTGAACTTACGGCCAGTAACAACAGCTCCGCTGCAAAATAAGCGCGCCGGTCGCCATACATGGTCGTGCGGCCTCCTTATTTAAAGATAACACGCAGATAATAAAGCTTTGTTCCTTGACCCTCTTTACTTCTAGGGTGCGGTGAGGTCCTGAGAAACTCGCCAGAAATTGACCTGGCCCACTACGGTGGCTCAGTGCTGAGGGTGCTTAGATAAACGGAGAGTCGTTTTGCGGCGTTAAGCCCTATAACCCCAGCCAAACTAGTCCTGAAATTCCTTAAACAACAATACATGCATTTAACTGGAACCGTTTACCTGAAAAGAGGGAGCGCTCAGTTGTACGCAGAAGCGCCACAGTGCGGTGCAGTGAGCGAAGTGTGCTTTCCCGCAACGAGGTCGCGGCGTGCTAAAGACACTACAAGCATGCCGAGAGTCCGGCGTTGGTCGACCACTCTTGACATGTCGTAGACACTCGAGTCACGGACCGGGGATTAGAAAGAAGGTCTCCTTCACCCCGAGTAGTCCGAGTGCCGCTAGCTACCACCACCAAATGCAGGAAACAAAAAATACCTTCACATAAATACGGGAGAAAGTGGTGTGAAAACAGCCCCGCCAGTAGCGTGATGGTCATCGCACCAGACCGGTATTGTGGAGATCGTGGGTTCCGATCCCACCCGGCGGGCATTTTTTCGCCACTTTCTGTCTCAAAAAATTCTCCATCTGTTTCTATGACCTACCGCATTCTCCCCTTTGCTTTCCTAGGTTTTCTTGACTGCCAACCCTTTTTTTCTGTCTAATTTCAACGAGCCCCTCATTGCCTATTCTGATTCGCTACATGCACAGCGAGGGCCTTTGTTGTGGCAGTCTTGGTGTCATAGGGAGCTTAAGAGGGTTCAACGCTGGTCGACCTCTCTCGACATGTAGACACTCGAGTCACGGCCCGGGGAGTAGAAAGAAGGTCTCCTTCACCCCGAGTAGTCCGAGTGGCGCTGGCTACCACGCCCAAGTGCAGAAAACAAAAAATACCTTCACATAAATACCCGAGAAAGTGGTGTGGAAACAGCCCCGCCGCTAGCGTAATGGTCATCGCACCAGACCGGTACTCAGGAGGTCGTTCGTTCAGACCCGGCGTTCAGACCCACCCGGCGGACATTTTTTCACCCCTTTCTTTCTGTATCGAAAAATTCTTCATCTGTTTCTATGACCTACCGCATTCTCCCCTTTGCTTTCCGAGGTTTTCTTGACTGCCAACCCTTATTTCTGTCTAATTTCAACGAGCCCCTCATTGCCTATTCTGATTCGCTACATGCATAGCGAGGGCCTGTGTTCAGGCAGCAAAACAGGTCAAAATAACGTTAACTTACATTAAAGGTCACAGTGGCAATGTCAGTAACGAAACAGCGGACGAAATGGCTAAAAAAGCATCACAATATGGTGAAAAAATTGACTGGCCTGTTTCAGTACAATTTATCAAAAAACAGCTCAATATTAACCTAAGAAAACATTGGAATGTTGAGTGGCAACAAGAAGGAAATGAAAGCTACACATTCCAATGGATAAAGAATATTCACAAAATTCCGGACCACCTTCCTACCAACTATTACACGTCACAGTTTATCACCGGACACCGCATATTTCCGTTTTATTTTCATAGGTTCACCATTACAAATAATAACATATGTAAATGTAACCTACCAGCACACAGCTTTGACCACTATTTACACGACTGCCCAATAACAAACAAACACAGAGAACAACTTCTTGATATTCATAGAAATTAGCTCGTAAGAAGGAAACCAGAGCTAATAAAACTTACCGAAACATTAAAATTTTAGAAGAAATGAGAATACTAATTAACTCTAATACTCAACAATACTAACCCCTCAAATATTTTCTCACAATTTCACACACACGCAGAAACAAATTCAGCGCAAATAACGCGATAATAGCTTTTAGATCTTTTGTATTTATCATTGTTCTGTAATGAGTCATTTTCTGCGTAATTATCTTGTTTAATTACCTTTTTTACATTTTTTAAAATCCAAACATCCATTTTCAATGTATTTAATTCACCCGTTATACCTCGGTGGAACGGGAAGGTGGCCGCTAGGTGGCCAGAGGGAACGGCTGTGTATGCTTTCGGCTGTCTGCTTTACCTCTGCGAACGTCGACACCACGCCAAGAACTGCGACACAACCTACACCGTCGGGATCGCCAACGGAAGCGCTCTCTCTGGTGAAGTGAGACACGGTCAGTACTTCGTGCCCTACAGAGTGAACCTCGTTCGAACTGTGCCGTTTGCATAAGCCTAACGCCGGGAGCTCTTCGGAGCGCCGGCATGGCGGAGCACGGTGCACGTGCATCACCGCCAGCTCAACCTGCGGCTGCCGGCGTCATCGACCCTGGCGCTCGCGTTTCTTGCTACGCGATAGAACCAGGCGAGAAGACCCGCAGGACACTGGATGACTACTCAGGCCGAGATGCTTTGCGCGGCCCTCGCGCGCGCTCTCGAGAGCGCCGCAGAAAAGGAAGCCCCAACGACCGAGACACCCTGCTTGATCACCAACGGGAAGAACGCCGCAAAAGCCGAGCAACGCACCATCGCGCACGCAGAAGTGCAGGACACTTCATGGAAATAGAAGACACCGACACCGACTCCTCTTTCGCTTCGAGAACACCGCATCACTCCAGGAGCCCCATTGACCGCACCCGGGTCTCGGACTACCAGGCTGAATGGTCGGCAAGAGACCCGTCAGCGCAGGATAATGACGAACGGTTCGGCCTGTGGACTATCCAGGGACCAAAGCGTCGCCCACGATTCGCGAGGAAGGCGGAGCCTGGAGCGCCGACGGAAGAAATTCCTCGCTCTAAGCTTCCAAGCTACCTAATCACCCTTCGACCAACAACGCGTGTTGCACGGGCGAGCGTTTCACAGCGTCTGCTTCACACTACGGTTATGGCAGCTGCTTCACCGTCATAGCTTCAGCATCACGTAGCCATCCGCACGAACAGCGCATCGAATACAGTGACAATCGAGACTTACGACGCCCAGCACGCCAAAGGCCTCTTGCGACTCACGTCCATCCGAATATCGCCGAACCAAACGATTCCGATTACTGCACACCAAACCCCTGGAAAGGGCATGTGTCGTGGTGTCATCTACCGAGTTGACCCGTCGGAGACGGCGGAGTCCCTAAGAAGAGCCCTGTACTCGGAGAGCCACCACATCATTGCCGCACGGCTGATGGGGAAGCGAGGAGCCTGCCTTGTGACGTTCGAGGGAACCAGACCGCCACGGACGATCAGGTACTGGAGTGTGCTCACGAAGGTTTCCACGTACGAGGCGCGCAGTCTGGTTTGCCACAATTATCAAGGCCTTGGACACAAGAAAGACATTTGCCCGCACCCTAGCACCTGTGCCAAATGCGGAAGGCAGCACTCTGCTGATGTCCAGTGCATGGATCAGACACCATACTGCCGAAACTGCAAGCAGTCTGAACACCTAGGTACTGACGCCGAGTGCCCCTCGCGTCGCCGATTTGAAGAACGAAGCAAGGAGCGGGCAAAAGATCGCCGCTCGCGTAGTCGCAATCGACGTAGAAGCAGGCGTCGCTCGTCCAGTTGGAACCACGGCAATCGCTTCATGCCACTCTCCGAAACCAGTCCCAGCCGCAGAAGGAGCCGTAGTGTTGGTGCCCCCGCTGCTTCACAATTGGACAGGGCCGCCGCTTCTCCCGGATCGCAAATCGCTAAAGAGTCAACCAATAAAAAGGTCACGTATGCTACTGCCACCGCGTCAATCATGCCTCCTATCCAACGATCGGCACAACCGTCCTCCACTCAAGATTCACCCGCTTTGACTCCTGCAACAGACGACGATCTAGGAGCTATGATCGCGGCTCTCCGAGAAGAGGAGCGAGACTTGCATAACCAGGTACAAGAAATTCGGCGTGAGATGGAACGGGCACTGGCAGAAGTCAACGCCCGCATTGCTGAGAAAGCTGCGCGACGCAAGGAGCTCCAGGCACGCCTACGGAGCAGTCGCGCGGAGCGCGCCGCGACACCCATGGTGATCTCGCCACCCAGCGTGGTGCAAGCTTCGCTGCAAGGCCAGGTCACAACAGACCATATCGTCGAGACGTGTGTGCGAACAATCCTGGACAAACTGGTAATTGCGGGAATCCTCCCCTTGCAAGCCTGCTCCCTTGCTACACCTTCGGCAGCCGCAGTGCGTCCTAAAGCCACCCATCATGACACACAATAATGGCTTCAACTTCACGGGTTACCATCCGAGGACGACCGTATTACAGTGGAACTGCCGGTCTTTTAGGAGGAGGAAAGCTGACTTCATCGACAGATTTCAGTTAATTCAGGGAAGAAACACTCCAGCTATCATTGCACTTCAGGAGGTTAACGGACCACTCGTGAGGATCCCGTCATACGAAGGATATGCACCCCGCGACGATGCCACACAACCTGTCAAAGCGGCACTGTTCATCCACAGGGGGTTTACGCACGTAGAACTCGACACTCAACCGTGGTGCAACGCTTTCACCGAAGTAGCGGGGTGTCGAGTCGAAATATCACCACACCGAACAATTTTGGTGTTTTCTGTGTATACATGTCCAGAAGGCGCGCGTAAGAAATCGCAATTATCGCACATAGACCTCAGCTTCGTCCAGCACTTCCAGAAGCTGTACCCGAAGGACGTTACAGTTATGTGCGGCGATTTTAACGCTCAGCATGTTGCTTGGGGTTACGAGAAGACCAGCGCCCGGGGCAAGCACATCATGGCAGACGCGACGGCATACGGCCTGACGTTGCTAAACGCACCACTGACGCACACTCGATTAGGCCAAACACAAAAGCAAGCTGACACAACGCCGGATCTCTCGTGGGTGTCGCATCCGAAGCTGGCCCGGTGGGAAACCTACGAGGATACGTTAGGGAGTGACCACCTGCCCATTCTAATCCATCTCCGCACTGGCGGACAACGCCCACAACGAACTAGCGCTGGGTCTTACGCGAAGACGGCGTACCTTACGCACTGGGACAAGTATCGGTGCATTTTAATGGAAGAGCCACCAGCCGCCGGAATTCAAAATCTCACAGACCAGCTGTGCATAGCGAAAGAACAATCTACCAAGAAATTGTGCGCCCCTCAAGATCACCCGGAGCCAGACAGACACTTGGTGACGCTGTGGAACCGCCGGTTGCGAATTTTCCGTCAATACAAAAAGTCTGGTCGTGCGCCACATCTCAAGCGACGCCTTCTCGAGGTTCAGAAGAAAATCGAGAGTCACACTAACGCATTAGCCACCGAGCGTTGGATGGATGTGTGCGAGACCATAAATGGGCACACGCACACTTCGAAAGTCTGGGCTTTTCTCCGATCTCTTCTTGGACAGCGCAAAACGAACAACAGTGCCGCACGAGTCGCACTTCGCGGAGGTGTGAGCGTAAACGAGCTGGCCGAAGAAGCTGCCGCCGCCTTTTTCCCTCAGACGTCTCACCCTTCTGCAACTACCTACAATCGGGACGATACATCTGCCGACGAGGAAGCTTACAACGTCCCCTTCACAATGACAGAATTACACCATGCCCTCGAACGAGCGAACACTCGCAGCATGCCAGGGGCCGACAAAGTATGCGTTGCTCACCTGCAAAACCTGCCGGATAGCCACAAGCAAGCCCTTCTTGATGAACTAAACCACATCTGGGAAAGTGGCGAGATACCTGAGACCTGGAAGTTCTCAATCTTAAAACCCATCCCGAAGCCAGGCAAGCCACCTCTTTCTCTGTCCAACCTTCGACCAATCTCCTTAACATCGTGCGTGTGCAAAATTATGGAGAGCATGGTAAATACACGATTAATCTTGTATCTGGAGGAGCGCCAGCTGTTGCCACCAACGCAGTATGGATTTCGATCTGGACTGTCTACTCAAGACGTGCTACTTCGCCTTCGAGAAGACGTGCTTGACAAGTACTCTAACCAGCCTCGTGCCGTGGTCGCCGTTGACATCAGGAAGGCTTTCGATTCGGTTCCGCATCACACCGTGCTGACCAAGACCCGAGAGCTCCGCATACGCGGGAGGCTTTATAACTTCATCGCAGCCTTCTTGCAAGACCGCACCTATAAGGTCCACATAGGCCAGGCGACTAGTGCTATTTATCACAACAACGTCGGAGTGCCTCAAGGCTCAGTTATTGCGCCTACCCTGTTCAACATTGCCATGCACGGCCTCCCGTGCAAGCTGGAAGCGGTAGCTGGGCTTAAATACGCCATTTATGCCGACGACGTCACCGTGTGGACGCACCAGGGTTCCGTCGGTGAACAAGAGGCCACGCTCCAACAGGCTTTGGACATCATACATGATCACATGTGCGATGTCGGCCTCACTATTGCACCAGATAACACCGAATTCGTGGTCATTCACGGGGGCAGGCGTACAGCGGTGAAACAGGCGGAGAAGGAGGCATACAGATTGCGCATTGGAAGCCAAGAGATTTCAAGAAAACAGTCGATCAGAATTCTGGGCATGCACCTGGACGATAACGGTACCGCCTCTACCTGGTTCCAAAGGACATTAAAGACGTGCAAGCAAATTCTTCACGTTCTCAGACGTATTTCAAACCGTACGAGAGGTGTCAAGGAAAGGGAGATGCGGCAGATTGTGCAAGCATTGCTAGTCTCGCGTATTGTCTACGGACTTCCTTACCACCCGGTCAATCGCACCCAGAAGCTTGCACTCGAAAGGCTGCTCAACGAAGCACGACGAATTGTCACGGGGCTTCCCCGCTACACCCGCCTCGAAGCGTTGAAGAGCTGCAGCCTTATTAATGACTTGTCCGAGATTACAGACACGCACCGGCACACGCAAGAAGTCCGGCTTCGTTCGACAGAGGCTGGCCGTGACACCCTTCGCCGTTTGGGCTATAACACTAGTGGTCTACCATTACTCCCGCGACGCACACCTCCGTGGGAGTACATTACCATTACAGATGGCAAGCCACTACCCGTCCACATGGGACCTCATCACGGCGGTCGAAGAGCAGCCCATGCGAAACGTCACGCCCGCTCCACACAGGCGGCATTTAGGCACGAGCGTGTCATCTACACGGACGTGGCCATGCCCACTACGGTAGACTCGCACATTGTGTACGCCACAGCCTGGTTCAACGAAACTACTGGACTTCAAGGTCGCCGTCACCACGTCGGTGTCACTCCGGCCCACAGCACACAAGCTGAACTGCAAGCTATCTGTGACTATCTCGACGCAGCTCTCCAGGAAGACCTAACAAGCTCACCTGTACATCACCATGTGTACACAGACTCACAGGCAGCGTATCGAGCCTGTGCCAATGTGCAGTTCACCAGCCCCTTCACCGAAGTCATTCGCCGCACCGTTATGAAACTCCGGGCATCGGGTAACGGCTTCACACTTCACTGGGTTCCAGCACACTGCGGCATCCCTGGAAATGAGAAAGTGCACCGACTAGCACGCGCACATTTACTCTCCGTGCTAGCTCGGAGCCCCTCCCCACTCCTGGCTACGAGGTCCTTGCCCGTCCCTCAAGAAGAAGCCGATCCCACGGCTGAACGGCAGCTTAGTCAAACGCGCCGGACAGCTTACCTCGTAGCCATGGCCAACCCCCTCCATATCCCTGCAGTTCCTTCCCGTGAGTTCTCCCGGCGGGAAACTGTGATCATCCGACGGATCCAGACGGGAACACTGCTCACACCGTTTTTGCTCCACCGTTTTCATCGCCGTGGGGCCGCTCCCAGTGTCCCGAGCACCTGCAGCACTTGTCATACCAGGGCAGACCTACAACATCTAGTGTGGGACTGCCCCCGCTACAGTATTCCTCGGTACCGTGCCCTCACCAACGTGCGACTTGGACCCTGGCCCACGTCTCTCCAGTCCTGGGCCTGTCCGCCACCAAAAGCTCCTGCTGGGTACGCTACTAGCTTGTGGCGCGCCCTGTTGCTTTTTCTGTTGGACCCCGCAGCACCAGTCGTTGGCGACCGGCTTTGTGGCGACGCGCAGGACAGTACGGTGGCTATGACTCCAGGCGACCATAGTGTTGCGTCCAGGCCGCTGACGCAGTGAATGGCGGCATTATCCTTTCCCACTTCCCCTTCCCTACCAATCCCCTACTGACCCATCTATCCATAGCAGCGCGCAAGCGCAAGAAAATGGAATAAACGTGTCTTCAATCAATCAATCAAGGTTTCAGTTCATGAGCCCGTTTAATAAAGAAGTCTTATGGTCATAGGGAGCTTAAGAGGGTTCAACGCTGGTCGACCTCTCTCGACATGTCGTAGACACTCGAGACACGGCCCGGGGATCAGAAAGAACGTCTTCTTCACCCCGAGTAGACCGAGTGGCGCTAGCTACCCCCCCCCCCCCAAGTGCAGGACACAAACAATACGTTCACATAAATACCCGACAAAGTAGTGTGGAAACAGCCCCGCCGCTAGCGTAGTGGTCATCGCACCAGACCGGTATTCTGGAGGTCGTGGGTTCGGATCCAACCCGGCGGGCATTTTTTCCCCACTTTCTGCCTCAAAAAATTCTTCATCTCCTTCTATGACCTACCGCGTTCTCCCATTTGCTTTCCGAGGTTTTCTTGACTGCCAACCCTTATTTCTGTACTTATTCAACGAGCCCCTCATTTCCTATTCTGATTCGCTATATATATATATATATATATATATATATATATATATATATATATATATATATATAGACAGAAAATAAGGGTTGGCAGTCAAGAAAACCTCTGAAAGCAAAGGGGAGGTTGTGGTGGGTCATAGAAAGAGATGAAGAATTTTTTGAGTCGAAAAGAAAATGGTGAAAAAATGCCCGACGGGTGGGATCCGAACCCACGACCTCCAGAATACCGGCATGGTGCGAACAGACCGGTATTCTGGAGGTCGTGGGTTCGGATCCCACCCGTCGGGCATTTTTTCACCATTTTCTTTTCGACTCAAAAAATTCTTCATCTCTTTCTATGACCCACCACAGCCTCCCCTTTGCTTTCAGAAGTTTTCTTGACTGCCAACCCTTATTTTCTGTCTTATTTCACGGAGCCCCTCATTTCCCATTTTCTGATTCGCTATATATATATATATACAGGAAGGTAGGGCGGCAGTCTACAACGCCAAAGAAGGCATAGGGTGTTGTTAGGCTCTTTTTTTACTACGGTTAGTGAAGTTAACACTTTTTAAATATAAGTAAGAAAAAAAGAAAAACACGCGCCCAGAGTGGGGACCGAACCCACGCCTTTCGATTAGATCTCGAATGCCTTACCAATTCGGCTATCTGGGCGACTGTCTTCTCCTTTACTTTCTGGGGTATTTATATTTACGAGAACTGTATCTGACGCTTGAGGGTGGTAGCCAGCGCCACTCTGACTAGACGGAGAGAAGGGGACCTTCTTTTCAACCCCCGGGGCGTGACTCGAACGTCTACAGCCTGTCATGAGTGGGTAACTGGCGGGAAACCCTCCTATGCTACCTTGGCATCAAGGCTGACAGAACCGAGACCCTCGCTAGGCTTTCGCAGAATAATGTAGTTAGGAATTGAGGGGCTCGCCGACGAAATACAGGAAGGTAGGGCGGCAGTCTACAACGCCAAAGGAGGCATAGGGGTGTTCTTAGGCTCTTTTTTTTACTACGGTTAGTGAAGTTAACACTTCTTACATATACGTAAGAAAGGAAGAAAGAAAGAAAAACACGCGCCCAGAGTGGGGACCGAACCCACGCCTTTCGATTAGATCTCGAATGCCCTACCAATTCGGCTGAAGGAGAACACAGTCACCCAGATAGCCGAATTGGTAAGGCATTCGAGATCTAATCGAAAGGCGTGGGTTCGGTCCCCACTCTGGGCGCGTGTTTTTCTTCCTTTCTTTCTTTCTTACGTATATTTAAAAAGTGTTAACTTCACTAACCGTAGTAAAAAAAGAGCCTAACATGCAAGCTGGCTGAGCGTATGCTAGCATCAAGGCTCACATGGTGGCTTGAGGGCATGGGTTGGTACCATCCCTCTCAGATCGGCTTTCGGCCCCACATCGGCGCAGAGGACGGCCTTGAAGCGTTCTCTACTTCCGTACTCATAAGAGGACGCTCTTGTCGTATTCGTTCTGTTCTTGCCCTGGATGTGAAGAAAGCGTACGACAATGTGAGCCATCAAGCAATCCTACAGATACTGCGTTGGCTTGGGTGCCCGGCGCCTGTGGTGTTCTTTATAGAGTCGTTTTTAACACACCGCACATTTTCAATTAGAGTCTCAGGACAGGCGGTTGGCTCCTTTTCAACATGCCGCGGGGTACCACAAGGATCGGTCCTGGCACCCATACTGTTCAACCTTGCCCTTCTCCCGCTCGCTTGGACAGTAGGGGCATTGAAAGATCTAAAATGCCTCATCTATGCGGATATCACGCTCTGGTCGACACTTCCAGACATTGCGGATCAAGAACACGCTCTTCAGAGTACTTTAAATATGGTTGACACGTGGTGCAAACGCGTGAGACTCATGCTATCCCGAGATAAGACAGTGTTACTTATCGTCGCCAATCCAAGGGCTCGACAAAAACTGCAAAACCGACCCATTTTACTAAATCTTGATGGCGAGCCAGTGGCGAAAGTTACTTGTCACCGCATCCTTGGCCTGGACGTTGCGGCCTCCGGCTCAGCTACGCCATGGCTCCGGGAGTCTCGCCGGCGCGCCCTTCAACTGCTACATCTAGTTCGCCGGATTTCCATGAAATCGGGAGGAGCTCGCACAGAGATGGCTCGGCTTCTCGTACGTGCAATCCTGCAGCCACGTATCACGTACCAGGCTCAGTTTCAGTACATGACAAGGGCGGAAGGGGATCGTCTAGAGGCCATGAATAGAGAAGCCATGAGGACTATTACCTGCCTTCCTCGCTTAACGCGCATCTCCACACTACAGGAAGAAGCTGGCCTTAACACGATAGATGAGTTGGTTCACCAGCGGCGACAGGCACGATCTCTTAAAGCGCAGGTGTACACATCTGTGGCTGCTTTAAGGTGGTATATGGGCCTCCAAACTAACACGCCACCAGATCCCTCTCCAGAACCCCCTCCTTGGACCCGAATATTAATTACTGACTGCAAGCCTCTGGGTCGGTCAGGCCGTGTTGCGCCGCAACTCTCATCCAGTGCTGACCAAGATACGTTTTACGTCGACGCCAGTATTTCAGGAAGCCTTATTACCACAGCCGTCGTAAACCCAGCCATGCAGTTTTGTCAAACCTGCCATTACTACGCCCCTCAGAGGCCCCCGTCAACACTTGCTGAGCTCAAAGCGATTTTCGACGCCTTGACGACTATAGAGTTGTTGAGGCCAGACCAATCGCAACCTGTCAACATCTTTACAGATTCAATGTAAGCAGTGCGATACCTCCGGAAAGTACTTCATCAAGTGCCCATGTCCCAAACCATCCACTCGAAGGCTGCGGCCCTAAGTTTGAGAGTGAAGATTACTTGGGCCCAGAGGACATCGACCCCTGGACAGCAACAGGCGGATGCGGCGACCCGTATACCTCTAACGACGCATCCACTGCCCTTATTTCCAGTTGACGCAATGTCAAAGTTGGCCACCGACAAAGAAGACCTTCGGCGCTCCACACGCGCACTTATTCCACCGTGTGGATCAAACCTCCCTGGTGGGCTCACCCGCCGCGAGGAGGTGGCGCTACGAAGGATTCGCGTCGGGGCTGCTCTTACACCAGCTGTCACCCACACCTGGCCCCCGGATCGACGGGCTCAGTTTGGCCGGACATGCCCATTTTGCACCACGTCGGCATCGACCGCAGACTTTCACCATCTTCTGTGGACTTGCCGTGGCCTCCAACGTTCCCGACAGCAAGTACTACATAGTGTGGGACTCAACCCAGGCCGACCTGCCGACTACAGACGCTGGCTCTTTGGGCCGTATCACCGGAGCCTTTTAAACTTTCTTAGTGAAAACTTCTTGTTTATGTACATTTAAACACAATCGCCTCCACCGTTTTATGCTGCAGAGCAAACTTTCCCAATTAAAAAAAAAACACCCCTATGCATCCTTTGGCGTTGTAGACTGCCGCCCTACCTTCCTGTATTTCCTCGGCGAGCCCCTCAATTCCTAACACTATATATATATATATATATATATATATATATATATATATAAATATATATATATATATATATATATAATGTATCAGGACGTGTGCATGCTGCATGCCTTTGCCTATAACAAAATGACACGCGTGGAAACAATTTCATATTATCAACGTACCAGCCAGGGTCTGGACTCGGAATTCAGTATTTGTACAATAAAGTATGAATTACGTTTAATTTCCCTTTGTGAAGTGCCGAAGCCACCATCTCAATTACTATGAAGGATGGAGAAATGGGTAGACTGCAGGTTTGTTGGACAACATTGCAATTTTTATTTTGCACACGGATCACGGCGCACATTTCATCTGTGCTGCTCTGTATGGCCCATAGCTCCTCTGGGCCTAATTTCCGCGCAGCCTATCGCGCAAATATGAATGCTTTGCGAGTTGATAATGAAATGAAGACAAAACACGCACAGTGCACTAAGTGGACTTTCTCATTGAGAAACCGCTGGCAAAGCTCAGTATGGGCCTGCTGAACCAAGTCATGAAACACGTCAAAAAACTTAAATCATCTTCCCATGGAGAACCCTTATGAGGATGCGAAGCATCATGGGGGTTCCGTGTGGTTCCATTGTGTTGCCGTTATGTTGAGTGATCTGGTGTTTAGTAGCGCCAGAGGGAATTCCGCTTCCGGGTCCACACCGGTGGTAAAGGCACGCAAGTAGTAATGTTGTGTGACGATGAGTGGGCGGTGGTTCTCGAGGCGCTGAAACTCGTCCATCATGTTCTTGTCGATGTTGTCGTCTCTGTGGTATAATCGGTAGTCTCCGTCAGCGTTGGTGAAGTAAAGGTTGTTGACGTTCGTGCACACGCCCTCCTCTTCGCAGCTTTGTCTTCTTCTACTTCTTCTTTAGCGGTTCCCCTATGGGAAGATGACGACGGTGGTTGAACGCGAAGCTATGTTGTGAGAGATTAGCAACGTACACGCCCTCCTCTTCGCACCTTTGTCTTCTTCTCTCTCTTCTTCAGCGGTTCCCCTACGGGAAGATGACGACGGTGGTTGAACGCGACGCTATCTCGTGATGGATTTCTTTATTTGCCAATCCCTAGGGGCATCCTGCCACAATCACCAGAGGCGCTGCGGATGGGGCACGATCAAGTGAGAGAGAGAGAGAGAGAGATAAACTTTATTTTGAGGAAGTGTCTCGAGGAGAATCGAAGTCCGAATGGTGGCAGGTAACGGGCCGAAGGTCCGCCCCGTCCTGGACGTCTTCTCCTTGGCTTAGGTTGGTGGTCCCGTGGTGGCCATAGGCTGGCGCCTTCTGGCGACCTCTTCCGCCCTCTTGACCAGGCGGACCTGTAGGTCCGGGTCGGGGCTGCGAAGCGAGGCCTCCCACCTCTCCTCAGAGGGGATTTCGGGGAAGGGGTCCTGGGGGCATGCCCACATAATGTGGGCCAGGTTGGCATGGGCGCCACATAAGGGGCACGCCGAGGTTGGATAGAGGCTGGGGTGGACATGGGTCATGGTGGCCGGATTGGGAAAGACTCCCGTCTGGAGTTGGCGCCAGACGTGGCTTTGCTCTAATGTCAGGGATTTGTCCGCCCGAGGATAGATCCGGCGGGAGAGGAGGTAGTAGGTGGTAATATCGTGAAAACCGATCAGACGGTCCCGCGCGGACCGGGCTCCGTGGTAAGGATACGGGTTCGGCCCTGCCCGGATAGTAAATCCTCGGGCTAGGTCATGGGCCGCCTCGTTTCCCTCGAGCCCAGAATGCGCGGGGGTCCAGATCAGTTGTACTGGGGATTGCGGGGGGTTCCTGAGCAAAATTTTGAGCGCCGTTGGGGATATACGACCAGCGGCAAAATTTTGGAGAGCAGTTTTAGAATCGGTAATGATCGTTGCGGGTGTGGGGGTGAGTGAAAGGGCGAGCGCTATTGCTGCCTCTTCCGCCGGTTCTGGGATGGGCGTCCGGACTGTTATAGAATCGAGAATGCTGGTGTTGGGGTAATTTTGTACGGCGATTGCGGTGAAAGCCTCCTTGTGCCTGTACTCTGCCGCGTCGACGTACACGACTTGCGGATCATTTTTATACTTCTTGTGCAGGGCGCGGGCTCGTTGTTTCCTGCGCTCGGAGTGGTACGTGGGGTGCATGTTGCGGGGAAGCGGTTTGGCTACAATATGAGAGTGAATACTAGGGGGAACTTTTTTCGCGTCCTGATATAGTGTGTGATATCCTATTCCTAGTTTGCTGAGTATGTATCTCCCTGTGGGTGTGCGAGCGAGGCGTTCGTACTGTCCCATTAGGTGGGCTTCAACTAGTTCGCTGGCCTTGCTGTGAAGGCCTAACCCTTCCAGTTTGGCAGTGGACGTGCCGGGGGGAAGACGTAATGCTGCCTTGTAGGCGCGTCTAATGAGGACATCAATTTTGTTGGTTTCGGCAGCTGTTAGTTTAAGGTATGGAATCGAGTAAAGTATTCTGCTCACGACGAAGGCTTGGATTAGGCGAACCCTGTTCTGCTCGGTCAAACCTGAGTTCCTATTGGTGACCCTTTTGAGCAAACCAATGGTTTGGTTTATGTGCCGTTCTATTGTTTGGATAAATTTGTGATTTAGTCTAGTGGATTGTATGTGCAGCCCTAGGACTTTGACGGCCGGGACCTCCGGGATCTCTCTACCTTCAATATGGAGTTTGATGCTGGAGTGAAGCCGTTTTTTCTGGTTCGGGGGAATAACAAGTAGCTCAGACTTTGCCGGAGAGCAGGCCAAACCCGCTCTCCTGGCCTCCTCCACCACTACCTCTATGCCTCTTTGCAGTGTTTCTTCAATGTTCCCATCACTCCCCTGGTTCATCCAGAGGGTAATATCGTCTGCGTAGAGGCTGTGGTACAGGTGGGGGATCCGTGCTAATTTCTTCGGCATGTCTATGATTGCAAGGTTAAAGAGTAATGGTGACAGTACGGCTCCTTGCGGAGTGCCACGACTGCCTAGCGGGAATGTATCTGAGACAAGGCTGTCTAGATGTATGGCGGCTGTCCGGTTTGACAAAAAGTCCCTGATGTAATTGTAGGTTCTCTCACCCGGATTGATCGATCCCAGACCCGACATTATGGCCTCGTGCGAGACGTTGTCAAATGCTTTTGTCAGGTCCAGGGCCAGTATCACCGATGTGTCTAGGCCGGTGGATGGTTTGATAATTTGTTCTGATAGCTGTATGAGTATATCTTGAGTTGAAAGACCAGGTCTGAAGCCAATCATTGTGTGGGGGAATTGTTCCGTGTCGTTCATGTGTGTTGTGAGCCGGGCTAGGATTACGTGTTCCATGAGTTTTGCTAAGCACGACGTGAGGGAAATGGGGCGGAGGTGTTCGATTGTAAGTGGTTTATTTGGCTTGGGGATTAGAATAACCTTGGCATGCTTCCACGATTCCGGAATTCGCCCCGTTCTCCAGCATGTGTTGAGAAAAGCAGTGATTGCGGTGATTGAGGAATCGTCCAAGTTTCGTAACGCCCGGTTCGAAATGTGGTCAGGACCTGGGGCCGAATTGGACCTAAGTTTGCGAATCGCCAATCGTACCTCGGCTTCAGTTATGTCCCTGTCCATCTCGCTGTTTGGGTGACCCATGTACGAGGGTAGTTCGATCTTGGGTCCTATGGGGAGGTACATGTCTTTGATTTCTGCTATAAGTTCATCGTCAGAGCCTGAGTATGTGTGGATGATTTTGGTTATGCGGTTTCTCTGTTCTGTCTTGTTCTGATCAGGGTCGAGGAGGTGTCTAATTATCTGCCATGTCTTCTTCATTCCAAAGTTTCCTTGCATCTGGTCGCAGATATGGTCCCATTGGGAGTGCGAGAGAGTGACCGCGTGCGCTTCAATCTCCGTCTGCAGACGGGACAGTTTTAGCCGCAATTTGCGATTGCTTTTATTTCTGCGCCATCGTTTTTGGATTCCTCGGTACGCCTCCCAAAGGTGATTGAGACGGGAGTCTACGATATCGGAGGGAATAAGCGGATCGAGGTCCTTCGTGACTGCTTTTATGTCTGCAAGTAGCTGTTGTGTCCATTCGTTTATGTCCCCAATGTATTCCGGGCTTGCGCACTCATCCGCATGGTTGCCGTTGCATTCTCGGATCGTTCTAAATTCATCCCAGTCAGTCATAGTTTTTTGTCTGAGCGTTTGAGTGATTTTGTGTTTGGTTATAGTCACTATCTCGATTATGAGGTGGTCGCTGCCTAGTGTTTCTTCGGTGACTCCCCATGTTACCCTGTTTGTGTGCAGTGAGAGAGTGAGATCCGGGGTGGTGTCGCGTTGTGCGCTGTTTCCGATTCGTGTAGGGGTGTGAATGCCATTCTCTAACGTAAAATGGTGTGTCTGTATTCGTTCCCAGAGGTCTCGTCCCTTTGGCTCACAGGTTGGGTATCCCCAGGCCGTGTGAGGAGCATTAAAATCTCCAACTATGAGCAGTGCATGTGGGCCCACCTCCTTCCTCGTGAGCGAGAATGGGTGGTTGAAGCGATCTGTCTTAGATTTAGGGGCGCTATATACGTTTAGAATATAAAGTCTTTCCGCTCGCCTTTTGCTTGGGAGGACCGTAATTAAGTCGTGGGGGATTACAACGCTGTCAAATTGACTCCTGTAGGCTGGTATATGCCTCTGTACGAGGACCGCCGTTTTCAGGTCCGTCGCACTTTGAAATGCCCTGTAACCCGGCAATTTGACAATGGCGTTTGTCTCCTGTAGGGCTATAATTTCTGGGGGGGAGTCTAGGCTTTGCAGATGCATGTGTAAATTATGCTTTTTGCGTTTGTACCCTCGGCAATTCCACTGCCAGACCTTAATGGGGTTGTCATTTTTATTGTTACTGCGAGCCATTGTGTGCTTCGGGTTGAGGCATGAGATTGGGAGCTATACCGAGCCTGTTCATTATATCTTGCATGAAGCTGTGTAGTTCCGATCTGTACAAGTTCACTTCGGATCGGAATGATTCTATACTATTCTGCATGGTGGTAATGTGCTCGTGCAGTTCAGCGTTACTTCTCCCAAGAGCGATTATTTTACGGTCAAGTTCCTGCTGCTGCGGGGACTCTTCTACCGGATTGGGGATTTGTACGGAGGCTGCCGCAATCGCTCGTTTTTTGGGTGCGGGGGAGGCAGGTTCTTGATCGGTGGAATTCGGTTGGGAGATTGCTGCGTTTTGGCGGCGGACCCTGAGGAGTTCCTGTTTGAGGTCATTATTTTCTTTCCTAAGAGCTGCCATTTCTGCTCTTATGTTGGCTAGCTCATCCATTAGCTGTTTATGGAAGTTTAGAGGGGGCTGGGAAGAGGGACTGGGGTGGGAGGCCCCGCCATCGAAGCTTACCGACTTCTCGTTTTCGGCCGTCGACGGAACGTTGGCCCACCTCTTGGAGTTGGGTTTGGAGCGGCCGGCCGATGGAGATCTTGTCTTGTGTTTGGACAGCGATCTCGACGGGGCTCTTCCTCTTTCCGGGGTCTGCGTCCTGGGGGGTTCGCGGCCCGGAAGGGCGGGCCAATCTTGCTGGCTTCGAGCGTTCAGCGGGGCGTCTTCTTTTTCGTTCCGGTCCTTCGTTGTTTCTGGCGGCGGCAGGGGGCGACGTGGCTTGAAGCGCTGCGGGCACTCTGCGGACCCCGTGAGGTGGGCTCCCCCGCACACAATGCACTTAGGCTTGCACGGGTGTCCCTCACTGGGGTTGGTGATGCCGCACTTGGGGCACCTGGTCGTTGGGTTCGGGCAGACGTCAGGTCTGTGTCCTCGCTGCCAGCACTGCGTGCAAGCTTCTGTTTTGTGCCGGAATGGTGTGCAGCGGTACGTGGTGTAGCCGTACCGGATCCAAAACGGAACCTTGTATCCGTCGAATAAGATTTGAGCGGCGTCTGTGCTTCCCAGTCGTTTGACCGATAAGATGGGCAGGTCTGGGTTGAAGTCGACCACGTTCCGAGTTATTTCTTAGGGAGTATCGTCTTCGGGAATTTTGAAAATAATTCCCAGCACCGTGTTGGCGGGGGCTGAGACGTGCGTAGAGATTTCATACTGCTTGTTGTTGAGAACAAGGGATTTGATGCTTGCGAAATTGCGCGCTCGCTGATGGTCGGGGGTACTGATCAGAATGTAGTTGGAGTTTTGGTGCACCCGAACTTGATCTTCTGGACTCAGGGGGACTGGTGCCGATTTAGAAATGACATTGGCGATAGTTGCCGGCGCCACCGACCGTACATCGAGCCCTCCTCGTGGTCGTAGGACAATTTTGATGTCGGTCTCCGGCAAGCGCTCCATCGGTGGACCTCGACGACGCAGCGGCCGGCTTTTGCGGGTATTCGATGAGACCACTTCGGGCGACGTGCTGGCATTTCCGGAGGTTGCAGTCCTCTTTAGGGTCAAGGCTCGTTGCTTGCGCCGAATTTCGGCCCATTCCTCGCTTGCGAGTTCCTCGGGGGGGATCTCTTCGCCGTCTACGACGACCTCCATCGCTCCAGCGCGATAGCGTTCCTCAGGGGTGATGGGAGGCGGGGGAGCGGGCACGTGGCGATCGGCCACGGCGGGCTCCGGTGCACGTGCCGGTGGCTGCTATGGCCGCTCGTGGATTCTATACTTGGCGTGGCAATCCTCGCTTCAGAATTTCAACTCGTCGTAAAATTTCACGGGGTCCACTCACCGACTTCAGTGTAGGCTTGTTAGATGGCGTTCATCGAGAGGAATCGAGCGGTGCCAGAAAATCCACCGGATGGCAGATTTAGCCGAAGATTGGGCGGGATTAAACGGGAGCCCATGCACCGCACGTCAACATGAATCGGCCACCCGGTGGCGAAGTCATCAAGTGAGATCCCCCCGAGCAAGAGATGCTCCGCAACTAAGCGTTGGTGAGGTAAAGGTTGTTGACGCTGGTGCACCGCCTGAGAACAACGTACACGCCCTCCTCTTCGCACCTTTGTCTTCTTCTCCTTCTTCTTCTTCAGCGGTTCCCATACGGGAAGATGACGACGGTGGTTGAACGCGAAGTTATCTCGTGATGGATTTTTTGGTTGGCCAATCCGTAGGGGCATCCTGCCACAATCATGACCAGAGGCACTGCGGACGGGGCACGGACAAGTAACATGCCCCCGAGCAAGAGATGCTTCGCATCTAAGCGTTGGTGAGGTAAAGGTCGTTGACGTTGGTGCACCGGCTGAGAACAACAAACACGCCCTCCTCTTTGCACCTTTGTCTTCTTCTCCTTCTTCTTTAGTGGTTCCCCTACGGGAAGATGACGACGGTGGTGGAACGTGAAGCTATCTCGTGATGGATTTTTTGGTTGGCCAATCCCTAGAGGCATACTGCCACAATCATCACCAGAGGCGCTGCGGCCGGTGCAAGTGACATCCCCCCGAGCAAGAGATACTCCGCATCTAAAAAGAAGCCCAGCTTCACTGATTTAACGTCGCGAACGCTGTCCGCAGCGAAACTGCGTGGCGTTCCCAAATGAGCCCGTACAACCACGCTTTTTCAGTTCATGTCTCGTCATTCATTTGTGCCTGCTCTCCCTCCACCTTCTTCGTGCTCTACACTCTTAAACCAAAGGGCGTGGCCACTAACCAGTTACTTGTCACAGTATCCACTAGGTACTTATTGCTTTTGCTAACTGGCCATGCATAACCTAGCAAAAAGCTACGCGTGGCAATGTGGATCGTCAATGTGCGAGGCAAGACATAGACAGATTCAACACGCACATATCACTTTTAGCAAACAAATAAACTGAGCAGAAAACCAACGGGATACATAAAGAGAATTTATTAAACACAGGTTACAGCTAGGACCCGCTGTAGTTAGCTACTACACGGGTCGACAGAGCACAGGATTTACGTAATGTGCCACAGAGGAAAAGGAAGTGATGATCACGGAAGTTCACAAAACAATTAGTCCACCGCACCGAAGGTCCTTTACAATAGTGTCCGAGGCACGAGACTCATACACCATAGTTCACGCGTGGGAGTGAACATAAAAACAACAGCAGTTCACACACATCCGTTCTATGTCCGTACAGAGATGCATGCGCAGCCAGGCTGCCTAAACTGCGCCTTGGCCTCAAACATACAACTCCTTTCAGCACGCAAGTTTAACCTTATTAATAAGGCACGACACACCATTGCACGGTGTTATTGGCAACCTTGATGAAGCGAGTAGACCAACGCATGAGAAAAGATTCTTCACCCAGCGCCGCCAGCTCATGCTGCAGATGCTCTATGGCCATTTTTCGAACACGCCACAACAGGGGATACATGGCACGCTGTGGTCGTGCCTGCAAGGCGGCTACACCTCGCTGGCGCCACACAACAAAGGCACCCACACACAGCAGAAAGCTGACAAATGGGTCTTTCGATTTCGTGCGGGCTCCCAGCCTAAGCTTAAACATTCTGCTGAGTAAAACCCAGAATGTGGCGGCCACACGACACTCAAAAAGAGCATGCTCTAGCGTCTCAGTGCGTCCGCATTGCGGGCACCGGGCAGAGCGAACCACACCAAATGCTGCAAGGCGGTCACACGTCGGCAGGGCCCTCCAGCCCCGCAGCCACCCGAAATCACGAACGTCTGCAGGAAGCACCGCTGACGTTAACTGTTGCCAGCGGGCCCCGCGAGACTTCTCTTTTTGCCGATCATTCAGTTGCCCAATAGCCAATTTCTCGCATATATCAGTCGCAGATGAGGCTCTAATATCCAAATCTGGGTTGGCCGACTGAAAGCCTGTAAGTGTTTTAGCAACGTACCTATAGAAAGCTGGCGGCTGCACGGCTGTAGGTCCGGTAATGGGCTCATCATAAAACAACAAGCGAGCAGTACCCAAGAAGTAGCGAAGCAGAGCCTGCCCCGGGTACTCATCATCATCTACTAGTTCCCACACACCGCGTAACGCTAGAACACTTGACATCGTGTTCAGGCATGGCAAGCTAAAACCCCCCATGCTGCGGGGCAGACGCAGCAAAGCGCGCGCAACTGACTCGGTCTTGCTAGCCCAGAAAAATGACCCGAATTTTGTGGCCAGCCGACGAGTTATATCACGAGGTGGTCGAGCTACCCTCGCCACGTAAAAGAACGCCGCTGACACGCACGACCTAATGATATAGCTCCTCTCAGAGAGAGACAGCTTGAAAGTCGACGCTATGTTTATACGTTTGTCAGCCGTGTCTAACAAACCCTTCCACGTCTCACGAGCAACTTCTCCAGAGCCATGGAAGACTACACCTAGCACCCGGACTTTCCTCACCCACTGTACGTCTCCAGCAAGGTCACTGGCAAGCGACCCAAATCGTAGCGCTCTGCTTTTGCCCTTATTCAGCCGGGATCCAGACAGCTCACCATACTCCAAAAAAAGCCGTGTAAACGCTCGGTAGCTGTCCTCATCCCGGAGAAAAAGGGACACATCGTCCGTATATGAAGAGACCTTAATCTGACCTTGACCGGGCAGCGGGAAGCCGCGGATGGAAGGACACGCTGCCACGCGATGCAGAAGGGGGTCCAGGCATAGGGCAAAGAGCGAGGGGGACCAGGGACAACCCTGCCTGATCCCGCGCGTAACTGTGAAGCGCTCGCTGAGGCGGCCATTAACAAGCAGCCGGGCGGTCACGTTCGAGTAAGCTAGCAGAAGGCAAGATATATACTCCGACGGGAAACCGTAGAGACCTAAGACACCGAGCATGTACCGGTGCTCCACTCTGTCGAAAGCTTTCGCCTGATCGACCGATATGAAACAACCGGAAATGCCGGTTCTCGATGCGAAGTCAAATAGGTCGCGGGTCAGGGCTAAGGATGAAAAAATTGACCGGCCCGGCACGCTGCACGTTTGCGCGCAGCTTAGTATGCACGGGAGTACATGGCTCATTCGGCGGGCTAAAATGGACGCAACAATCTTATAATCAGTGTTGAGGAGCGTGATAGGCCTGTAGGCACCTGGGTCCCAAGGGCTCCCTCCTGGCTTCGCTATCAGTACGACACGACCCTCGCGAAAGGATTCCGGCCGCTCTCCATGAAGAAGAAAGCCGTTCACCATGGCGAGAAGCGCGCCCCCAACAACGGAAAAAAAAGTCTGGTAGAACCTTGCAGGGATGCCGTCAGGGCCCGCCGCTGATGCGCCGTTTAGGCGTCTGACGCAATCGTGCAGCTCCTCTTGCGAAACCGGCGCACAAAGCCTGCTCGCCATGTCATGGGGTACCTGGGGCAGCGCTCCACAAAAAGACGCTAGGCGTTCCTCAAAGAATTCATCCCGCAACGTATTCTCTGAGGTGAGAAGGCGAGAAAAATGGGCCGTGAACACCTCACAAATGTCGTCGCTATTAGCACTTTTTGAGCCGTCCGGCAACATAACCTCTGGCACTTGAGCCAATCCTGGTCCGTCAAGGGAGCCTGATTTGACGTACCGTAACACGGATGGGTCTGAAACTGGCCGGCCTAGAAACTGGGCACGACTAGCAGCGCGAGAGGACTGCCGTAACAGATGTTCATATCGCGCCCTCAATGCATTGACGTAGTCACGCATGGTGAAGGTTAAAGCGCCACCCCTTTTGACGATCCGAAGCCTCCACAGTGTATCGTTGAGCGCGGCCGTGATGCGGCCTTTACGCGCTCTCCCCTCCCGGACCAACACCTCGCGCCAGCCGGACTTTAACTCATCCCACGGTAGTGGGTTCGTAGAGTCGCGGCGCGGTGAACGAAGCGCATCCCTTAACGCGGCTACACTGACCTCATCTGTCAGCAAACTCTCGTCCATCCGCCACATCTGCTGACGTGGCATACAGTCGCCAAGGTTTAGAGTTGCTAAGACTGGCCTGTGATCGGAGATACGCGGAGTGCCCGCAGGAAAAGAGAGAACATCACAGCGCTCAAGATAATGGCTGAGCTCCGGCGGGAAGTAGAACTTATCCAACCGGCTGCCCGATCGTCCCCTTTCCCACGTGGCGGCAAACCTTTCACCATGCAGCTGCACCCACGCGTCGCGGAGTTGGAACTGGCTTACAAGATCCTTTAGTGCCCGCGCGCCGACATAAGGTTTACCCTGTCCAGGACCACACACATCTCGCTGGGGATCAAGAACACAGTTAAAGTCCCCCACTAAAAAGGTGGGGTAGGGCTCCAACATGAATGCATCTAGAGATGCAAAAAACGCCGATGAATCGGAGTGTCGCGCCGGTGCATAAACAACCACGGCACGCACACGACGATCTAGGAGCAGAAAATCTACTGCAAGCACGCGCCCGTCAAAGCCAAACGTGCAGTGAGCCTTGCGACGAAGGCTATCGCGCAAGAAAACAACTCCTACCCCCGAAGCTACCCGATCAGTCAATGCAAAAAACGCCTGCACTGAAAACCGCTCGCGAAAAGCCAACACATCGCGCGGCGAGCGGAAATTACATTCCTGCAGGAAGAGAACGTCAACGTTTTGCGCACGTGCATAATGCATTATCTCTCTCTGTTTGTCAAAGCTTCGAAAACCTTGGGCATTCAGGGAAAGAAAATGTACCAGCATGATGGTATTAATGCACTAGTGAATGTTGACGCTCCCTCCTACATTTCGCTGTCTTCAGAGGACACTTCAACACACAATTTCTTAGTGTCATCCGCGTCACCTGAGTCCGCGGAGGAAGGCAGGGTCCGCTTGGACGCGTCGGGCCAATCCAGGATGGATGGGGAGCGCAGTAGGTCAGCCACCTGGCTGACAGGATTGACTAGGCGGGGGTCCTTGATCTTGGGCGGAAACAGAACACTGGTGCTGGGCGTAAGAAGGCCCGCGGCAGAGGGCTTTGAAGCGAGTGCTGTCTTGGCACTGGTTCCGGGCTTGTTTTTCTCCTTTTGTCAGCTGTTGCGCGAGCCGCTGGAGGTTCCAGAAAGAACGGTGTTTTTGACCGGCGCATGCCCTTGCTCGCGCTGAGGCTGCTCTGCGGTGTCGCTGCTCTCGGTAGAGCTGAGACTCGTGAAGAGGGAAGTGTCCGTCGAAGACGATGACGTGGCCTCCCCAGCAGGTGCAATCGCCTCCTCCGAAGGCGACGTGTAGCCCTCGAGGTCCATTTCTTGGCTGTCGCTCGTAGATTCCTCAATCGCCGTGCTGTCACCCAGAGCAGTGCTCCCGCTTGACGCCTCTGCCGGCTGGCCTGAGGAGGCCCGGGGTAGTTCGGGAAATTCGCTTGCACTTCCGAGAGCCTCAATATTCCCGCTTGACGCCTCTTCTGGCTGGCCGGAGAGGGCGCAGGGTAGTTCAGAAAATTCACTTGCGCTCTCGAGAGCCTGCGGAAAAATTGCTTGCAGCGTCCGCGTAGGACCGGGGCCGCAGGCAGTCGGCGGTTGCATGGTTGCCCTTGCAGCGCCGACACTTGGCGTTACAGTCGGCTTCGTCGTGGCCGTACTCCGAGCAGCGGCCGCACCACGGGGTCTTGCAGTTGCTAACTTGGTGGTCGCTCTGACCGCAACGGGCGCATACCCGTCGCACACCTTTATACTCAAACTGGGCCTTGAACCCTCGTATCTTCATGAAGTTAGGCACGGCCTTGGCCATCTCCATCTTCACGAGTCGCATGCCGGTCTTGATGTGCTGAAGACTCCTCCACGACGGCTGGCTGACGTTGAGGACCTTTCCATACGGTCTCAGTGCTGCCGCGAGCTCCGCGTGGCTAACGACTGGGTTCAAGCGGTACACCGTCACGTAGACGACCTGTGGGCCCATGCGGGCCACAGGACACGAAACGCCGTTCACAAGGACGGCTCCTTTTTCGGCGATCTTGCGAGCAGCAGCAGCCGAAGCAGCCACTGCGCAGAACTTAAATCCACCCAGGTGCATCAGGGTGTCCAGGCCATAACGGCCTACGATTTCCTCGAGGCTGTTCACCAGGTCATCCACGGTGACGTCCTTCGGGGCCGTGAAGTAGAAGACATGGGCCTTGGGTGGTGGCTGAACAGCCTCCCAAGACGCCATGATGACGTGTCCTCAAATGTCCAAGAGGCGGTCCAGTCGGCGGCAGGGTAGATGACGTCCTGAAGGAGGGGCCACCCCAACGCACAAACGTAGGGCCGCCCCACAGGAAAATGAAGTCCTTGACTCAATCAGCGTCGAAGTCGAAGTCGATGCCCGCTACAACGGCATCCACGTACACAGTTAACAGAACCCGCAACTACAGATTTGGAACTGAACCATAACCACGGCTTCGGCTCACATTCAGATCACGAAACATTCCACCACAAGTAGCACGAGGAGAACGAGTATAACTGAAAACCCTTAGAAAAACATCTGCTCTTCTTGCTTTTATAGTCAGCAGCGGAAAGTCCTCTGATGGAGTCAGTGGTCTTGTGGCGAAAATCAAATATTTAGCGACAATATTACAATTATACATTTTAATGTGAGCATATACAAGTCAGCATGTGGATTTGCAAAAAAAAAAATTTTATCGTGATTTGGAGTGGGAAAGTGCTGTAGATAATATGTTCAATATTTCATAGAATTTTGTTACTATTAGTGAATGTAAAGCGCGAGAACATGGATGACTGGTGCACGCGATTCGCATGCGACTGATCGTTACGATTGATCGTTACGACCGGTTTTGCGACGTTCGCTGGTTGGAGGAGGCTCACGACGTGCGACTGGCAATCCTGATGAAGTCATGCCATCGTTGCGATCGTCCTGATTCCACAGCCAATGAGAGCCCGCTGAGAAAGTTTCTTTCAAGGCCCCGAGGAGGCACCAGTGGAAATTCCGAGTGTTTTGGGGGGAACAGCTCTGCGCCTCCGCCGAGTTTTAGAATAGGGGAAGCCGGCGTTGGGGGTCCTTAAAGAGACACTGAAGTGAATTTGTCTAGCTCCCGTTTTTGCTTGGACTGCGTAGGCTGGCTCAAATTAGCACACTTTTCATCGTTTATCCGGTTGACAAATCGGTAATTATTTTACAAAGCGCGAAAGAAGAAAAACTACCATGCGCGGTTTGCGGCGGCCGCACCAACTAAAGCTGTGACGTTAGGAGGAGCGGGCACCGTGATTGGACGATGCCCAAGGTGAGCAACCAAACAAGTTTCGGTTTCGGTTTCGGTTCTGTAAAACACAACTGGAGGCGTTGTTGGATGGGCATTCTCAATAACTCAGTAATCATCGTACCGCGCTTCTGCCATGTTGTCAGCTGTGAAAATGCATAAAGATAAGCCTCCCCGGACGGCTTCGAATCGTAGCATTCACTAGCCGAGGCCTACGCAGTGCATGGACGCCCTCCGCGTACCCGCAGACGCCCAAATGTCATGCGCTTTTCCCCCATATTTGGAGCTTGCCTCACTCATGCCTGTACCGTAAAAAGCGTGTTCGCACCAGGCCAAGGGTCTGTTCATTCTGGCCTGTGCCCACTGCCCGCAAGCAGTCGGTGCTTATGGCAACAGCACGCCAACGAGAACTCGCTAGCGCGCCAGTGCCAGCCTGCGCGCGTTCTGTGAACTAGTTCGTGGAGCCATGAACGTTGCGGCCCCAAAAAAAGGTGAACTCAATGTAGAAAACATCGGCAGAAAACGAAAAAGTTACCTTACAAAAAAAAAAGCACGTAGCCGCGGGGACTCGAACTCGTGACTTGCAAAACACTTGCGACAACACACCTAGCGCCCCAGACAACTAGGCCACAAGACCGGCTCAGCCGACCTTGCTAATATAAGGTATATATTGTACTACACGTTTACACTTTTATTTAGTTTTGGCATTTCAAGCAGCTTAGGTGACTATTTGTTGTATTGCGCTCGTGCAGTAAGCGTACCCCAAATGCATTTCGTAGACGGAAAAGCGTTCGCAGATGCGTAGTCGTGCTGCTGACCGCTGTTTGTTCGCCCAGCGCAAAAAAGTGCTTCCCGCACCCTAGTTTTACGCTGTACGGTAAAAATATCAGTTGATTTTATTTCCTTAGCACCTATATTGACTTCGCTGACTCTTCTCCCGCCTTCAAGAGGCCTTATATTTTCCTACTGGTGTACCAGTCAGCGAAGCGTCGCATGTGCACTTGTGCAGCGCTTGTGTGAAGCGACCTTGACTTGGAGCTAGATACAGTGTGCAAACTAACCAAGTAAAGAAAGGCACATTCTTCCATTCACAAACGTGTCCTGGCTTCGTTTCAACTGAGCGAACGAATTGCGACGACCCGTCGGCGGCTGGCGGACGAAACGCTGGGCCGACTGACTCTGTCTGAAGGCCGGGGAGCCGTGCAGTAGCGCAGCCAGTTGCGAGCTCGGCACCTCCTGACGTCACACGAAAACGCCACAGAAAATGGGCGAGCGTAAAGAAAGGAGGACAGCATTTTCGAATTAATTTTTCTACTAAATAAAATCGCGTAAACGCGCCCAGAGTGGTCGAAACATGGCCTGGGGACTCCGGGCTACAATTTGCGCTAGTATTCCCGCAATGTTTACATATCACTTCAGTGTCCCTTTAAGAAGTTAGGGGAACCCAAACACATGGCGCTCGCGCGCGGCGAGTTTTAGAAGAGGGGCATGCCCAACAGCCTCCAACCAACCCGCGACGCGCTTGCGTTGCTCGGGTCGGCTCGGGTGATGGGAACTTTAGGCTTAGCATCCTGGCGGATATTTGATCGCCGCTATCTGTGCAACTGCGAATGACAATCCGTAACACAGCCTTTCACCACACTATCATCCCCTTTTTTGCATGTGGAACTTTATTTCAGCTATAATTGCCGTTTGAGCGATCGGTGACCAAGACAGCTGCGTAGCCTGTATCGATGCTTCCGCGCAGGTGGCGCCATCTCTCGGCCGCTCGGCGCGCCGCGGCGACCGGTCGGACCGCCGAACCATCTCTACGGCCGAAACTCTGCGCCCGGTCAGCGCTGGCTTAGCATCGCGGCATGAAGATATCTGATCACCGCTTTTAAAATAAGCCCTGATAACAATCCCTAGCACAATTTTTCACCACACTAACGCCTACTTTCTTGCATGTAGAACTTCTTTTTAGCGATCAGATTGATTCGGAAGAGCAGCTACAAGCGGTTGCTTCCGTGGTCTGCGCCGGGTCGAGCCGCTGAGTGTGCCGAGCTGGCAGGCGCGCTCGGCGTGTGCGCGGACTGTTTCCGAAGGCAGAAACCGCTTCACGATTGCCTGCTTTATCCATTTCTTGCGAACGACGCACGGAATATACAAATTCCGCTCAGCGATCGTCGTAGTTGATCGGGTGAGTCGAGGAACGATCCGCAGGTTTCGCTACAGCCATGGTCACGCGCAGTCTCGCTGGCTGCGAGCGCGACGCAAGAACGCAACCTCCAGCTTTGGGGCGCCCCATGGAAGAAAGAATACTTTTCTTTCCTCCATGGGGCGCCCGCTATTTCGGCAAAATGGCAGACACATTCTGCCAGCGCTCCTAAAGAATGGACGAGCGGATTCATGGGTGCTAAATGTTCCCACACCGCTGTACTGAACATATAAAAATGCAATGTATAACGTAATGGCACTATTCATTTTCCCTTCTACTTGATAAATGTTTTCTTTTCCTTCTCGGATTTCTCTTGCACATCTCTAAATCGGCCAGAATATGCCTAAACATGGAGGCCACCATAGAGCGAAAACCGTGGGGGCAGCGACGCCGACGACGCATCGCACGCGCACTTTGGAGCATGTGTCTCAAATTCACGGGTACGACTAGTCGTGGCGACGGTCGTAACGATCAGTCGCATGCGAATAGCATGTACCAGTCGTCAATTCACATGCGCTTTAGTATGAAACAAGCCGCAGTTACTAAGTGCACGGTCTACACTAGGAATGATAGCATTTCGGTTCCATACTTAGTGGCAGGACCTACGAACCATTCTTAGGGTAGTAAAGTTCGTTAGAAGTTAGTAAATACAACCCATTACTACCTTTCTACTACCATTTTTGTTAAGAGTGTACCCTGCTCGCCGCTGCAAGTTGCAGAGGTCGTCTTCTGACGTTTTCCATTAAAGACTGGTCAGCGCCCTCTCCTATCATTCTCTTGCTTCGTTAAGCGCTGTTCAAATGTTAAGCCCGCACCAGCAAGCCCACAATACCACGGTTTTTTAGTTCAAGTCTCGCTCAGTGGGCCCTTTTGCTTCTTCCTCCTGTCAGTCAACCTTCTTTATGCACTACCGTGCTTGCCGCTGAAAGTTTCAGAGGCCGTCTTCTGGCGTTTTCCTTCAAACAAGGATTGGTCAACGTCCCGTACGGTCATTCTTTTGTCTTGTTTAGGCGCAGTTTTTCAAATGTTAAGTAGGTACCAGCAAGCCTGCACTACCATGCTTCTTTAGGGTCACCCACAATCATCATCATTGTCAGAGAGAGTTGGCTTTCCTGCAGCACGATTTCGACGCGACATACCCCATCAGTGATACACTGAAAGCTTCACCTAAACAAATGACTGAGTGGTGTTCTAAGGAGAGTGCATACGGTTGAGCCTTTTAGCTTTTAATCATTTTTTGAACGTTTACAACATCACATATTGCTATGTATAGCCCGTATTTAATAGCGAGGAATGCATGCAGGCAACCATGTGAGAGCGCCGTCACTGGTTGCGTCGGGATCCGCGAAATGGCGGTACTTGTCCGTGCTAAGCGCATGATATGGGTTGGACATTCCAAGCTCTAGCCTTCCGAACGCAAAGTAATGCCTCGAATGCAATGTGAGAGCGATTAGCAACAACTCTGTTGACACCACCGTTGAGAATCGGGTTGAAACGGAGCAGACGACGCAGGCCGGTGTTATTTTTTTCTTCAGCGTGCGGCCGCAGTGGCACAAGCCGCGCCATGTCCGTGGTGCTTCGGCCATGTCCGTGGCCATTTTAGTGTTGCCAAGCGAAGAAATTGACAGCTAAACTTTTCAATGAATACCATCTATATTTCCTGCGCTATTTGCCCGCAGGTCTTGAACTCCAATTACCTCTAAAACCAATGGTGGAGCTCCTGGTGCAGTATAATTGCGTTCCGAAATTAACACAATCCAAAGACGTTGTTTCAATTTTGCCTCGAACGTACCGCGCCACAATTTTCACAACGTAGGGAAGCTCCCCCGCACGCTTTTAACGCGTCAGCGTTCTTGCCAAATACCACAGCAAAGGGAAGATTATTGGTTTAAGAAGCAAAGAAAGCAAAAAATAAAAATGTGGAACGTAGAAACGGCGTTACGATGCTTAAGCATTATTAGACAATTTTCAGTATTTGTGTAAGATTTTTTTGTCTGTCTTATTCGGGAAAACTCACGTGCCGAAACTCCATATTTCTCTATTCTTTTTGTTTTTTTAAACACGTATAACACATCAGCTGGATTAAATTTTTTCAGAGGCTAGAAAATACAAAAGCTAGACTTTTTACTTTACCTCTAATGAGAGAAGTTCACAGACCTGGAGAAAAGCGCGGAAAATAACGGTAGTCACCATTGGCGGCTTCATAATAACTTTAGGAAGAACGCACAAGGCTGAACCTGACGGGCAAGCTTCTGTCCGGTGAGCCTCTGGCCAATGAGATTTCGCCCTGGAGGCTTCCTTCCGATTCCCCCACGGAACAACCGTAATTTATCATCCTGTGCAAGCTCCCCTCTCCTTTTCCAAAAAAAAAAATTCTCGTGACGTTATTGCATATCGCCTTTTATGTTTGTACCCTGGGAAAATGAGGCAACCATCAGTGGAAACATATTTACACGCGAAAATCATTTCCCATTCTTGTTACAACATAAAAAAAATCTGCAGCGCCACCGCGACAATACCCTCCCCATTACAAGTAACATCTAATTTTTGCACATTTTTAAAATTACGTTACCCCGCCCTTTTTAATAGTGCCATTGAAGGTGGGGATGGCAAACAGTTCAAACCGAGCGTTTCAACCACTGCTGATCTCCATTTTTTTTTTACAAGACGCCATTGAGGACGCCGACGCGTACATGTGGTATTTTTTGTGTATGTGTGCGAGAAAAAGCGTTTGTAATCATTTCCTAGAAGGAAGAAGGGTGAAAAAAAATTTCAGCACATACTCTTATCAATACATTTTTGTTCTCTCTCTCTCTCTCGCTCTCTTTATCTCTCTCTCCCTGGCTAGCCGGCGGCAGAAATGTGCACACGAACTTTCCCGGCAGGGTCGTCGCCCCATCCGAAGCAGCTCAGTGGGAGTATGCGCTTCGCTGCCCCAACGCAGATGACGCCTACGAGTATTACAGTTGCAAGCGCAAGTACTAACGACTACGGCTGAGTGCGTGGTGTAGTGCTGTTAGCTGCAGATGCTCTGACATACAATTGTGCAAATTTGGGTGTACCCCTGAGTTCATTATTTCAGCCGCCTTGGAATGTTCAGGGCATGATAGCGAATGATACCAGACCTAGCACGCTACAGGGGGAAAATAACACAGACCGACTCCTTGGAACCAAGTTTACTTTAATGGCATGAGACATTGAAAAAATGCACAAGCCATTCAATGTTTTGCATTGAACAGAAATACACGTATCTTGCAGTGCAGCGTTCATATACACACACCTCTTTTAATTATTCTTTGGCAAACACAGAGCAGCGCGACTTTCAATTTTACATAAGTACAGGTCTATTTACAGTACATATTGTTTTCTCACAATATCAGTAATTACAGCGGCACACACTGTGCAACGTGCACAGGCAAGGCAGGATCAGCGTGCAATAAGCAGTAAGCGCTTCCACTCTGCGATGTGCACGTGCGCAAATGGGTGTTCCAGGCTTACATGTTGACAATACACACACAGTCTAGAAGCTGGCTTCTGACCTAAATGAAATGAAACATGTGGCAGGGGCACGAGCTCTTTGACAATGCGCATCTCGTTAACCCATTAGTTCAAAAGCCATGTTGCTTGAGGAACCCTTACTTCAAACCAAGTTTTGGACCAGTTGGTGTGTGAATTAGCAGTGTTCGCTAAGCACTAAACAAAAGCTTGACCTAAACCCTCGAGTACTATGATAAGCTAGCAAGTTGGCCTGTTTGAATACAATCTTTTAACAGACACAGAGGGTGAACGTTTCACTGGCAGAGGTACTAAATTCATTTTAGCTTGTGACTCATCTGCAGAGGTGCAAAAAATTCTTCTTTTTAGCTTGTGACTCAGCCTTTTGCAAAGCAATGGCAGACGTTCTATTATATATTAGAGCTGCCAAATGTGAAATTTGCTTTGCTGTTTTTTGTAAACTCCCTTACTAAGCTAAAAAAAATTTTAAATTTACAAGCCAACTTCCTGATTATAAGTTTTCAAATAAAGTCCAAATAAATTTTGACAAAGAGGAGGTAAGAAGAAGCATCGGAATATGAAGTCCAAAGAATTCCTCAGTAGTAAATACGGTATTAGGTATATATATTCTTTGCCGGTTTGCTTGGTGTGCGCCATGCTTTCTCACAATTGTACAGGACAGAGCAACTTCTTAATGCAGTTCCCCATCATGTTGGGCGCACCACAAAAGCCAAGAGAATTGTAGTCAGCAAAGTAGTACAGCTTTGTGTGCACATTTTCCTTCTGCCACAGTTATCCAAAATAGAAGTCATCATTTGTAATAGTACAATTACACGTATATTTTTTCTAAGTGTTCTTTTTTAACATTAGTGTACTGACTAGATCTGTAGAACTTAGTACATTGAACTCTGGTAGAGGGTGAAAAGAAAACCCATTGAGAATGTATGCACCAGAGCAACTTTACTTTTAATGTGCTCATGTGTTTAACTACAGTGTTAAGCCTTATCAGCACTTGTAAGTTCATTCTTCTTGCTACACGACGCTTTTTCCAAGTCTCCATGCCAGGCCATGCTTGCTCTTTTATTATCGACAAAGGTAGTCCTATATAGATGGGTTATTCTGTTTAATGCAAGTTAGTTGTAGCGAGGCCAGCATCGTTCAAACCAGCGGCCAAGTGACATGTCCACTTGGTTACAACGTCGCAACATGTGAAATAAAAATTTAAAAGCTAGCGATCAATGCTCTTACATTACAACTAATGAATCTACATCGCACACATTCAACACACTGATCGCTTATTAGCTTTGAGAAAAAACAATATCCCTGGTACCTTTAAGCGGCAACTTTCTCCACGTGACTCACAAAATGAAGCAGCAGCAAGCATTAATAATGCTCATTAACTGCTGCGTCTTTTGAGGATCAGAAATCTTGCCTTCCAACAAGCACATTTTCCCAGTCATTGTCAAGCAATCGACACCACCAAATCGCTGCAGTCGATTTCTGGAAACGACAAATTTCTGCACGTGACTCGCAAAACGAAGCAGCAGCAAGATTAAAAATGCTCATGAACTGCTGCGACTTTTCAGGATCAGAAATCTTGCCTTCCAACAAGCACATTTTCCCAGTCATGGTCAAACAAGCGACACCACCAAATCCCTCCAGTCGATTTCTATAAGACGTGTGGCAATTAAAGAAAAAACTTGGCCTGCTGACAGCAATTCCTCCAGTGCGCGCCCTTTGTGAAAGAAACGTGGTAAGGCTTCGGCAATGGCGCAGTGTCACCCCAAGTTTACACAAAAACCAACTGCACGTCCTTCGAAAAAGTACAAAAAGCGTTCCAAGCTCCCTGCTGTTTCATTCAACATTGCTGGGCGTGGTGTCGATGTACTTTTAAGCAATGAAATCGCGAAAAACACCGCCCATGGCACCACGGCCCCCGCCATTCAGCTTGTCAGTCTAAGTTGAAGGCACACATTCCTGTAGCACAGCGCATATAATTGAATTGAACTTTTGCGCATTTGCAATCTCCAAAGACTGCCTCAATACGCGGCTGCAAGAGCAGTTGAGCGACCGAACGCAACATTGGACCGACTAAGCGTCTCGCAGTCCAAGAAGGAAAGAATGGTCGAGGTTCAGAGCGGCACAGCCCTTTCACCTGAGGAAGCTATAGATTTCAGCATAGTGACATATTCGTTGCCCTTAGTTACAGAGTACTTTGAACTCATTTGCAAAGCTCTGCAATGCAATAACTCTTTGGTAGACGGCATCTGCTTATTACAGCTCATTCTACTGTAATTATCGGCTTCAAGACGACAAAAAGCTGTCACACAAGGCAGGCTAGTGACCCCGCGAAACTTGTGCAACGTCAGGCTGGCCAGTATGTACATTTCACGCACGCGACAAACGAATCAGGTAAAAACACCGGGCCATTCCTATAAGAACTGCACGGTGAGGCTTGTGCTAAATCAACAGCATGCGTTTCGTGTAACAAAAGTACGAAAAAGTACGGAAAACTATCAAATCTGGAGCATGTGACGGCATTGGGTGAACGTGGCCGAGCGTTGCTGCACCAGTGAGCAAGACAGGCGCGTGTGGCAAAAGCTCGGCGTATGCGGATACATCGAACGCTGATCTATGCACTTAGCACGACAGTTTGAAGTGTTTGGTATTTCACGCACATGACGGGACCTCACAGTTACGAATTCACGGAAACTCCGTCTACAAGCACGAGCAAAGACCTAATCCACAAAATTAAAACGGCAAAAGTTTCTACGACGTGTGGTTATGTACACTGAGTGACAAAAAGTCTGTCCATGTAATTTGGTCAGTACAATGCAATCTGCCTGTATTAAATACACAAAGCAGCTGTATTTCTCAAGCATTGAAGACATTCAAAGCTTTATAAATGAGAAATTCCTTATGCCAATGTTTGCAGCCATTGCCACAGAAGCATGATTAGCAAATAGGAACTGATGAGCACCATTTATGAGATTTCACATTCCAATGCTTTCACTACTAAGTCGTCACAAATGCACACGTTTTGCAATATTCTGTGAAAGGACCATTTGGTGCTGCTATGCAATTATGTCTGCAAAAATGCAAATTTCTAGTTCCCAGCAGGCCGCACCCAAACAATTTTCGGATATTCGTGTTTCTTGCCTTGAGTTTTTTTAGCCAGAATTCTCCAAAAGACAAACCCCAAATTTACGCCTTGCGAAATGAAGAAAACTCATTGGGCTGCTGAAACATTGAAGCACTGCTGAAACACACGCGTGCTTCATGTGCTCGTTATGCGGAACATTCGACAAGACGTCACAAATATGCACATGAAACACACAAGTGCGACATAGCAAAACACATCCACTATACGTAGACATACTATGGGTATACTTTGGTATTTTCAACTCATTTCGGGCCTGACATTTGACCTGAAACCACCAAATAAAGCTGCCATGCCTATCTTCTTTACACGTTTTAATGCAACACGTTTGAAGAGCCTTTTGCTGAAATAGAGGTGTAAGTTTCTAGTAACTTTGACAAGAACGCTGGATTTTGCAACATGTTACACGAAGCGATATGAATGACTCAACTGAGTTTCTTTGGAATGCATTGTGAAGACCAACACCAACTGACTGGGTCCGTGTCACGTTTGGAGAAGTTTTAAGGAAGAAAGTTTCACTACCTGCCTTGGCTTGCACTATCTCTTCCTCCTCCTTTCTCACTGTACATTATTTACAGTGTGTGTTGTTTGTATGCGTGCGTAAGTAGTTCGGGACAGGACAGCTTCACATGCCGCCATCCAGACTAGTGTTGCTAAGGTTGCTGGCCATGCTGATTCTGCTGATCGCATGGTGCAGGCCCCCTGTGCCAGAGTCTGAAACGAGATGAAAAACACGCGTGTTTTTACAGATGCAAGCACGCAAAATAAATGCGCCAAAAGAAACAAATAAAACGTGAGGATAAAAACACCAGCCTGAACTCAAAAAGCCAGCAGTCTCAGATATTGCGTATTTCAGACGCCGAAGGTATACCTTTGGCGCTTGGTATACTTTTGGTGAAGGTACACCTTCACTCTGGCACACCTCATAGGCCTATGAGGTGTGCCTAAATAAAAGGCCCCAGATTAATTTTGACTACATGGGGATCTTTACGGGTGCCAAAATCTCGACACACGATCAGAAAAGCGGCTGCCGCAGCCAGAGATTGAACCCGCCTTCTTGGGCTCAGCAGTACGACGTCTTAGCCATTGAGCCACCATGGCGAGGAAGCTAGGAATTTCATTTGGTGGTAATGATGTCGCTTTTGTAAAGGGCTGACTCAATGGTTTTGTAAGTGTGGTGTTTCGATGTCATGAGGTAGTTTTTTTTTTCATTTGCAACAGTTTGTAAACTAGCCGAAACAGCATTACTTGGGAGCCGCAAACCAAAGTAGCCATTCCGCTTCTGGTTTGCAATTGTGCTTGCAAATTCCATGCACATACGTTATTCAAATTCGAGGTTAAAGGAGTCAGCAAGGAGGAGCAACCACTTGATGGGCTATTTTAAATTCAATTTGCAAAAGACAACTCCCAAAATATCATGACAGTAAACAGACACTAACACCACTGCAAATGTATTATGAATCTATTTAGATTCAATTAATGGCTGGAGACAACCCAGGTTCACATAGTGGACCAAAAGTTTAATAACCTGCTACCAAAATGAATGGGCAAGAAGACCTGCCTACCCAGCCGGCTGCTCATCAACACACATTGCCGAAATGCACACATTTAGATGCTGAACAAAAGTTGCGTCTTTCTGAATTGCGAGCAGCCCATTCAAGATGGATACAGGAAGAAACGCACCTCCAAGTGCGATTGTAATTCATACATAGCAGTGGCCACAAACTTGTGCTTATTGATGACCTACCTGCTGAGTACCCCGAGAGAGGCGCACCTAAGCACGACAGTTACTGAGAGATAGCAATGACCAGGAACTTGAGCTTATCGGTAAGCTGCCTGAATCCAGACAGACAGGGCGGTAGATAGTCCACACAGGCGTCCCTCTGAAACACAGCTGCCCGATTCCAATGAGTTTGCATACTCCTCCCTACGCATACTGCCAATCTACAATGGGGTGCTAAGCTGTCGTTCCAGATGAAACGTATGATGGCCGTCTCCAGCCTATGCCTCACCCTGACTGCTCACAGAGGGCGAAGAGCGGGCGGTGTGGTGCGGCCGAAGAGCCGGCCCGAGGTAGGCGGCCGGCACCCAGCCCTCACGGCCGCCACCCCCCAGGCAGCGCACGTACCACCAGCCGGCGCAGCCTACCCGCAGAACTTGCACAGGCTGGCCCTCGACCAGAGAGGCCTCCCCCACGTCCACGGCCTCGTAGTCCCCCAGGGCCACGTAGCTTCCACCAACCTGCGCGAAAAAGTCCCAGGGCACCCAAGTACTCTTTATGGGCTGTAAGCGCGATAGCCACAATGCATGCATGCCGTTGAAAGCCGGAGATGACTTGCTTCCGCCTCACGTTCTTGAAGGGCTCTGTAATCATGCGGCTTTGGATGCTTTGCTCTGCGATCAGCATTAATGCTTTCAAATGGTTTCAATATCCCTCTTACGCGTTGTGCCGCTTTTCCTTCCAGCCACCGTATAACGAGAAAGTTGAAAATGGTGTTGACTTTCGCTGGTTGTCTGTTCGCTAATTTGGCTCCGTTCTTGTTCTCCCTTCACCTGCAGTGCACTGGCGTGGACGGCGACCTCTCGCCACTGCCAAGATTAACCATGTGCTATGGAATGCCTCGCGCTGTAGAATGCTTCCCAAGCAGCCATCGCAGACTCCAACGTCATCTTTTTTGCTTAATGAAGCATTTAATGGTTTTGCATTGGAAGGGCGTCTGCAAGTTGGGCCTTCAGTTGCTGCTCACCCGAAGCGTGGTGGAAACTTGGCTACTGCCGAAAGTGACAAACCTTGTTTGGGGCATGCTTGAGCCTGACTCCAAGCATAACAACCAGGCGTGGCCGCATCGAATGATTGTTTGATGAGAAAATTTAGAGCATAAATTTCGGCGAGTTGTGAAACATTTCTATTTTCTTGACAAGCATAAAAGCATATTCTCTGGACAAGGACCAGGAGGATTCGACTACGAGGAGGAAACACAGCACAACTCCCTGGAATCACTTGCATGCAGAAAATCTTGATTGTTTTGCGAATGATTGTTTGATGAGAAAATTTAGAGCATAAATTTCGGCGAGTTGTGAAACATTTCTATTTTCTTGACAAGCATAAAAGCATATTCTCTGGACAAGGACCAGGAGGATTTGACTACGAGGAGGAAACACAGCACAACTCCCTGGAATCACTTGCATGCAGAAAATCTTGATTGTTTTGATTGATTGTGGCGTTTAACGCGCTGACGCAACGCAGGCAATGAGGCGCGCCGTAGTGGAGGGCTCCGGATTAATTTTGACCACCTTGGGATCTTCAATGTGCGCCGAAATCTCATACACACGGGCGTTTTTGCTTTTCGCCTCCATCAGAAAAGCGGCCGCCGCGGGCGGGAATCTAACCCGCGACCTCGTGCTCAGCGGCGCAACGCCTTAGCCACTGAGCCGCCACGGCGGGTATGCAGAAAATCCTGAGCAACCGGTTAATGTTCTGGTCAAATTAAAGTTTTCACATCTTGTGTTGGCCTGCGTATGTCAGGGGCTCAGGACGTTGTTAAAATGTACTCTAAATTAGCAACCAACCGGGGACAACAATCAGAAAGGCTGAAAAAACAAATTCAAACAAGGAGGTTTTAAGAGCTGAAGCCCCACCTGGACCATGAGGCCAACTGTACTGTATAGACACCTGGGGATTTTTAACATGCATCAAAATCTTGACACATGGGCGTTTTCATTTTTAGCATCCATCTGAAGAATAACTTCACAGCTGGGATAAAACCCACGTCCTTGTGCTGAGCATTGCAATGCCTTGGCCGCTGAGCCACAGCGGTAGCTAAAAGAAAAAGTGGTTCTGTGAAGCAGTGCAAAGGCTTCCTTATCTAGAGGGTGGTAATTGGGCCTGCTTGCACACATCCACATGATTAGTGTTGCTTAATCAACAGATCATCTTTCACTCCTGGGGCTCACCCTCCTTTACCCCTGAGCTGAATTGTGGTGATTCTGACATAGCTACGTGTGTCTTCCGGGTATTTTAACACTGCACTGTAAACGCAAACCAGCCGGAAATGGAGTTTTAATCAAGTAATGTGCCCTGAAAAGTACCTAGGCCTATAGCAAAAAATGTACTCCCTAGGCATGATCTAAAAAAGTGGACGAACCTCCATGGTAGTACCGTTCCCCATCCATGTAGCAAAAAAGAGGATTTAAAACGACTTAACACCATTTGTGAGATGCCGTTCGGTTCCTTGTAAACTACCACGTCCACAATAAACTCCCCATCAGAGGTAATCATCTCAAGCGGGCGGTCGCCATGTTAGTATTGTGTTGTTTCCGTGTATCAGCACTTCAACCGTGGCCTAATGCTAATTAGAACGAGTAAGCAGGACGCGATGGTCGCATGCAGCTACAAAACCGATACCGTACGTATACCCGTATAGATGCTTCAACCAGCGCGATCACAGGCAGACAGCGCGGCCGTGTTGTTTCAATCTGTTTATTTTGGCGATAGCTGTTGTCAAACTCTGCTGCTAACGAAGAGACAGTTGTCGCCGTTGCAAACAATTGCAATGTTCATCTGCTCCGCTTGCTCGCGCATACATAGACGATTTAAATTCTCGTGCCAGCGCGCCAACGCACCCGACTGCAGCGACTCAACTTGCCCTGGCGGCACGACTGGCTGCCCTGATGTAAACAACCTCTGTGTTATCAACGCAGCGCGGCCGGTGACTCGGTGCGGCCGGAGCTTCAAGCCTCGCCTTGGGCCGCCGTTTTTTCTTATTTGTGAGGGACTACCTAGTAGTGCCAAGATTTTCATGTGCCCCTGTCACACGAGGAACGGCCGCAAACAGCATTTGGATACGGCGACAGCTGTGGACAGCTCGCTGGTAAGTGGTCTGTCATAAGTCGATGCGTTTGTCAAACGTTTGGATAGGGCTAACAGCGAAGTACCCGGGTACCCGTACCGCTAACAGCACGTACACGCACGGGCAAAGAAAAAAGCGCACACTCGTATTATTTTACTTGTTTGTGGGTTTTGGGGTATGCATTCGCATTCTTTTGTAGGCCGGTTTGTAATCGGGCATTCGAGATAAAATCGTTTGTCGCGCGCGGCGTCGTTTCAAAGCCACGTGACGGTTACTTCGTGCTGGCGAAAATAAGCGCAGTCAGACGCAAGCGGGAAGGAAGGTAGAGACATCGGGAAAGAGGGCGCTAATATATAAAAGAAAGCGTAATGCAAGACGAGAAATGGAACGCAACCCGCCTGCGTTTCTCCGAACTTTAGGACAAAGCCGCACACGGGTACGTTGTCACAAACTCGAGCGTACGACGTCTAAAAGTACCGTATATTTTTTTTCATTTTTCAACGTGACCTGAGCCACTTATCTTCTCATTGCCGCGCATGCAGACCTGATTGTGTCCCTGTGTTTGAGCGCACAGCCATCCTTTTCCGACATAAGAACCAGCAAACGCGAGAAATTGTAGAAGCCAGCCACATCAGAAAAGCTGGTTCCGAATGTATCAGTCATCCCTCTATCGCCCTGCTTAATCGAGAAGTCGCATATTTAGACGCACATTGAGCGCTATTTCGGTGCCTCTTCTGGGAATGCGTGTTGAAGGTGGGAGGGGGTCTTAATCCATGTATGATGCGGTTATCTTTGCTGATTTTCGCCTTCCGTGCGCCTCAAAGTTCGTTTTGTGGTTTTGTTGTTAGGTTTTTTAGTATTTTCGGCTGAGTGCGCCGAGAACTGTGACGCATTGGGGGCGCGGCAATTGGGCGCTTGGTCATTTAGAGCTTTGAATTGTGCAATAATAAACTAGTTGCGAGGCTGCGCTTGTGCCGTCTTTATGTGTTCTTGTCCTTGTTAATTTGCGCGCAGTTTGTTTTTCGAGATGCATCATTACCAACTCGCCCAACTCTCAACCCTTTTACAGATCCTATACTCCGTAAAAATGAGTTGCCTGTCCTTTTAGGTACGGCAAAATCTCGCGCAGCGCATCATTCTGCCAGGGGGCCATATCCTAATGTCAATGCACACACTATGAAAGCAGCTTGCACTTAATGCGTCACATTGTCTGGTGATAAGCATTTTAGCTTCGCCCCTCTCATCATCATTCACTTCGTGGAGATGGCGGGATTTTCTTTCGTAGCTTGTTGTCACTGCAGTAATTAATAGCAGAATCAGTCCTACAAATCACAGAAACGGTTCGTTTCACGTTGAAAATACTCACAGTAACACACCTTGCACCACACGGAGGAACAATCGGTGGCAGTGATGAGGCATAAGGGTAACTTGTTGTTAAAGGGTCATTGAGGGCAACCAGCAAGTTGGTTTCAAACGGAAGTCGGACCTCCACATAGCCATTTCAGCATTGATTTAGTGCCAAGATTCCTTAAGTGCTGAGAAATCGCTGTTCAAATGCTCATCAAACGTGACGAAAACACGACTGCAGTCGCTGTTTGCATCAGGATAAACCAGAAGCAAGTGAAGCAGCGTTGATTAATAGCAGTATACAAGCAACTGAATACAACATTAACACGTACCAAGCAGTTTGGTCAGTTTCGGTCAAATCGCTCATGCTTCCCCAAACTACCCTGTCATTTGCCGTTCGAGATCAGTAAGCAAAATGTTTCTCCATTGGACCCGTGATCAGTATTTACGCTTCACTGAAGAAAAACATTGGCCTATTGAGGCCCCGCAATTGTTGGCGTCGAACGATTTTCTCGTGCGTAGCTCGCATGCTCCCTTGGAAAGCGGTACTGCCACCCCAAGTATGGACGAGTAGCACCATCCAGCGGCAGCCAAGAAAGAAGTTGCGCGCGTCAGGCCATTTTAGCCCTTCCGGTGAAACCGTGTTTTTGCTAGTTTCAACCTTATTTTTAAAAAAAGCCAGGTGTAAGAGGGGTATAATAGTGTTCTCCGTGAGCTAATCTATCAGCCTGGAGAGACTTGCATTTTAACATTTTAATTTCACTGTCATTTAAAGTTGTGCTCGAGTATATTGTGCGGAAGTAGTATCTTTTTTATTGCTGCAAAAGCCACGATGGTTAATGTACTGGCACTTGGTTTTATGAAGCCTTTGCATTCATAATTTAAGTACTGAAATTCGCAGGGAACCTGGCCTAACAATTTTATTACTGTACCGAATTATTAAGTTCACTTAATCATAGTGTGTTTTGAATTTTGCATGTGGGGCATTTTTTTTCTTTTTTGCTTTTTCAGGCAGATGTTCCTTTGACTCCCTGCCTGTATTCCGGAAGTTAGCCTGCGCATCGATGGCCAGAGTGTCTTGACTGCATCACCTTTTTTACGGGGGAGGACTGTGTAGTCTGTTTGCATCGTTCTGGGTTTTCAACATTCAATATCCCAAGAAGGCGCTCTAACGTTTGTGGAACATGCCTTTTTGGACCTTGCCAGCACCAAACCACGTGTGAAGGATATAGAACTGATTAACTTTTATCGCATCAATATTCCTCACTAATATTTTATTTGTTTTCAATCCTGTAATCATTGGATAGTAGTCTAAAAGAATTGCGTATTATGTTACTGACTTTTTCTTTTTTCTTTTCTTACTGAACAGGGGATATTTGATGGGCCCTTCTGTATGCTGATAATACAGCTATCTTTTAGTGAAGCAATAATATTAACGAACTAATTTAACTTGAAACAATTATCTAAATAATGTTGGCAACAGGTCCTAAATGAATCAACTAAAAATTATCCCAAAAACACAAATTACATGGCTTTTTCTTCTCACTCTAAAGAAGCTGTCGCGATACCACCCATTCTGTTCTATATCATTGCAATTAACCCCTCAGACTCGGTCACTTTTCTTGGCGCATTTGTGTCTTTATCAAAACGCACTGGTATTTTCCGCAGCATATTTCTCGTTCTCTATATTACTCATTTATCCATAGCCATCTCATTGCTGTCTGTCTCCTACATCATTTATCTCTTGTGCCTTTACCATCTACAAAATGCTCGTTACCTTTCAATATCAAATCGTTGCACAGCTCTCGCTCATTCCACCACCAATTTAAAAATGTTTTTGTTGTTGTAAACCACTGAAACCATTTTTTTTTTTCACTTTGTGTACTGAGTACCGATGCGTACTGATAAGTACTCACGCGTTCTCAATCCTCTAGTATTATATTGCCGCGAACCATACATTGGGTTTGTTTATTTGTGTTTTGCTTTTACCGCCCGGCTGCGCCGGTCTGTGTTATCTCTGCGCCAAGGGAAGCGCGTGTTCCATTCTTTCTTTCTGTGCCGCATGTGTTATCTGTTGTGATAGGGAGAGCATTCCGATCTAACGTGAACAGCCCAGAATAATCTTCTTGGATCTACTATGTTCTCGATGCGAATCGACGTTTCGAGAACCACGCGCGCCAAAGATAAAAAGCCTGCAGTGCGGACGCCGGGCATTCGATTCGACGACACTCGCCTGTGCAAGTCACTTTGTTGACCGCTGCTTCGCCGCCTCTGTATTCTTTTGAGTTGTTAGGGGAGCACAAGTTCGCTCCAATAAACGTGTTTCTCATTCAACACAACTGCATCGTCCTTGCCTTCGTGACATCTGGTGGAGGTGCGGGGTACGCACCCTTCATGCCCACTACAACCTCGAAAAGCCGCCAAGCCAGTCCAACAAGAGCCAGCCCCCGCCTGCAAGATTTACCGCCCGAGTTCGGTTTGATGCCAGAAGGGCCCAAGAAAAGGAACGCTGCAACCAACACCATGGTGCAAGAAACAACGTCGCCAATCGTCCTGCAGCAGCCCCGGGAACCGCCATCGTTCCGAGGAGCCCCCGCAGAAGACCCAGAAGAATGGTTGGAGAAACTGGAGCGCGTCCGGAAATTCAACAGGTGGGACGACGCAGAAACGTTCCGGCACGTTTTCTTTTACTTGGAAGATTCGGCTCGCACTTGGTTCGAGAACCACGAGAGCTCCTTGACAAACTGGGCTCAGTTCAAAAGCGAGTTTACTAAGACCTTCACTACCGTCGTGCGGAAAGAAAGAGCCGCCCTTTTGTTGGAAACGCGCACGCAACACCCCAACGAAGGTGTCGTGATCTTCGTTGAGGAGATGAAGCAGCTATTTCGCCACGCGGACCCCGAAATGACGGAAGAAAAGAAGTTGCGCTTCTTAATGCGCGGAGTGAAGGAGGAACTGTTTGCTGGACTTGTCCGAAATCCGCCCAAAGCCGTCGCCGAATTCGTGACCGAAGCCAGCACCATTGAGAAAGCCCTCGAAATGCGTGCTAAGCAGTATGACCGCAACTTTGTTGGCGCGGCCAATGCGTACGACTTTGGCAGCACGCGGATCCCGGCCGACAGCCTACGCGAGACTATCCGCGCAATAGTGAGAGAGGAGCTGCGGAAACTTCTCCCAACGCCGCCGCAGCCCCAAGTCGCTTCCCTCACCGACGTGATTAGAGAAGAAGTGCAACAAGCGTTGGGAACTTCTACGCCATCCGAGGTACCCCGCGAGCCACAAGCTATGACATACTCCGCGGCTGTTCGTCGACCCCGCCCTGCTCCAACACGCCGTCAAGAGGCCCCGCCGTACCGCCGCCCACTGTCACCCGCCCGACCCCCGGTAGCCCGAAACCAGACGCCGAGGAAGACGGACGTATGGCGAACTCCCGATAACCGTCCTCTGTGCTACCACTGCGGAGAGGCCGACCACATTTACCGTCGCTGCCCATACAAAAGACTCGGACTGAGTGGTTTCTCCGTCGACGCACCTCGCCCTCTCCCTGGCCAACGACAACGTGAGATCGACGAGTATCTATCTGAAACCAGCCGTGGCCCAGCGCGTTTCAACCGTTCGCCGTCGCCCTACTCCTACCAATCGCCGAACCGCCGTAGCAACGCTGACTTCGCCCGTGGAAGGTCCCCCAGCCCACGCGGGGGAAACTAAAGGCGGCAACTTCTGGAGGTGAAGTTGCTCTACGGCGAAAAACTAGAAACCCTCCAACGACGCAAGGACGCGCTGAAGACAGTGATTCACGACATGCCCTCATCCCGACGACCCGACCTAACCCTGACGAGACTCCCGAACACGACGACAGCTACACGGCGCGACGCGTACCCGACCTGACCGAGACGTCCGTTGAGAAGACGACGACAACGACGATGCACAGTGCCCGACCATCAACACGTACAAGCAGAGATACGACGCCCCGACGAACCCGGAACTCGAGGACGACTGCATCTGACGTCAAGGTGTCCATCGACGGCTTTGACGTACTCGCCCTCATAGACACGGGAGCTGACTGTTCGGTAATGAGCGGACCATTTGCGTCTAAGCTGAAGAAAGTTATGACCAGATGGGACGGTCCGCACATACGCAAAGCAGGAGGCCACCTCGTGACGCCAAGTGGAACGTGCACATCGCGCGTCACCATAGACGGCACAACGTACCCTGCGGCGTTCGTCGTTCTGCCTAACTGCTCCCGCGACGTGATTATCGGAATGGACTTTTTGACGGACAACGGTGCAATAATTGATCTGCAGACCAAGTCGATAACATTTTCCTCCAATCACTCCACGACGCCGCAGCCGAACCCGCCGCAGCCGAACCGTGCTGCTGTCAGGATCGCCGACGATCACATCACCCTGCCACTCCGCGCAAGCTTGATGATCGCCGTCTACTGTGAGGATGCTGCTTCTGACATCGACGCTATCGTAGAGAGTGATCGAAGGTTGCTTCTCGACCGCGGTGTCTCCGTCGCAAGAGGCATTGCGCACTTTAAGCAACGCCAATCTCACGTTTTGGTCACTAATTTCACCGAAGAGTACCAGCATTTAAACAAGGGAGCTGCAATTGCGTTCCTCGAAGAAACGCAAGAAGCAAGTGATGTGATCGCAGTCGCCGACTTTGAACGCACACCCGTAGAAACATTCAAGCTCCCGCAGCCATTCGACGTGAATCCGGCGCTACCGCAAGAACAACGGAAAAAATTATTGGCTTTGCTGCGTCGCTATAGCGAATGTTTTTCGTCGAGCGCAAAACTACGTCAGGCCCCTCTAGCGAAGCACAGAATAATAACCGAAGTTGGAGCCCGACCTACCCGACAGTCACCGTACCGCGTCTCTTCACACGAACGGGAAGCCATCCGGACTCAAGTCGACGACATGCTGAGCGATGACATTATACAGCCATCGAAAAGCCCCTGGGCTGCGCCCGTCGTACTCGTAAAGAAAAAAGACGGCACATTAAGGTTTTGCGTTGACTACCGGCGACTGAACAAAATCACGAAAAAGGACGTGTACCCCCTCCCCCGAATCGACGACGCCCTCGACCACCTCTGCCACGCGAAGTACTTCTCATCGATGGACCTGAAGACCGGCTACTGGCAAATTGAAGTGGACGAGAGAGACCGAGAGAAGACTGCATTTATAACCCCAGACGGCCTATACGAGTTCAAGGTGATGCCGTTTGGGCTGTGCACAGCACCAGCGACGTTTCAAAGAGTCATGGACACTGTGCTAGCTGGCCTTAAGTGGCACACCTGCCTCGTATACCTCGACGACGTAGTGGTATTCGCCCGGACTTTCGACGAACACCTTGCAAGGTTGGAGTCTGTACTCGAGGCCATTCGTACGTCGGGGTTGACGCTGAAGCCTGAAAAGTGCCGTTTCGCATACGGGGAACTCAAGTTCTTGGGCCACGTCGTCAATGCCGCGGGAGTCCTACCTGACCCGGCAAAAACTTCAGCCATTGCGAACTTCCCAAGGCCGAAAGACAAGAAGGGCGTGCGAAGATTTCTCGGGCTGTGCGCATACTACCGGCGCTTCGTCGCAAACTTCGCACGCATTGCAGAGCCACTCACGCGCTTGACGAAAGATAGCACCCCTTTCAGCTGGGAAAACGACCAAGAAAAAGCATTCTGCGAGCTGCAAAAACGCCTGCAAAGCCCGCCCGTGCTCGCTCATTTCGACGAAAATGCCGAAACGGAAATGCACACGGACGCCAGTGATATAGGCTTGGGTGCCGTCCTTGTCCAAAAGCAAAGCGGCTGCGAAAGGGTAATCGCCTATGCCAGCCGTGGTCTGTCGAAGGAGGAGAAAAACTATTCTGCCTCTGAGAAAGAGTGCCTGGCTATTATATGGGCGATTTCAAAATTTCGCCCATACGTGTATGGAAGGCCATTCAAGGTTGTAACAGACCACCATGCCCTGTGTTGGCTCGCCAATTTGAAGGACCCCTCTGGCCGCCTTGGGCGGTGGAGCTTGCGCCTGCAGGAGTTCGACGTTACAGTCGTTTATAAATCCGGCAGGAAACACTCCGACGCCGACTGCCTGTCCCGCGCCCCCGTCGACCCACCACCACAAGACGCTGATGAAGACAGCGCGTTCTTCGGGATCGTGACGGAGAGCGACCTAGCCGCCCAGCACCGTGCTGACCCCGACTTACGCGTCATAATCGAGTACCTCGAGGGATGCAACGTTGCCGTTCCTAGGACCTTCAAACGCAGCTTACCAGCATTCAGCCTGAGAAACTCCGTCCTCGTGAAGAAGAATTTCAGCCCCGGAACAAGAGCGAATTACCTTCTCGTCATCCCCGCGCACCTTCGTGACGAAATTTTGGAAGCGTGCCACGACGACCCGTCTTCCGGACATCTCGGCACAGCCCGCACTATTGGAAAAATCAAGGCGAGGTACTACTGGCCCGGCCTTACCTCTCACGTCACCCACTACGTCCGGAGCTGCCGTGACTGCCAGCGACGAAAAACGCCGCCGACAAGACCCGCCGGACTTCTGCAACCGATCGCCGTCCCATCGAGACCATTTCAACAGATTGGAATGGACCTTTTAGGCCCGTTCCCTACGTCACGATCACAGAACAAGTGGATTGTCGTAGCGACAGACTACATGACGCGCTACGCAGAGACCGCCGCTCTTCCGAGGGGGACTGCACAAGAGGTGGCAAAGTTTTTTATAAGCCAAGTTGTGCTGCGACATGGAGCCCCGGAAGTCCTAATCACCGACCGCGGAACGGCATTTACTGCGGAGCTGATGCAAGGAGTATTACGCTACAGCAACACGGATCACCGAAGAACGGCGGCATACCACCCGCAAACGAACGGACTAACAGAACGTCTGAACAAGACAATCGCAGATATGCTGTCAATGTACGTTGACGTTGAACATAAGACTTGGGACGAAGTGCTCCCGTATGTCACGTTTGCGTACAACACGGCTATCCAGGAGACGACGCAGCTGACGCCGTTCGAGCTTGTCTACGGTAGAAGGCCGACTACGGTGCTCGACGCCATGCTTCCGCACGTAGAAGACGACGACCTCAACGCCGACGTCCACGGATATCTTCAACGTGCGGAGGAGGCCCGCCAGCTCGCTCGAGTTCGTATAACGGACCAGCAGCTGGTGGATGCGGGCCGCTACAACCTCCGACGCCGAGACGCCGAGTACCAACCAGGGGATCGTGTGTGGGTTTGGACTCCCATCCGACGACGCGGACTCAGTGAGAAGCTCCTGCGACGGTATTTCGGACCCTACCAGATTCTACGACGTGTTGGCCAACTTACCTACGAAGTGATCCCCGATGGTGACTCCGGCACATCACGACGACGCACGCGGCCTGAAGTCGTCCACGTGGTTCGCTTAAAACCTTTCTACGGACGATGACGAACTTTTATTTTCATTTGTTCGGACTGTCGCTTAGCATCGGGTCGATGCACTCTTAGAGGGGAGGGGTAATGCCGCGAACCATACATTGGGTTTGTTTATTTGTGTTTTGCTTTTACCGCCCGGCTGCGCCGGTCTGTGTTATCTCTGCGCCAAGGGAAGCGCGTGTTCCATTCTTTCTTTCTGTGCCGCATGTGTTATCTGTTGTGATAGGGAGAGCATTCCGATCTAACGTGAACAGCCCAGAATAATCTTCTTGGATCTACTATGTTCTCGATGCGAATCGACGTTTCGAGAACCACGCGCGCCAAAGATAAAAAGCCTGCAGTGCGGACGCCGGGGCATTCGATTCGACGACACTCGCCAGTGCAAGTCACTTTGTTGACCGCTGCTTCGCCGCCTCTGTATTCTTTTGAGTTGTTAGGGGAGCACAAGTTCGCTCCAATAAACGTGTTTCTCATTCAACACAACTGCATCGTCCTTGCCTTCGTGACAATATAATGATGTCACTTACCATGCCGTTGTGTTTGTGCCTATATGTTTTTCCGATATGTCCCGTTCTTGTAGTAATATTGTTTCTACAGTTTGTTCAACGAGCACACAGCTGGCTCATTTCACCGCCAACTGAATTTTTTTTTTTGTTGTAAACCACTGCAACCATTACTTTTCACTTTGTGTACTGAGTACTGATGCGTACTGATAACTTCTGATAAGTACTGACGCGTTCTAGATCCGCTAGTATTATATAATGGTTTCACTTACCATGCGGTTGTGTTTGCGCCTATCTTTGTTTTTCGCGTATTTCCAGTTCATGTAGTAATATTAATTCTACGGTTTGTGCAACTAGCATTATATTGCTGTCTTCCATTCCTAACTGGCGTGTTATTTAGCAATGTACCATTCCTGCTTTCTTATAGGAGGTCGCCCTAAGTTTTTATTTCGGAACCTTCTTGTGTACACCATGTACCGTGTAACCGAGAAAAACCGTGTGAAACCGAGAAAAACCGTGTGAAATGAGTACTCCCGCAGGGAACTAGAAACTCTCCCTTGTGGCCTTGAAAAAACTCCTTTCGGAAGGCCTACAGAACCGCCCCAACTTTCGCAAAACTCCATTCAAAAGAAATATATGCTTCCCTTGAACCTCTTAAAAACTCCCATCGCGAGGCCTACAAAACATAAACCTCCATGCAAAAGAAGTAAATGCTTCCCTTGAACCTCCTAAAAACGCCCCTAAAATATAATAAGTACTTCCCAAGGGAGTCATATTAGGCTCCTATTCAACCGCCTAAAAAGTCCATAAACATCACTTAAAAACGCCTTCAGGAAGTAAAGAATACTCCATTTTAATCTCCTTAAATTCTCCCAAACATTTCTTAACACTCCCTAACTACCTCCTTTCTATCACCTAAAAACGCCCTGTTCTGAGGAGGTAAACAAAACCTCCCTGTTCTATGTGGTAAAAAAACTCCTACAAGGAGGATCACTAGAGGACAGGCGAAAAAGAACCTCTAGGGAGTATATGGGAGGAAAAAAAGTTTAGAGTGTGATACTTTCCTGGTTGTTATTCACTGTGCAAGACACTGCTGCTGGAAATTTGTACGCAAAGCACTTTGCCGCTGCGAGTTGTGCACAGAACCTTTGGGCACTAGTAACTAGTATGGAGCTCTTGTAAACTAGCTACTTCCAAGTAAAAGTGTTTAGCATGTGCAACTCGTGTGTATAACTATTCAGCACAGTGTTACCATGGGAGTAAACTTAGCCTGTGCTGCTGAATGTGATTTCATATAGGCCACTGTTTTGGATGTGTGTGCCTCTTGTGTGTGCATCTAGATCACATATTTCTCGGTATTCACAATGTAAACTTTCGGCTCATAAGGACATAAACTGAGGTGACACCACCATCTTGGACTGCTGAGGCATGTCATAGTGTGCATGAAAAGCACTTGCGGTGCGTGGCACTATGACAAAGAATTGGCCATCTGTTCATTTTTCGGAATGCTGAGACTGCTCATGCTATGCCAAATCGACAGTGAGAAGCTGAAATCGCACGTGACATTACAACGAGAACTGCACATTTGAAATGGTGAGGTGGCAGACAGATTTCCAGAGCTTTTTGTAGAGTTGTAAACCACGGCCTCGGAAGCTAGCTGGTTGCCGTATTAGAACCTATCAGTGCTAGGCCTCTCTGATGGAGTGTTTTGGCCATGCGCCCGGTGTGGTGCGAGGATTGGAACAAGGAAATTTAACCAGTGGCACTATTTCTGTAAGTGACATGGCCTCAGAAACAATGCTGCCCGGTCGCGAGAGTTTAATGAGCAGGAAGTGCTAGCAAGTAGCACTGAAAGCCGAACTGTTATGTTCAAATTGAAAGGTCAATTTCAACATTACTTGTGTGGGGTTCCTGCAATCACTGGAAAGCCTGGTGTTATGGCCTTGCACAAGATTGCTGAAGTCGCCACTTGGCAAGCTGCTGGGGACGCTCAGTTCCTGCTCAATAGGACTTGACATGTGCTCCGGAATTAGTTTCAGGACAAACAGAATCTTTGCAAGTGGTGAGGATACCTCGGCTGTGTACGTTAACTCCAGAAGCCACGCCCACCTCCGTCACCTCGTCGATGTGTGCAGCTTCTTGCATGGCCACCCAAGCGCACAGTGCTCTGTCGTGAGGATTACAGAGACAGGTCTTGGCTGGCCAATGGACCCACCCAGTCGGTTTTCGCTGGTACATGATGTATTTTTCAAGACTACGTTTACGTGAACAGAGCCCTTGCAAGTAAATGTGACTAAGTTGTCTGTAGGTACATCTGCATGTCATATGTCCCCGTCGTCCAGCTCACGATGTGCAAGGTGTTTGCGTGGTATCGCAGCGCTTCACCCAAAAGCGAGTGAGCCTAGCTTGTCCCCGGGTTTCGGCACCAGTATGTTGCGGAAGCAACAAGGAAAAATACCCAGTCGCTTCATTCTTGCAGTGGTGCGATGTTCGGACATTGGTACCGGCAGCCAACGGCGGGCACCGAAACCCGAAAGAGCAGATGTGCGTCCCACACCACGTTCGAGAAATCACCACCGTTGGGAGGCATCACCATCCTGATCCCTGGCGCCCGGTGAAGGCCGGCAACGACCGGCCAGCCGCCAGTTCGCCGAACCAGCACCCAGCTCTGCCTTCACTCCACGCCCTGGCGGATGGGAATAAGATGGCCCGCACTCCCCTCAATCGCTCTCTCGCCACCAGCCGTCGTCGGAGACGCCCTGGGAGGCATCCGAAAGCGCTCCCACATCCTGGCCGAGATGGAGACGACAGTCATCCCTCGTACCATCTACGCAGGCCAGCGAGCCCACATCAGCGCTTTGAGATCACACCCACAGCCCTGCAGCGTGCATGGACATCACCGTGCCCTGGAACAAGAGTCCCGACCTTCCCAAGCCAACACAGCAAGCTCACCCTGTGCACCCCGACCACAAAGCGAGAAGCGTCGGCACCAGCCCAACTATATTGCTACCCAAATTGTTTCTATAGCCAAACCTGTGTTGCCTCTTTTCCCCTCACCTTAGTGTGGACCCGTCTGGTTGGTAGCGTGGCACTGTCACTTATCGTGGGCAGCAAGCTCTCCTTTTAGTTATGATCATAAACAATTATATTGCGTTGTTGGCCCAAAGCCAAGATATAAGGCCTTCCCAAAGGCCCCTTCCTATTGCATCTAGCAGCACAAGCTACAGCCGAAACTCGGAGCATTGCAGGAAAATTGTCGCCGCTACGGCTGCCGGTGATCCTAAGAGCTCAAAATGCGAGCGATATATAGCTGACACCTAGTTCATTGTAAAGGGCGTGTTTCGTTGACATGAAGAGCAATCCTTTGCATTTTATTTTATTACAACAATGTTGAACTGAGTGTCATCGAACTTTGGAATACCCAGACGATATTCAATGCTTCCGAATGCTGCTATATCATTTCGATCGTAAATTGAATACCACGTTAACCACTCTGAACGTTTCGAATATTCACCCCACTAGTAGCGCGTCAACTCCCTTTCGCCACCAGTCTACGGTGTGGCAGACATCTCGAGAATTACAGCAGCGCCAACCGCGACACCGCTCAAAATGCTGACCTCAGAGGTGACAAAGATGTCTCCGTCATCCTCATCGTCGTCTTCACTCTGCGAGAGGTCGTCAGTAGACCAGCCGTCCTCGTGATCGGAAGCCTCGCCATTGGCTCCATAGCTGCGCAGTGCTGGGAAAGTGGCCCGGCGGCCAAGCACACGGCTGGCCCGCTGGTCGCAGCACCCGCTGCGGCTGTTGTTGTTGTCCGATACACGGCGGCTCTCCCAGCTCATGCCGCTGATGGTGTGCCGCACTCGGCTGCTGATGATGAGGATAGAGAACCAAACAAAGTCTATTAATTGTGGGGTTTATCACATTTAAGCTCATCATCACCAGCCTATCTACGCCCACTGCAGGGCGAAGGCCTCTCCCATTAATCTCCAATTACCCCGATCCTGTGCTAACTGCGACCAATTTATCCCCGCAAACCTCTTGATCTCATCTGCCCATCTAACTTTCTGCCGCCCCCCTGCCACGCTTGCCTTCTTCAGCTACACCTGGGCTATGAGGCACGCCGTAGTGGAAGGCTCCAGATTCATTTTGACCATCTGGGGATCCTTATCATGCGCCAAAATCTCAATACACAGGTGCTTTCGCATTTTGCGTTTGCCTGAAAAGCAGCCACCACGGCTGGAATCAAACCCGAGTCATTGGGCTTAACAGCACAATGTCTTAGCCCCTGAACCGGCACGGCGGGTGAGAAAACAAAGTCACGCAAGCACAGTTAAAATCTGGTCGCGATCCTATCTCCTAGGAAGTTTCCCAAATGGCATCTCGAACAACGAAAGCCCTGTTTTGACTTTTTCATGGGGCTGAAATCGGTAGGACACTGTAAATATATAGACAAACCTTGTGTCAGATATGACACAAGTTTTCAATACTTAATCAAATTTACAGAGGAAAAATTGTGCGTTTAAATAAACTACCAAAAAAACAGATATTGAAGAAGCAATCAAATAGAATGATGGGGGCCAATGGAAGTCGGTTAATCGAATGCTGCTGCATTCAGACTGTGTGTATCTATGTTGGAGTGCAATCCTATGTAGAATCATCGGTTATGCCATAATGACATTAACGTGTGACACTCTTAATGTCAAACAAGACAGCTAGGTGTAGCTTGGTATCAGCAAGAGCAAGTGCATGGACGTTCCACTTTTAATACAGGATAACATCGCCGTTCAGAGCTAAGTGCCGAGAAGAAAAAACGGTTCACAGAAATATTCTACAATGCAGAAGGAAATGTTCACATGCTTGCCTGGCTTAGTTATTGCCACAAAATATGCCAAAGCATCTATTTAAAGTCATTCCAGAAAAAGACCAGGAAGCATATTTTGCTTTACGAAATGCAAGGGCACTGCCCGTGGTATTATGCTTTAGCATTCAGTCAGGTCTGTGGGATAAATACAATAGCTATTGCAAGGGTCTTACTGACATTCAACGCTCCCCCCCCCCCCTCCCCCTGCCGCATACTTCAAGAAAAATCTCGTGTTCACATTGCGGTGCTCACCTCGGCGACTGTGGCTTAACCCCATTCAGCTGCTCATACTTCTCATACTGCTGACGCCTGCTTTCGTCTGCAATGATTCAAAAACAAAGCATGTTTGAGTTTCCACAGTGCGTTGTTTTTTGAAGTCGCTCACCTTTGAGATGTTCAAACTGCTGCAGGAGGACCTGCTTGATGTTCTTCACCCACAGATCCTTGCATTCTGTGGAAGGCGCCTAAAAAGGAGGAAAAATTTCAGAAAGATAAACTTTTTCTCAACAAAGTTATCATTTGACAACTCGCAGAGTTAGACTGTCCTAAACTTCTCAGTAGAAAACAAGGGCTACCTTTCAGTTATGTGCAGCTTTGGTTAAAGAAACTGTGAAAAGAAACTACAAGTTTGGATTAGTTGAAATTGATTTATTTTAAATATTATCGTGTCTTAGTATCAATCATGCCGACTTTAATTCACACTTCAAACTATTATTTAACAAAGCGGCTGCTCTCCAGCCGCTTTCCAGCACTGCTCCTATGAATTCACTGGGAGTTGGAATAGTTTGTGCGGTCGGGGACCACACACCAAAAATATTACAAAACTTGTAATGGCACCTATGGTTATGTTTGATCAGCACGACTTGAAGCTAGCAAAGAACCCGCCGCGGTGGCTCAGTGGCTAAGGCGTTACGCTGCTGAGCACGAGGTCGCGGGTTCGATTCCCGGCCGCGGCGGCCGCTTTTCTGATGGAGGCGAAAAGCAAAAACGCCCGTGTGTACGAGATTTCGGCGCACGTTAAAGATCCCCAGGTGGTCAAAATTAATCCGGAGCCCTCCACTACGGCGCGCCTCATCGCCTGCGTTGCGTCGGCGCGTTAAACCCCACAATCAATCAAATCAAGCTAGCAAAGAGTTCACAATTTACTCAGTTTTTGCTACTTCCCTGACGACATCACCATTAGACAATTTTGTGTCCATGGTGTTTGTCACTTCTTTTTAAGTCTCAGCACCTACGTCACAGCTCTGGGGTTACTATGTGGAGGAGAAATCCCCTTTTGTTGTGACTGCGTGCGGTTTCTTTTTCCGTCGCCAAAAAAATGCTCACTCAATGTCCAAGTGCCCTGCTTTAACCATCAATATATTCTTGTCACAATGAGCTGCAAGCGAAAATATTGATCAATTTAGAGTTTTTTTTCTATGATATGACCAGTCCACTCATTCATCCTTAATTGCTTGATAAAACACAAATTAGAGCAAAGGCTACCCACAAAGAAACAAACACATGAATGTGCTGCCATAAAGACATAGCAGCTGAGATTTGTGATCCCTGCTCATGATCTGCCATTACCAATCCCACAGACAATTTTGTCTGTACAACAACCATCTAAGTAAATCAAAAAATAATATAAAGTGTGTGCCTGATGTTCACTTAACACACACGCCACACGAATGAACGCCAGTAGCTAAATTTAACAAAAAGCACGAAGGCTTGTCACCGAGTAACATGGAGTGATACCAAAGCCGGCAAATGCAATGCAATCAACAAAGCATACCTGAATAATAAACACCTGTGTTCTTCCGTGAAGCCACACTTCAAACTTCCTTTTGTCTCCCCTGGACCCCTTGAAATTTTCTGTCAAACCGATTTGGGATGTCTGCAATGAAACACAGCAAGAAAAATTGGTGGACATTTTTTATACATTTTCTAGTCATGCACTTTGGCATGTGCCCGGCTCCAGTCAGAGATGTGAACGCATATAGATGCCTCACACATACGTCACAAAGCTGCTACATAACGACAATACACTGTCTTTGATATCCTTGGTGGGGTACCACCTAAAGCCGAAAAGCGTTAAAGCCACAGCACATGACGTCACTGGTCTAATTCCAATCCATGGAGGCTGTATTTTTACTGTAACATAGTTATGCTTATATTACGACATTTCTTTATTTTCCCTCTTTAAAGAAAGCGTGAAAAATCTGAAAGAGAATATCAAACAAGCTGTTAGTACAGCCTGTTATAATTTGTATTTTTTAATACAGGAAGTCAATACGGCACCACCACAACTTGAAATTTCATTCTCGTTAGCTCATGAACCTAAAGTAGATAATTTTTATAAAATCACACTTTACACTGTACTTTTTGGAATAAAACTTCGGTTTTCGGCTCCACATGGGAATCTCGATCTGGGGCTTCCCAAGCAACCACTGGACGTCCGTCGGCCGTCCGCCGTACGTCCGCTCCGGCTCTACCGGACATCCGTAGGAAGTTCGTTTCAGGGCCGATAAACGCACCATGTGCGCCCGTGGGTTGACCGGATTTAACACTTCCGTACGTCCAGTCGGACGTCCGAAATTGGGCGTATTTGGGATATTTAGTAAAAATTTCCAGAATCACATAACGAGAAGCTTACGTTCCTACATAAGACCAACGCACTACACAGGCATACATGAACACAGCGAACTTCCTTCACGTGTTTTGTTTGTGGTTCGCAATTCTTATATTATCATCATCACCACCACCAGCCTATCTACGCCCACTGGAGGGCAGAAGCCTCTCCCATGGATCTCCAATTATTTCGGTCCTGTGCTAACTGCGACCAAGTTATTCCCAAAAACTTCTTGATCTCATCTGCCCATCCAACTTTCCGCCGGCCCCTGCCACTCTTGCCTTCTCTCGGCATCCACTCTCTTACCCTTAATGACCAACGGTTATCTTGCCTTCACATTACATTCCCTGCCTACGTCCATTTCTTCGTCTTAATCTCTACTAATATGTCCTTAACACATGTTTGTTCCCTGACCCTCTCCGCTCTCTTCTTGTTCCTTAATGTTACACCTATCATCTTCCGTTCCATTGCTCGCTGAGTCCTCCTCAGTTTAAGTTAAACCATCTTAGTGAGCCTCCAAGTTTCTGCCCCGTAGCTGAGTACCGGTAAGATGCAGCTGTCATACACTTCTTCAGGGACAGTGGTAGGCTGCCATTCATCATCTCAGAATGCCTGCGAATGTACTCCACCCCATTCTTATCCTTCTAATTATCTCTGCCTCATTGTTGGTATCCGGGGTCACAACTTGGCCTGAGTAGATATGTTCGCTTACCACTTCCACTGCCTTGCCACCTATCTCAAACCGCTGTGCTCTCCCCAGGTTACTGAGCATTACTTTAGTTTTCTACACATTCATTTTCAGGCCCACGGTTCTACTCTGCTTGTCCAGTGCGGCAAGCATGCTTTGCGATTCCTCCCCTGAGTAACTTAGCAAGGCAACGTCAGCAGCAAATCTGAGGTTACTGAGGTGTTCTCCATTAACCCTTATTCCCACCTGTTCCCAATCCAATATTATAAATACTTGTAAACATGCTGTGAATAACATTGGAGACATTGTGTCTCTTTGTCTGACGCCCTTCCTTATCGCTAGTTTAAGGCTCCCCTTACGGAGGACGATGGTAGCTGTGAACCCATTGTAGATATCCTCTAGTATTCTTACATAATGCTCGTCCACACCCTGGTTCCGTAATGCCTGAATGACTGCTGAGGTTTCCACGGAGTCAAATGCTTTTTTACATTCTATGAAGACTATGTAGGGGTTGAGCATACTCCACACAGCTCCCTATATCATGATTTATCGTGTGAATATGGTTTATTGTTGAATAGCCTTTACGAAACCCTGCTTGTTGTTTAGGTTGATTGAAATCTAATGTGGCAGAAATTCTGTTAGCTATTAACTTGGTAAGCACATTGCAGATGACTGACAGTAAGCTGATCGGCCTGTAATTTTTCGTCCTTCATGTAACCTTTCTTATGGATTAGGGTGAGGTTCGCGTTCTTCCAAGATTCCGATCACTCGCGGTCATTAGGCATTCCGTGTATAGGTTTTCCGGTTTTTCTAATACAATTTCCCCGCCATCCTTCAAAAGTCTGCAGTTATCTGATATTCACCAGGTGCTTTCCCCTTTGCATTTCTTTCAAAGCCTTCCTTACTTCTGTCGTTACTGGTGGGATGTCTATCTTCTCTGAACCACTTTCTCGTTCGGCCCTATCCTGGATGTCCCGGCTACTCAACAGATCTCTATAGTATGTATTCAATAGCAAGGCACGCATGCAGGCAACCATGTGAGTGCGCCGTCACTGGTTACGTCGGGCTCCACGGGATGGCGGTACTTGTCCGTACTAAGCGCATGATATGGGTTGGACATTCCAAGCTCTGGCCCGCTGAACGCAAAGTAATGCCTTGACTCTAATATCAGCGCAATTCATAACAACTCTGTTGACACCACCGTTGAGAATCAGGTTGAAACGGAGCAGACGACGCACGCCGGATGTTGTATTTTTCTTCCGCGTGCGGCCGCAGTGGCACAAGCGGTGCCATGTCCGTGGCGCTTCGGCCATGTCAGTGGCCATTTCAGTGTTGTAAAACGAAGAAATTTACAGCTAAACTTTTCAGTGAATACCACCTATAGAACTCCTCGGCTACTATGACTATTTTATCCCTATTTGTGATGACATTGCCTTGCTTGTCTTTAAGCGCATACATCTGCTTTACGCTTCTTCATTGCTTTCAGGCTACCTCCATTCTCTACAGCGTGCTCGATCCTCTGCATATTATACTTCCGTATGTCAGCTGTCTTACGCTCATTGATTAATAGTCGCTTATTGATTAATTGATAAGCATATTGAGAAATCTTATATACCCCTCCCCAAAGAGGTCATTGTTGGATTCGGTGAGGCGCTTCGAAAAAGTAAAAAAATTAGGCTTAATTTTAGAGAATGCAGACGAAACGTGCAATAGACAAGTCAGGGGTCAGGGTGTTTTTGTACAAAATGTTTTAATTTAAAATCAAAGTAGCTTCTTCGTTTTTGCTTTTATATTCAATTTCAGCCATTATTTGATGCTTCGTCGTAACCCTGCACTACTACTGGGGTATGTCATTCGGACTTGTACAGTGCGCGTCAGGCTTGTCTAGGGCAAGCGAGCGCACGGCTACCGGGCATGCTGGCGACATCTGCTGATAGTGGCTGATTTGGAGAAGCTTGCCATTGCGCGTGCGTGGATCTCGGACAGGCTCGGGTTAATCGTATTATAGCATGGGCCCCTCAAACTTAGACACACCACACCCCGCAAGGGGCGCTTTTATTCTGCAGTGCCAATTGTAGACGGTGACACGGGGTAAGCGCGTAATTTGACGCGATGCATTATCAGTGCAGCCGTTACTTCCTCGCACAAACGTTTCGGCGGAAAGCGCTGTAGTGCTTTCTTCTTGCGTGCCTTTCGTTTGCTAAACGTTAGATTCACAAGATTAGCGCAGGTCGTTTTGTAGAATTGCGTAACCACCTGTTGGGTTATTGCACCGCGTCGAACGACGCGTCTATCTGGCCTGTCAACGCTCCCGGTTGCCACTGTGAAAGACAAGCGCCCCTCGAGGGTGATGGTGTCTGCAAATTCGAGCGGCACATGCGAAACGACGACCGGCCTGACCCTGTACGAGACCGGCGCACGCGAATGGCAAACTAACTCCAACCCAGCCGCTATCAGAAGATGTCGCCGGCACGCTCCCAAGCCGCGCGCTCGCTTTCCCTAGACAAGCCTGACGCGCACTGTACATCCGTTTCTGGATGTCCACTGTACGTCCGAAAATGTGCTTCCTAACATGGACGTACAGTGGACGTACAGTGGCCGTCCGTACCCGGCATCAGATGTTCGGCAGTATTTCGGACGTCCGACAGACGTCCGTGGTTGCTTGGGTTAAGGTGAACCTTAATTTAGGGTCGTAGACTGATCTAGATCCCCTGAAATTCTTCGACAAGCGCTGACACCTTCTATGCTCAAGTGCATTTCGCCTCTTTGAGAAAACCCATCTTTGCAGACAAAAATTAAACTCATAGCTACCTTGGAGCGACAAATCACCTAGTCATTGCACCAGCAATTTTCCCTGTTTAGACTGTAGATGCTCCACGAAACGCGCTTGCCTACTAAGCTGCACACAACCATTTGATTTTATTTCACTTCTATTTCACTTTTGTATCCCGCAATGTCACATTCGCACAACTGGCAAAAACAAACGTGTTTTCTCCAGCTTGCAAGCATTTTTGGGAGGTTTGTAGGCCCACAAAACGCCGCCAAATCATAGGACTCAGTTTTTTACCAGTACTTCGAAGAAATGTTTGAGCTCCGCAATTTTTTCTAATCAGCACCAATCTATGTGGGCCGGAGATGTTTCCGTGAACAAAGCCTTTCAAACCCATCCTAACAGCCCCAAAATACCTTGAGAGCATTCTTGAATGCATAGCTGGGGTTGTCATCGCGACCGTACTTCTTGGTGAACAGAACCAGGTGCTCGTAAAGAAAGATGTAGCGCTGGCTGGGCTTGAACCGCAGTTCCCGCATACGCTCCTTCTTCTTCTTCTCCATCCACACATTGAACATCCCTTGCAACAGCAGCTTTCCGTAGTCGGCCAGGCTTCCCTGTGCACAGGGCAAGAGAGCAGCAAATAGTGAAGTGAAAAGAGGGCAATACTGTTGCGCTTTAAAAAAATGAACGCGTAAAATTTATTTCCAACCAGCCACGGTGGCTCAGTGGCTAAGGTGCTGCGCTGCTCAGCCCACGGACGCGGGTGCGATCCCGGCCACGGTGGTTGCTTTTCTGATGGGAGGAGAAAAGTGAAAAGGCTCGTGTGTCCAGATTTCGAAGTACTTCAAAGATACCAAAATGTTCAAAATCCATTCTGGGTCCTCCACTGTGGTGCGCCTCATAGCCCAGGTGTATATTCCGCCCATTAAACCCCACAATCAATCAATAATTTCTTTCACACTGTGCCCTGTGTCTCGCACAAGATGCGCACTACTTTTTCTTTATTTATTCTTAGCACTTCCTGCATAGTTTAGTTTTAGTTGGATTGAATGGAAACAGGCTTGCCAATGACACGCAGAATAAATAATGATGAGTAACCAAACTACAGCCAATAATGTATGCAAAATATGGCTGCAATACCTGCTGTTAAAAATGGGTTCTCCCGCAGTTAAGTGTGAATTCAGCGAAAAGTACTTACATCAACAATCTCGTAACTGCACCCAAAATGTTTTAATTAAGTGTCTTACTCAAAAACTGCCTGAGGGCAAGCAATTTTCTTGGTTTAAGCATGAGTTTGAACCAGTGTAGGTGAGTATCAACGGGCTTTCAGCAACTATGTTTCACAACAAATAGAGTAACTCTTCTTAATAGACATAAATCACTGTAATGTAAAGGTGGCAAGACACTAGTCTTCTTTCTTGTGAGGCCACCACACTAAATTCAGTTGCAGAGTGCACTTGCTTCATAAATGAGCACTAAATTGCAGACAGGATATATGAAAAAAACGAAAGAATTGAACCATCTCCGCTGTTTTCACCTTTTTTCGGCTCGAACTCATCGAAGTAGTCTGACGCCAAGAAATCTTAAATCTGACTTGAAGCTTATAAAATGCATCTGACAAAGTGCTGTAATGTAAAAGTGGCAAGACACTAGTCTTCTTTATTCTAAGGCTACCACACCAAGTTCTGTTGCCGAGTGCACTTGCTTCATAAGGGAACACTGTATTGGATACAGGATATATGAAAAAAGGAAAGAATTGAACCGTCTCCGCTGTTTTCACCTTTTTTCACCTCGAACTCATCGAAGTATTCTGACGTCAAGAAATCTTCAACCTGAATTCAAACTTATAAAATGCATCTGGCGGCTTTATATTCCAACCTCTGTGTGGCCCCCATAGCGGATACTTCCTTACACTAATTCTGAAGCCTCTCTGCTTCCCACGTTTGTCTTGGTATGCTTTTTTATAAGAAACCTGCACGTAGCGTTAAAAGTGTGCCAGACTTTACAACACTTAGTCACTGCCGTCAGTTGCACACACTGTGAGTAGTACACCAGCCTCTATAATATGTACGAAGTATAGGGTACCGCCAGTGATATTGGTACTGATATTGGTATTGTTTCGACTAAACAATTGCTTCGCTTGTTACGTTTAAGATAAATCTATATCATAGTACTCAACTCCAGACAGATACAAAGAAATGATCTCACTCTGACACAGGGCAGGTAAGATGGTATCGCTATTGTTAAGGATGCTTACATGAAATCCGGTTATTGAAACTTGGTGCATGCTGTCGTTGACATGCTTGAGCACATCGAGCATGGTGTTCACAGCCTCCTGCAACTCGTATTGCTCCCCAGACGCTTCGGAGTACTTTAGCAAATCCTGAAAGATGAGCCGAGAATGGGCAGTGGCATTCATGTTACAAAGCCAACGCTTCAAGAAATAACCAAAGGACTGCTATAAAACAAAAGTTTATGTAATGGTGAATTACATGGCAGCTTTGAAGGCTTAAAATTCTCTCTATAAAAAGGTGGGGGCTGGAAACGTGTTGCGCTGGCAGCAGTGCGAAATGGATTGGTGAACCATTATTAGTACTGCAACAATGGGTAAAGTGCATTTAGGTCATTTTTCTTAAGCTCCTTCCTCCAAACTCATAATCTTTACGGAACATTTATAATTATCGCCTAAGGCACCAATTAAAACAACCTATTTTGAAGATGCAACTCCAAATTGTAGTGATCAAAGATTCTTTAATTATGACACGAGTTGCTGCCTTTGTCACGTAATGAAGCCCTTATCAGAGAGTCGAACTACAGAGGCAAACACAGGCTGCCATAGCTTTTAAAGTGGACGTTAATTAAACAGAACAAATATGCGCTCTACATACTCAGTTGTAGAAATCGTTTTATTTGCACTACGTAGCCTAAATGTGCCTGCTTCAAAACCATCAAAACCGTTGTGATGAAATTTTACTAGCGAGAATCCTAAATCAAGTATTTGTAGCGTAGTTCTCTCCGGTATGCTCAATTTTCCAGTAGTCAAACGAAAACACAGTGAACTCCCATTAAGTAGAACTCGAAGGGACTATGATAATTTGTTGATCTTATCAGCAGTTCGTTTCTGCTCTCCTCCCCAAAAAAAGAATTGGCAACACCCCTGCATTCAAATATCTTCCTTCAGGACGGTGAATGAAGTCGACTTACGATGGAGGAAAAAAACAAAACAAATAGTTTATTTGAGTGCGCAACTTGATACAAGAGTGTCTTTAAGTGCTCATGCCTGCTTTTTCCAGTCTAAGTAGCGACAGAGAGCGTACACCTGTCGCTTCAAGAAATAACCAAATGAATGCTTTGGTCTCTGTAGACAGAGACCAAAGACCGTAGACCAAAGACCGCACAGACCGTAGACAGAGACGATCGCTTTCTCGAAGGTGACGCGGAGGGACTCGCGACGCGAACCGGCGCGAACTCACATGCTCCTGCTGAAAAACTGCATTTGTCAGGAGAGCTGCTACGTTCGCCAACAGGAAGTCTCCGTCGTCGCTTTTTTTAACTATTTTATCCTCCTGGTTCTGCGCCTCTATCATCCAGAGCAGAGCGGCCACAAAACTCGCACCACGCTCTTTTTTTTCTTGGCTCTGCCGCTGCCTCCTCTGGGTGAAGGGTGGGAGCTTCACCCTTGTGTCTTTTTTTTTCTCGCTCCCTCCCTTCCACAGTGGTCCGAATTCAATTTCAGTTGTGGTTTCTTTTCATTTTCTTTCCCTCTGGTAGTGTGCATTCCTCGCCGCACCCCGCCAAGACTGCCATGTTCTCTACCCCGAATCGCCAGCAGTGGCGGTCACCCAGAAAGCTGTCCATCTCTGAGGTGGCACACTCGGTTCGGCACGAGCACCGGCACATGACCGTGAAAAAATTGCCCTAATCTTGCCGTGCAGAAGAAAAAGAAGCGGCAAGTCACAAGAGGGGAGGACGTGGACCAATGAACGGCGGCCACAACCGAAGAGCAAGGGAGGCCAGGGGAGGACAGAGTAGAACATCTGGTGGAGTAGAAGAGGAAGGTTTGAGGAGAGCCGTGTCCAGGCGAGAGATCGAGAGCGCGACGGGTGTCTGGGACCCGCGCTCTCGAGAGATCTACCTGACGCCCTGCCTTCCTGCGGTCCCTGTTCGGTCCTCCAGAGTACTGTCCCGTGGTAGGCGCACGAAGCCACGCAGTGCCCTGTTCCTAGCCCGCTGTTTCATGAGCGTCTCCACCGGCCTGCTGCCCGCCGCCTGTTGGTGGCCGGGTCGCTTCGTGGCCGGGTGTCGAGCACTACCGACCCGTAAGAGCTACGACGGGTTGACCTCGGCGAGGACTCGGCACGCCGGACGTAGTCATCGGCTCCTGGTCGCGCCCCGCAGCGCTCTGCATTGCATCACATCGGCGCACCGAGCACCGACCCCCTGGAAACACCACTCAGTCATGGTGAACTTTTCCATTAACTATTCTATGGTTCTTTAGTGTATTTCGTCGTTTTTGAGGTGTTTAGCTTGTTTTACCAGTGTTTCATTTGCGTCGGGCGGTGTATAAGAATGCATGTTCACTCATAACCCTTCCAAACGCCCTCGTCCATTTCTTGGCTTTGTGGCAAGTACCAGTCGCCCCTGAATCTTTGAAAGAACAACCCACGGGGTTTACCCTCACACCATCTTAACCGAAGAGCACGTGCAAGGCTGTTTGTCTTAAGCAGATATTTTTTTGCATTGGGTCTATACGCCTCGAGCGCGGCCTGTAGGTGCGCCGCTGAAATCCCCCTAGCGGCCCGTTTCGAAAGCAGCCACGGCAGTCCCCGTCCCGCTACCCCCTGTCGTCGCTGATTTTGCGGCACGTTCACGACTGAGATTTACCGTTTGCGGGCGTTCGAAATCCATGTTGATTGGGAGCAGTCACTGGGTTTGCAAATGGGGTGCGCTTACAAGAATGTAAATGTTTCTGACGCGATCTTAGTGTGGTATATTCGGTCTGTATAAGTGCCAGGTGTGTGTCACAAGCCAGCGTCGCGGAACCGGTGTACGCATGGAGCTGATTGTAGTTACACTGCCCTGAAATTAATCAGCAGTGTCTCCGTAACCACCGTTTCCTCAGATGTTCATGCTACGGTTATAAACTACGATGTAAATCGGTTTTGTGCGCATACATAATCAGCGGAGCACTCATACCTGCGAGCACGCCAGTTACGTTTGCCAATATCATACCTCAGATATTGATCACCGCCGTTTACATGCAAATGTGTGTTAATTTCGGGAATATTCAACGAAAGTGCGATGGATAATCCAGAATTATACTCGGGGATCAGCACACGACAGAGTCGTCTTGTCGTGAGGTACGTAAGCGCCCGCAAACATTCATCTGCTACATATATCCTCTGCGAGCAGCGCGCAGACGGGCTTAGAATATAATCGGCGTCCGCGACTAAACGCTTCTTCGAAATGTCGTCATATGGCACATGGAGCCTGCAGAATAAAGCAGGAACTGAAATCGGAGGGTCTTATCACATACGACACTCTTTCAACGACACTTTTCATCGCTTGTGAACAGTCTATACCTTGTATACTTCCAAAAATGCGCCCGCCGAACGATCAGTTGTCGTGGAAGTTGAAAAACAAAAAGAAAGTGTACGCGAGATTTGTGTGTGTGATTACTAAAACGTTCACTGCTTGATTTCGCTCCGCATTTGTACACAGCGTGCCCCTCACCTCCCCCCTCCTATGTCTCGCGAAATAGCGGTGAATTTCGCGTATAGTTGGTCTGGTGAACCCTACCTGGCTTAATGTCCGACGAACGTCTTTAGCATGTCAGAAACTGCACTGGGTCTTTTTTTTTTTCATTTCCGTTAGAGCTATTCTGTTTCTTCTGGACTTGCACAACATTTATTTTTCCGTGGTTTCATTAACTTCACTTGGGTCTTGCTATAGGGTGTGTGTGGGCACATACTTAACGACGCACAGCCTTGGAATATACCTAACATTTTTCGCATGGTTTATATTCTTATAAAAGGAATCATTTAGTGCCCGGGATTGGGTAATATCATCACATCGCGAAACATATTTTTCTGCGACGTATATATTCGAAACGGAGCCGCATTCGTTGTTTACACTGCAAAACGAAGCCAACCTCTCACTGTGCCAGTATCAGGTCTAAGCGATGCGACAGTAGCATTCATTTGTGCCTGACGTATTTGGAGGTGACAGGGGTGATATGCTGCTACCATCGCCGACGCCCGGAAAAGCGGCGACGAAGCGCGCAGAACCGCGTCCTCGGGTAGCTCTTTCAGGCAATCGCGCACTCTACGAAGACGCAGCTACATATGAAGTGACCTCAACGTACCCTTTACGTATAGACGTCACCATAACAAGTTTTTTTTTTTTTGGGGGGGGGGGCGGAAAGGCGAAAAGAAGCGAAACAGAACCAAAACACTACACGAGCCCCTATCAGCCGAGCTGCGCACAGCCCGTCAACGCCGCGGAGAAGCGGTGGCAGGTGGCGCAGCGATCGCAAAGCTCGAGGCGTATGGAAAATCAAACAAAAATTTCTACTTTGTTCGGCATAAGCGAGAATTCGTCTTAACCGAGTTCGCCTTAATGGGAGTCCACTGTAATCAAACTTATGTCCAGCGTTTATATCCCATTACATTCGCCACTAATTACTTTTAAGACCTCTATTGGTCTGCAAAGTATTCTTGCACAATCACCACTGAATGCGATATGTTAATTTTTCTTCAACATTACATTTGAGCTCTGCTAGACTACAGACAAATAACAAACATCTATCATAACTATCGTTCGAAAGCGAAGCTTTTGACAATTATCTAGTTGCACGAAATTTGCAAGGACTTCTACAGTGAGCTCTCGCTAAGTTGTCATTCACACTTGTTCGATGAAAACATCACCTCTATAGAGGGATTTTCTTAAGCTCCTGAAAAATAGCACCCAATGCCCGAAATTGTTGAGTGCAAGGCCTATAGTTGGGCATACTGGTGTAGTGAAAGCAGCATTTGTACCTTGAGCAGAAGCTGGTACTTTGTTATCCTCTGAACTGGCTTGAGCAGATAGGCATCCAATGGCAGCTTGTGGTTTAGTTTCCTTTGGCATTCCTAAGCACAAGGCACACAAAAAAGCGAGTCAGCCTGAATAAAGTATGCCTATGCTACACTGAAATGACCGAAATATACAGTGCTGAACGTCTGGCGTTGTTAGCAGCTAAGCGCAAAACTCGACAAGAGGGGTGACAGCCAGATGCAGCGAAGTTTAGCAAAAGCAGTCAATTTTCTTACCTTGAAAAAGGCATTATCACTGGCGCACTGGAGTCTCAATGCTTCAGACTTTGGTTTGTTCATGCAATATGCACTGTACAGTTTATGAAAAGTTTCCTTCTGCAAGAAAAACGACACCAATTTTCTCATTCCAACCAGGATAGTTGATCGACACACTAGCCGAATGACAGTTTATGTTAAACCATAGTGAAGTGACAGCTTGCGAGCAGGAAGTTAGGGTCATAGACACGACACTTCTGGTTTTGTGGGAAGTGATTGCTTACCCGTTGTACGAAACAAGTCCCCACTAATTCTGGAGTGCTCCGGCAGTTTTGAAGGTCCTCTAGGAAGACACTGGAACCATGATGACATCAGAAGAATATAGTGCAGTCAATTATTGATGACAAAAACAAGAATTCAGTGAAAAGGTTCCTAGACAAGCACAAGAATACTGTGTGGTGAGTGAGGTGTTTGTCACGAGAATGTCTTTACCTTTTTAATGCATTGTAATATTTTATGCGCTGACATTTCACTCATAATTTATTTATAAAAGGCGGCTTTTGCTCTGCACCTTTTTGACACTAGAGGCAGAGAAGTACATTCCCCAAAAGTAGAAGTCAGCTATGCCATGTGGCTCAGACTGTTACTGAAGATTAGGACGTTTTGGCAACAACTAGTAATATATACATATAAAGGTCGTCTTTCTCGCGTAACAGCTGATATTGCCTGGTGTTCACACCCTAATCAATGTTTACACAAATTGAATTAATATTATTTCTCTCCGAAAATTTATGATCAAAACAAGAACATTTATGCTCGTAAAACAGACCTGCAGCAAAAAAATCATTTTGTCATAAAATGGATTCTGCACTCACTACAGAACGCTTGAACGCTGTACTAAATCTAGACAAATAAAGATAGCGCAGTATCCTTCGACGAGACTATAACAATCCTTTTGTACATTGCATGTAAGCGAATTGCACCGCGTCAAAAACTGTCAAGACTCAAGTAGAGAGCCCAGAGCAAATTTGTTGATTTGGTCATGCCACCTGACAAGAAATGGGCCACTGACATAACTACTCATCCATCAGTAGTAGAATTAATAATGTGACGATTTGACTAAAACGCATTAATACTGTCTCCATGCCTTAAAACGTTGCTCTGCCATAGTACCCTGTTTAGCGACATAGTTTCAAGAAAATAGCTAGTACCATTGCACCTGAAAGAAACGAATACTCCATGTCACTTCCTCAATGGTGAAAATGAAACCCCAATTTCTGAAAGATGCCCATGTGTTCGAAATAATTTAAAATTACACCCCAAAAGTTGCTACCAAATTAACGAAAAATATAAGAAATGAAGGGCCCTATACAAATTCGTTACATATTTATCTTTCGCGTAAGTGCCAATTGGATAATAAACTTGGGTGCCGCGTTGAGACTAAAACTTTATGCTCAGTTGGTTGGTTTGTCCTCAGGATGTTGCGGAGGACGTCTTGATATCCTCCTAACATCCTGAGGATATCAGGACGTCTTGAGTATGTCACTGACGACATTCAAAGTATGCCCTGAGGAAGTTATGCCCGTGAGGACAGCGAATTATTCGATGGCGTACTCACTCATTGTGGAACTGATAGAGGGCCTCCATGTTCCCAAACAGTATATCGGCTTTCCCATACAGGGAATGAGGCACAAGGTGTTTCATTTCGGGGTTCGACATTTCCTTCTTGTACCCCTGCCAAAAACAAAGAAACCCATAACCGGGAGTAGTAGCTCTCTTATCATTTGCTTCGCATCTCACACCTAGGAGGTGGAAACGTTGTTACGATGCGGATTCCAATCACGCGCACTTCTACAGAAATGAAGAGAAAACATCTAACCAGAATGCAAAAAATCCCCCAGATTCGTTATCTGAGCGAATGCATAAACCTGCAACAGCAGCCATTAGGGCAAAACCATTCCAAAACAGCGAAACCACCTGAATGTGAAATGCTTGGTCTAATTAATACCTAAACTTTCTGAATGCTACACAATGCACCCTGTGCGCTCTTTGGACAGAGACTGCCTAAACTTAAATACCACCAGTAAGCAAACGTGCTGGCAATGCCTATTTTTTATCCATGCAACAATACTTGTAACCCTACCTTTTTTATCAGTGAACATTCTCAGATTTGCATTGTATGTGGCTAACATATTTTCAGTAAGGTCTGTGAGTTTTGCTATTACCCTACATGAGATACTGTCATTCTAAGCTTGCGCCGGAGTGTAGATAAAATGCTGGCGCATTGAAGTGAAGCCATCTAGGTTCACGTTCATTGAGCTTGACAGAGTGAAGCAACTGGCTATTCTGCTCTGTACATACCTGAATAATGCTGTACAGCTCATGAACATAGGTCTTCTCGGTTTCAATCAACTCAGTCATGACGTGCCTGTAAGGACACCAATACAACACACTTTAGCTCACTGTAGTGTAGTGTAATTCACTTTGTCACTAAACGCCACATATTCCTGCAGTAGTGCTGGCACTACGGGGCAGCAACACTAAACTGAAGTTCTGGAGAGGAGTGGTGCTTTGTTGTTACTCGTGACTTTATGCCGGAAAACGCATTTCATGCGTATGAACAGTAAATTTTCCTTTGTCGTGAAATTGAAGACGGTAGTCCAAGCTAAGTCAGCTAACCGACATAAAATTTATGACGACTACGGCTGCATTTAGACAACTTGATAATCTTTAAAGGGAGCTGAAAACTCAAAATCACAGGGGTGTTTTGTTTCTCACCTTCAAAAAAGTCAGAGACACTTGCTGGTGTGGAAACGGTAACGTCATTGCTGTTAATGTACTACAGTGCTGTCAAAATTTGAACAGAGGCTGGGTTGCCCCACTTGTGAGGTCTTGCCTAATGGTGTCAGAATATAGTAGCTATTCCAAATCGAAGAACCATCGCAGTTCTTTTAAAAGCCACTTAGAACACCAATCTGGCATAAAAGTTACTTGTATGCATAATTCCTTGGTCCTTACTTGAAGGTACGTGTGCAATAAATTGGATTATATAATGGCAAGCGTCAACAGCTTGATCTCAAGAATCAATTCGATTTTTAGTTGTGTTTTTCAGTATACGCAAAGTGAAAAAACTTGCATTACAGTGCGCGAATATTCGAAACGTTAAAAACTTCGTGAAAACTGCTATTCGATCTGATTAGCAGTGCACTACTTTTTCCATTCAAATTATTTGACGTGTTCGAATATTTCGAATCTACGAATAACAGAACAATAAATGTTGGCTCTCCCTCATGACTTAAAACTTTCAAGCCTTGTTTCAAACATTCAAGACTTGCTGAACACGTGTAAACCTTGCTCGAAACAGGTGTATCCTAACTCTGACGTCTGTTAGCTTCAGCAAAATGCTACTTGTGTACAACTGATAGAACGAGAAAAAGTTTCTTGTAAATATGGCGGCATGAGTGAGGAATGACAATTGTATAGTTGTTGGCAATGGTTGCAGTAAGGCACTGGTCATACCAGCTACTAGCATGCCTGGAAAAAGTGAATGACAAACATGCTTCCTCTATTCTCAGCGCACTGAGGAACCTGCATTTCTTCGTACCCAGTTTTCTCGCTCAAAATTACAACCTCTCGGGAACCTAGAAAAACCACTTTAGGAACATGATATTTGGCGTAAAACTAGAAGTCAACGTGAAGAGTAAAACGCTCAAAGAATATTTCAGGTTTATAAATATTTTTTTGTGTAATTCGCTGTCAAATCTAACTCCCCATGCATTTCTAGGGGATAGTTCCCATGGCTCAGGCACCCAGTCGCGCAACGTGCGCGACTTGAAACTGTACACAAAGCAAGTATTCACCCCCAAATATTAGCTGTGCAAAAGAAGTTTTCATTTCGCTAAAAAAATGCAGAGTAATCACTGCTGAAAGGACTGCCATGAGCGGGAAAGCTGCACATGCATGGAAATATATACCAAAATATTGTTCCACTGCTCTGCAGTCTTGTTTTAAAATTTTATTTCTGTTTCTTCGTAGAATTTTTTTATCACACACTATGTACAAAAGCAGTTACGAGTGTCACTGAGTCCTGACTGCCAGAGTTGTGTTTCTTTTTGCAGCAGTGTTTCTGAAGCTGCATAAACACTAAAACAAAGATATTTGCTCTGAAAAATATTAAATCAATTCGAAGTCAGTTCTTACAATTCGTTTCCAAAAATATTCGATTCGATTCAGTCAGTTTTTACTAATGCGTTTGCTTCGGAGTCCCAATTTAAACATTCGCATGCCCCTACTTTTCAGGCATTTGCAGAATAAAATTTTCGCGAACCTACAACTGCTTTCCTATGCTCTCCCATGCCCTTGTACATATTTACAATTGTGGGTATAGTAATATAGGGCATATACATGGTTCAGCATCTGTAGTTAAATGTCCTTATTTTGTTGTAAATTGCCTATTTGAGATGTGTATTTCAAACCCACATATGCATAGCACACAACACCGCAAAGTTGCTCTCAAATAAACGTTGACACGAAAACTGAAACTAACTGAAACCAGCATACAGTGTGGGTCACAATATGGGACACGTCTTGCAAACAAATAATGCGAACTTTACGAGAATAATTTAGACAGAATTCAGCTTGCATATATCGGCTACCCTGACAATAAGATTTGTTACCTCACTGTCAGACCTTTTCAAGCGATTTCGAACTTCCAAAATGTTTGAAAACTCAGCCAAGAACAGAAGAGTGTGTGCTTGCACTGGTCCAATTCCGACATGAGAAATGTCTCGAATGTCCTACCTAGAACATTTTAGAAACTGCAGCACATAAACTAGACTATGGACAGTAAAATAGCTAAGCCACAACACGAGTGTGAACTCCAAACTAAGTTTTGATATGACCGGCATGCAAATATGGGCGTATACACACTACTGGCTGACAAAGAAAAGAAAAACACGTTTTCTATACGCAAACACATTTACAACATTGAAACATAAGCTCTTCATTGGAAAGACCTGCAGACGATGTACTAACGCCACCACGACTCTACAAATCTCACCTCAATAGCATTATTTGAACATATTTTGGCTCATAGAATAGATGTAGACTGGAGCCTGATTACATTACACTGACTCCATTGGTCTTTTTTGACCAACAACTGACTTTAAGAGGTGCTAGATGTGTCTTTGAATAGTAAGTGGTAGTTTTTGTTCTCTGCCGAAATAGTGCATATGAGTATATTTAAACTCATTCTAAAAAAATGTTGCAATTTTGTGCTCAGGTTGCATCCTACCCTGTGTTCTTTGTCTGGTTTTTGTCCTACATTTGTGCAAAATATGTTATTAACAAAACAGGGTTCATGCTCTGGTCTCCCTAGGATGTTATAAAATTTGCATCCGGACCTATTCAAATGAAACTGAAACGGCAATGGAAATCAAGCCAAACACAGTTTTATATCTGGTTATGCTAACACTGTACATCTAGAAATTAGCTTCTAACTTCTGTGTTAAATGCCTACTACCCACAAAAAATTTGATGCTGGTATCAAAAGTAAAAAGCATAGAAAAATAAATATATGAAAAATATTATCGACTGAGTCAGCAGTGAACACTATGAAGGACCCATGAAACTCTTCTATAGTTTTGGGCAAAGTTTATGGTGTAGCAAAGTTTGTGCCACCCTACTCTCCAATTTAGTTGCCTGAAAAAAATTTTTTTGCCGAACAGATTGCTTAATACTCTAGCATAATATGTGGCATCAATTCTGCCTGCTTTTCGATTTGTACTAAAACAAAACTAACTCGAATTAACCCTCCAACTATAAAACACACGCTTCTACACTTCCACCAATGTATGAAATCAAAGCCAGAGCTTCCTAGAGGAATGTTAAGGCGCCAAAAGCTTTATGCCTTTATAGCAAAGTGCACCTCATTTAAAAAGGCTTCACGCACCTAAGATAAAATTCATACACTGAAATCAGTTTGTTAAAAAAAATGCAAGTCCCACACTTTACTTCCGTTTTGTATACCATGAAAATATCGAAGTTGACACACTGAAGTTTTTTAGATGGAGCCATGTATTTAAATGGTGCTTACGTAACAACTTATAGTTGATATACCGAAAACCACTATTTTAGCATTTAGTACCTTAAGACCTCTTTGCTTGTTACGCGAGCTCGCCGCTCAGCCAAGAACATGCATTGGAAACCGCTCACGTGCTGGAGAAAGCTAAGAAGGAATGTAAAAGCATGTTAGGTTAATCACCCTTTCTTGTCCTGGAGAATTTCCAGGGACTGCAGGCCAGAGTCGACCCCTTCATTTTGAGCAAAGCATACTTCTACGTGCTGCGTACAAAGAAACACGTAAACACAGGGCAGTCGGCATAAGGCTGGCAGGAACGTGACAGTTCAAGCGAAAGCAGTAGGCGACACAGACAAGCCATTCTTACAGATCACACACACGTGTTAGAATATTGTGAACATTTGTTTTTCGAGTGGTCAATTTCTGACAGTATTATTTACAAATGGTTACGTTCAGTTGCAGGACTAGTACCATCGTACACAGGTGTTCAACACTGTTAGTGTGGCAAGCATGGGTAGTTGAGCATGTTAGTAAGGCATGACAGCAATATATTGCAGCATTTTTCTTGCCAGCTATATTGGTGTTAAGAGTCAAAAACGTGCTTGTTAAGCTAGATGTGCACAAAGACAGATTCACATGAGGAGGGAAATGGAGTTTTGGATTCAAAAAGACCAAAAGCATTCCTCCACAACACCACACACAATTGGAAGCAGATGTTATTGGCGATAGCATCTTTGTGACATGCGAAAACAAAATGAACCAATTGTGTGGTGTTAATGGCAGCCCAAAACGAAACAAACAATGATGTTGTACTTACCCAAAAAACAAAGCACCAAGCAAACGAGCTACACAATCAAGTGTCTAGCCTTAATATAGTGTATGTATATTAAAACATTAAAACTGTTGAGGCATGTTTAGAGAACTGCAATATTTGAGTTGCTTCCACAGCAAATTATTGAACCTGTGCTTCCCAGACTGATCCATCAGCCCCACCACAAAGAAAGTGGAAGAGAAAAGATGTGCTGTGAAAGTTGTCATGCTTAAAATGAGGACCAAACAAGGGCAGAAACATGCACAGTGTTTAGTGATGCGTGCCACCACCATCACATTTTTATTGGCTTGAACAAGCATGCCTAGGAGCATGAAAGTTGACGGCACAATAATGACAAAACACAACATGACAGAAACAAAAAGTTTCAATCATGATATAGGCTAACATGCAATGACATAATGACATACTATTCTCAAATGGTGGCAAAGCGCCCTCAAATTTTTAAATTAAACCATAAGGGAATTGCACACTTCTAGAAACAATCACGATGCATAAATACAGAGATTCAAAGTGAAAAAGTGTCATTCAAACAAAAAATTATCCCAGGCAGTAAAAAACCACAAAAGAATACATTCCGGTGGCCTGATTATAAGGGCTTTTGTCAAGTGGCAATAAAAATACGTCATGCTAACAAAAACTGAAGCAGGCACAAAAGCAAACCTACAGACAAACAAATACAAACTGAAAGCAAAACTACAAAGCTCTACGTCCAACCGTATAAAATACTCCCCACCAATATCGACTTCAAGATGAATACATTTGTACAACAAAGCACTCAGCAAACTTATTTTGTGCCATAACGCAAACATTGCTTTGCATCAAAAAATTCATAGCTCTTGCATTAAGCGGAAGGTCATGGAATCTGCGCAACCGTGTGAGGCCAACGACAATTTCATATGTAATTTTACCGGCAATCGATATCTGCAGCAGACAGGTGTACACTTACAATAAAGCTTTCCAGCTCAACTTCTTAACATGTAATACAACAACATTTCCACTTTAAAAGGTGCCTATAGCCTAAATAAGCAGATTGTTTTCATGGTAAGCCTGTAGGATGCAATAAAAAGCAGCGGAAAGCTAAGTTTTGCTTGCACTTTTTCCAAACAACACATTGCTCAGCTTGAAGAGAAGACTTCCAGCATGAAATCAAGAAGAATCTCATAAAATGGTAAATCAATAACACAAAAAGTAGCTCAGACACTATATCCCCTTCATACGTTACAGAGTGGCTTACATGTATGCATGTACTTGGTCTAAAAACTGGCCACAAATTGGTCCCATCAAAGCCGGGTAACATTGCGATGCACCTTATTAATCAGTAACACAATGATCGCTGCATGAAAGTGCAGCGGTCAAAAAAGTCAAAGGTACGTCTTAAGGCCACACGAGCATTTTTAAGCACACATTGCACGAGTCAATACAGTTATGATTATTACAACCTAGAATCACAGCGCTGAAGTTGAGAAATCTACTGTCGCGATTGCTTTAAACATAACACACTATTGTGAAGGGTAACCTCTAATGCTGACAGTTACAAAATTCCTATTGTGACCTGCCTACCAAGGGTTCTAATGAAATTTCGCAGAAAAATTATCCTCTCTAACCTAGTGCTACTGCTCTACCTTTAAATCTTTACTAAGAACCTCTTTCTGGCGGGACTGTCTGCCCAGAGGATTAAATCGATTCCCCAGAGTATCCTTTGCTCAATTTATACTTCATTCGCTGGTTCAACAAGCATATTCAGCTTTCCCCCTGTGTACGTCCAACCATTGCACACTTTACCGACACAGAAATCCTAAAAAAAGATGACTTAGCTGCACCACTCCGACCTAGATTCACAGAAACATTGCTACTGCATTTGTACCGAGACAGAATGCGCGACAGTGATCACAATGGGTGAGGAACGTCGACTGCGAGCCTAGGAGGCAGGCACATGGCTAGTGAGAGCGCAGCACCTTGGAAGATGCTTTCTTGGAAGGATAGAGCCGCGCGTCGGGGTCGTAGGCCAGTGGATCCTGTTGGACGGCCGAGGGCTCGGGGGCGACCGCCTGCACAGGCCTCGCCTGCCGGGCAACCATCTTGCGAAGACTCGCCTGCTTGTTCTCGCACATCAGCTTCACATCGTCGACCCTCTTCAAAACCTGCGACATTCGGGGAACAGCAAAACGTCCAAGTTAAAATCGAAAATTTAGATTTCGGTTATGTGGCCTTAAGTGCATGAGACGTGCTGTAGTCGAGGAGAACTGATAATTTTTCATGGATGAAATCAGCAAGTTTAGAAGTAAAGAATGAACAAGGATATTACAAGACCGGAAGTGGAGGGACGTGGTAGGGGCCTTTGTCCTGCAGTGGACACAGATGTTATAATGATGATACTAGTTGATTACTGTTGGTGGTGGAGATTGATGGTAATGGTTGATGATGATTGTGCCTGATGATGATGATTGATGTTGCTGACTAATGACGATTGATGTTGCTGGAATTGATTATGGTGATACTTGTGATGATGACGTGGTGGCAGAAGTGGTGGTGGTGGTGGGGATTATTGCATGCCTAAATATCAACACATGGGTGTTTTTTTTTTTTGCCTTTTGCTGGAGAAATGCCTGCCACTGCAAGAAAAAGGGCCATATTTGTGATGTTGCATAAAGTTGCATCAAACCATGTGTTTGATGAAGTGCACTTTCATTTGACTGCCTTTTTGGTCAACATTGAAAAACTTGTAAATTGCCATGCTTTGAAACAAGAGTAACAAAGAGCTCTGTCATTGTCGACTTCCTTACTTTGGTCCAATCATGCATGCTGCCTAATTCCCAAAATTTGAACTACCTGACTTGACCGCACGCGATTCTGAAGCATAAATATACATACTACCTCCCAGTTAAGCACTGCACAGGGTTCCATGGGCTTATTTCTCAGGCCCCATGGTTAAAAAATCAGAGGCCATGTTACAATGGCTCATAGATTATTCTTCTGAAAAACATTGTAATTTGTTTATTTGTGATTTGTAAAGAAATGGAAGCAATGCCACAGTGGTGATGTTTTCTCAAAAAAGAGAACCAGAGCAACTATAGTGTACCTTACATGAACATCAATTCATGCGAGTGCCTGTTTTGTGAACCAGATCGCAAAATAATTTTGAACTTCATTCTGTAGACCAGACTTTTTTTATAATGTCCAGCTTTATCGTTCGGGCCACACCGTAGTATACTTGACCCATATTCGTATATATACCAAACCACCCTTATTCACGAAAAATATGCGTTGAAATAACCTCTAACGTTATTTCAACACAGTAACAAAATCATGGTTCTTGGCAGGAAAACTTAGAATTGCTTGGGCTCAACCCCAAACCGTGAACATCAAAACCTGGAATTCTACACGTATTCCAGATGCCGATGAGTAAAGCCCTTTTAGCAGTTTCTAAGAGCTGAAAGCTATCCTTTGTTCAGGTTCACAGAATAGGCCCTGCGCAAATTGATAATGATATATTGCACAATCCACACGACAGTATCGAATTTGTTTTCGCTCAGGAATTCCACCCCACCCAAGGAGAATGTGCCCAAACAATTCCAACACCAAAGCCACTGGAAAGTAAGAACTTTCTGGGTTTTCTTCAACTGAGCACTAACAGTGCAATAAACTCACTCACATTGTCACCAAAATTTGCAGCCTCTCTCAGGTGGAAAAACTGCCCCCAAAATGTTTCACACCCGTATCTCCCCGATTCGAAAAACATGATGATTCTAAAAGCAATTTGAGTATACGATGCTTCCCAAAGCTTCTGGTGATCCCCAAAAAAATTCTGGCAAGTATTCACAATTACCTCGAAAACATAAGCTAGCAGTGAGTGTTCTGCTGCTCTAACCATTGCTCGGTCATTCATTGAGGTCATTATGGCAGTACAACCAGTTCCAGAGCAAACTGCAGACCACCTTTATTAAGGTGGTCTGCAGGTGCCATAAAGATGAAATACAACTTCGTTCGATTTGAGAGAACTGACCTTCGGTAACTCACTAAGCTCCATTCGAGCCACAACCGACACTTTTTCCTCCAAAATGGTGCTAGAAATATTGAAAAATTTAAAATTTTGCACCACAGTGATGTAATATGGTCAGCAGTGACATATAATCAGTAAGCACTAAAACATACTGCTCGTTGTGTTCACGGTACGTTCGAATTCAAGTGATACAATCAAATGGAACTAGTGACCCCAGCACAATCGCCCAGTAGTATTTCTTGCTGGTGTCTTAGGTAGGCGCCTGCCAGCTGCACAAACAATTATTCTGTGGCGTCATAGGTAAATCGCCGGAAAGTGCCTGGGGCACCGTGACTGTTCCATCTGTTTTTCTCGATATCTCGGTTATTTGTTAAAAGTTTGTAATAAAATTGGTATCATTGTCATCTAGAAAAAGCAGTCTTTTTAATGAAATCAATTTGTATTTCCTCGTCATGGCCTTTGCATCAGAGGTACCCGCACGCTGCAGAAGGAGAATTCAAACCTGCTGCAGCAGTGGCTTGGTGTCGCTGTTGATGAAGTCCTTGAAGAAGCGGTGGAACTCGCGCGGGTCGCCCAGCTTGAATTCACTCGAGCTGCTGAGAAACACGTCCAGGTCGTGCAGGGCTGAGCGAGCAAAGTCGGGAGACGAGCAGCGTTCAATGTCCAGTGTGGCCAGGAGCTCCACACCCTGGCTGCACCACTTGTTGGCCTGCAGAGTTAGGGAGAGGGTAAACCGTTACCCGCACAGCTTGGGCCTCATTTCCTTCCAGTTTGTTCTGTTTATACCTGCTGTAATGGCATACAAATAGACCATAGACTCCTCAAGCAGGCATTTGTTTTTGTTATTTTACCCCATGTCGAGTGGGATGGTTGTTGCAGAAGAATTTACTTCCTTCAAGTAAAGAGAGTGCTGCTTAATACACACGTCCTCATTGGAAGCACGAGGCCAGCATAAAAGCTGGGTATTTAAGCCATGGAATTGCGCTGTTACAGAGATTGACGCCAATGATGCAAAAGTGTATCGGTAACAAGCCATCCTCCCACACGTTACCTAGGCGCCAAAGGTGATGGCATCAGTTGATGGCATCACACTGTTTTCTGAAACTGGATGCTACGAGCACAGCTTGATGGTAATTTCAGACTGTTGTCGTGACTTTTTCAACACAGCAACCAATATTTCATTTTTAATACCTGTGGGCAATTTCTACTTTGTCCTACTTGTTGGGTTATTTGACCAAAAATGTTCGGCAATATCATAAAGCCCACCTACCGAAAGGAAACAGCCAGGAAAGTAGCCTATGTCCACATGCTTATGTTACAAGAAGGACACAGTTATTGGACAAAATTCTTTTAATTGATTTACTTCCTTTATATACTAGTTATGTACAGTTGTGTTTGAACTCAGTCGTGTGGATGGTACCAGGGGAAAATATACAAAATAGACTTTAAACGCTGAAGCAGACAATCAACAAAGCTATGCTTCACAAATTGCCTGTTAAAAATGGCATGCATAAACTAGCCTTTTCTGGGCCAAATGGACTCCAGTCGGTAATACCAAACAAGACATCGTAAGCGAAGGTTGCAAATGCAAACACCACAGCTTGGGCCTATTGTAGAGGAACATTCAATCCACCAGCACATCGCCAAAATATTTGCCCAACAAATGTTCAATGCCTGAAGCCAACAATACTTGAATTAAGAAGGACAAACTGCATCCTTCGTAATTATTACATCACCATCAAGCAAGAACCTCTTCAGATAAAAAACTGGGTTGAACTTCAACATAATTCTGCACTGCAGGACACCTTTATGGGGCTATAAAAATTGGCAATCATGGCAAGCTAATTGATTATTCAGCATTGAAATGCCTCGCATCTTCTGTATTCCAGTGTACAAGTGATCTTAATTATAAATGACCATTATGACTATCAAGCAACACTGTGGGAGTTTATATCACCAGAAACTCCGTTTCATTAACTGCATAACTCGTGCACATGCTGCGGAGAAACCTTCGAACGCTTGACTCGATAATATTGACACTGACAAAAACAGCTGATACCTTTCCCATAACAAATTAACCAACACTGAAAGAGCTTCAAGCCCCAAAAACGCACACGAACGTGGTCTTGGTTAAACCCAACCACCTTTCGCTCATACCCTTCCTTCTCTGCCAGTGGGGGGTAGCAAGCGAGAACAAATTGGCAACACCGCTTAACGCACAGCTGGTACTGTCGCGAACACAGTAAGTGAGGAGCAAACTGTTCTCAATAGCCAAAAGTATCGAAAACAAAAAACTCGGGCAAATTGCCGGTTTTACGATAATGCAATCCACGTAGATAATACTCCCCAAAACAACTAGGCAGTTGATATGTTTGCAGCTCCTGAGTACCTCAGAGCGTGTTTCGCCAACAGAGCTCTTCGATAAGAGCTCTATTCACCGCTGCAATAACAAGGCTTCTTGACTGCACGTGCCCTTTTAAAAGCGGATGGCCGACGGGTTGAGCGCAGTCAATAAACGTTTGGGAGCCAAGTCTTTATACGGCAAACTGTGTTCTGATCGTTTACGCCTTACGCAAGTTTGGGTGAGGCATGCATACATCCCTCACAATCCCTCGCACAAATGCGGCTGTACCAATTATTTTTGCCCCCCCCCCCCCTTCCGCCCCCCATAAACGACTCAATGTTTATGTTGAGGAGCAGCTCGGACAAGGTGGAGCAGGGAAAACTACAGTGGGAACGTTTCTCTATTAATCTAACCACAGGAGCGCGCTACCTTGTCGATGCGCTGCTGGAGGTCTCGGAAGCGCTGCAGGACGTCCATGCGTTGCCGGAGTGTCTCCTGGAAGTCGGCGCACATGCGCTCGATCTCGATGCATTTGGGTTCAATGGAGTCGACGGCGTAGTGGCCGGCTTCAATCAGCTCCCGGCCGGCCTGCTTCAGTTGGTCCGCTTTGTCAAGGTCCTCCTGTCAAGGCCACAGACAGTGTTGCCGCCAGACCGTGGACCGTCACGTCAGGCACGGTGAACAATAAAGTCAAACGGCAGCCCCTACATCGAGCAAGCTTATTCATTAAAAACACCACAAACAATCCCACCAACATTTGGAAATTACACGGTCTAAAAATTCCTCGTTTAATCATGCTTGCACTTCAGTGCCGTCTTCACAGTGCCGTCTTCAACGCCATCTTCACAGACACACTACAGTTTTAGCAGGCTGAAAAGTAGGCCACTAGCTGCCAGCAGTCTGCGATTCAATTTCAGTCACCTCGCGTCATCTCATGTAGGGTAAATCCAAAAGGCTATCCTGAGCTAGAGCCTAGAGGTCAACATCGGACGCGCTGTGAACTCATCGCCACCGTTACGATCAAAAGAAACTTAGAAACACTACCAAGCTGCTATTTTCCAACGCGATTATCGTAACGGGGATGGCGCAAGCGCAGAACAGCAACAAGATTTCCATGTGTCTTTGCTGCTCTGTACTCTGACCGTGCATTTTCCATTATCTCTTGCGCGTGACAACGGTGGCTCTTTGCCGTAATATCAGTTGTTTCGAACGCCTATATCAGAAGATATTCCTAAAACACGGGAGTGCGCGGTAACCTTTTGATGTCGAGGGTACAGGAGTGCCGCACATTCTTAACCCAGGTATCTGGCTCCCCAGGACCGGACACCTTGATTTACAGGCATGACGTTTATCCACGGAGAGAAGGGAACAACAACCTTCCATCCCGTACCTCGGCCAGCGCCCGAAACTCGTCCATCTCCTGCAGGAGCGAGTCGACCTGCGCCACGGAGTCACCCACGGCGCGCATGGCGTCCAGCTCGCGGGCGTTGGCCGCCATGTTGGCCTGCAGCTCGCGGAACTCCTGCTCGAACTTGCGCAGCTCAAGGCACTCGTTGAGCCGCCGCTGGTGCGCGCTCCAGAAGGCGTCGAAGCCGTGCTCGGCGCTGTGCAGCTGCTGCAGCAGCCGCTCGACGGCGCACACGTTGACGAGCCTCTGGGCGGCGGCCGCCGTCTTGGCCGCAGCATCGTCCCCGCTGCCACCGTGCGACGAAGAGAGCGCCCGGTCGGCGGGAGCGGGCGACGGCGGCCTCACGCAGCGCAGCAGCTGGTGTCCGTGCTGCGATGCGTTCAGCAGGTCCTCCTTCAGCTCCTGGTACTGCCCGCCCTGGGCGCGCAGCAGCTCCACCGTGGAGCCCACGTCGTTGGGCAGCTCGGTCTCCCGCAGCCGCTGCGTGGCCTCGCGCACGCACTCCGTCACCTCCTTCAGGCTGCCGCTGAACATCTCCACGGCCTGCGTCGCCGGAGCCCGCCATGTCGACCACCTTGTACACCACGATTCATTTGCATGACGTCTACACGCGTGGCACGTCTTGCTTTCCTTTCAGAACAGTGAGCAAGTAAATTATAGATCTGATGCATATTCGTTCTAGGTGCTCAAGTAAGGCTCTCCTTTAGTTCATTTGCGGCATTGTGCGGCTAGAAATTGATTTTGTTCTCTTTATCGTGTGTGCATGCATAAGACTCCACAAGAGTTCCTGCTTATAAAAGAGAGAGAGAGAAAAGCAAACGGAAATGCCGAGAGGTTATCCACGCTTTGAGCCCGGGTTGCTACTCGACACTGGGGAAGGGGTGTGCAGGGAATGAAAGAGAAAGCAAGCAAAAAAGAGGGGAAAGGAGAAGGGCCACGCACACACTTCAGTCCCTTTGCGGGCGCTATAGTCTTTCCGCTAAGCCTGTTTCCTTCATGAAACGCAAAAGGGCTTTTGTTGCCTTCTGCGAAGTCAATTCTAGGGTCGGTGTCCTAGAATAATTGATTGATTGATTGAGGGGTTTAACGCAGGCGATGAGGCGCGCCGTAGTGGAGGGCTCCGGATTAATTTTGACCACCTGGGGATCTTTATCGTGCGCCGAAATCTCGTACACACGGGCGTTTTTGCTTTTCGCCTCCATCAGAAAAGCGGCCGCCGCGGCCGGGAATCGAACCCGCGACCTCGTGCTCAGCAGCGCAACGCCTTCGCCACTGAGCCACCGCGGCGGGTGGTGTCCTAGAATAGTCTCTAGTGTTAATGGTTGATTGTCCAATCAGTTGAGCTTGGCGGTCAAAACAAGTCTTTCTGATGAATACTGCGGGCAACGACAAAGCACATGTTCGATTGACTCTTCAACCTCGCAGGCGTCGCACTGGGCTCTACTGGCCATTCCGATGGGGAAGGAGTAGGCGTGCTTATAAAATGTTGCCACGTAACCTATGTGGACACCTGCTACTATGAGGGTATGTAACACGGACTTGGGCTACAACGCATACACGCAGATTTCTTGTGGTCGGCCGTCCCAGTGTTTTAGTTCAATTTATTATTGGGTGGTTAACTCTTCTTCTGATATGTGCTACTCTGTGGGTGCATTACGCTGTGCTGGGCCTTAGCGTCCGGGCGAAAGGTTCTTGTGGTTGGGACACGTAGTCCAAAAGGTGAGCACATATCTTACTTCGGTAAACTCACATAAATACTAAAAACGCCTATAAAAGAAGCTCTAGCGGACTTTTATACACGAAGGCTCTCAGAAAAAAGGCCACACACCATTCGCTGCTCCATCCACCGTTCATGGTCGTAGGGTATCAGGCCACCCAGGTCTTCCGTCAGCTGCCCCGGATCGATGTACTCATGCAGCTCTTCTAGGTTATTGCACATAACTAACTGCAAATGGTATCGAAAAGGTATGACATTGCATTATATCTTCTAGGTTATTGCACATAACTAACTGCAAAGGGTATCGAAAAGGTATGACATTGCATTACACAGTCGATACTTCCACGATTAAGTAAACAGTAATTGCACCGTACTGCTCTCGCAATCAAAGGTTTCACTGTTCGGATACCCTTGGACGGTCCTAATATATGTGCACTGGACGGCTTTTTTCTCCCTCAGTGAATTGCAGATCAAATGCGCTGCCAGCGAATGAGAACTGCGCAGGAAATTTCATTTAATCATTAAGTACTGAACTGTCGCTACTTCATGTCATTTCACATAATAGTCATGCAATAAGCGTTCCAGGTACGACATTATAGTCATAACTCAAAGAGATTTCGTCTCCTGGAGGCCCGTTGCTATGACAGCTCTGAGCCACCCCATTCTCAAGCTCTAAGCGATCGCTTCGGTGAGGCTTGTGTAGGGTACCTGCAGAAACTGTTTTCTTGTAGGGGTATTTGAGCACTCAAGAAGACTGTGTTGGTCGTACAAGTATTCGCAAAAATGTATACATGCCTGCAGCTACAAAGGAACAGACAATGATTATAACCATTAGCACCGCGTGATAAAAATACCTTGATTAAGAGTGTCGCTTTCTGACTTTTTTTTCAGAGGTTTCAATGTAGAAGAAAAGAAATGGCTTAAAGTGAACCTGAATTGCAGATGAATGTAGCGAATTACTTACCCTAAACTTGAACTCTTCTTTGAACAACTTGTTGCTGACTTCTGACAGCGCCTTTTGTAAGAATCCCACAGGCTTCAGAACAAACACTACTTGGATTAAGCCTGGGAAATACCCCTGGAAGAGAACCGTCGGTGTTATCCCTGCACTGCTCATCGACCAACATTGAGGGGTTCCACGCATTCTCGAATTCTGAGCTCTAGTTTTGACGAGTCTTCGCAAGATATTATCTTTTCCAGGTCTCTTGGAGCTCGAAAAGACTGGTATAAAAATAACAGGCATTTGCCAAACATCCATTGCCATTAGGTAATGAATATTACTAACATAACTTTCACTTTCACCAAAGCACTGTAGAATACAAGTTACATTACCAACATCAACGGTTCATTGCAAGCCTATCGGCTTACGAAAAAAATTGGAAAAATCTATTAGAACTTTGTCTAAGACCCCTATGGACCCTAAAAATTCATACAGAGCATTGTACTAGTTTTTATGCGTCCATATTATATAGACCTAAAAGCGTTCCATCTCCACACGAATTTGTACAGGGCTCTATATGAATCTTAGGGGTCATATGCATGTGAACCCATAAAGGGGTTATAATCGCAGGCTATAAATCGCAAAATCAACGTCAGATCTGAAAATGGGATTACTAGCTGCTGTCACCCCCGAAAATCCCAGCATCACCGCAATATTCAGGTGAAGTTTTGTTAAATAACTCCGCGTATACTGAAGAACAACACACAGGTTTTGCTTGACAAACTTACTGAGATCTTGAGCAATACAGTCTTGACGGAGTTCCACTTGTCTTTACGTCTATCCACAACCAGTACAAAACCTAATTCCGCATCTTGCGGTCTGCAAAAGAAAAGGGGCGAGGGGAGCAAAAACATCATGACCCGCAGTTTTTTTCGCTTGTCACTGCCAAGCCAGTGTATCCGAAGAAGCGCATACAATTCTGGTCAAGCAAAATCTTCGCTTTAAATACGCATTCACAATTAAATGTACAAGTTCTATCATGTGCACGCGTTCAAAAGTATTTGTTCGAGCTCGGCCAAAGAGTTAACTCATTTCCGTTAAAGGCAAGTATTGACATTCACACAGGTTTCAAGGGAATTTTTTGTTTACTTGATCCAACGAGATAACTATGTATGACTTTCGGTAGCGGAAGTGTTTATTCCATAAACAGGGAGTTCAGACAGCATAGAGAACAAGCCTTATATTGTCATGATCCTTAAGCACATTTTAACAAATTTAACTAGATTCCAGAGGACTTCTTTTTTTCTGGCAAAATTAAAATCGGGCTCTGTCACTAAGTCTCTCTGACTTACACGATTGCTAATAAAACTTGCGAAACAGGCCCGCGCGCGCGCACACGTACACACGCAATTGAGGCAAAAAGCAGCAGCCGCCACCAGAAATCCCTTTGCCCAGAGCCCGTTTCAACCGGGCAACGAGACAGATATAGTAAGAATGAAAGGATAACAGGCTGCGTGCCGCTGCCGGAGAGCAGGGCGGCAGCAAGTCGCAAGCAACGCACGCTTGTCGGCGTCACTGCAGGCATCGCCGAGCAGAGCAACCGCGCGTGCGGTGCTGCACGCTCCAGTGGCGGCTGCAATGTCGCGAGATGGAACGAGAAGGGGCGGGCGATACGTGCAAAGTAAGAGAGACGTACAACAAGGGTGCAGGAAACAGAAAATGCGTTCTTTCCAAGCAGCGAAGCCCGGGAAGAAAGTGCTACTCACAAAGGAACACTTGTCAGATACTGCATCAGCCTCCTGTAGTCCTCGTCCGAGAGGCTGCAGAAGGCACCGCTGTCTGGAAACGTCAGCACGGGGTAGCCCTCGCATGTCCTGCCTCCTGCGCGAAGGAGGAAGGGAGACGATGAGTGCACTCCTCGTCGGCGAGCCAACGCCGGCGCGCCCGTAGACGACGAGAAGAACAGTTGGTTTTGACGTGAACATCCGCGCGACGAAAGACGACCTGCGTGAGCGCGTCTGCGCGATGCGCGGCGACAACCTTGCGTCGAGGGGAGTGCGCGGTGGCGCGTTCTGGAGCGCGGAACTGTCGCGAAATGTACCCCGAACGGACTGTTTCCGTTTTCACTTTTTTCTCCCTCGTTTTTGTATTTGATTGAAATGAAGGTTAGTTAAAGGCAAGGCGGGTCGTAACAACGACTGGGAGGATAAAATTTTTTGAGCGGAGCGTGCGAGGGACAGGCTTCCGCAGCCAGCACACGCTGAAGAGCCTTTCAACGACGGTTGTTTGGGGATGATTAATTTGCCGTCGTTCTTTGCAGTACAACTGTTTTTTTTTTTTTTTTTTTACTGAAGCTAAGCAACTTATCGTGGACTGCAACGGGGCTCCAACGAAACAAACAGCTATAGATTACTGGAGAATAAGTGCCGTACGGCACCGGATACACAAGGGTTGCTTGGTGGGCTAGTTGGTAATGAATCTTCAAAGGGGTTACCACGCACAAATTTAAGCAGACGTAACGCGAGAAAGACATGGAGCTGGATTAGTCAATTCCGTTTCTATCCGTCTGCACATTCCATGAGGGCAATTCAACGGGTTTAAAAACAGATATGACCTCCAAGAATATCATAACTCTATAAAGGGGGTTCCGGTAATCTTATCAAGTCGTGCCATCGTCGTTTTCTAGCCTCTTGTTTACGGACGATGCAATACGAAGGATAAACGTAGGGGCAACACATTAATTCTGCGAACAAAAAAATGCAGGGGATCGCTGAGCACGTACATGAGATGGCAACGCATAAGCGTGGGAGCGCTTTAACTTCGCACAATGAAGATTCCATAGCGTTGACAGTTGCACCACTCCTAACGTACGATTCTTTTTCATACCCCAGACTCCAACCAACGTATTCAGAAACGTAGGCTCAAACAACGCGCCTCAGGCCGGCTTGCGACATCTATAGAGAATCGCTCGCGAGGCAGCTCCCGACCACGTGCACGGCGCCTTGTTGCCGTACCTCGTGTTGAGGCTCGAAGTCCGCGCCTTTTCTTCGTGGTTTATTTCTCGTTATGGCTCAATCCTATTAGCACTCATATATGCAAAGTACCTCGAATGCAGTGTTCCGGGTGGCGGTGCCGTAGTGTAGTGGGTAAGTCACTTGGCTTTCACTGAATTCGGCACTCGTCCTTGTCACTGTCTCTAAGTAACGCTGTCACGTTAAAATGAGGTTCTTACGTACAACAAACTGATTTCTTCGGTTGTCGCCCCTTTTATTGGCACGCGCTACCACGTTTTCGCGAGACAAGGGCTTTAAAAGGGCACTACGATTATTGTCAATTATAGAAAGGCGATTATTGCCTATACAGAAAGTAGCAACAGGAAGTTGTGAAATTGCTTGAACTCAATCGGACGAATTGGTTTGCGTTTATTAGTAACGCAGTACAAAAGATGACCAGAAGAACACAGGACACCGCGCTGTGCACTGCATGGTTTTCTCGACGTCCATCTCCGAGAGCGAAGCTGTGGTTCCTGAGCGCAGCCCGCCGTTTAAAAATTAAGGCCTTCGCCGTCTTCTGCCACGTATGGCAGAAGACGGCGTATGTTTACTACATGTATGTTTATTGGGTTCCACGGCTCCAGCGAATGTATGGTATTAGCTAAAAGCGAGGGCAAATAAGATGCACAAAGCTCAGAGTCGAGCCCGAACGCGGCAGCGGCTCTGCAAGGGCACGCCCGTAGACGACAAGAACAGACCGTCATGACGGGAGCATCATCGACGAACTTGGACTTGGACTTGGAGTTAAACTTGGACTTTTCGGCAATTAGCCGGAAAGCCACCCGTCGTTTGATGACACCATCATCATCATCATCATCATCATCATCAGCACCAGCCTATCTACGCCCACTGCCGGGCAAATGCCTCATTCATTAATCTCCAATTAGCCCACTCATGTGCTAACTGCGACCAATTCATCTGCGCAAACTTCGTGATCTCATCTACCCATCTAACTTTCGGCCACCCCCTGCCACGCTTGCCCTCTCTAGGGATACACTCTGCTACCCCTAATGACCAACGTTTATATTGCCTTCGCATTACATGCCCTGTCCAAGTCCATTTCTTCTTAATTTCTACTAATATGTCCTTAACACGCGCTTGTTCTCTGGCCCACTCCGCTCTCTTCTTGTGCCTTAATGTTACACCTATCATCTATAGTTCCATTGCTCGCTGAGTCGTCCTAAATTGAAGTTGAACCCTCTTAGTGAGCCTCCAAGTTACTACCCCGTAGGTGAGTATCGGTAAGATGCAGCTGTCGCACACTTTCTTCTTCCGGGATAATGGTAGGCTGCCATTCATTATCTGAGAATGCCTGCCGTATGCACTCCACCCAATTCTTATCCTTCTAATTATCTCTGCCTCATGGTTGGGATCCGGGGTCACAACTTGGCCTAAGTAGATATATTCGCCTACCACTTCCACTGCCTCGCCACGTATTTCAAACCATGAGCTGTCCCGAGGTTATTGAAATTACTTTTGTTTTGTGCATATTAATTTTCAGGCCCACGGTTCGAGTCTGTTTGTCCAGTTTGATGACACGACGCTCCCTAATAGTCTTTCGGGAAGACTATATGAAGTTTTCCTACTTTTGGCGATACTTTTTGTAACCCTCACAAAAATCGCGCAGAAAACATTCCCTCCCCGATATGATCTTCTGATCAATGCCCCTAATAAAGTTGCTCTCTCTCTCTCTCTCTCTCTCTCTCTCTCTCTCTCTCTCTCTCTCTCTCTCTCTCTCTCTCTCTCTCTCTCTCTCTCTCTCTCTCTCTCTCTCTCTCTCTCTCTCTCTCTCTCTCTCTCTCTCTCTCTCTCTCTCCCCCCCCCCCCCCCTACACACCGGTCAAGACAAAAAGAGGAAAAAAATAACTAACCAATTCCCATTTAGCCACACTTCCAGTCCCGCTAGTATTCGAAATTACCGAGCACTACCAGGTAAATTTATTCCACCTTTTTTTTCCTGAAGCGAGAGCATATCGGTTAGAAAATCGACGAACAAAGCATTATTTTCTCGGTCCTTGTTTCCGGCATAGCCCGCGCAAAAACAACTGAGAAAAAAAAAACAATATCGGTGGCGAAGAACAAAGCAACAAAGCAGTTGCAGCAGACTATATAAGCCTCCAGGTGTCCTTTGTTTCTTGCGGCGGGGGCCGCACTGAACAGGCTCGCCGGGTCGTATACGCGCAGCCGTGCGAGGTCAATGACCCTTCGGCGATGCAGCGTTGGGCGCTGACATCAACATAAAAGGGAACGCGGTGCATTCCTCTGCAAAGCGCGGTATATACTTCCTTCGACGTGGAACAACGTCTACAAAAGAGTAGCCCCGCTATTCGTCCGTAGCGAAGTGCAGCTCTGAATGAGATACCAATCGTTGTGAGCTGTTGGCGAGTCCGTAAATGTTTCCTGGGGAAGAAATTGACCGCGTATCTGCTGGTTTCGTTGCAAACGTCGTCAAAAGACGATAGTCTTTGTAGACATTTGCCAAAGAAATGCCCCCCTTCGCTTTCCCGCTCACCTCTCATGCTGTTCCTGTACCGTCGCGGTCATCCCAAGGTAAACACACTAAAGGTTTGCTCAAGGCGATTAGAATTTACCGCGTTCCACTGCTACACGCTGGGTTCTTCGATGCCAGCGCTGCAGTATGGTGGAAACGCGCGTGAATCGAGGCGGCCGACTACAACGTTTATAGAACCGCGTGACCGTACTCCACGTGCGTTCCAAGCAGGAAGTGGAACTTAGCTAGTGGAACCTTTCGTTGCTGTTGCCGCGTGATTTTTCATATGATGCCAGGTGGTGGCGCGGGCAACAGCAGGCGGCGTTTTCTGCAGTAGATGTAGAATATCATTTGCTATCGAAGAACTAAGCATCCAGGATTTTTTTTCAATAAAGGAACACTGTAAATATTCCTTGTGTACTAATTTCCTGTCTTATATTTGCGTAATGCCTTGTTCTTGTTCATCAAAGTTGAGAAGTATGAACATATAAACCGGGCTAAGACGTTTACGTTTGGCTGTGAGTATATAAGACTAGTGGGCAATTTGTATTTTACTTTGGCCGGGTGGCTGATTGGAGTCGTAGGCAAACAGACAGATTAGGTTTTTCAATGTTGATATTGAGGACGGTGTGCCGCTTGACACAATTATGCTGTATGGACTACATAGCATCTGGAGAAACAGGATGGCTGTACGCTACTCCGACCCAGATGCCAGGCTCATCAGACTCTACTTAAAAGAGTCAATAGGTTCTTTTGTGCAGATACAGAAACTTCAGCCCTCTAAACCAGAGTGGCTACCCACAATTGAAGCAATGTTGGAATCATTGTTGAAAGATGATTGAAATCACCCCGCTTGCCCAAGAAGGGCTGCAGTTCTAGTGTTTGTATTGAGTATTGAGTGTACAGATTATCAGTTGCGTGTATTTGTTTTGTCATCCTGTCAAAGAAGGCAATAAAGAAAAAAAAGTAGCCCAAGAAAGACTATCGTCTTTAAAAGGCATTTTGCAAGAAACGCGAGAAAGCCTCCGGATGAAAACAGACGGTAAGAGAGATGGGTTCTCACTACAGAAGACGGATTCACAAAGCACGGAAGGAGTAAATCTTCCTTCGTATGCTCGGTCAGCATTCACTGTGCGGCGACATGACTGAAACAGTGTAAACAGCAGGGGGGCGATGCGGGGCAACGCTTTCAAGATTACGGGAAAGCCTGCGCGTCAGCCACCTCCCCACTTTCAGTTCTTTGAGCGCGGTTAGTGGATCTCTGTCACTGCAGAGGCGTTTCGCTTTAACCTCGGCCGTGAAATTAGCTAAAAGCCTGCCATTTTATCAGCCTAAACTAACGCATTGCGGAGGCTTTCAAATAAGCGCGCAGGACATTTAAATTCTCACGCATTAACATACAATCAGAACAGATCACAGGGCGAAGTAAATCGCAGCAAGGTTGGAGGAAAACAGCGAGAAAAGCAGGCACAAAAGAGAAGGAACGCACAGCACAAGTTTTGCCTCTGTATTTTTGTCCCTGTTTTCCGATTTGTGTTACTGTAACCAAAAGCAGAACACTTCCTTCAAGACGGTAATTCCTGACGAATGCTTGCTTAAAAGGTGCGGCTAAACACTGCGGACATATGTTGAGCTTGTTCAGCGCATCGGTGAGAAGCCTAGAAGCGAGCACAAATCGAAACGCTCAAGTAAAAAATAAATCAATTTCAATGTTTTTCCCCGTCCTCTTCCACATCCGCATCCCCCTTTTCTAAGTACGAATTACCAGTTGTTTTTGTATACCACCGCTTCAGATAACTGCCCTGCTTTACTCTATAATTAAGTTTCAGCACTGTTGATAAGCACACGCATGGCAGTAGTGTTTTTTTCACGCCCTCGTTTAAGTGTTCTATCTCTCTCTCCTTTTATTTACCGCCGCACAGGCAAAAAAAAAAACAACGAGCTCGCAGTCACGACGCTTGTAGTAAACGAAGGTCGACTGTCGCCGCAAGAAAAACTGCAAAGCAAGAATCGTCTTTATTATCCAGGTTTTATCTTTTTGCGGGACAAATAGCTTTAAAGGAGATGGCGCTGCATGCCATGTAAAGAGCTTAAAACCTTGCAACGTCCCCCAGTTTTTTGTTCTTCCAACGCTTCTCGTTGGATGCGCTCGGCTGAGCATCGGGAAGCGATTCGGAAAATTCGGTTCTCGTTACTCAGGGCTTAAAGCGGTTTCTGAAGGCGAGAGTAGAGAAAGAGTAATGCTGTTCCGCAATGAGCTGCAGGTCTTGACTAGGCGGAGGAGATTTGCGCTGTCGTCCAGAGTACACGCGCGAAGTTCAAATAAGCAAATAAAGAAAAACAGCAAAGGTGAACAAATTTACGAAAGTAGCAAAGGCGTGCACCGAGCGGTAGCTGTAGTTACCAGGACCTGACAATACCAACTCGCAATTAGACTACGGCGCGTTTAACTTAAGCTACGCACAGGACGTTTGCTCAGGTAAACTCGACAGACTGTGAAGAAAAGGGGCTCTGAACGGGGGAATGTATAGACACGCCAAATTTAAACATAACATCTCGCGGCTCGTATATGGCGTGTATATTAGGCGGAATTTTTATTTTTTTTGCAAGCCCAACCTACTGCGCATACCAGAAGATAGGTTTTTTTTTTTTTTTTTTTCTTATGCCACGACATTATAACTCCGCGAGCGGCAATTGGAGGTTTTGCGGAGCCGTTTGCAAGCTCTAAACGCCCCATTGCTGCATAACGCTTTTTCGAACTGTCATCAGAAAACGGAAGCATTTCTTTTGCTGTGATATTTATTTTTTATTACTATTACTATTTTTACTTTATTTTGCTTCACCTTCGCAAACCGTTGCCGGGGTCTCAAAGTAAACACCAGAATCAAGTGGTTGAGCTAATGAAATTTCAAAACCACGGCTGACCACAGACTTTCACGCTTTAATCGATTGCGGTAGTACGAGTGCTGAACCGCAAGGAACTATGCTTCCGATCTATAGACGTCACCTAGCATGCGCCGAAGACCATTAGGTACCCCATATGCGTGTTCCGCTGCATTTTAACGGCGTTTAACTTCATTCCGTTATGATCCACCGATATACGTAACATAGTTAGCGAGATCAGTAACTCATTCGACCCGAGATCTTGCCACCCCCGGGCAACTACAAGGTTACCCCGCATTCACGCGGTAGCAGTCCAAAGAAAGTCACCGAGGAGATGTAACCTGCGTCATAGAGGAGGAGCTCACCTGTCAGGATGACGTGCTTCCCTTTCAGTACATCCGCCACGTCACGCACCGTCAGGACAGTTCCGCCTTCCATCGTATCATCTGGAACAGGGCAAGCAAAGGGAGCGCCGGAAACACGTCAGACTCGCCAGCGTTCAACCGGTAAAAGACAAAGCCTGGCACTCTATAGCTCGGCTAAGTCATGCGCGAGCAGGCGAGACCACAAAGTACAACCGACAAGCTCACTTCAACACAGAAATGTCCTAAACTGCCAGAAACAAGGCCACCTGTCAGCGCGGGCACTACGGGAAGGGGGAAATGGGTGAGACGTTTCGACATGTCCACACTCATGCAGCTGCAGCGGTACATACATCCTGCGTCCGGGCGGTGGTTCACAGCGTCCGTACGCGCGTTAGGTTTAACCGTCGCCAGTGTTAAGGAGGCAGCAGGACCTCCGGTCACCGTCGGTTATCGGAGAGGCGAAGACGCCGTTTCGAGGTCATCGCGGTGTGGAGGAGAGGTCGGTGGCGTGCGCGAGGCGTCAATCACAAACGGGGCTGGCGCGAGCACCGAACAAAAGACGGGCTCAATCGGAAGACGCCGCCGCCGCCGCGACGGCTTCTGGGAGGGACCTCGACACAAATACGGGACGATTGGGGCTGCGGAAGGCGTCGTGCGCGCTATGCGCTCTGGCTGGGCCATCGCCGCATGGCAGCGACGAACATTACTGACGCGGCACGGTGGCAAACCGACCGGGCTGACCCGAATGAGAGCCTATGCCGCCCCACTCCCCTTGCACCTTTAAAAGACAAAATCCAAGTTTGGTTCTAAAAAAGACTGTTTGATCTAGATAACAATGCTGGCAAATTTACTGCAAACATCAAAGAAATGATATATTAAACAAAAGATATCAAGCACTGACGACGCCCCAGCCGCTCTATGACGTTACAAAATCGTCTGCAGTTGGCGGCACTGGCCTCAGCCAAAGCCAAGAAACCATGAATGGGCGATTGTAGTAAGGCCTGTAGTTCCGTTCGACCGTATCACTTGAATGCTAACGTGCAGTTGACGCATGGATGCTGGCCAATATTACTTCAAGTTCACTGTAGCGGCAAATTTAAAGGCTCTCGAACATTTTTAGCGTTTTTTCGGTTAAAAACATCTCTCACGCCCGTGAATGGAGCTGAGCGGTACAAAGGGGCAGTTTTTTCGAAGTGAGCAAAGTAGTATTTTGTCATCATGGTCTCTTCAATGATAAAATTTTCCGTTAGTCAAGCGCCTGTGGCGTTGTTTCTTTTTTATTATTATTTTTTTACAGGCTAGTGCAGTATCTGACAAGTGTTCATTTGAGTGCTGCCCTCAGAATACCCTCTCTTTCCTTCCTCTGCTTCCGTGCTTCGAAAGCCCGTCAAAACGCTTTAAGGCGAAACCAACTTTCTCACGCATGCTCTGCAACTCTCAATTCAACCTAGATATTTTGGGAAAAGAAAAATACTTTTACTGCTCGTTAATACAACTGCCATCATGCAAAGTTATATTTACTAGTCATAACTGGTTCAAGTGGTTACATAAAACGGCTGTAACGCGCGTTTCACACGAAGCTGGACCGCTCAAATGACCTCGAAAGCTCTGGGAGTTTCATCCCAGCCAGTGTTATAGATAGCCATCAGTGGCAGTATTGATGCAATTACCATAACGTCACCACTCCTAAACCCAAATCCAGCTGCATCACAAAGCCACGGTGAGGCGGATAGCCCGATGTATGTCTCCTAGAATAAAACCGCAGTCCGCCCAAGTTCCACTAAGCTAATTAACTGATAAGTATGGTAAGTCGCAAATTAAAAACAATCGTGTTTTGCTGCTTGCACTTGTTTGGACCATGCCCCAGTCAGTCGCGTCCTCCGATGTTCACACCACGGATTGGGGTAATTTTAAATGCGTGAGCATCTCTATGTAGACCAAACGGAGGAAACCCGCCCGTCAGTGCGTAAGGCTACAGGTGTCACACTTTCGCTATCTGAGATCATTAGCAGAAGACTACGCTACCGGCGGGGCTGTTCTCCCACGTCGACAGCGCAGTGGTCATCGCACCAGACGCGTATTCTGGAGGTCGTGGGTTCGGATCCCATCCGGCGGGCATTTTTTCTCCACTTTCTGTTTTTCAAAATTCTTCATCTGTTTCAACGATAATAAATGACCTACCGACCTACGGCACTCTCCCCTTTGCTTTCCTTGGCATTCTTGTCTGCCAACCCTTATTACTTACATACATACATACATACATACATGCACACATGCACACATGCACACATACATGCACACATGCACACATACATGCACACATACATGCACACATACATACATACATACATACATACATACATACATACATACATACATACATACATACATACATACATACATACATACATACATACATACATACATACATACATACATACATACATACACACACACACACACACATACATACACCCACACACTTCCAATCCTTTACGTCCAGCCTGATTATGTTTATCTATATAGCACGTATTTCACACGAAGTCTTCGGGTCGTACCAGGCCTTCACACCGGTCCAAAGTTCTGAAGCCGGTGATGCGCGCTCCCGGACCGGACTGTTACACAATGAACTTCAAGGCACCACGAGGAAGACGCAACCACTATCCGCCGTACTTCCCCCTTTCCCCCGACTCCCGCGCACGCCACGCGTGTAAATGCAGAACACCCTTCTTCCCCCTCGGCCACACTCGAAGACTGGCGCACACGGGCTCGAGCACGAGTGGAATTCGGCTCGATGTTCGCCCATTCTCCGAAACGCAGCGTTGCATTGCAGCACAGCGGTGGCGGCGGCGGCGGCACGTATTTGTGCGCCGGTTATTGCTCCCTTCCCTTGCCCGATATTTGGCCACCGCTGCCCGACCGCGACGATGACGACTCCCCCCCGCGGGGCGAGGGGTGCGCCCATTGTTGCGGCGCCGGGGCGTATGCGTGCAGTAGCGGCGAGATCCATCTAGCGGCACCGATGGACCGAGACCCCGCGTCGAGGTCGCTCCGACCGCCGACCCGTACCGGCGGAATGACCCGGCATCGGCGGAGGAAGCGCTAGCGCTGCTGCAGCTTCCCCGACCGCGAGTTCGCTCGCGTGTTTTATAGCGCGATCATTCGGAATACTCTGTGCTCTGGTCCGCGTGCATAAGGTCGCCGTGCGCGTGATGTCCTCGCCGAATCAATATGATCTCGGAAGGCCAGGCTGCGCGATTGGCCAAGGCGTCTCCATCGGTCAACTACGTCCGTGTGAATGTGCGTGTCAGATTCCGTTTCCTCCACCTTCCCCCCCACCTCATCACCTTTTTTTTTTTTTTTTCGCGCCTAAATTCCACATCTGGAGCAGCAAGCCATGCTGTGACCATGGGCTGACTGACCTCTTCGGGTCACATATAATCTCTCTCTCTCTCTCTCTCTCTCTCTATCTATCTATCTATCTATCTATCTATCTATCTATCTATCTATCTATCTATCTATCTATCTCTCTCCCCCCCTAGGTTCCATTGCAGGAACGCTGCCTCGAGACGTCTGTTGTAATCGGCAAGGGTGTTATTGCCATGCGAAAGCAGGATTGCCGGCGCTAGCGCGGAGGTTTTGAAACTTAATCCAAGCGGCCGCGCGCCGCAGCAGGAAGTCACGCGTGAAAGGGCGAGCGCGAGGAGCACGCGAGGCGGGACGCGGAGACCCCGGGCCGAGAATCACGCGTAGGGCATATCAGCCGACCTTGTAGATTCAACGGTGAATAAGCACACAAACGTCTTTCCGTAATAACGGCTAAATGATGCTTAGAAAAACTCAACTACCTCTCCGTCGAAACGACAACCATGCGGAAAATGGCTAGTTGGGCAAGCTGGTACGGGTTCATGCTGTAGCACAGCGCAACTGTAACATAGCGCTTGAACTGAGTTCCTGTCTTTTGCATCTTGTCTTTCGCGCTGTGCTACACCGGGAAAAGCATGCGGGAACGCGATGCTTTTTTTTTTTTTTTTTTTTACAAACAAGTCCAACACCAAACGAGCCAATCCAGAAGCGAGTGGACCCTTATCGGGACGGCTGACTGCACTGCGATTGTGCTCTCTCGTGCTCTACCGATACGAGCATTCAATGGCTTTCCCTAGCGTTCAACCACCATCGTTCGTTAGACGAAGAGGCGCATTTTCTGTCTAAGTTTGCGCGTCCATGCACCCCTCTCCAGATCCTCACTGCTTCGACCGGGCAGGAATGGCGCAATCGAATAGACGTCGGCTTCATAACGCGAGGGACCGAGGTGTGATTCCGACCACGAGATAGGCATTTTAGTTTTTCTTTACTTCACCCACGATCATCATCATCGTCAGAGAAGGCTGGCTTTCCTGCAGTGCGTTTTGGGTGGACTACAGACGACGTCAGTGAAAGGCTGGGAGCTTCGCTAAAAAAAAAGTTCCGCGACTTCCGTTATTGAGAGCGCGTACATAGATGGGAGTTGTCACCTTCGCTGTATGTTTGGAGATTTGCATTGCTACTCTGGATGAGTACGGCTGACATGTGTACAACTGACTTCAGTAGTTAAGGTGTTGTAGTCACCTTTTCTAAAGTAGAACCTCGGCCAACGCTAATTGCTTAAACGCGGAGTTTCCGCGTCGATAATTTAAACGTTTTTGGTATTGTTTGGCTTTGTATTTACGCAATGTAAAGGAAGGAAAGGTGTAGAAGGAAGGCAGGAAAGTTAACCTGACTGGGGCCTAGTTTGCTATCCCGCACGTGGGAAAGGGAAAAAAAAGTCAAAAACGATAAAGGAAAGAATGAAGAAAGGTTGGAGCAGACAGGTATGCCTGCAGCGCTGAAGCACAAAAAAGAAGCTGTCGTCAGCAGCGAGGAACCTGGACTCTCGGCGGCCATTTGGGAGGAGAAGATTCTGTGTCACTGGCCTTTTATGTCATCCGCCCAGAAGGCGACTAAGGAACGTTTACGCTTTCTACGGGCGATGAACTTAAACACCAGACTATACGCATGTGTAAAAATGCTCCATGTAAACCATGGGATGACTCCCAGGACAAACGTTACAGCAGCGCTGGCTGCAAGCGTCCAACGATCGGCTTCTCAAGACCCGAATTTTTTTTTCTCCGAACGAGACTAAATTACCGAAATTTGTTTAAGCTACTTAAATAAATGTACGACGGCCGACTTTGAATTAATTTAAGACCACATTCGGAAAATCGATCCGTCACCATTCTCAGACACGTGGCGGATGGTGTTGTATCAATACCGTAAACATTCGTCCTGGATACAAATATGAATTTCCTAACAATGAAGCCGCACGTACAGTCATAGACAACTGAAACGCGTACACAACAATATAAACTAGAACGCAAAAATAGCGCGATTTCTTTCCATGCAAGCATAATTGGCGCGTGGCCTAATAACAGCAACCAAGTTGGGCAATGTGGTTTTCCAAGTATACCAATAGCGAGCCATTATTGGACCGCCAGGAACAGTACTTTTAGGGGCGAAGCCCCTTACGGGCTCGGGCTGTTGGCGTCTCATGTCGTCGTCGTAACCGTTGTTTCATGTAGTCACGGTACTAAGGTACCGGGACGCCCGTCTACGCCTCGCGCTAGAACGTAACGCGTACTAAAAATACACCGGGAGACTCGTTTACTCCTCGCCCTGGAGCGCTTCGTGCTTCAAAGACACGAGACTTTTACAGCAAAGCCGCATACCTCTACGACCCAACGGTTTCATCTCCGTTGGCAAAAACGCCAAGGCGCCAAGAATAAACTTATACACTGCATGCTTCGCTTCTCCCCAAGTTCCACGTTAGCGGAGGTGGCCCGAGATTTTTTCAGTTTTGCCTGTTCTGGCTCATATTTTCGTGTTCACATTTAATCTGTCCGTGACTGTACGTAACGCCCCCTTGGTTCTCACACGCATTTCGTCCGCCAAGTGCAGCATCGTCCTCCTCCTCGCTAGCCACCAGCTCTCGGCGTCGAAAATGAGAATTACGTAGTTGTTGCTTGTTTGTTTGTTTGTTTGTTTTTGTAAAGAGCCTCTCATTTGCCAATCATGGAAGCAAAACAATTTCTGCCCACCGCTTCATTTGGAGTCCGGCGCAGCAGAACGTCCCCAAAATCGAGCGGCCGACGCGAAAACTCTCGAGAGCGAACAGCCGCAATTCATTGCGTCATTGTGAACGGGACCGCGGGCCGTCCGCTCATCCGCCGGCTGCAGAGCCCATCCATTTTCGAACGGCTCCTGCCCGCACGCCAGGCACGCTCGGAATGACCCTGACCATTATGGATCCTCAACGGGCACCGCCGACGAACACACACGCCTGCACCCTATACTGCTCAAGTCCAGGCACGGCCGAGCCAATCTCTGCCCGTATACGCGAAGCGCTATCTCAATCCCGTCTGTCCGAAAGCTTTCAGACTCGCGATTTTGGCACCGGGTATACAGTTGTCGGAGGAGCGCCAGGATTGATGTACGTTCGTAATGCGTGGCGTGGCTAATGCTCGTGAAAGAAAACAATGTACAACTCGCTGATACGTCCTCCGAGGGAACTAGCAAATGAAACGTGTGATCCGAAATACGCATTATCCGAACGGCACTATTCCTGGGGCGTTGGCTGGCAATTCAAACAAAACGAGGAGCGCGTTACGCCAGGAAAAATATGCCTCACCGTATATGATGGTTATTTCGCTGTATGTATACATACTACGACACACGCGTGCCTAGTAGGGCATGTCATGAAAGGTGTATTGGGACGGCTCGCTAAAAAATTTCCATCAATCAATTTCAACCCGTTCGTCTCTCTCTCTCTCTCTCTCTCTCTCTCTCTCTCTCTCTCTCTCTATATATATATATATATATATATATATATATATATATATATATATATATATATATATATATATATATCTGACTTTTGAAACAAATGTATTTGTCGTGCGATTCGCTGCGCCCGCAGCTGTATTGATTAACTTTAGCGCTAAAAGACGCGGATTGTTGGCTTCGTCAACCGTGCTACCTCTATCGTGGTCGCAATGGATGTCTCTGCATCATTCAGAAAGTTGAACTACTTGCTTAGCTGAAAACTATGTTGAAAATCATTAACTTTCTGGCCCAGTTCTGACCCGCCGCGGTGGCTCAGTGGCTAAGGCGTTGCGCTGCTGAGCACGAGGTCGCGGGTCCGATTCCCGGCAGCGGCGGCGGCCTCTTTTCTGATGAAAAGCAAAAATGCCCGTATGTGTACGAGATTTCGGCGCACGTTAAAGATACCCAGGTGGCCAAAATTAATCCGGAGCCCTCCACTACGGCGCGCCTCATCGCCTGCGTTGCGTCGGCGCGTTAAACCCTACAATAAATCAATCAATTAATGGCCCTGTTTGCTTACTTCTGTACTTTTGCTTTGTACATTTAACGGCGGTAACCACGTGTTCCTCTCTGAAGTCTTCATTGCTGCGTCCCTTTTCAAGAAAGGTATATGTGCTCTACGCAGTCCGACCAGTGTCTCATTTGCGCAATGTAAACATGTCTTCCCAAAGAGACGAAAACATTTCACAGCGAAGCTTCTGCGGCTAGAGTTGCTGCGACAACTTTTGGCAAGAGCAAAAAAGCAGTGTCAATTAAGGGTGCAGCAACAACATGCGCTTCGAATAATTCAGGCCGCAGTATATAATTTCAGAGTGTCGTGCGAACGGCGATTTCCTTTCCCATTTTCGTTTCTCCGCGAAGGATACCAGCGTGCGACCAGGAATCCTAACGGCGGGCGTTTCGTTGCAGAATAATGCCTACTACATGATTTGCGCATGCGCCATCGCATCCACGCGCTGTACCTCTCTATCAACACACACATTTGCAGCGCAGGGGAAGCGGCGAAATCTCCAAACAACAAACAACAACCAGGAGGCCTACGGCGTTCAAAGCAAAGCCAACGATGCCCAGAACTTCCCGGATGGTGCCCCCCCACCGGCACTGCTTATGGAAAGAAAGTGAACGGAAAAACCATGACGACTTCTAAGCAGGCGACGCACTTAGCCGCCATGCACGACTGAAGCGCTTCGGGTCGGAGGGAAGAAGGACTTTCGCTTCCCGGTATGCGAGAATAAGACCAGCGAAGGCGCTTCGATTCACCGCGCTTACCCGTTCTTTTTTTTTTTTTTGTTATTGCCGTTGCTGTTGTCATCTTTCTTAATACAACTCTGCTCCGGGAGCTGCGCCGTCTCCACGCGCCTCCATAGCAACTGAGAAGCGGAAAAGCCTATATATGAACAGATATGCCCCGTTCACGATGAAAACGATAGGATCGTAAAAACGCCGTTAACTGGAGAAGCTAATGGTTAGAGGAGGAGACCGCGTCTAGAGGAGGAGCACCAGAGAGGCCCCTTGCGGACAGCAGTGTTGTCACCGAGGTGCTTCGAGCTGAGTTCCATGCGGCAACAGGCGGTGTCTTCGGCGCTGAGCCTCAAAAACAAAAAAAAAAAAAAAAAAAAAAAAGAGGAGGGGGGGGGGATGAAGTTATGAAAGAAAGACCCGTCTTTTCGTCTAGCACGAGCACGCCAGCTGTTCCGGGTCTGGGTTTCCCGAAATAAACGTGCTTGCAGAACAGCGAAGGCGTAGGGTTTGCATAGACGTCCGCAGGACTTAATATAGACTTGAAACTGACCGGAACGCCTTGAAACGAGGACGTTAACTAACAACGCTTGTTCTTGCCTACATTTACTTTTCTTCATATGCAGATAGTTTGTAAATTGGTCGCTGCGTCAGCTCCCCAGAGATTTTTTGGAGGGGCAATGCGCGAAACCTCGAGTTAAGTAGGTCACCTACGCACTTTGTGCGCGCAACAAATATGTCTGAGCGACTGTGCCCACAAGTGAGGCATATCCGCTTGGCCGCATGTCAATCCCAGAGCGTTGAATTGGTCATTCACGAGTTACAGTACTTCGGTGCCCGAGGAGCTCTTTACTTCCACGCACATTTGTTCGCTCACTCAAGACCAACTGGCAGTAACTGAAATTTCTCGTGATACTGAAGTATGCTTACGTGCTTTGGAGATGAAGGCCTGGCGTGCTATATTGACGGGTGCCTTCTACATACACGTCCTCCCCGTCAACACAGCAACCGCGTTATTTTACCATAGTTATTCCGCCTTAATGTATCCTAACCCACCTCAATCCCAGAGTTATTCATGCCACTTTGCTAATAATCACTCACTAATCATTAACTAACTCTAGTAGTGACTAATCATCTCTTCTACACGGCTGCCATGCTTTGATTCGCTTCTGGCCTTCATTGTGTTTGTGTACCGTTTTTGCCGACGCCGCGGTCTTTCCAAGTCCCCTTCCAGTAAGACATAACGCTTTTGCCCCCGAAAAAGTAAGCAGGCTGCCGGGACATGGCCTCAAGCAACCGTCGACAACCTACGTTTAACGAACAAGTTGCGCGCAGGCTGCTGAAATACGTGACGCAGGGGAGAAGGAGGAAGATTCAAATGAGAGGGCAGCAATAGCGCCTGCATTGGTCGCCGCGTGTAAAACCGCAAGGGTGGGCGATTAGCATCGACCGACCTCCTGTCAATACCAGACTACCGAGTGCGGCCCTTCCTGCCACAGCCTCGGCGTGCCGCTATTATTGTTGGCCAGCACACGCTTTATATACACACGAACCACGCGCGCACGTACACAAAGGAGATGAAAGAAATAAAGCGGGTTGCGCATTTTTTTTTTCTTTCAAGACGCTTCGCACCTAACCTTCCATCTATGTTTTTTTTTAGTTTTCATCTCAAGATGATTTTTTTCTACCCAAAAAGAGACGCTAGATGCCCATTTCGGGATAAATTCGTCGTCCCGCTCCTTCTGTCGCTTAAGCAATTCGTTTCTGGGCCACGACGCGATGGATCTCCAGTTCAATGTGATCAATATTTTTCCGAAGGTGTAGATAGTCCCGTGCACCATCGATAGTTTATTTTTGTTCGGTTTGACTGGGGGCGAGTCTCGCTCGGCCTTTGCATTCAGCCGTTTGTACAGATCGTGGTTGATTGCACTGGCACAGGGGTTACTAAGATAGGCTCGTGCACAAGCATTAGCAATTCCGCAAAGTCACAGAAAAAGGTGAAGCCCACATACACAAAGTGGAGAATAAACTGCTTCTATCATCGCACCCGCTAATCCTGTCAACAGGCGCCACATGCCGCTCTTCCGCCGTCTTCTACGCCCTGCTTGCCAGTTGTCGTACGACGACTGGCAACCAATGAGGTCACTGACTATACGATTTATATACTTCACATGCCTTATGTAATACAGATGTAATACAGGCGGACTACTTCCTGCGTATACGCAGGAAGTAGTCCGTGTTTATATTGTAGAAAGTACATAGTGACTATATACTTTCCGCACTATATACACAGACTACTTTATCAGGTTGTGAGCGTTCAGTGTTCACATGGAAATGCGTGTACGAAGTACACGCATTTACATGTGAACATGGCTACGCACAGCGGTAGCTTTTTGAACGTCTTTAGCGAGGCTTAATATGTCCGTCTCTTTTCGCGGCGACAAATGTATAAAGAGAAGGTTATGGTGGTCTCTACAGCGCTGCCGACGTACAATAACGAAACTTCGAGTGTACGAGTTATGAAGCTCGCAAGACATGCACACACTGGTAGATCAAACCAGGGCACCGCTGTTCCCGAAACGGTGATTACAGCACAACACCGCAATTCTATCGTTGTAGATATCTCAGTTTGCCAGCAAAGTTTATTGAGTGACTATTGGGATTAACGCGCCGACGCAACGCGGGCGATGAGGCGCGCCGTAGTGGAGGGCTCCGGGTTAATTTTGACCATCTGAAGATCTTAAAGGAGCCATGAAGACAAAATACAAGTTGGCTTTATTAGAAAGACTGCTTAGTCACGATAACAATGATACCAATATCATCGCAATCTTCGAACAAATAACGGAGATATGAAAGAAAACGTGTGAAGCAGTCGCGACCCCCTAGCCAATTTCCCGCAACTTTTCTATGACGTCACGGAACCTTGTTTGTGCGATTGGCGGCCGCCTAACTGACCTGTCGCGACGACACATGACTGGACGTCTGTAATGGGGCCTCTAGTTCCATTTGACCGCATCACTTGAATGCTAACGTGCAGTTAACGCACTGAAAATTATGTTTTATTGTTGGCCCGTATGACGTCATTCTTGCTCATAACACGTCACTGTGGCCCAAAATTTGAAAGTTTTTAAATGCTTTTTGCTTTTTTTTTTCGTTAAAAAAAGCATCTTTTGTGGCTGTAATGGAGCTGGCTGAGATACTGAATCCTAGTTCTTTCAAATTAAACGAAGTTGTATTTTCTCTTCATGGCTCCTTTAAACGTGCGCCGGAATCTCGTAAACACGGGCGTTCTTGCTTTTCGCCTCCATCAGAAAAGCGGCCGCCGCGGCCGGGAATCGAACCCGCGACTCTCGTGCTCAACAGCACAACACCTTAGCCACTGAGCCACCGGGGCGGGTCAGCGAAGTTTATTACCCAAGTTTAATGCGAAAAGAGGCGGCGCGAGACGCCGCGGTCCACTATAGAAGCCACACCAGCTAGTCAGCTATAGTCGCCCACCTGCGTTCCCTGGTACATTACCGATGGACTATAACCCACTGAATGCCACGCACAGGACAACCCACCACCCATCCTTCCTGTAACTTCTCCCCCAGCGTTTCCAAGCCACACAACAGGGCGCTTTCCATACAAGTCATTTTCATCCAGCTGTGACTGTCTTTTAAAGGAGCCATGAATACAAAATGCAAGTTCGTTTTATTAGAAAGGCTGCTTTGTCCTGATAAAAATGATACCGATTTCATCGCAAACTTTCCAAAAATAACGGAGATGTTAAAGAAAACGTGTAGAGCTGTGGCGACTCGCTAGCCAGTTTTCGGCAACTTTTCTATGACGTCACAGAATCTTGTTTGGGCTATTGACGGCGGCCGAACTAATCAATCGCCAGGACACATGACTGGACGATTGTAGTGGGGCCGCTAGTTCCGTTTGATCGAATCACTTGAATGCTAACGTGCACCGAACCCACTGAAAATTATGCTTTTAGTGCTGGCCCATATGACGTCACTCGCGCCGGTAACACGTCACTGTGGCGCGAAATTTGAAAGTTCTTATGTATTTCTTGCGTTTTTATCGGTTAAAAAACGTCTTTCGTGGCCGGAATGGATCTGAGTGAGGTACTGAAGCCTAACTCTTTAAAGTTAAACAAAGTTTTATTTTCTCTTCATGGGCGTCCCTTTAAACAGTGGACGAAAGCGTAATTTTCTAGGCACGTTATAACTTTACGGAAATTCAAACACTCTCGGGTCTTCGCAAGACTGAGAAGTTTGCTCTTTAGGAATAATTGCTAGCCAGTTGACTGAACGAGCTAGCAGCGAAAGAATCAAGAGCAAAGACAGCCCTTCGCCTGAGCCGGTTGGTAGGTACTGTATATCAGAAGACACAAGGAAAAAGTAAAAATAATTTCCTGCGTCCAGAAGCACTCTCACTGGGCAGCTATCACGCTCATCATTTGTATTTACAGCCGTAGTGAATGTCATTGAAAATGGCCTACTACATTAGAGCGAGCGTATGCAACAAAACACGTTCGAGATTCTCCACGGCGCTATTCGAATTCAAACGTAAGATGCAATAAAGGAGCGATGTCGTTGAAATTATGGCGCTTTTTCGCGGAGGGCCCTCAGAGAAAAGGGATTTTGTTCGCTGCGCCCGCCGCTTCTTCGGCGTGGCAAACCCAATGGCTGCTTGCGATACTTTCAGCGATTGCGTGTTCTCCAGCCATAATCGCGTCAGCAAAACGACCACAGGCCTGATTGGTTTTTCAGAGACGTATTTTGTCCGCAGTACAACCAAGAATGTTGATTTATAGAGTCTGCTAAAAAAAATATTTAAAAAAAATGCATTCTGGACCAGGCCTAAAGCTCGACGCCCCGATGCAGCATCTGACTATAGTATCACCTTCCGTATATTTCTGTATTTTTCTTGTAATAATTTTCTAGTAAAAATAAAACGACTTATCGCGGACTCCGCAGCAAGCGTTCCTTTTTATAAGCACAATATGAAGCATAACTGGCTATTCTGTAGCAGTGTATACACTCTGGTTCTCAACTGCGATTACATGATCCTGCTGCTATCGTGCAGCGCAAATATGCTCAAACACAGCCATTTTATTCCTTTTTAAGGCGCGTGAAAGCAAGAACTCCGCACTGTCGTTAATCCTGCCGTCTTCGGACTCGTTTTCCCTGCGCGCATTACCATGTTGCTTCTCTGCACGACAAGTTTCCTCACCAGACAAGGATTTGGCAACCCTACCCCTGGTTGAGTACACTTGCTAAAAAAATTCCTCCCGATGATCACAGAATCACACTGTGCCTGTAGGCCGGGCGATATATCGGCGTGGCTGGAGATCCTTGGGAGAGGCCTTCGCCCAGCAGTGGACACAACCTGGCTTAAGACAAAGAAAATATAAAGCCTTTCTTGGGCTACTTAAACCGAGAAACTTTGGTGTATGTGTCGGTCTGTCTCTCGGTTCAGCCAACCGGTCAAAAACTTAAAAAAAAAATCTGAAAACAGAACTTCATACAGGTAAAACGTTTCCGGACATCTAAATGCGGTAGAATGTGCCATATCGTTGAGCAAAAAGAAAAACGTTACGCATATTTGAGGCAAAACATCGAAACATAAGTGGTATTTGGGGTGTTATTTTAATTTAAAATACATGGCTGCTTGATTTTTGTGATCGCAAATAAAATACTTGTTGAAAACAATATTTTCACCCTAAACTACAAAAAAATTGGTCCGACCCACGCTGTGAAGGTGGTTGGAAAGCAAAATTTTAAACAACAAACAACAATTTCCCAAGCGACGTCATTTGAATTTCCACACGTGCCTCTACAAAGAGTGAAACCACAGATTCTGCCAGCCGTTACCTGGAATTTGCGGGGGCGGATTCCCGAACGCAGCAGCGTCGGACACGGCCGGGCTAGAGCGGCGGACGCCGCCGCTATAGCCTGGCCGTGCGTCGGCGGAAAGAAAACGGAGAGGATCGTCTTTCGAAGGGTACGACAGCGGAACCTAACAATCTTGATGTGCTAGCTCGGGGCTACGCCACCACGCGACACAAGCGCAGAGAACAAAATAATTTGGCGTGTCAGCTTAGTGATGCCCATTTACACCGAGTCAAACTAGTTACTTTAGTAAGTTTGAGAATTGTGATAAAGCTGAGGGAACTTTTGTAATCGCTATTTATCAGATCCATTGCTCTTGTCCCTTTTTATAATACCTCTTAAAACACAACCGAATTGGTCTTCATCAATTCAACAGCAGTGCGCAAAAGGTAGCGTTTCTCTGTAAGTGGTCTCCACATTTTGTTATGCCGCCCTGCAAACCAATCCTTAACGTATCTTTGCCGTACGCTCACTTAATTCCGTCGGGTCCGAGTTACCCAGCAGGTGCTGTCTAAAGAGTTAATCAAGGCGTGTGAAGAAAGCGCGCAATGGACGCGAAGCAGCGCCAAAACAGGCACGAAACAACTGTCGCTCAAGCAGATGACAAAGCCGTCCCGCCGACCCGCCCGTCGGTGCGAGCAGTCACCTGCGTGCGGGGAACGCTGGGTAATAGCGCCCTATCGCCGCGCCATCTACAGTGTGCTCCGTGATAGAAAAGAGTCTTACCCATCTTCAGCCGCGTTGGGAGTACCTTGTCCCGCACGTCACGAAAGAACCGTTGGCAGGTAGAGGTAGAAAGCTTTGCTTTTTAAAAGAGCTCGTTCCCGAGCCTAGACCTCGTGGCGGCATTTGAAGTAGCGAAAACTACCAATAGATGGCGCGCAAGCAGCGGAATGCCCGCAATGTGATTTCACTTGAGCGAACCTCCACGGCGTTGATTCTGGTCGGAGCAAGACGAAAGAAGAAGAGTGCAAAGGATGGGCGCGGGGTATAAGAAGGGCGTTTACGTGGCAAGGACGGCAGAAGACTACCGTCTTTCAAAGACAAACGCCGAGAAGTGGGCAGACACACGTTTTGGCAAATGTCACGCCTTGCACGGATTCGGGAACGAGGGAAGGATAAATCAAGGCACAATTCCTCATTTACAGGCACTGAACAAACGTCGGAGCTTTATTTTGTTCCCAGCTCTCCGTTGCTTCTGAGAGGAACGTGCACTGGAGATGAGAGCGACGATAGAGGAGGAGGGGGAGGAAGGAAGGAAGAGAGGGAGGGAGGCGGAAGTCTGTCTGCGACTCCCCCCCCCCAATATGAGAGCGCAGTGTTAATGGCCAACCCGCGAAGCAGCTAGGCTACAGCTGGGACAGCGCCAAGCCACAATGCCCTGCAGACGTATATATGCAGAGCGCATGACCGCTGCTATAATAGCACACGTCCGGCGCGCACACAGCAGCCTCCTCGCGATGCAACCGCGCTAACGAGAGACCCTCGCGTTCACCCCCATTGTTCGCAACGCCAGAGGGACGACCCTCGGCGCCCGAGCCGCCCTGTTGATGCGCCGAAGAAAACACAAGCCGCACGCAGCCGCCGCTCTACTGTGCGGTAACAAAACACCAAGTAAACTGCCTTTTTTTCTTCCTCCTGTCCCGTGCTACCCGAGCAAGGCATTGTGGGGCACCGCGTGCCTGCAGTGGCCTCAAAGCTTCCGTTAACTGCCGGCCTCATCACGAGAGGACGTCCGGGGTGGTGGCTGCGCGTTGGCCCGGACGGCGCCCAGCCGCCAGGTCTTCCGCTGCCTCGCCATGTCCAAAGCTGTGACGGGAACGCATAATATGGGGTGGGCGAGATCAGTGCAGTGGCTGCGGTGCGACACCAACGTGTAGCCCCCTATGGCGCAATACGGCAGCTCTCAGTCATGAGCGTGTCAGTGACGTTTTCTGGGATCACATAATGGGATGTGGTTCCACGATGAAGTATGTTGATGCGTGTCGTTTTGTCAGAGCTTACTCTTGAAGCTGAAGTCCGCCATTCACCTATTTCGATGACCACCTTGGCTTTCCCGCATAATTTTAGCGTTGCGCAAACGCCGATTTTGAAGCGCCTGCGTGTCTTGTGGTCATGTAAGAGCCATGTAAATGCGATGCGGCAAAGGCACTTTTTTTGCCTTGGCGAGAGAGAGAGAGAGAGAGAGAGAGAGAGAGAGAGAGAGAGAGAGAGAGAGAGATAGATAGATAGATAGATAGATAGATAGATAGATAGATAGATAGATAGATAGATAGATAGATAGATAGATAGATAGATAGATAGATAGATAGATAGATAGAGAGAGATAGATAGATAGATAGATAGATAGATAGATAGATAGATAGATAGATAGAGAGAGAGAGAGAGAGAGAGAGAGAGAGAGAGAGAGAGAGAGAGAGAGAGAGAGAGAGAGAGAGAAGGAGGATCGTCGCGGAGAGACAGGCGTACCCCCTGAAGTGCTATCACGAACACTTGCTTGAAGTCGGGGAGTCCAATTTAAGAGTCACTGCCTTTAGGCAATAACGCTACGTCCATTGAGAACGCGTTCTGTTGGTCTCAGCCAGTCAGAAAGTTCCTCTCGGGTGACTGGGATCTCCCAATTAGTGACGCAACGCGCAGGTTTTCTCATTCAGACTGCCCGAGTAGTACAGGATCTCCTTTAGCACCGGGGTCGCCTTCTATTGAAAATGCTTTGTGGCGTCGTCCCCTGGCGCCCCGCGCTCCTCGTCCCTTTCTCGCGGCAACTGCGACCCGACGGCCGGAGGGCTGGCCAGCGGCGATAGAGCGATGCGGCGCTTTGTGTGCCGTCGTCTCTTCGCCCCAAGAGCTATTTATAAGCCCTATTATACGCGCGCGCTGTACCAGCGCTATGCAGAAGTGCGCTGCCGCGCGTACAGCGTCGGGACAACGCCGCCTGTCGACGTCGGGAGACCGCGGACGTTTATGCCGCTTCGATAACAAGGCCCGCCGGGACGAGGACGACGAGAGAGTTGGAGTAGCTGTAGAAAGGACGTATATTCGCCGCGAGCTCGACATGTAGGTGGCGACAGCGTCGCGCTGCTAGTGTGGATGCTCCGCTGAGCGGCCCGTAAGAATGCACACTGTGGGCGCGCTTCGTGCTTTTTTCTCGCCGTATGTGCGCACGAAAGGTGCAAACAAGAGTGGTATGCTGTAGTTCGGTTCCTCAACGTTCAATGTATAGCATGCAAGCGGCAGTCAGTTTTCATTACTACGCCAAAAAAAGCGACGGCTCATCGGGAATCTCAGAATGGCCGTAATTGTGACAATGAACTTGTACGCTGTGGCTCGTAGCAAGCGCGATCCTTCCAGACTATGGCTTTGAGCCTTCAATAAAAGCATCAATAGAAACAAATCAGGAAGCCTCGATCTCTGAAATTCAGTTTACAACGGCAATCTCAATCGCTTTCACTGGTAGCATGACGCATTCTTGCATTTGTGGGATAGCCTGAAATGGTAACACTACTTAACTACCACAAAATTATTTCTAAGAGCTTACGATATTTTTTGTGTGTTCAAAAGGCAACATAAAATTACTGAATTTTGATCAGCGCAGAGATATAAATGTAACCGCTCTAACGGGTCTTTTAAATGAAATTTTAGCGACTCTGAAGGAAGGTTTGATGAATAACGATTTCAGATCACTTATTTACGGTTTTCGTCGCAAGTGAACTTGCGAATTGAATTGTGAACGCACGCAGTGCAATCAACATCTCATGTTTAGCTAGGTTTTCGCAAAGTGAAAAGCAGGTTTACAGGGTGCAAACCAAGCTTCTGGGACCTCGCAGTGAGCACAAATTTTCTGTTACGGCTGCTCTGTTGACCATTGCGTTCCTTTTAGAATCTAACAGGTGCCTGCAACAGCGAGATGTGTTTGCATTCTTGCGTATAAGGTCGCTTACGAACCCGAAAGATGGCAATAAATGAAGTTGCGCTGTTGCAGATGTAGTAAAACATTTCCTTTTTATTTCTCGTTGCGAATCAGCGCAATTGGTTCCCGGTAACTACTTTGTTTTGTAAACTGAATATTGCCTTTGTCTTGGCATTTAATTCTTGAGGACCGGTTAAAAAATGAAATTCTGTGCATTTCCTTTTTTTTTTTTCGGGAAGAGGGGGGGGGGGGGGTCCTGCCAACGTTGCAAGAGCAGAGAGAAGAGAACGCATGTAACTCGAAAAGCCAAAATATGGTTATCAGTATTACTTACAATCAAAACTACACTAGGCGTTGTGTTCTGTAGCGGTGAAAAAGCAGTACTTTAACGTATTTTCAAAATAATTACCCCCCCTTTGGTCCGAGATTGTCCAGGAATTGTGGCTCGCCTTTTTCAAAAATGTATTGAAAGCAAGCATTGTCGGAAAAAAAAACAGCGAGTCATGGCACACACCCCTCACACATGTGGGCAACAACGTGCATTATATTACGCGTTTTCTCCTCTTTCTTTAAACATAGGTCCACCTTAAGAGGTAAAGACGTGACCATATTAGACATTTGGTTATACTGAGTGAGACACGTTTCCGGACAATGTGATTAATGTCGGATTTGAAAACGATACATATGAAAATGACACACGAAATGCCACATGACAGACGCAAACTCACAACTGCTTAATTTTACCGAAAATTCCCCCAAAATACTCTTGCACATCCATAGAAACGTATTTTAAATAATACGTAAAATTAGCAACTCGATACAGTTGAATAAATGTTTATTCCTCCTCGTCAGTATAAACGACTGTCCAAAAATGGTATTTATTTTAGAAATATACGGGAAGGACACGATCACACAGGCGCTTGCTGGTGTAAAATACGTTTCCGGTAATGTATGGGCGATAGCGCACGGGTCGTGTGCAGTGTATATGTTTTTGTTTGTTTCTTCTTTCTATAAGGACACAGCGCAGTTTTACAAGGGTATGGAATTTGCACGCGTATGCACAGGTCTTGTCGCTTCTTACCCGTTTCGCGTACTAAACTTTTATCGTTTAAATAATCACCACACCACCTTCAAAAAGCACCCTTCGACGTACCCGAAACGGCAGACGACTGCACTCAACAATAGGAAAAGTGCAATGTGTGGAAGCAATGTTCATACCCAAGCGGTGACCACGGCGAAGATGTTTCGTGGAATTAAACCAGCGCATTAACCCTCAACGGCCGCTGATTATTGCGTTTCTAGAGGAAATGCGCAAGCAGAGGTAACTATGTCATTGCTTACTGCCAAACGAGCACACATATTGGTTGTTTTGTCGTGTGCAGCACGCGTCTTGCGCCGCACGCAACGGGAAAAAGCAGACGACGCGAGAGCGCAATCCACACTAGGAGCGGTTCGTCCCGCCGCCGCCAGGGGCCGACTGTGTTCGCGCTCGGGGCGAATAGAGACGGAAGCGCCGGGCCAGTTTCGCACAGACTGACATTGTCGAGTCGGGATACTAGCGGCAGAATATAGTTGGGTGGTACCATGCCTGAGACAGTATCGACAAGCGCAAGGTATAGTCTCAAACCAAGGACAATTGCTGCATGTGCGTAGGAAGGTGGGGGAAGGGGGAGGGATAGAAGGCTTCAGCCCCCCCCCCCCCCCCCCCCCCTCTTCGAAATTTTGTCGCGCTGTCGTGCAAGGCGCAGCCACCAGCGTCGGAAATCATCCTAGGACTTTGTATAGAACTCCAGGAATAATCCTGTCCGGAAAGTGCACCTACCCTGCACTGGTGGCCCGTTTCCCTCCTGACATGCCTAACACCCCCGTTGCTGCGCCTAAGGCCTTTTATCTACGGGGATGTTTTGCGAGCGCGCGTTCCGCGACGCGACGGAAAGCAGGCGAGATTCGCAGGCTAGACCGCAGGCCTGGCTGCTTTAGTGCCTTCATGCAACCAGGGCGTCGCCGGAAACCATGTGCGCCAACTACTTCGGACTTCTCCCCTCCCCCCTCTATCTCTACATGTTGCAAATTTACCCGCTAATTCGCAGCTGCGGCGCCGTTCGTGCGGCAAAACGATATGTTGTCACAGCGACAAAAATAGGTCGTTTTGTCGCGCGAGCGACCCCGCAAGCAGCGAATTCGCGGGTAAATTCGCACCATGTACAGCGGGCTTTCTGTATAAATGTACATTTTGTTACCAGTGACACTTTTGTTGTCCTGGTCAAAATATTATCTTCTCGCTTTTTTCACCACAACTGAACATTTTAACGTCGTTTTTGTGTGACTAATTTTGGTGCGATTATCCATAGGCTACGGTTGAAAAGCTGCTCCTATGCAATATATTGTCATAAAAGACAGCGGCGTTAAGATCTGTCTCTAGCCGTCGCATGTGTGCGAAAATGGAAAAAAAGGAAGATTGTCGATGACGAAGTGACGATAAAATAAAACGTCCACCCACAAGTTGTTTGTTTCGTGCTTTTCCCGTTTATCATGTCCGGCGCGTGCTTTGTGTTTTAAATGAATGAATTGTTTACTTCAATGTTTTTTGCTTCCGTGTTTGTTAAGCATATATGTTTATATTTGTTGTACATTTTTATATTTCCTTTATTGCGATTTCTCCTGAAGTACACAAAACAGAAAATATCAAGCAGTGATAGCAATTCTGCAACAGTTCTCGTAACATGCGAATAATTTTTTTATGAAATCTTATTTTCCTTGTTTTTTTTACATTTATAGTTCCGTAATTTCAGTTAATAGTTGAACATTTATTATATACATTTTAATCCCTTAAAAATTATATGGAGTAGGTCTAGGTGCAATACAACCCCCCCCCCCTCCCTACACCCCCTCCCGAGCGAAATTTCTGGCTGCGCCCGTGAACTGCTGTTATATACTCATCAGTTGTGCCTTAAATGTCCACTCGTAAATTGTAGTGAGGACCTCACAACGCAATAATTTCTTGGGTATAATTAGTAAGACGCCAGCGGATCTAGAAAATCGAAACCATGCACGCCAAATTCTGCGATACGGGTACCCTGGACTTTGCTTTACTTCGGTTCGTGAGCAAAAAGAGAAATGTTTCAGCACTACCGCAGCGCTCAAACGTCTCTGTTTCCGCTTTCGGAATTGCTTCGCCAGGGCAACTGACTGGGTCCGAACGTCGACGGTCTGCAAGGACAGGCGTTCATAATGAGCAAAGGACGACGAGAGGCTGGCTGAAAAGGAGCTATACATACCCTACATACCGGCTTCGTCTCATGACCAGTAAATGAACGGTCGCCACGGCAAACACTCCTTACATGACTGAACAGCGCATGCTTCGCATTGCTTCAGCGACCCTCTTCTAGCTGTTCAGCCATCGGAGCGCGTTTGCTTTACAAACGTCTAACAAGAGTTCCCGCAAAGGAATATATGCGTCTTCGCCCATACAAAAGCACTCATCTCAGAAGTAAGTCAATACCAACAAAAGGCGCGTATCTTTTGCGAGAAAGAACCCTTCAAAAGGGAATCTTCTGTGCTTTCAAAGTCGGCAACTGCAAAATGCCAGCTAAAAACGGCACACGCCGAGACAAAGTTTCTCGTCACGACGAATATTCCTCGCAGACGCAGACAGCGCGAGGAATGCTGCCGAGCTGCTACTCGGCCAGACAATGCCCGGCCCGTCTCTTCTTCGGCGACACAACGGCCGGATAGTCTGGTTGTCTGCATACGCGCTTTCATTAAGCGCCTCCGCGGCCGGGCTCACAGCCGGCGCAGTCCGCTCCTTTGTCTCAGCCTGCATACGCAAGAGGACGCCGTTATTGTGTTGCGCGATGTCGCCTCCGAGAGTGCTGCTTAGCACTCTCCATTCGTTTTCCCATTGCCGCTGCTACTTAGGCAGAGGCTCAGCCCATGCACGTGGTGGCGAGGCGGATCTCTGGGCGGCGCCTAAACAACATATGCAAGGCGAAATGAACGAGCTTGCTTGGCCTTTCAGCAAATGCAAGGCGCAGAGAGACATTTCATTCGGCCTGGCAACAAATTAAATGCAGAGAACCAGATTCCTCGGCCCTACAATCCATACAAGGCGCAGCGAACCAGCTTGTTCGGCCTTGAAACAAATGAAAGGCGCAGAGAACCAGCTTGTTCGAGTATGCAACAAATACTTAAGGCGCGTTGCGCTGCTGGGCACAAGGTCGCGGGTTCGATTCCCGGCCGCGGCGGCCATATATAGGCGAAAAGGAAGAACGCCCGTGTGTACAAAATTTCGGCGCACGTAAAGATCCCCAGGTGATCAAAATTAATCCGGAGCTCTCCCCTACGGCGCGACTCATCGCCTGCGTTGCGTTGGCGCGTAAAACACTGCAATCAAATCAATCAAAATGCAAGGCGCGCGAACCACCTCATTCGGCCTTACAACACGTGTAAGGCGCAGAGGATTCCAGCTCGTTCGCAGCGCTTTCCGCGCGTGATACGATCCTTACAACCAATTGTCCACCCAGATACGGCGGTACCAATGACAACTCGGGGCTAAAGTTGAAAGCGACAATGTTCGAAGCGGAAGTTGGAAGAGCTGCTCCGTTTTCCCCATTCCCAGGAACATATATACTACTATAATAACCAGGGAAATTGCAGCAACTATAAGCCCTCGGGCGCAGCACGGATGGAGTGGACTGCATGCAATACTAACTTTTCCCAGTTAGGGGTGGGGTTTGCAAGGGAATGCACGAACAGAGAAGCGTTGCAATATTTTCGATATCGCGACAGCGAGTGCATGTAGTTGGTATACGCTTACACGCTGCGTGGTACAGCCACAGGTGTACCGGAACTTTGCCGCATATAATAACTGATAACTTGGCTGGCACGACTCGGTTGCCACTGTAAGCTCATTAGAACAAGCGTTGCGGGAAACGGTGCTCGCAGAGTCGAGCAGAAGATGACACCACCAGGGGCGCAACGCGCACACTTCCCCTAGCGTTACCGTGTAGGCTCAGTTATAAGCGGGAACTCTAACGTCCCGCGCGTATAGGGAATTTGCTGACAGGCACTTGTGAACAAGTCATCGTCGTTTACTGCAGCATGCCTGCCTCCGTTCTTGAGGTAAACAGAGGAACCAAACCATGCTATGCTAGGTGTAGCATCTATCTTATAGGAACGTCCAGGGTTGTAAGAGGAATTTTTTTTTATGTGTGTGACACGTACGTAAACGCACACGTTTGAAAGTTTTAGACAAACAGAAAGTTGTTCATCGGCTAAAATCTGCGCATTTAGCTGTGGAAAACAAATTGAGCCTAGCGTCGGAAACACGGTAAACTGCTACAGGACAAATAGATGTAGTATTCAGAATATGCATATGGACGTTCGCAAAAGGAACTTTTGAAGGGGCCATGAAGACAAAATGGTACTTCGCTCAATTTGAAAGAACTATCCCTGGGAAACTCACTCAGCTTCATTAGAGCAATAAAAGGCATTTTAACCCCCCCAAAATGCAGGAAATATTGAAGACTTTCAAATTTCGCTTTAAAATGACGTAAAATGGGCAGAAAAGATATAGTAGGGGCAGGCGTTAGAAGCATAGTTACCGCATTGTTGAGTCCACGTTAGCATTCACGTGGTACGATCAAACGGCACTAGAGGCCCCATAAAATCGCCCGGTTATGTTTCTTGACAGTGGCGTAGCTCGGCGGCCGCGAATATCACAAACAAGATTCTCTGGCGTCATAGACAAATCGTCGGAAAGTGGCTAGGGCACCGCCACTGCTTTATATGTTTTAACATTTATTATCTCGAATATTTGTTCGAAGTTTGCGATAAACTTAGTGAAGTCGTTATCAGAACAAAGCAATTCTGCTAATGAATCGAACTTCTCTTTCGACGCCATGGCCCATTCAAAGAATGTTATCAGTAGGAACCGAATTTTAGGCAAATGCTTATTTTGTTCGTTGCACTCTTGTCACCCCACCTTGATATATGAGCATGAATTAGGGGTTAAGAAGGGCTTTTATGGCGTTTTTATAGTGCCTATAAATGCCTAAGCGCCTCTTTTCAAAATCGGCGCTTTTTAATCAGTATTCTCAACTTTCAAGTATTTTTTCATGTCTGTTTCTCTGTATGCTACACACATGGAAAGCGACAGCGGCCACTGAACAAGAATTTGAGCACTGCGCTTGTTGAATTAAGCCATTTGATCGTCATTAGTGCAGCAGTTTATGGCACCGTTAAACGGCTACGTTCAACTGTTGGCGCCTTTGTGGAATCGTAAAGAATAACATTTTTGTTTTCCCCGTCGTACATACAGGTCCCGCACGTCCTTGCTTGAAATTATTTGCGTTAACGTAAAAATTTATCTCGCCTTTATTTACGACGCTGAAGGCCTAAAATGCTGCTTTGTCGGCCTATTTCTGGCGCCTAAAACGCACTTTTTTAATGCCTAAAAATCCGGCCTCTATACAGTTATCAGCCATACTAACTAGCAAGTACAGAAGCCGTGTCTGCGATGTTTTCCGCCCTCTAGTAATTGAAATGCACGAAGTTTTAGATCTGAAAGAGGTCGGTGAAGGGTGCGGCAGCCATAAGCAATCTTTCCGCCGCAGAAACTTTGATCGCGGGAGAACCAAGTGATTGACAGGCAGCCGCAGAGGCGAGCACCGAGTGCGCCGCCACGCGTACGACGTTCTCTCATTAGCACCGCCTGCTTAACTTACGCCTCGCTTAAACCACTTTTGTCGGGCCCCAATTTTCCGAAAACATTACGGCTCACGCGCGGACGCTTAAGAAGGAAGCTCCGCGCCTCGGACAGGCGCTTACTCCCGGAAGCAATTTCCCCGGTGCCGTCTTCAACAAACACGCCACTGCCGACCGAGCTGTGGTACACACAACACCCCCTCGACGGTCTTCCAAATGAATGGAGCCTATAAGTGGAGGAGGAAACCAGCGGCGAGGAGGAGATGAGGTGTTTACGGAGTGCGTAATAAGCGACCGGTGAGAACGGCGCCCGGTGTTCTTGGGAGACTGCGCTTGTAAGCCACGCGCGCGTGTATGCCCAGCGAATCGACGGCGACCACTGGGCGGGCAGCGACTCCCCCCACCTCTCACCGAGCGCGGCGGCCACTCAGGCAGGCGTGCCGGCGGCTCGAGCGCCGCTGATCAATAAACCGAAATGAGGGCGAGGAGAGCACGCGAGCCAGCAAGAACAGCCAACAAGCCTCGACGCAGAGCTCAAGGACGCGGGGGTTATATATGTGGAGAAGGAGAGTGCGTGTGTTTATGTACGTGTGTGCGCGTACACCGTACATCGACGAAAGCCCCCCTCGGCTGATGCGTAAATGCGCTCGGCGAGCGGGCTGGGCGAAAGGAGACGTTGGGCGCCAATGTGGGTGATTTGCCCGGTCGGTCGCCCAAATCCTTTTCCCAGCGGCCGGAAACGGAAGCCAGGCCGCGAGACCGCTTAGTGCGCGGTACCGGGGGAATGCGGCGGGCGGCGGCCTTCCTGGGCTCGCCACCGGCTCGAAACCCGCGGTGGCTTCCGCCGATTCCATTCCCCGTGCGGCGGCGCGCCATCCTGCCATTTAGCGCACTTTCCGCAGCACAGTTGCCAATCATAGACCATTTGGGTGGCCTTCCGAGTGGCTCCGTTAACACACCGTCGCGAAGGCGCGCGAATTAACTGCCAGCCGACTTCGAGAAGTTGAGTCGGCTTTAACTTCAGTAACTCGGAAGCACCTTCAGAGTACATTTTCCGGACTACTCTTCCCTCTAATTTATGCATTCGGCTTACTCGAATAAGTTCTTGTTTTCTTATTCTGTACAGAGGTACATTCCTATCAATACCTCTCAGGGGACAAGCACGCGTACATTTCTTCGGACGATGTGGCCCTCAAGAATACGCGGAAAATCGAAATATTCCGCCAATCCGTCGATTAGCTTATGGCCCGAGCAACTTTAAAGAAACGGTGTCAAGAGTGACCTGGAACACTTCATTTGGAATATTGCCACAAGAGAACAGGCGCAACGAGTAGTATCTTGTTATGAGAATATGAGGCGCTCCACCAGCAACGTCCTAAGAAAATCGGAATCAACCGGAACAAAACAGATGAAGTTCGCAAACTACGCAACGCTTAACATTCAGGAACCTGTTTTTATGTATTGATATTGTAGCGTGAGCTACACTGGCCGAGGTTGAGCAGTTTCGCTATAGTGAACTATAGTTTCGCGTGGGCCGTGAAGGGCCGTTCTGCGCAAGTGCGAGGAGGACATGGATTGGTTTGGATCGGATCAGATTGGGTTGGCTTGGATTGGATTGGCTTGCCTTGGATTGGATTAAATTGGATTGTGTTGGGTTGAAAACTAATCCAATCGGAGTACGGGTGTGTAGAGAATTGGGTCTGCACATTCGCCGGTCTGCGCATTCCAGAGGAGCGACGTCATAGACGCGGCAGACGCACTGGCGCCGGCGCGTGCTTAGCTATGCGCTTCCGTTGCGCAGTAGCTAAGTCTGATGCTGCGCAGGAGCCGCTTGATAGCCGTTTCGCGTGGCTCCTGGAGAGCCGTGCTGCGCATGCGCGAGGAGCAGTGACTGGACTGGACTGGACTGGACTGGACTGGACTGAAGTGAATTGAAGTGAATTGAAGTGAATTCAATTGGATTGAATTGGTTTGCATTGGATTGGAAATCGTTTTAGCAGCAGTAAGCATAATCAGCTAATCCTAGACAACCAGGAAACCTAAGAATAACCAGCTGAACCTTAGCACACGCTACGTATACCCTGGCATAGCCGAGCTAAGCCATTGCCATTTTTTTTTTTTCCTCGTCGCACAGTACAACGAACCCAAAGCGTCAATTTGCCCGGAGTTTCGCTTTTTTTTATTTCGGCTAACGACACGCTCTCGAGCCTCATTCTGCGGTTTGCGCCTAACGATCTGGAGTCATAGCTTTGTTCGCGACGCCTTTTCCAACGCGGACGTGCGAGCAATCTGGTGCGGAAAAGCACGAAGCACTAACGCTCTGTTTTCAGGGTCGGCCACGTACAGCCGTGACAGGAAGACGTCATTTGCAGACTGTGCAACGAAAGAGCTGAAAGAGCACGCTATGCCCATAGAGCTGGAGTACGGCCTTTTGTGCACTTTCGACGCAGAACATGCGGAAGGTGGGGAAAAAAAAGAAACAGTGAGCGTCGGAGCAAGTGCGAGGGCAATAGAAGAGCTCGTGGTCATTTACTCCTCGGCCGTCATTCGTATCTCCAAGTGTGACGTTAATGCAAAAAAAAAAAAATGAGGGAACGAAAGCGGAGAAAAACCTATAGCGGCGACGGTGCAGGTTTGGCCTGGCTCCATTCAGGAGGACTGTCTACAAGACATCTCGAGCAGATGGCGACGAAGGAGTCGGAATCTAAATTCCAGCAAAGCGACCGCACGAAAGCCAGGCGTTTTCGGAAAGATTTCTACGCCATTAGAGACAACGGATAGGAAAAACAGCTGGTCCTCGAAAATGGGCGTCCAATGCGGGTCTTCTAAAGGGGACATGAAAACGACATGCAAGCTTGGTTCATTGAAAGGCTGTTTTGTGCCAATAACAATGATACCAATTTTGATGCAAAGTTTCCAATGAATACTTCTGATATTAGGCAAAAAACAGATAAAGGAGCCACGTTCTTCGGCCACGTTGTCGCTGGGACTCTGTGACGTCACGGGAGGTTGTGTGATTGGCGGCTGCCGATCTCAGCCATCGCCAAGAAGCACGACACCGATTCTAGTCGGACCTCCGGTTCCTATCATTGCAACACTGGAATGTTAAGGAGAAGTTAGCACAGTGATAAATCTGTGCCACGTTAGTGCTGCCGCCGTGGATGAAATTTGGAATTTTTAACGTTTTTGTAATCTGTTTTTTGGTTATAAACGCCAATTGGGGCCTGGGATTGGGTTACGGAGGCCAAGTTCTTTCAAATTGAACATACGGCTGTAGTGTAGGTCGTCATCTCAGCGCTTTAAAGAAACATATTACAAGTACACATATGCACATGTTCATTATAATATATATATATATATATATATATATATATATAGCGAATCAGAATAGGAATCGAGGGGCTCGTTGAAAATTAGACAGAAATAAGAGTTAGCAGTCAACAAAACCTCGGAAAGCAAAGGGGAGGATGTGGTAGGTCATTGAAACAGATAAAGAATTTTGGAAAGAAAGAAAAAAAAAAGTGGAGAAAAAATGCCCGCCAGGTGGTGGGATCCTAACCCACGACCTCCAGAAAACACACACACACATACACGCACACGCGCACACGCACACACACACAATGCTTCGTTGCGCACGCTCACATACATCTGCGTGAGTACGGGCAACACCCCACGCTTACTACTAAATCCCGCTATTTTGTGTAATACGCGGTGCAGTTACACAGTGCTTTTTCCCTCACGGGCCCCACGATCGCCTAGGCATGCTGCTTGGTGATGGGCCATGTCAGCGACCGCCCATTGCCCAAACAAGAGCCTCTGACGTCACAGACAAATCGCCCGAAAGTAACTGGGGAGTGGCCACTGCGTCATATGTTTTCTTCAACATATATATCGATTATTTGTTTGAAGTTAGCGGCAATCGGCAAATTGGCGTCTTCGTTATCGAGACAAAGCAGTCTTTTTTACTGAACCGAACTTGTCTTTTGCCTTCATGGCCTCTTTAACGTATGCCAAGAAAGAAAAATCCCGCCACTACGCAGACAAAAACTACAACGAAAGCTGACTCACTCGGCAACGGCAAGCCGCGACAAGGGTCTTCTCCGTCAGACCTCCCCTTCTTCCCCGTCCGTGCAGCTAGCGAGGCCCCGCACACGAGCGCGTATGCGACGCGACCGTGCGGAAGCGTGCGCGTCGTGTTCGCCCAGACCTTGGATGGAAAACACGGCCCGGCGCTTCCTCGTGAACATCTCTCTCGGCGAGCAACGATAGGACGGGGGAGGAGACGTCGATCGCATAGTCACGCGTGGCTTGAGGACATCAAGGGGGGACGCAATGCACCCCGCATCCATCTTGTACGCTCCCCTTCTGCAAGGCGATCCCCGCATAGCTTATTTCGCCGAACTTTGCATGAAGGCGCCGGGGGAAAAAACTAGGGAACGACTTCACACGCCTCTTTCTCTTCTCCCTTTCTCTGTACCTGCCTTCAACACGTAGAGCAATACTCGGGCGAAGACCGAATCAAACTCGGCATGCTCTGCTTTGTACAGCGCAGGAATTATTGCCAACAGTTGGAGTGTGAGTGCCATATATTACCATATCGATTTTAGTTTATTAACCCTGCGTATAGACACGGCTCCACTTGGCTGCCCTGGCAGCAATTCTACGCTCACGATACTTTCTTAATTCAGCGTTAATCCGAATGTAAAAGGAATTCATGAGAACAAAAATCGCGGTGACACGAATGATCATAAACACTAAACTCGCATACACACCCACCAGGGGCGTAACCAGAAATTTGTTTCGGGGTTGTTATACGCCCCCGAAAAAAATAATAATAGAGTATACGCTGGACCCCCAAACAATCTAATTTTTCTGCATGTATAAATTTGGGGGGTGTTCTGACCCCGAAACACGCCCCCTCGCTACGCCCATGACTCCTAGCCCGCCGCATACACTCCTCAATCCCCTCCTGGGGAGCGGGTGTATTTGTATAACTTGGGGAAAAGAGTCATCATCATCATCATCATCATCCTGTCTACGCCCATTGTAGGGCAAATGCCTCTCTCATAGCTCTCCAATTCTTATCCCGGTCTCATGCAAACTGCGACCAATTTATCCCCGCAAACTTCTTGATCTCATCCGCCCACCTAACTTTCTGCCGCCCCCTGCCGCGCTTGCCTTCTGTAGGGATCAACCCTGTTGAATCCAATCAGAAGAATCATGATTGGGTCCAAATAACCTCGATTTCCTTTTCACCCGGAGTTCTCCGCTGCTTTGACTGCTGCTTCGAATTGGGCCATTTTGTGCTGATTCAATATTTCGTACACGCATTTTGAGAACTTTCAGCTGGGCTGTCTGCATTACTTACAATATCGTGAACTGTTTATGCGGTGGGTCTGTATAATAATTCCACTGCCCTTTTTTCCCCACGATTACTGGAGGGCTAACCTCAACTTTGGGTCCATTCACGCCTGGCCCAGGTTGAAGAGTGATATACTTGTCGGTCGATATATATATATATATATATATATATTCGAATTTACAAAACTTATCGAACTGCCCTGGCACCAGTGACAAGCGGTATTATTATAAAATTGTGTAAGATGTGGTCTCTACCTCACAATATGCACCACCCTAGCATTGCATAAGGCATGCACTCATGCACATTGCGAGGAGCCACCGCGGGTTCGAGCTATTTGAGAACGCTCACGGAACTGAGACGCCGTCGCGCCAGCTCAACACCGCCTCTGTTGGGCAGGTGGAGTAGAGGGCGACAAAGGAATAAGCCCAGTGTAGTACATCAGAAGGCGTTTATTCGCGCCAACCCCTTCAGTTACAGTTCAACATCCCCGTGGGTGGAAAGGGACGATGGGCGATCTGGCGCCACGCGCAAGTGCGCGCGTCCTCGGCGCGCTGAACCGGTGGGCTCAGCAATAAGGGCAAAATCTGGGGTGCTGGCCGATGGGCTCGCAATAGAAAGACGCTGTCCTTCCGTTCCCAGGCGCGTACCGCACGGCGCGATCGTCGAGTGTCAGGTACGGCTAATATGTGAGTGAACGGACTGAGGATCAACCGAAGGCACGGGCCGGCAGCCGGAAGGGCTAGCGCTTAGAGCCGGCGCAAAAGAGCTGCGACCGGGCGGTGAGAAAATAGTTACGCACCTTCGGCTGTCCTCCTGAGCGTCTCCCCCGAACGGACCCCCGCGCAGGGCGCGCGTTCGCGTCCTGGCGAGGGTGGTGTTCGGGCATCGTTCAAACGGGCCAATGAGGTGAGGTTAGCTCCAACACCAGGGCGGAGCCCCCCCCGCTGCGTGACAGTGTTTTATCGCCGCAACGGTTGCAGGAGTTTTAGAAGACGGCTCGGCCCTACACAGCGGCGCCGAGACGAGCCAGCAACTCGAAGGAGACGAAGGAGAAAGGGGGAAAAGAGCCGCGCAATGCCTCGGGCGCCAGGATCCCCACAAAGAGTACAATCTTTCAATCGTCTTCAATGTTTTTTTTTTTTTTTAATAATGCCAGAATGCGAGGTGGAAACAGGCGAGGATGTGTGGGGAGGGGTGGTTGGGTTCGACCGGATTGAGTTGGGTGGGTATAAATGCCCAACAAGTCCAGCAAGCAATTGGGCATTCAATTCATTTTTGCATAGCAGAACGTTCAGCCTCAAAACTGAGTGAACGTAAAACCACAACCGAAACAGCATTGGATCTAACGTTCCACGTATACAACGTAATTTTCCAGCAAGCATTCCGATATCGACATTACGTTTCCTGGTATCCACAGGACCAAGGCCTAAGCTCTGAAATGTTGCACATACCGTTTTTAAGCGAAAGTCCGCCGAACAGGCGGATCGACAAAAATTTGTAATTAACCGTCGGAATACATTAACGTCAACAAAAGTGAACGCAAAAGGACAACCCAAGCGCGCAAGCTTGCAAAAAAGAAGGTGCCATTCGAAAACAAAAGTGAAGTTTTTACAAGGGGCGGATTCTAAAAAGTAGAAAAATAAGTTTTAGGCTGGCGCACTCGTAAAATGACAGCGTACGCTCAACTACAGTTTTTTTCCGAAACTTTCTCGTGGATTGTCGCTCTATACGAGACGGTCACTCATGAGCGGCGAAGCGGAGCGTCTACTTTCGCCTCCCCAAGATGCGGTATGCGGAGTCGTCAAGGCCTCCCCCGCCTCGTCGCACACTCGAACGCACGCTGGAAAAAAAAAACTACAACGAAAACAACGAAAGGCGAAGGCGTCTCGTACCTGCATAACGCCTATAGCGCGAAGCGCGACGGTCAGACAACAACGGGGCGAAAAAGACAGACGCGGCAGCTACGTACGTATACAGGATACGTCGGCTCCTGTCGTGGCGGCATAAAAAACGAGAAAAAAACTGCCCCGACACCGAGCGCGTGTTTCGGAGCGACACATATTCGTTCCGCGAGTGGATAAAATGCGACGCAACGACCGTGATTCGTGTTTTAAAAGCGCGCCGAGGGAAGTCTGTTTTGTGGTCCTTTGAAACGCGTATATAGTGGCACGCGCGTCCAAGACGACCTGGGTCGTGCGGGGTCTGAGCGCAGTCGGGTAGTCTATACCTGTATAGTGCGTCACGATGACGTCACGCGCACGCGGTCTACTATTTTACCCCGCTTGTGGAGCAAACGCGGAATTTTGATCTCCTCCGGACGTAAAGAAATATTCCAGGCTCAGAAAAGTTGACAGGAGGGTGAGCAGCGCTGGGCAGAACCTTGGCACTGTCACTGAATTGAAACTTTATGCCGTAGAAGGAGTGGGGCGGCTTGAAGGTGGTCAAGAGCACACAGTCATCTCAAGATGGTCAAGAGCACACAGTCATCTCTGCTCGCGTTGCTCGCGCGTCTTGTTCAGGGTAACCACAACGATGGCATGGGTTAACATACAATGCACAGCTCCACGACAGGCCCGCATAAAGTGGAAGCGATATCCGGAGCAAATGCCATCTCTGGGGGCCGCGGAAAATGCCAGGCGACTGCTCGATTTGTTTGAGTAGTGCCTTCCGTCTTGTAAAAATGGACATACGACTCAACAACTCGAATAAAAACAAGTCCGTATTTTCAGCTTTCGGACGTAAATGACTATCATCTTAGATGATGTAAAACTATGTTGATCTTTTTTGGTAAAATAAAAAGCAAAGATGTCTGGGAAAACCAACCGTAGGAAATCGGTGCCTAGCAAACACCGAAGTCAGCTGAAAACGAACCCCACGTTGGGCGCCAATTTGTGGGGCTGGGTTGTCATGAGTACCTCTACCCCGCAACATGCACTTCTATATTGGTCAGCATAAACGTAGCGGGGACGGTGGGGGATTAAGTGCTCCGGGACAGGTTAGACATGGAGCTATTTAACACGCACCTAAAGTGTAGTCTAATGCCCCCTCCACTTCTGCGGAATCCAAAAACGACCCCGTGACGTGGCCCCGACCACCGACCCTTCGCGTAGCAGAGAAACACCTCAGCCAGACGTGAAACCATCCGTTTTAAACAAGACCCGGTCTTGAAAGGTACTCCGCAAAACTTCCGATAAACGCTTTCACTCCTTCCTTCGCGTCTCGAAGCATGTTATAGCCAGCCAGCCCAGAGCGGCGCAGTGTGGAATTTTCTTGTCGCAGCAGATGAGTCTTCCGTTTCTGCTTTGCTTTTGTGGCATCTTTTTGAGCGGCTATTGATTGCGTTTATTGCTGGAACTGTAGGAAAGCCTGCCACTGGCCACTACACCGCTGTAATCACGTAATTAGAGCGCTGCAAGAACGCCAAGACCGGGAAGGAGAGAAAACTCTTTGGAGTAAGTTTATAAGTTGTCTGATGGGCACAGAGCAGTAATTTTTGGCTGAGGTACTTTTTTACTCCTTATTCTACGTTATGAAAGCATTTAGGATATGAAGACAGTCGAAAAAAGTGTTGCAAGGTCCCCTTAAGCTATTTCATACTTCTTACCCTACTCAGTGAAGATTTGCAGTGTGCGCGTGCGTGCGTGTGCTTGTACGTGTGCGCGTGTTCTGGGAACAAAGATGTAATCAATTTTTTGCAATGGCAGCATAGGTTCGAAGTTATTTAATGTGTTGTGGGGCACAGCACAGTGCGTCAGAACTCTCACTTGTGCTGCACCATTAACTTATATGCTAACCCCCTACCTTAAACCACAGTGTTACGCCAAAAAATTTCGATTAGCTATGCACTTCCTCTATTAGTATATGTGTTCCTTAAAGACCAGAGGGCGCAAATATACCACAACTGTAATTTTAGCTATCTCACTGCAAAAATAATGACCGTACGAATTTTCATGTTATAAAACACTAATATCTTCCCGAAATACACCACATAATATTTTATCGTGATGGGGACAAGGTCAAACTTACGTCGTTTTATTTCGTTATCCAATATATATGCTTTAAGATTCAGCTAGCATAACTGCAACCCGACTAGTACACACCAAGGAGCTGAGTGCAACAGTCGGACCCAGGGGAGAAAAGTTGCTTCAGAGACAAACAAGGGAAGACGTGTAGTAATGAATGCAAATACGGCCAGTCAGAGTGTTTAGAAAAAAAAAAAAAGACACCTCGGTAAATATTTCTGATAGGCCTGTAATGTCCCGGAAATACGATTTCTTATAACTTATATATCGCAAATAAGAGCACTTCGTAAAATCGACTTTTTGAAGATTTTTTCTGGTTTGAAGACCAGGGTCTCCCTCAAAAACGAAGGAAAGCGCTACTGCGTATTTTGTGTATTGAACCAAAACTTGAATTTTCAAAGCCCTCAGTGCTGCCTATTGGAACGCGAAACATACACCGCCGATGAAGTCTCCGATCGTTAAAGCGCATTTCGAGTGCCTCTGAGTCATCCTCCCATGCATGGCTTCAGCTGGCTTCAGGTTGCGATCTCCAACCATGACTCAACCCATCATCGCATTTCGGACCAAACAGCCGCTTTCCGTTTAATTCTGGGTATGGGATTTCAAACGAAAAAGACGGGAAGAGAAAGAGAGGGATACTTAGTATGCAACGAAGAGTATATATAGTAGAACGTGTCTCGCCGACCGGGCTTCAGGTGACTCACACGTCCCCGACGTGGTAGCCATTTGTTTTTTTTTTTTTTGTTTTTTTTCTGCCACAAATGCCTGCGGCTCTGTAACTGTTGCGAAAGGCTGCAGACACAGTTCCATCTCACTAAGCAAACAAGGTTCCTGTGTCCAATCAACACCTTCAAGACTGAAGGACACCATGACATCGACCATACTTCGCTTTCTTCGTGCATAGCGAGTTCTATGTCTCTTTAGAAACGTTTACGCGAAGTTTGCAACTAGCAAAAGACTTAAATCCTGCCGTCTGTCCCACTTCAATGACACGCACACACGCACGCACGCACTATGCGGCGGCTTTCACCTCCCCGCCTAGACGATGTAGGTCCGATCCACGAGGCGTCTCGCATACGAATGAGCTTGTGCAAGACTGCGTCGTGCCGGTTTTGCGACGGAGTTGGGGTCCACGCTTCGGCTCTCGGGCGCGTGCTAATCTCAGCATGGCGTGACGCACGTGTCGGACTGTGCGTGGAACCGCGAGTGTTGAAACAGCGCGGCAAAGCCGTCTTCTGCGCAATGGTCGGTGGTTGTGCTGCCGCTTTCGCCTTAACCAGACGTCGTCACGCGAGTCGGAGGCAGTTCAGCTGCAACCACGAGACCGTGCTGACACGCAGTGCGGTCGCGGCGCGGGCGAGCAATACGCGGAGGAACAAAATGGCCGTTCGCTCTCCGTGAGCAACACGGAGATGGAGCAAAAATGAGTTGCTTCAGTGTGCGCATGCATATTTGTATACACGCAAAGACACAATGCATAGTATATATATATATATATATATATATATATATATATATATATATATATTAAATGAGGGGCTCGGTGAATTAAGACAGAATTAGGGTTGACAGTCAAGAAAACCGCGGAAAGCAAAGGGGGGAATGCGGTAGGTCACAGAAACAGATGAATAATTTTTTAGACAGGAAGAAAGTGGTGAAAAAATGCCCACTGGGTGGGGTCCGAACCCACGACCTCCAAAAAACCCTCGTTATGAGAAAATCCTAGGGACAGAAAACTGGCTTCGTTATACGCAATACTTCATTAAAAGCGGGTATGAGTTACGTTCTACGCGCTGGGACCACAGAACACTCGGAATAATAGAACAATTCAAGAGTTTAGTTTGTGTATCCTGTGTGTGCCTGTCTATTTCGTGTATGCGATTGTGTCCGTCTGTGCGTGTGTGTGTGTAAGCGCCAGTGAGATAATGCGCAACGCGGCTGTTGGATTCAAACTCGGCAAACAGGCGACAGTAGCGACTCATCTGGTCCACGTTTGCAAGGTACAGTATCTGGCGTGAAAAGGCGGAGAGGGGTGACGCGCTGCCTGCGTGCGCCTTGCAAATCCTGGCCCGCGGAAGTTTGTGTTTCGACCGGGGCTGGGGCAGACAGGCGCTCGGGCAGAAATTCGCACCACCGCGGCTTGTTTCAGCTTATTGCAAAACGTTCAAGTCTGACGCAATGAGGGTCGCGTTGCCCCAAACGTTATTGGCGGCCTCGGAAATGCTTCGACCAAAGAGAAAACAAGGAGAGGGTTAAGAGATAGGTTGAAGGTCGGGTCCCGTCGTTCGCACGCAATTTCGCACGCAGGCTTGCGTGGGTTCTCGTCTACAGGTATATGCATCCCGTCCTAACTGCTGCAACAGCATTTCGGTAACCTCTTTTCTGTTGCAATCCGGTGGGAGTTTACTACGCTTCCGTTGTGTTAAAGTTTCGGAGTCATCACGATCATCATCGTCGTCGTCATAATCATCCTCATCATCATCATCGTCTGTGTCCACTGCAGGACGGAGGCCTCATCTACGTTCCTGCAGCCGATCCTGTCTTGCGATGCCCCAGCCTATTCCTTGCCTCCGAATTCGCTGAAGCCGTCGAGTTGAAAGTTCACTTTTACTTTCGACGCCATGTTTTAACAGCCACTCTCTTTTGTCCGTTCTCCCCATTTGCAGCACAACGTTTTCCGTACCTGTTCTACATTCCGTGCACATCTCTGGATATTGTTTTAGTCCATCCATCCCTCTCTTTGCCATACTGCCCTTCGTGGTCGCTCAGATCCCCCCCTTGACCCGCTTTTCAGCGCCCCCTTCATTATTGTATTGTTTGCTCTAGTGCGGCCAATCCAGTTTGCAGCCACGAAGCCACGGGCACACACGCACTGCCGGCGAAGAACAGTGAAACCGTTCGTCGCGATCAAACAAAGCCTCGTTGTCAGCCCGGACGCATCGCGCGCACAAAGGGAGGGGGGGTCTTTGGCGCGGCAGGCACAGGTGGTGCGCGGCGATTACGCGCCGACGCTGGGGGCCATAGGGAACGCACCTGCGGCCCACTTTTCAGGGGTCACGTGGGCGGGGCAGAGTGCCTTGCCTCCGGGGATGACCTCCGCGGCATTGTCCGCGCTGAACGCAGCGTGGCTGGCCTAACACAATCTACAGCGACGCCAAAGCGCGGTTGACGCAAGCGGCTGCGTGATGATGGGCAAAGAAGGCGTCGAGTGACTTCAAAAGGGGTAGACGCGGAGAAGACAATAAGCCGCTATAACGCCAGTTTGTAGGCTACCCAAAGCTCTACTGCGGCATTTTTTAAACAACAAAGCTGTTTAAGCTTGACCTTGGTCTGTTAGCGTTAAAACATAATAAAAAAGACTGCCCGGCGCCAGGCGCCCGGCACGACCTTCGCTCAGTAGCTTTAGTAAAGAAAAAAAAAAAAGAATACTGACAGCACGGGAGTGTGGGCCTCGTGAAGAGCGCCCGGCGTCGCCCAGGCTTGCGCGTGCGCTTGCGCCGCGTGAGGCGCTGCCGCCTTCGCCGTCGTCGTCGTCGTCGTCGTCGTGTAGAGACTGGCGCGCCACGGTTCCGCCGCACCGAACACGATGACTACGAATCTTTCAACCCATCCCTTCACAACACACGCATTGATACGTCCACCGGACCAGCCGACGAAGAAGTGGAGGTTACAGAGGCGAGGACGCGCTACTAGAGGATTTTCCCGCAGCCGTCGGAAGACGATGACGAAAGAGATGAAGACGACTGCTACTGAATTAAACGCTATACATACTTAATGGCCTTTGCTCAACAGTGCCGTCCAAAACGGCTTTGCAATGCTGGGGTCCGGCTGCTTTCTCTCTCCTGGTATCCGATGTCAGTATGGGGACAAGCTAGGTCGGCCCCAGCTCTGCTGTTCTGCCGTTTACTGCCTACGGCTAAACGACCCTGGAATCGTACTGTTTACCCCCCCCCCCCCCCACCCCCCCCCTCCACTCAACATTCAAATCGTGAGCGTAGGCAAGTGTCATGTGTCCACATGTGCCTATTCGGATTGTACAGATGACCACTACTATTAGAACTGCGATTTTGGGTCAATTCGCCTTGTGGTTTTGCGTCATGTGGCATGTTTGCCTGCGAACGGGTCTGGAGAAGCAATGGCATGTACGATTTCTTCGTGCATACTTCCCATTGCGCTAAAATCTACAAGCCATTATGAATTTCAAAAGCACGTAGGGATACTTGAGTTCCCCGAGGAATTTTTTGTTTATTTGCTGCGTCTAGCCTGAAACCTTTTTCCTCGATCGCCTATTTCCCTCTCCTCTTCTCTCCTCGTTTCTAACCCTCTGCGTCATTTTCTCCATTTTATTCTCTCTTCTCCCCTCCTCCTCTGACCACCCTCTCTACCTCTCTTTGCAATCCTCGGTGCTTGTCGAACGTTCCATTATGTGTTCTGCAAGCGCCAAATTTACGCTCTGTACGCCTTCTCCTCGTTTTAGCGCGTAACCTCGAGACGGGAACGCAAGAGCGAATGGGCAGACTCTGAGGTATACACGACCGCCTCCAAAGCCTCGCAAAGAAGGAGTCTCTGCGGCGAAGACCTGCGCTGCCGCGCTCCCATTACGGTAACGGGGCTGCTTGCTGCTGCTTTTGGCGCTAAGGGAACGAGGCTCGTTTCGCCAAAATGAACTTCAAGAGTTCGTTGGGCCGTGGAAAATCAACAACGGGCTCCGCTTTTCCGGCCGCCGGTGCGCTCGCCTCGGTAGCGTGCCGTGGCCCGGCTCCGAGAGTTCCTCGATATACGCTTGTAGAGCGACTACACATACGGCCTCCTATAAACGTGCGCACGTAAATTCTACGTTTCACCGCAATTTCGGAGCGAGGAATGAGTGGGGATCTTTGTTTTTGTGTAGACCTTCCGCACAGTGCCACGACTCGTTATGCGGACGCCGTAATTTAGTAACTGCCCAACCGTTACTTGTTATTGCAGCCGTTACTTGGGCCTTAGCAATATCGATATTGGTCTATTAATTGATCTCTGTGGACTCTCTGATCTCTCATGAATCTCACTTTCACAAAGTAGAATGGCTCGTTACTTTTTGCATTTGGTGTACTCTCATGGGTCAGCCAACGGACGCTGAGAGGCTGTCCTCACAATTATACGAGAATGCGTATAATTTGCGCCTGCCTCAGTCTCACCCAATATGAATCTCTTCTGTCAAAGAAACACACACAAAAACACAACTAAAGAAACGAAGATACGTTTGCTGACAACTTCCACTCTCACAACAGGCCTTTGTACGCTTTATTTTCACATTAATGGAAGCACCGCGTTCCTCCGAGTCAAATGTGTTATTTACCGCGTTTCCGATTACGGACCACAACAGATCGTTACTTCTTCTCCCCGCCATTGTGTCGGCCTTGCGTGCAACAATGTATTTCGCGCCAGCTCAGTTTATTCCAACGAGGGTCAGCTGCTTCGTGCACTACGAGAGCTGCCACCGCACAACACCCTCGCCCCGCGTTCCCTCTTCCAGGTAAGTCGCGCTGCGGGCGTGTTGGCTGGACAACCCGCTGCTCTGTTGACGTTCCCGTTGTCAAGGGCAACGCTTCCACAACTTCCCTCTTTCCTTTGTCGCCCCACCTGTTTCCCGAAACACTCAGCTGGCCAGGAACTATAGGGGGTCACGTGTGGCGCACTCCGAAGGGCACCAACCCCTCGTTCTCTCCGCCACTTAATGACGCTAAGGTACTCGGCGTTGCCGCTTGCAGACCGGAGTGCTGTTAGAGGGGAACTGTCCTCAGCATTGTGAGCGAAGGTCAAGCTTTCTTCCGCTGAGCGTTCACGAACATTGTGGAAGCTAATGTCGTGCTGTTGCACCGCGAAATGCGATAAACCGGGTAGCCATGCTACATGAAACGCTCGTTATTTCTAACCTCAAGGGGAAGCAATCCCAGCTCGAATTAATGAAACTTCAAACTAATGAAAGTGATTGACCACACTATACCATTGAGAAACAGTGGGCGTGTCAGCAATTTGATGCTTAAAAATTGGCCGCGTATCTGCTTCTTCCGTTGCAAATGCGTAAAAAGACGATAGTCTCTATCGACTTTTGTCAAGTAAATGCCTCCCTTCGCTTCCCCGCTCTCCTCTCATGGTGTTCCTGTTGCGTCGCGCTCCTCCCAAGGTAAAGACGCCAAAGGTTTGCTTAAATCATTTTAAATTTCCCGCGTTCCACTGCTCCAAACCGGGTGTCTCGATGCCAACGCTGCCGTACGGCGAAGACGCGTGTGAATCGAGGCGCCGTACTTCAACGTTTATAGAACCGCGTTTCCCTAGTCCACGTGCGTTCCAAGCAGAACGTGATTGATTGATTGTAGGGTTTAACGCGCCGACGCAACGCAGGCGATGAGGCGCGCCGTAGTGGAGGGCTCCGGATTAATTTTGACCACCTGGGGATCTTTAACGTACGCCGAAATCTCGTACACACGGGCGTTTTTGCTTTTCGCCTCCGTCAGAAAAGCGGCCACCGCGCCAAGCAGAACGTGGAACCTATCTAGTGGAACCTTTCGTAACTTTTGCCACTTGATTTCTTCAAATGCCGCCAGAAGCTATATGGCGCGGGCGACAGCAGGCGACGGCGGAGTGATATTTTTTTCTTCAGTTGATGAAGTATTTAATCTAGCCAAAATCAAATATGTACAATTTTTTATAAAGGAACGCTGCAAATATCACTTCTGTATTAATTTGTTGTCTTCTATATGCGTAATGTCTTGTTGTTCTGTATGAACATTACACCGGACTTAGACGGGCACATTTAGCTGTGACTATATAAGACTATGGCGCAGGCATTGTTTTACCAGAGTCCGTCATCGACGGACTCTGGTTTTACTTTGGCCGGGTGGCCGATTCGAGTCACAGACAGACAGACAGACGGACAGAGAGACAGACAGACAGACATACAGACAGACAGACCAAAATTTCTGGGTTTAAGTAGCCCAAGAAAGACTATCGTCTTTAAAAGCCCCGTGATTGAAGTTTGCCTTCTGTTCTTTAAGGCGACGGCTGGCACGTCTTGCTCTAACGAGGAGACGATGACGAAGGCCTCTTCTTCGCCTGCTCCAAAACTGAACAAGACACGGGCGGCCATCCAATCCTGTCGTGACGCCTGAGCGCAAGACCGCACTGGTGCTTCCCCCTTCTCTCCCTCCTCATTAGAGTTTTAGCACTCGGTATGTTCGGTGTTTTACGGGCGTACCGTGTTGACCGGTACTCGTCTGGGCACTTGCACATTCGTTGCGGTAGGGGGGATTAGTTCCGCGGCCGGCCCTCGCCATGCCCGCGCAATCGTTACGGTGGGTTGCGTCCTCGTCGCCGCGCCTGCGCGCGAAGGCGCAGACGGGTCCCGGACAACGCGGTAACCACAGAACAGGTGTAGCGTACGGAGTGCTGAAACTTTGTTGTCACTGGCAGCGACAGGTTTTGCGCATGCGCCCTGATCTATCATGCCCTCGCATTTTCGCGCGCCGCACGCCACTGAGCTCGCGGCCACAGCGACGTCGTCGGCAAAAAATGCGACGATCAGAACTTCCGTCGTGGGTGTTTTATATTGGTCTTACCGTACTTCACCTGGTCTCTCGGCACCGCAAGCTACGCAGTCTCATGTGCAGGAAGCGGGTGCGTCTTTATGGCCGCGACCCTGCAGGCGCTAAGACAGCGGCGCGGTGGCGCGTAGTTCGGATTATCCGTAGCGCAACCAACCAACTCTCGATCTAATTAACGGAGGAGGAAGAGAAAACCGAACGGAAAGGCAGAGAGGTTAGCCAGACGTAGGAGCCCGGTTTGCTACACTGGACCCACCGCGGTGGCCCAGTGGCTATGGCGTGTTGTGCTGTTCAGCCCAAAGACGCCGGTTCGACTCTGGCCTAGGGGGCTACTTTTGTGATGGAAGAGAAAAGCGAGACACGCTCTTGTGCTGAGATTTCGGCGCACGTCAAAGATGCCCAAGTGATAGAAATTAGTCCGGAGCCCCCCGCTGGCCGCGCCTCGTAGCCCAGGTGATAGCGTCCGCGCGTTAAACGCCACAACCAGCTACTCCGCACTGGTGGAGGGGTGCCTAGGGGGTGAGAGAGAGGGCAGGCGAAAAAGAGGGGATAGGAGCGGACACGCGCACGCACTCTATACTCGGTGACAACTTAAGAACGGCACCGGAAGTTGCCGCTGTGCCTTATCACCGTAGCCGGATGTTTCTCCGCGCGGCGCAAGTAGGGCGTTACTGGGAATATTTTGAACATGGCGTGAGCCGTTCCCGTGATTTTTTGGACTTCACATGCTTATAAACGACTCCATTGACGACAAACAAACTGCGTGATACAAGGCAGACGATATCACGCATTCATAGCAAACCCCTTTTCAAACGCGCGCACACTGACGTCACGGGTCCGGCGCTTTGGCGGAGTGATACACTACATGAGGTGGTGCCGTTCTTGAGTTGTAACCGAGTATAGTCCCTCTTTCGGACACTACAGCGGTGTGTCTGAGCTTGTGCTCTTTCAGGAAACGTATAAGGGTTTTTGTCGCCTCCTTCAAACTGGATGGTAGGGATCGATGCGTTAAGATGGTTTCTACTGTTAACGGTTGAATGGCCAATCGATCGGCTGACCTCTGTGGCGAGCACGCGCGTTTCCGATGAATATTGGGGGCAACGACAAAGCACATGCTCGATTGTATCTCCAACCCCGCAGGCGCCGGTTTTCGGGAAAGCCACTCCCAACCAGTGTACAAAGTAAAGTAGCCTGTGATCGAGACAGCCCACACCAAAGACGGCACAGGAGTAGAGGTTCCTGGTTGTGGAGGTGCGGACGCACAAAGTCCGGTGTATTCCATTGAGTAGTGGAGGTCCTCCGCGCGAACTGACGAAGCACCCTAGCAACATCGGTCTTTGAAGCGGAAGCAAGATGGGGATTTCACTACCAGGGCCTGTCCCCGCAGCTGCATCAGCCGAAACGTTGCCGGTTATATTCCCACAGTGACTCGGCAGCCACTGACATAAAATATCAATTTCATGGCCTTTTATGACGGCCAGGTGAAATAAACCTCGAATTTCTGTCACCAGTTGGTGGAAAGGTCCGTAGCTCATGGCTGTTAGCCTACTTGGCGGGGCGCCTTTGGAATTGAAAAAAAAAAAAAAAAACCATGAAGGAAGCTTACACTGATGCACCAGACTTGAAAGTCGCAAAGCCGTACGCAACCTTCACTGGAGGCAACCTTCACTGGACGTAGAGCACTGCGTACTCCCGCTGACGGCTTGGGTTCGAGCCCCAGCAGGTCTATCCCTCAGTTTTTGTTTTTAATTGCCGATTTTTTTCTAAATTATTTTTTTTTTTCTAAACCCAAATCTACGCGTCGTTTTTCTTAATAATGGTGATTTTGTATTTTTTAGGTCGCTTTAGGTTTGGGGCGCAGCCAATGACCGCGTTGAATTACCGTTCTCCACCGCGCGAACAGACATGTCACGTGGGTGCTCTGTGCAGCGAAGCGTTTGGAAATACGCCGCCGGCGAGTCTGGGCGGTCGCCGCCGCGGCACACGCCGACACGAGCGCTCGGCTTTTTCTTTTTTAACTGCCGGGCGCTCACCGCAATCTTAGGCAATCTGCCTAAGTGTGCATGCTTGTCTTGACAAACATGCGCAGGGGACGCTGGGTGCTCGTTGCGAGGCACGCACACACGAGCGCTGGGAATTTTCTTGGTTTTGTCGACTACCGGGACGTCACCGCCGGGCCCGCGCTCACTTGCGCGCGCTCGGCAATTTCCTGGTATTTTTAACTACGGACAACGAAGAATTACGGTTTGATAAACAGCTTCGCTGTTAAAACGGACCATTTTTTGTGGAGCAGCTTCAATAATGTATTGAACAGCCCCACGGATGGCTGCACGTTTAGTAGCAGCTGAGCTCGTGTAATGGGCGGCTTTTTTTACACAGCGACTTCTATGAATCCTGGCCGTACTATAAGTCGTACAGATATAATTATCGATTAATCTGTATTATTGAAGTTAGACTTAGCGAGCTTTTACTGTAATTGTCATGTATCTCCGCAATATAGATGCCCTCACCGAATGGTTGCCAATATCTCACCCCTTATATGCAGCTTATCGTATTTATATCTATAACTGGGTCTGTCTGTCTGCAAACATGCGCCTTGTTCAACCAATTTATGGCACTTCAGTTTCCTCTCGGCGTTGTTTATCAGCTAAAAAATAGAATTGGAAAGAAACGCTCAGCTGAGGGAGGCATGGACTTTCTTGAGCAGTTTAATTCACCGCTTCCTACAATGTATGCCCCACTTAAGTTGTATACAAACACTAGAACGTCCGATTACCAACTGCATACCCGACCACCAACCTCGGGAACCGCACTTTCCCAATAGTTTGATTTGGACCCCGCAAAGGACAAACTCGAGTTCCGGCACGATGCCAGGCCCAACCGCTACTGACGTGACGACGCTTGGGATATTTTCACGCAGCAAACACCGCGAGAGTTTTAAAATGTTGGGCACGCCGCAGCGGGCGTCGCGACGCAGACCGTGACGCCACTCGCGCTCACTCTGACGGGCCTAGCGGAAATAATATTTACCGAATGTGCACGCGCTGGGCGGGAAGTTCGCCGTAATTTAGTATGTGCGCACGTATTTTAGCCGTAACTTAAAATCCGCCAGTACGTCTGCGATGCAGAAGGCATATCACGGCAACAATCACAGAGTTAATTCTCCTTCCCCGGGTACCGAGAGAGCGGCCGAGCGTCGCGCGCAAGTATAGCTTAAACGTCTCCCGGAAGACTCATTCTCCTCCTTTCGCGTCTCGGAAACGCTGCAAACAGTTAGAAAGCGAGTGGAAGAGCAAAATCAGGACCGTTAGTTTCCCGCCAACGAGAAGAACAAGACAACCAACCACCAGTGCGTAAAAATAAGAAACAAAACGTGATTTTTCGCTGTTATTCCACCTCGTAAAGGAAAATAATAATCCTAAGTAAAAACCACAGCAACACAACCGGCCGCTCTACTGCCGCCGTTCGGCAGCACCGCACGCGGCCAGACTACGCAAGCTCGCCAAACCCTGTACACAAAGGCGACGCTGAGGAGTCACCCGATAAAAGCAGGCCCTGCAACTCTTCTCGCTTTTACTCGTCGTCTCGGTAAGTCACTGACCATCTGCGGGCGCCCCCGACTCTGACGAACCCCGTTTTCGACCACTCCGAACGACCCAACGTCGTGATTAGACTTGATCCGACGGCGGCTGTGTGCCTCTATTGTTATATCCAAGGCGACGGTGGTAACAACAAACGAGCCGCGGCCGTGAGCGGAGGTTCCTGAGAGCAAGGTCTCGCGGGGTTCCGCATACGACGAGAGGTTGAGGGGTGAAGATCTATACGCGTACACTCCGGCCCGCAGAGGAGCTGCAGTTAGGAGAGACCTCCCCGCCAATTCGTGGGTCCCGCAACGTGATCCTCCTACAAACGACTCGAGTGCACGCACTGGGTGGCTGGAAAGAGCGTCTGGGGAGAAAAACATAAATAAAAGTGTTCTGCGCCCGTGCGCGCGAGTTGTGTACGTATACAACGACCGTTGCGGACTGCTGCCCTTACGCGGATAACTGTTTTATTCTTGTTTAGCTCACTGGGTGTAGTTGCGGGGTGTCGTGGAACCGCCCGGGGACGGCGACGTAACCGGGGCAGTTCGCCAATTGTTCCCGGGAGTGTCGTTTGTCTCATTTTTATCAGCACCTTCGGAACTACTCGGGACGGCGAAAGACTCCGCGCGCTCCACCGCCTGGTTCGACGCTTCAGGCGCAGGAGACGAAGCGATTGGCGTCGCGTGACGAGCGGTTGCTTTTTTGTGTGTGTGCGTGCGCGCTTTTAACGGGGTGCGTGTTCTACGGCGCGTGCCCGACAAATTAATGCAAAGCGGACTGAACACAACGTTCTAAACAGTAGCCCACGGCGGCAGCTGCAGTAGTGCACATGGGAGCTTTCTATCCTGAGACGAAAGCGCTAACCATCTGACATCTCTCTCTCTCTCTCTCTCTCTCTCTCTCTCTCTCTCTCTCTCTCTCTCTCTCTCTCTCTCTCTCTCTCTCTCTCTCTCAGCGCTTTATTGGCAGCAGAACATCTCACCAATGTACATTTCAACGGTCAAGCGGGATGAGCTTCACTGCCTTTTTATGATTTGTCCGACATTGGCGGCACCGTCATTTGATCAGACATGAATGTACATCATGTTTTTTACCGTGCTGCAGTCAGTCCGCGCCACATTTAGGCTCCTGGAGGAAAAGTCCAGTGAACGTAACATCGTACGTAAAGTCCGAGATGAAACGGCTCTCCGCAATGCGAGCTCCAGGAAAAGCGTCTTCTTGCGTCTGTAAACGTATTCCATCACCGCGTCACCTTCTTCATCTCGTTGTGCCCATCCACTTCTCGAGACTGCAGTCGTCAGACTCAGGGCTCACAATGTGCTACTAGTCTCTAGTTTATACTGTTACATGAAGGCGACGACTAGTGGGGTCGTAAAATCGTCCATGTGACCGAATCCACGATAGGCGATCTCACCGACTGGACATCCTAAGACTCCAAGAGTCAAAGGAGAGACCTTCGGTCTCTGTGCCAGTAACTGACAAGGCCACCCGAGCCGATTTACTATGGAAGGAGGTCGCCCTGTTCGCACAAAAAGCAGGGCAGCGGACCTGTACAGGTGGTGAAACGTAGTACCCGACCGTCTTCTCGCCAGCAGCGAACCCGTCCAAGTGGTGAAACGTAGGTGAAACGTACCCGACCGTCTTCTCGCCATTGCCGAAGGAAGACGCCGCATGTCGGCGCAGAAAAGAGCTCATGGCGCCGCTGTCCCGGCAAAACCTGACCGGATTTGCATAGCTTTCCAACGCATCGGCTCCTGCCTGCGTACACCCATGGTGTATACTCTTCGATATCGGCTAGTGATTGAGTTGTTTATTCACATCCGGCGCAGAAACCTTTTCCCACCGTTCGCCGCCGTTGCTGCCGCTCTTCATCACCCAAGCGTAGCACGTACCGACTGCAGCATGCGAAGGGAAGAAGAATCAGAGTGGCCGGGAAGCAAGCTGTCAGCTTCAGCGCCGAAGTCGACAGGTGCTCCGTCTTGGCGCAAGTGGAAACGCGCGAAGAAGAAGCCAGCCAGCGTGCAGCTGACAGCTTGTCGTCCCGCGCAAGGACCCCCAAGTGTTGAAAGACAGAGCACTCGGTGTCGACAGAGGTGCACGGTACAACGACGAGCCCAATGTTCCAATGTACCCTCGGAAGACGTGCACGCGAACCATCATTATATGCGAGAAAAGTCATGTCCCATCATTTTATAGTGCTATATGTGATGTACGCATGCAGCTAGCTCCAAACAGAAAATTGTCCGCCCGTACGTCGTCATCATCACGCATCGCTATCATCATTATCATCTCTTCACGTCGCTCAACACTACCCAGTCGATAAACAAAACAGAAGATACAACAGGATGATCCTGTAAGGGAATGGGACATTCTGTCGTCTGTACAACAGAAATATTTGTCGTGCGACAAACATTCTGTAGTTTTATGACATATTCCTGTCGCACAACACACCACCCTGTAGTCGCAACAGAGATTCCTGTTCTACGACAGAGTTTCATGTTGTACAACAGAAATCGCTGTTGTATTTTTCGACTGGGATGGCATAATGAGTTGGGTTATGGCATGACTGTTCGGGGAGGGCTTGGTGGACCTCATGCACAATAGAGGGCCGTCTCAGGGGTGTAGGCGGTTTGATGATACACAAGCGTGTGCTTTCGTGAGTGCGTATGATACTGGCAACCCAGCGGAGTTGCCTGCCGGCTACGAAACATGTTCCTCGCTTAGAACATTCGTCTTACCGTCAAACCACAATGACGTTCGTTATCTTTCGCACGCCCATGCCACGGTACCCACACAGGAGTCGAATACCTTCATTTTCAACAAAGAATGTCCCCGATAGTGGGAAGGAAAACAACAAAACCAATTCAAGTCTGAAAGCTTATTCGATAATACGCACAATAATACGCAATACACCATGATAGAACACATGAAAGGAAACATTGACTCGTTAACCAATCTGATTGGCTATATTAGAGGGGGTATTGCGATACATAGAAGCGAGATCCGAAGTTGAGCCGATGACTTTGACGCTACGCTATAGCACGAGAAAGAGAGAGAGAGAGAGAGAGAGAGAGAGAGAGAGAGAGAGAGAGAGAGAGAGAGAGAGAGAGAGAGAGAGAGAGAGAGAGAGAGAGAGAGAGAGAGAGAGAGAGAGAGAGAGAGAGAGAGAGAGAGAGAGAGAGAGGCGCTATGATGAGATGTAGAAATTCGAGCTTCAATCTCCCCGAAACGCACAAAAACCAACCACGCCACCGTGTACCGCACACACCAAGATACGGCGCGTACGAACGGTAAAATAGAGGGAAAATTTCGCTTACGACAAGCGAAGCATCGGTTCGCATCGCCCGTTCGTGTGTACTATAAACTGCGGCAAACCAAAGCCGCCCACACGTCAGTCGAATTCGACGTGCGCCTATAGCTTGCACCGTCAGAAGCAATTCGGTCAGGCGCTCCCGAAAACTCAAATCCGCCCACGTCTAAGTGCCCAGACGGCAAACATTCAGGCTTTTTCGTCCGTCCTCCCCGATTTATTTTTTTCTTTCGCCTCATCCAAAAGCGACAGAGCGTAACGCGAGTCACGAAACTCTAGCTGCTTCTTAAAAGATGCCATCGAGGTAAAAACAGAAAAAAAAAAAAGAAAAAACAGGGGCGAAAAGAAGCGCGCAAACTTCAGATCCGTGAGCGGCCGTAAAGGGAACGCAGCATATATATAAGACCGACGCTAAATAAAAACGGAGCCATCGAGGAGGCCGTAAACGTGCCTCCGTGTAACAGCGCACTCGAGGGAGCGAGACAAGATTGTATACGTATACTGCGATGCGTATATATATCTATAGCGCCGTTTCCTAAATTCATCGTTCGGGAAAAGCCAGTGCTGCGGTGGCCGAAACGTGCCCGCGTCGACGATCCTCTGCGGCAGATGCGAAACCGACATCTCTGCGGTGTCCGCGGTGCCATGCATCAGTGGCCATCGAGACGTGCCCGCAAGGGAAGGCCAAGGAAAAGGCGTTACGACATCGGCAGCGCGAAGCTGCAGAAACAAGAGTAAAAAAGAAGGGCTGATCTAGGGACGGAGAGAAATCTGTCCACGATGTGTGTTTGCAGAAGAGGAGTCGTACGATAGAAACTAGCCGGAGAGGATCGGTAGAGAAACGAATCTTCGCGCGTCTATGTATAGTCTGAGGACCGGGAGATGTGCTCTGGACGCACAGATGGCGCTCCGGTTTCGCTATGCAAATCGCCGTACACGCAACGCTAGTTCGATGCCTTGCGGTATCACGGCCTCTCGAAATAAGCGGTTCGATGAATGCGGTGTACCGGGAAGGGGGGGGGGGGGTATTTTTATAATCTCATAGCACTTTGCTTTGAAAATTTGATTTTGAGATTCAACAATTGGGGTTTAACACTTGGAGTTTAACATTTGAGGCTTAAAACAGTGCTTAACCGATGCTGCTTAAACTCCCAACCCCCTTCCCCTTTGCCCTAAGTGCCCCGAAAAACTGGGCATACAGGGATTTTGCATTCAGGGATTTCGCATTTCCACTTGCGCCGGGAAAACAGCACCAAAGGCCCGATGGTTATCGAATCTTCGGCCTCATCATGCACGGCGGCGAAACTTTTTAGCCACTCAGCCAACCAAAATCTTTTTTTTAATATGCACTCACATTCGCCGATCGCTATTTCGGGCAATTTTAACGAGGCTGTTAAAGAACAAATCACCGGTCTTTAGGACCCTCATTTGTTTAGACAAACAAATCGTTTAGACATTCTTGCGTTCTAGTCTATACAGTTTCCGAAAAAAAGAAACATGGCCGCGTATCCCCACGCTTTCCTTCAAATGTCGAAAAAACATTGGAAGGGAAGCGTGCTAAATAAAGCGTCACTAAATAAAGCGTCGAAAGTGTCACTAAATAAAGGCTTATTAAGTGACTGACGATAGCCCCCTGCCGACCCTGGCACGCAACGCCCTCTCTCTCTTCTTCCTACCCATCCCACTCTTCTCATTCCATGATGAATGCAGTCGATGTTTGTTCTATTCAATTCAATTTTCCCGCTTTCGCGCTGCTAACGCGCCATCTGCTGGGACAGCGCGCGCCTTATTCTTCATCCGTTGTTTTTTGCCCTGCTTCGAGCAGACCAGGAAGTCCATGCACGACCTTGCCTTTATCGAAGATGAAGTGGAACTACTGTTAGCGCTGCCACACAGGTAAGAACAATAGGCAGAAAAAGAAGGGGTAATTACCCGTAATTACGGTGGTGGTTCAAGGCAAGAGCGGCGTGCTTCGAAAAGTTGTTCCCTCCATTAGTCGGGCACACAGGGCTGTCACGTATGCTACTTGTGACCTAAACACTACAGGAGTGCCCTGATGAGCAGATCTCCCGCACCTGACCGTCGTACCTACAGCTTGGAAGTTATTCGCTGAAACAAGGCCCACAATTTGAGCCCTCTGTTGTTGTTGAACGAGTTTATTACACATTTTTATGCCGATATACGGCTGCTGTGAAAGAAGAACGGTAAAAGAAAAAAGAAGATAAATATTCTGCCGTTTGATTACTGGCTTCAGCCGTGACAGGCTGTAGTTCTGGCAGTGTGTCCGAGCCGGAAACCGGAGGCAGGAGCTTCTGCGTCTCTCTGCTACCTCATTCCGGACAGCATGGCTTGTGTTCTGTTCGTTTTTCGAAGTTTTGATGTCGTTCGGCGACCGCGTCTGCTTGGAGTTATTTTTACTGACATCGCTGCGACGCTAGCAACACCGCGTCTTTATGGGACTGTAGACATTCATCGCCGGAATCATTCGAGTTGTGGACGCGCCGCAATTGAACCTTTCATCCACTACCCCGTGGCGCACGGCGTGATGTTTGTTACTATCTTTGTTTTGTTGCACCGTAGTTCTTACGTAGTTTTTTTTTTTTTTTTTTTTGGCGTCGCTACCCATGCACCGCCACCGCATTTGTGTCCCGTCATTTCTTGAGGCAGGACAAACGGCGCACAACAAAGCAAATACACTCAAGACACTGTCAGGGGCGGCGAAGCATGTTGTTTCCCCCGACTAGTTAGTCCAGAACTCTTAATAAAAAAATTCGTAAAAAGGTAGTAACGGCCGTATTTACTAACTCTTTACGAACCTTACTACCCCGCGGTTTTGTACGTATATATAGGCTCTGCTAGTGCATGATTAGTTAACTGAGTGTAGGAAGTAGTGTGCAGTGATTAGGGTCGTGCTTATGGCTAGGTTATGCATGGTCAGTTAGTAAACGCATGTAGCTCAGAAGAGTGCTATCGCTAGGACTTTACAAGTGGAGGCAGTGGTGCTTACTGCCTGCTTCAGTTAGTAAGCCTGACCAGTGCTAAATTTACTACCTCCAGTTACTAAGTACATAGTGTATACTGGGACAAATAACTTGTTAGTATTCCATTAGTGAATGCCCCGACATTTTTTTTAAGAGTGAGAGGTCGGCAACCTGCGGCCCGCGGGGCAGTATTTGCCTCCAGCACGTCGTCAGAACCCCCCCCCTCCCACTTCCTATCTGAAGCAGACACGCCAGTTCTGATCTCAAGAGGGGTTAGACGGGAGACAGTAACAGAGGCTTGATCGCTTCCAGTTCCCATAGTCCCCAGATTCACACCGATAGCCCGATTATTGACAATTATTGTGAAATATTATTCTCAATTCGATGAATTTTTGTCTCTTTCCCTGCAAAGCCCCACCCTCTTTCCTGCCCCCACCCAATTCGCCGTCAGGGGCCCCGCTGCGTCGGCTCCATGCAACACGGCTTTTTACCTCAAAAGGTCGCCGACCTCTCAGTTACTCTATAGTTGCTATTTTCGAGAGACTGTAGTGCGTTCCGCCAGCCGAAATTTCACCTCGAGTGTTTTGTTTTCGCGTGTAAACACAAACATTGTACTTCCGCTCTATCAGGCTCAAGCACTGGTAGGGGTTTTCATGCGTTTATTTAACCTGTACCGTCAAAGAACCGTGCGCCGGTGACGACAACGCTACAATCACTGATATTTTAACCAATACAATGATACGAATCTCGCTTACTGGTAGAGCATGGACCGCCAAATTAGCGTTTTTCTACAGAGGGTTACGTACCACGAGATCCCACATCCTCACTATTTCCCTAGTACCGCCGAACCTCGTTATAAAGTCGTAGTATCGGAACATCAAATCAGTTTTTATACCCGGTATTCATTGTAACAGCAGTAGAGGTAAAAATCTGCTTTAGGAATCTAAAATCTGGCTCGCGCAAAAATACTTGATATATATATCATTTTTTTAGGCTTCGAATCCACTATAAACAAAGTAATCCTTCCTTTTCACAATGTTGCATTTCGACCTCAATGAACCGGAACAAGAGAACCGGAAATTACAACAGAACATAGTTCCGTGGCAAAACAGGTCTGCGTCTTTAATTATTTAATGAAGGATGTGATCTTCGTTTAGTGGCTACTCACAGCACTGAGCCGAATGAAGTTTTCCACAATGTTCCCGAACAAAAGGTCCTTTATGCTTCTGAAGTTTCGGACAACGGGTTTTTTTTTTTCTTTTCAAGTTGCTTCTCAGACTCCTGGTGAAATATTTCTTCGTTATATCCGATATCGCGCGCGGCTCTCCCGGTTTCAGCTTCGTTATAAAAGAATAAGTGTCATTGAAATAAAGCGTGACCAATTTAGTTCGCTATAGCCGATAATTCGCTATATAAGTGTTCGTTGTAACTAGGTTCAACTGCATTCGTTCACACTTCCGCGTGCAGCACTTAATGCGCACACAGGTGGCGACCCTGAGCGTCAAACACTGCAAGTTGTTATCTTCTCTCCGAAGTCCCGAGGGAGGTATACAGCCCAAGCAAACCACCCTGCGGGTTTTACGGGGGCCCCGTAAAACTGGGCCCAACGCAATAACATGTCCTGCGGATGCTGGCGAGCTGCTACAGTGGCGAAGAGGAGCCCAACGTCGCACATTCACGGCTGCAACGGATTACTTCGCTCGGATAAAAAAATACTCCTCCAGTGAAACGCAATATACGGCTGAAAAGCACACCAGAGGCCCCGCCCTTACAAGCACACCAAAATAAAATTAGAAAAAAAAAACATTGCCACCCAAAGAACATCGATGATCATTCTCACAAAAGAAAGTAGGGCCACAAAGTGTAATTTTTTTTATAATCTCCAGTCCCACCTGTTCTATAATGCATTTTTTATGAGGTTGTATGGCCACTGTCGGTGACATTCAGCCGCAATGAACCATTAAACAGTAAAAAGTACGGGCTTCCGGGCTTTTCTTGCAGTTCTTTTGCGTGATTGTCTTCTGATTGGCCCTAAAATAAATGAAGGCTTGTTCGAGCGGCGCAGATGTGATAAAACAATAGAGGAAGAAGCCGTGCAAGCGACATTGAATAGAACAACGTTGCAGCAAACGTCCGTCTCTCGTATATATATGGATGTTCCGTAGTTTACGCACTGCTCGCATACAGCAAACCTGTACTCGGTGTTCCAAACAAAACTACAATTAGGTGGTGGGAAATAGGCCGAGGTTGAATTTAGAAACGTCGCGTCTTGGCGTCACACCGCCTGTGTGGACGGCTGCGGACGGAAAGCCACTGTTCGCGCAATTAAAAGCAGTTGCGCGGCAGAGACGTAAACTGCGACCTTGGTGTGACCCCGGTAGGGCAACTAGAATCCCAGCTGTAGAAAGTACACCTTCCGTCTGGAACTGCGTTCAAAAATAGCAACGGGACTAGAAGCATCCGAGTTTTAATTGCCGAATCAGCCTCAAGACGAGGAAGTCAGAGTTCAGCGCTTGAAGAGCGCGCATAATTGCATTAACTGCAACAAAAAAGGGAGGGGGAGGTGGAGGGGAGACACCAACACACGGTGCAGATGGTAGGTAAACCCACGCTTCGCGGTTGCTTCGACTTGCGCTTGCGCGAAAGCTGCATCCCACACGCACAAAGGCCGCCAACACCCTTCCAACCGGACATTTTTTTCTCGCTCATTTTTTTCTTTATTCCTTATTGCAGCCCGTAGGCTCCCCACGCGCTTTTTTTGCGACCCGTAGATGAAGGCTCCTCCTACGCGCCTGCTTTGGTCTACGGCTTTCTCCACCCGTAAGAGGCTGCAACTTCCTGACCGTGTGTTTGAATGCGATTTTATTTGTTGTAGTCGCTCCCAGCTAGATATATATGCAGGTCGAGGATTATTTATAGCGCGCACTGCTTGCATTATGCCGCACGCGCAAGTGTTTCTCGCCGGAAGAAAGGCTGCGCATGCAGCTGCCTTCGCGGTGCCGTAAGCCGCATTGTGCGATCCGCTCAGGCAGCGAGATTTTGTGGCGTCAGGAAAAACATAACCGCGCGCCTTCCTGCGTTTATTTTTCTTTTTTCCGCTGACGGAAGTTAAAGCACAACCAATCTTCGTCGCGTGGAAAATTGCAATGTTTAGAAATGAAAGGAAACCCCCGTGCCCCGTCAATTTAGGAACGCCGTTAGAAAAAGAGGAATTCTTGAGGAAAAAAAATAAAGCGTGGGAAAAAAAATTGTGGCGTTATTTTCGCAGAATCCAAGCAAGAATTGCTTTTAACAGTACTTGTTTGGGGAAATGCAATGTTCAATTCATGCTTAAGCATTCAGCGACCGTTTCATGACGCTGCTATTTGCCTCGAGTTCTATAACGACATGTGGAAACTTCTCAGGCGATACAAAAGTGTGACTCACACACTTGTTTATCCGGCTGCGTCTTTTACTCGGCGATTCTATCTTAACACGATGCCTACGTCAGAATTTTAAACCGAAGATGCATCAAGAACTATGTGACATTCTTCACAAACATATGTTGGGTGAGTGACCGCTAGATAACTACCAGTTTTCATCACTTTAAGAGCAGACATGTTTATACTTATTTTCGCCGTTAAACAAGCATTGTATTGCACATAGTACATTCATTGCCTTGATTCGCTTAAACAGCCCCAATATGAATCTGATGGGGTTACTGTTCTTAAAGAGTAAAAACAAGTTTCCGCGGCACTCCAGGGATTTCCGGAAGAGCCCGGAAGCGGAGCTCTCGAGCTGTGCGTGGGTAAAACCTTAATTGCAACCATTACTTTTGTACAAGTATACGCACGCGCAGTACAGAGAGAGAGAGAGATGAAACGTTTATTTGAAATGAAAGGTCTTGATTGGGCTAGGGTAGGTTCCCTCCTTCCAGGGCCCCTGTTTCCTCTGGCCCAGTCTTCGCCGTGAAGATCAGATACTTCTGAAGCCCAGGGTCGGAGCTGGCCAGAGCTGCCTCCCATAGCTCATATAACTCGGTGTTAGTGTTTACTGAGGGCCACGACAGCCCCAGGATGCATGGAATAGAGTGGATGTTTCACCGCACTTGTTACATGCACTTGAGAATTTCTCGGAGAACATCTTCGATAATCTGAGGATGTTGGGATGTGCTCGTCTGTACTTGTCTGAGAGACTGATGCTCTGCAGCTATTAAGCTTTTATATGGTGGAGGAAAGAGAGCTCTGGCTTTTCTTTGAATGTTGAGTCGCTCACCGAAGGTATTGGGGAGAGGGGTGAGTAAGCTAGCACTACTGGCTCAGCGGTCAGTAAGTTCTCGCGCAGCTTGGTCTGCTCTCTCATTGCCTTCAAGCTCCTCATGTCCCGGTGTCCAAATGATGTTTTGGAGGGCAGTACACTTAATCAGCCCTCTCACTCAACCGTTTATTTTCGGCACCGAGGCTGAAGGACGACAAACACGCACTAAATTTACCCTCCTTATAAGCGGTCTTACATTTGATCCTTCAACCTCTAAGTGCTGTAGTATTTAAAGCAATTGCACAAGCATTGACCGAGAAGTGCTCGGTTAGGGTGCTCAAATTGAATGGATGTTGTAGCAGAAACACTCGGAACGGCTGAGGAAGCGCCCACGAAGATGTATGCACTACACGCACCGTGCTTTCAGTATAACGCTAGCCACATTCGCAAACACAAGGAAAATGGGGCGATTTCTTTTTGGCCGCTTCTGATTCAACAGCAAAAATATTTCTAAAGCTAATAAAATATGTAAAGTGCAGCTAATGCCAATTTTCTCAAGCTCGCAAATATTACTCTCTGCTCCCCATGGTTAGAAAAACGAACAATGGCGAGAAAAAGAAAAGAAAATAAGGCGTTGCTTTAATTTTGGAAATGCGTGGGTTAAACAGCCAAGCAAACTCGCAAGTATGGCTTATGGGAGGTTCAATATTATGCGCTTAGGCAACTGTCTCTACTTGAACAGATATCAGAAGAGGTCGAGACCGAAGGAATGCACGGACGAGAAAATTTGGCGTCTTTATCGATAACTGATAAAATTTAGTGGACTTGCGGAGAAAAGCAGAGATTGCAACTATACTGTTGCAAATTGCGAAAAGTCAAAGGAAAAAAGACACGAACTGAACCTGCCCAAACAAGACGCCCGGTTGAACCATGTGTAAGGTCGTATTGGGCTCGTCTAGGCGGGTTTAAATATTCTCTTGTTTTTATTAGTATACAGAAGTGTGGAATACACTTCCAGAGTATGCTGTTGCAGGTTTGAGTGTTACAGAATCCGAGTGCTGGCTAGAATTCTATTACCGGCAAAACAAAACCCGATGGCTTCCTCGTTATTGTCTGTGGTTTCCTTGTTTTGCATTTCTCCGTGTAATGATCCTCAAGTGGGGTTACAGTACAAACACCAAATAAAAAAAAATAGGAATGAACATACGGGGGGTGGGGGTGGAAGAATTAGGAAGTGTCGTGCAGGAGATTGCCGTTCTCCCCAGGGTGAAATGGATTGGCATAACGGGAATCGACGACCAGAAGGGAATCGCTGCTTCTTGTGTGTATACCCTCGCACGATGAACTCTACCCCGTCATGATAATTTTAAAATGAGTACAAATGGGGCCCGTTCATTTGCTGTTACGGGAAACAGAGCTTTGAGAGAAAACATTTCTCTCTCTGCCTAGTACCTTTAAATTAGGTGCATAAAGCATATGGGTAACCTCCTCTCATCCAGCATTCTTCGAGCGAACTAGATGAAATCGTCTCTTACTATGCGCGGGTCGAACGACGTAATATATACCAGTGCCCAAGTACGCTTAGCGTGCCACGGGAATCCTTATAATACAATTTAACAATTTGGGAAGTCGCACGATGTGTAGTATATTGCGCTTTAACCCCCCCCCCCCCCATGCTGCGCCCCCGCGCGCTGTACCGCTTTGTTGGTTCAACCAGCACCAAGAAAATTACTTCGAGGCTTTGAGCACTCAACGTTTATGCTTGTCGCGTGATGCTGCGTAATTAACGAGCGCATAGTTCGGTCAACGCTGCTCAATGCGTGTCCCCCACGGTGTAGAATAACTATTCTTACACCGCGGTGTCCCCTAACGCGGACACGTCGTACAGCAGCAGGAACATCGACACTTTAGTGTTATCTATGTATAGCCCCTGGCCTTTGCGATGCGCGGAGTTCGATAACGCCGCGCATCCATTGCACGCAAGATTACATTGTCTACTCGCGATCTGTGCTGCCTCTGCACGATTAAATGCTCCCACGTTAGGCCCTTGTAAAGTTTCCATACGGCGCGGGCCTTGGCACAACAAGCTTAAACCGTGTACACTTTCAGCTCCCATAACAGAAGCCTAACGTAGTTTATTTGTATCTGAACACCGATAATGGCGGCGAAATTTCAACAATTTATAATCCTGAGAGAGCTTGATGAATCATATTTGCCTATTAACCCGTTTTACGCGATCATTTTATTGATCTTTTCTTCATTTTTGGCGTTCATTACCGGGATGTTCATTTCTGTTGCCAACGGAGCTCGATCGAAATTTCGTATACAATTCGACAGCGGAGCCCGCTTTCAATGCGGACCAGATACGCACGCGCTGGGGCCGTTATGTGGGGCGATCAAGTGACCTCGAAAGAGAAACCGTGCGACGACCATCGCCGGGCCCAACTTGCCTCAGGGCGATATCAGTGAAACGTTACGAGGGGGCGTGGACGCGATAGTAGAGCGAGCGTCGACGTCTCACTGATGGATCGCGGTGTGAAAGTGGCCCCGAGATAACGAAACGGACAGGCATCACTTGGCGGTGAAAAAAGCGACCCGCACTATAACTACGCACTGCGATACAAGAGGTGCAAAGACACGCCTCCAATGCGAGACGTGGGAAAAGAGACAGCTGCGTTTTCTCGACACCGTGGCACACTCGACAGCTGTCAGCGCTCGTTTTAACAATTAAGGGCGTCGAATCAGTCTTGTGCACGCCAGGGACCCTTACCGAACCCAATTAATAACGCTCACAAAACCAATCAACCGGTCCTAATGGCAGGGGCGTGCGTCTGCGAAGCGAAGCGTTCCGCGTTAACGTGTTCCTTCTTTCCGCAGACGACACGTTTTAGCAGACGAAATGTCTGTTGCGCGTAGCTTTACCGCAGCAGACGACCGATATATGCATGCGTAAAAGGCGGAGTTTAAAACCACTCACTGGTTCCGAGAAGCGATCCGAGTTTTTTGAACAGCACTTTCATGCCGCTTCGAACGCCGGCCGTTGGTAGGACGACAGTCGTCCCTCGAATTCGTCCGGTCTTCAGCGTGACCCGGGTTCTCCGAGGTGTAAAAGAACTCCTCTTTCCGGCGCTTTAACGCACGTGCCAGCACGTCCTCCGCGGTTACATGACTTCACACCGAGCACAGAACGACCCGCCAGTTGCCAGGCGCCACTTGTTCAGTACACGAACGCCCCGCGCACTGGACACACACACAAACCGCCTCGGAGAACGCGAGCGCCCGCGCGGCAAAAGCCGGTTTTGACGAGGCGGCAAACAACAAAAGATACCTTGCCGCCAGGTGTACGCCGGATGTGACGTCGCGGGCCCCGTCCACTGCACGCAGCGGAGGGGGAGATGGGATCGCCATTATTGCGCTTCATCGGCTGCTTCCGCCTTTTGCGCTTCTTTCTGTTGCTTCTTCGGTCTTGGGGTGGAGTGCGCGCGCTAGGAACATCTACATACGGCGGTACGAAACGCGTTCAAATCGCCTCGCCGCGTACGCCGCTGCTCTGCAGAGAACGCTCTGATTTTCTTTCTGTCGAGTCGCGCGCGCGTGCCCTCTTTGCAAGCAGCGACATAGTTACCAGCTTGTTGGTTTCTCCTCCGCATTTGCGTAGCGAGTTTAATGCCTCTCGATGCCCGCGCAGATTGAAGGTGCGCGAGCGAGCGTCACCACCAAAGTAAATGCGAAGAGACGGAAGAAAACGGGGTTTGTCGGCGTCGCGCGATGGGCGGCGTTCACACAACGGGAATGCGAAAAATACGCGTTTGAAAATGGTCTCATAATAACACACGCGAACACTAGATGACAAAAGTGGGAGCAAATCATAGCTGCGGCCCTGTCGCTTGGCAGTGGTGTTGACGCGAAACGCGGAGAGAGAGAGAGAGAGAGAGAGAGAGAGAGAGAGAGAGAGAGAGAGAGAGAGAGAGAGAGAGAGAGAGAGAGAGAGAGCGCTCGATTTCTTCGCCCTTTCCAACGTCCAGTTTCCAGCGGGGAAGCCGCCGAACCCGGGACGGTAGCTTTCGCGCGGTGACGTAATGCTGCAAGAATCTTGGGCGGCCGCGCGTCCGGACTGCACTCGCGATTTACCCAACTGATCCGAGCGCCGTTGAGTGGTTGATTCAGGCAATAACGGAATCCTGTCATTGTGTAGTGACACGCGCGCCTCCTGAAGTAGCTCGGGTCACTGCGTAAAGTTTCGGAGCGTACGTGCCCTTCCTGGCTGCGGCTAAAGCGTCGGGCTGCTGACCCGAGGACCAGGGTTTGATCCCGGCCGCGGCGGCCGCTGTTTAGATGGAGGCGAAAAGCAAAAACGCCCGTTTGTCGAGATTTGGGCGCACGTTAAAGATCCCCGGGTGGTCCGAATTAATCCGGAGCCCTCCACTACGACGCGCATCATAGCCAAGGGGAAGCTTCAGCACGCAGTGCCGCGAAACTTGAATCTTTTGTTCCTATCCTGGCTGGGTGGACAAAAAACACAACCGGTGACCTGTCACCCCGCCCCGAGAGCTCACACATCCAAAGGTCACTTTCGGAACGCCCCTGGTTGATAGCCTTGAGATACGGCGTTATTCGTTTGGGGAACTTACTTCTGAACGCCAGCTAATCCGTGACAAAGGAACGCTGCGCTTCCGGGCACGGGCACAGACGGTGAGCCGCTGCACTCGTGAACGCGCAAATAATCATAAAAAAGCACGCCAGACGAAGGAGCAACGAAAAGAGAGAGCAAATAAATGTGTTTATTTCTCAAAACAATGGAGCGACAAGCGGGGTTGAATGACCTTATGACGGCTGTCTCTGAACAGACACAGTTGCAGTGACCCTGAATACAGCCCGCCGCGGTGGATCAGTGGCTAGGGTGTTGTGCAGCTGAGCCCGAGGACGTGGGTTCGATTCTAGGCCGCGGCGGCCACTTTTCTGACGGAGGCGAAAAGTGGAACGACTTCGTCGCACGTTTAAGATCCCCAACCGGTCAAAATCAATCCAGAGCCTTTCACTACGGCTCGTCTCATCCCTTGTGGAGCGTTGGCGCGTTAAACCTCGTAATCAATCGACCCTGAATACAACTCTCTCGTGACAATAAACGGCTATAAAAACACACAGGTAGGTGCTTATTTTGTTGTTTTTTACGCTTGTGAGGGCATGTCAGTGCATAGGGGTGTACAATTGCTATACCTGAAGAAATTCGCAGGCAAGGAAATTTGGGAGCACTAATGGGCAACAATTCTGCTTGTATCTTACACAGATTTATTCAGTTTCAAATTGACACTGCCATTTTGAAATACTCGCCAGATGCCACTATTATCCGGCAGGTCGTCATTCCACCTGCCGGACCATGGAGGCACCGCAGAGCCCCCAGCGTTGTCGGGATGACGAGTTTTATTCAACGCCGTAAAGTTAGTGTTGCGGTGACTGTATTCAGCAGCTACACGAATGTAATCAGCGTACGAACACGGACGTAAATGTGCGATTTACTCGAAACATAATCCTTCTGCCGCGATCTTTCAGAGCACGTTGATCATTGCCACCACATCACCATTATCGCCGTCGTTGAGATCAACATCATTATCTGTTTGTTATCCATCTGCCGCGGAAAGTACGGTGTCTTCAGACTAAATAAGCCGCCTTTCTCCCGGGCCTACCAAATCAAATCCTCGGAAAGGAGTGTAACGTACCAACAGGCGAAATCAGCAGACCATTGCCTCATCTCCTACTTAGGTCTCCCTTTCCCTCTCCTGCCTTTCCTCCCCTTCAACATCGTGTCTTTTCACTAATTCAACTGTTGCTCTGCAATTGGCCGCTGACAAGCACATTTCCTTACAATCTCGCTGAGTCGCTACTCTAGTGCTAGCTACTAGCAGCCTATCAGGTGTGTTCTCAATGCTTTTGAGCTGACGAAATCCTTCGTTGCTTCAAGTATGCTTCTCAAGACCCCGTGTTCCCGCTCCTGTCTGAACTGTACGAAAAAGTGTTCACTGTACTTGAGTAAACCTTGGTGTCGGGATAGTTGGTGGAACATCGCTTGAAAGGGCGCAAGGGTATTTTCACAGAAACGTCCTGTTTCGTCACGACAAAGTGCACGTTTTTTTCTGTGTCTGTTTCTGTGAAAAGCCCCTAGCGCAGCAACTATTTCAGATTGATTCATCGTACATTTTCTCTCGCAGAAACGAGATCCGGTCTCGATATAAAATATGGATAACACTCAGCTCTGCGTCCCTATTTTGTATACTATAGCCCAAGAGCCACGTACATCACTGGTAAGAAGTCAAAACAACCTAAACACCGCACATGCTACCTGAGCTGGCATACACACGAACGGTACTTCCAATCGTTTCGTCGATCCTTCGGGCGTGATAAATTGGCACTGACCTGCTGCTGTTGCTTCCATGGCGTATCCTGCACACGGCGATCGTCGTCATATATCCAGCGTTCGCGAGGGACGAACGAGGCGATCCGCAGCCGATGGCGTCGTCTGCGAATGCGTATTCATTCGGGCCGTTTCCTCGTGCGCACGGCTGGCTGAGCGCGCGTTTACCTGGAATACCTGCCAGCCGATTCATCGCGACTCGAGCGCCCCCCATCGCCCTCCCTCCGCACCTGTGAAAGAAAGGTGTGAGCTACGGAGGCCTGCTGCGGGGGTGTTTCCCGCTCCGCTAGCAAAATCGAGAAAAACGAAACAGAAAAAAAATTAATGAAAAGAAGGCGGTGGCGGGGATATCCGGTACGGCTCGCCTGCTGTGTATCTCGGGATTATGCCGACGCGCAGAAAAACAAAAACAGTCATGAGCCGTTCCACTCTGCATGTGAAGGTAAGTGACCAGCGAAGCCTTTAGCATACGACGTTGAGGTGATCACATAATTTATGTGATATATGTGAGCCAATTTTACTTCTCTTGAGCGTTGACGGTGGCTTTCTCTAAGAAATACATACATGCAGTTGAACCTCGCTATAACGAATATGGCTATAGAGAACTACATACGAACTTTGGTTGATAACGCTTCATTTCCGTGACACGTTTTCTTTTTATAACGAAACCAAAACCGCGAGAGCCGCGCGCTATATCGGCTATAACGAAGAAATCTTTGGTTCGCGACGAAAAAGCCTCCAGACGAAGATCACACCCTTCTTCAAAGAAATAAGAAAGGAGGCCTGTTCTGTCCAACGAATTTTGTTCTGTTATAATTTTCCGCTCTGATGATCCGACCCATTTAGTTTGGAATGCCACAAGGACACAGGTAAGGATTACCTCGCTCGTAGTGGGTTCGAAGCCTAGAATAGCGCGTTTTTGTATCTAGGATTTGCACGAGCCAGATTGCCGACTTGTTAGAGGCGATTTTTACATCTACGTTTACAACGAATATCGCATATAGCGAATTAATGTACGGCCGCGATATTGCTTCGTTACAACGAGGTTAGACTATATATTTACGCTTATATATTTACTCTAATGATATCTAAATTGCTGTCTATTGAAAAACTAGACAGCTCAAAATGCATGTTTGCAATTCATGACACGTGAGGCTTGAGGTATAAGCTACGTTTTGACCTTGCGAATGAGGCCTATTATTAGCTAATGTATTATCAAGACCCACACCCAAGTGATGAGACATATAATAAGCTTCAGGTTCAAATCATGCTTTGAATGGCGTGCACATTTGCTGGTGAACGCGTGCTGAAATTGCACATACGCCGGGACGTTCATTTTCGAACGCCTCATGCTACAGAATGCCTCGCGCTTCAAAGACACGTGACTTTTGTTCGCAGACATCAAAATACACGGAACCCTAGCCATAAAGCTTTGCTTAAAATGGAGGGAATGGGGCACGGTAATGTTGTAAATGTTGAGTAGTATAAATGGCGGCTTAATTTAAAAGTACGCAACGGGCAAGGGTGAACGAATCAATTTATAGAAAGCGAGGAGGAATGAGATGCCGCGAGTGGGCGAAGAAGCATCACGCTGCGCCTGTGGCATTTTTTCAATTATTCTGTCATAAGGCCTCATTCTTTCGTTTCTTCTTTTGAGGTTTTGAAGGAGGAGAGAGGGAAAAGGGCCCGAAACTGTCTGACGTTGCTGTGTCGACACCCCCTCATTCCTTTCTCGCCTTTTAACACCTTTAGATGCGAAGCATCTCATGCTCGGGGCTGTGTCCCTCCCTCCCTCGTTGTCGTTGTCCGCCGTCCGCACTCTATTGCGCATGCGCGTCTCTTCAGCCCCGTCAGCGTTTCGGCTGACGTCGGCGCAGTCCACTATAAAAAGAAATAGTTAGGCGGCACCCGGTTTCGTTCCCACGACTCTCTGGCCGCAACGGGAGGTACGTGGCACTCTTCCCACTGTGCTACAAACCGAGACGGGAGCATGTGCTTCGAACGCGCCTTATGTCCTTCACTCATTAAAACTACGTCATGAAGCTACTGATACAACGAAGGCATGCAAAGTTGAACGTCAACGGAAACGACGAAATGAAAACTAATGGGAACTTCAGTCGACCTCATGGCTGCTTCGCCTACTACTCAGGGTTCCCCTACGGGAAGATGGGGTAATTTTTTAGTGCATTGTTTGCGCACTTTGAAACGCGTAGATTGCAGACATGAGGTCATTTGTTTTTGTATCGGATAAAGCGAGTTTATAAGAATCCTCTCTTCTCCCCTCCTCCCTATCTCGCTGTCTTTCCCACTCTCTAGGATACAGGACACGAAGTTTTTTTTCGCTATCTGGAATTATTGGAATCGCGCGCAATTTATTTAATATATTTTCTTCCTCGACATATAGCTGAAAACGATGGGGTGGGCTATGATGGTGAATCCCGCTTAAAATATGAAAACGCCGCCGGGAGGAAACAAGAAAAAGTTCCTCGGGGCTTTCAGGCCCTCTTAGGTCCTCTTAAGGCGACAGCATTACCGCTTCCCCTGGTAATACTTATCAAGTACAGTAGACTCGCGATTGATCAATCTCGAAGGGACCCCAGGATTTTGTTTGAATTATCATAAGTTTGAATTATCAGAAGTCCTCGTAAACATGACTTGTGGCAACGTATCAACTTGTGTTGTAACAAAACATTCGCATATATTTAATAATGCAACATTCACGTACAATACTGAAGTTCTATTCCCCATTTGAAAGAAAAAAAATACAAATGGATGAATGCTTTGTCTTTGCATGAGAGTTCAAAACAAAGTTTTCGATGCCAGAAAGGGCAGCGAGTTCACTGCACTGGTCAAGAACTTGCCAATTCCAGCAATGTGCTCAAAGGACGCAAATGTGCTGCTACGAGTGGCAAATTCCGCAGATATTTTCCGGCAAGGACAACCAAAAAAGTACGAATTAACCGAATTTACGCAATGGAGCAGTTTGAATTAAGCGGCTCTAAAATACATTGAAGAAAGTACATAGCGGGCCAACCAAAATTTTGAAATTTGTTCGAATTAACCGAAAGTTTGAATTATCCGAGTTTTGAATTATCGCGGGTCTCCTGTGCTCCTTTGCTGCAACACCATGCTCGCGTCTATTTCCTCGCTTTCGTTTCTTCGTTTTTTGGCGCCACGTCACTATGCGACTTCTCCAGAGTCAGTTTTCTCCACGGTGGCTGGCGGGCACCTATTCCACTCACGTCCGTCACGTTCACCTGTTACGCGATATGACGTCAGCGCTAGCTAGAGGTAACGCGTGTTCCGCCTCTGGCAATGTGTCGGGTAACGCGGTACTGACGTACTCGCCTCCAACTCTGGAGACTCGGATTCTACTCGCATACGAAGTCCAACGCGTCCAGTTTTCTTTCCAAACCAACTGGTTTACTTTATCAAAATTACTCTGCATACGCACTCTGGCACGAATTGCGACATTGTTGTATGCGTTTTTTTTTTTTATCCTTTAGAGGAGCGGCAATTTTCTGCACCGGGCGACAACGCCGCCTTTTCGCACAAGGGTGCACTATCGCCTCAAAGGGACAGACAACCCATTTTTGAGGAGTGCATGTCGTCTAGTTCTAATGAAAGCGAGCGTTTTATATATTGAGGTAACCGCAATACATTTCTAAATAAACGGACGGACATAATTATAGTTTCGCACTCAAATTTCTGAAGTCTGTAAGGTGGCGACCCGTAGTGTCCAAACGTGGCACTTCGCGTAAGTGTCCCAACAAACTCCGTCGATTTCAACGCGTGACTCAAAAACCGCATGAAGGAATAGCAAAGGTTACACATTACTGTTGTTTTAGCCGGGAACATTTTTTTTAAATACCTCTTTCAATCTTACGTGAAGTTAAAAGTGTGTTGCCGCACGGCCCATGGTCACGGTTGCCAGCATTCGTTTTCGCGGGACACGTATGACTGGTAGATCTAAAAATTGCGACTTCAAAACTTTTAGGGCGATATTAGCTGAACCGTTTCGGGTTAGGCGGTTTTAAGTAATGCCCTTTCATTTGGAATAAAGGAAATATACTCGACAAAGATCGTTCGTCTCTGTCCCTTTGAGGGGGCATGAAGCAAAATACAAATTTCGTTCATTAAAAAACTGATTTGTACGGATAAACTTGATACCAATTTTAGCGCAAACTTCAGACAAATAATCGAGATAACAAGGAAAGCCGCTGGAGCAGTGGCTAGTCCCAAGTCACTTTCCGCCGACCTGGCTATGACGTCATGTAATATTGTTTGTGCGATTGGCTGCCACCGACCGAAGTCACTGGGAAGAAACATGACTGGACGATTGTAGTGGGGCCTCTAGTTCCATTCGATCGTATACCACCTGAATGCCAACATGCACCTAACAGATTGATAACTATATTTTTAGTGTTGGACTCTATTACACCACTCCTTCCCATATTCCGAAACTGTAGGGCGAAATTTAAAAGTGTTGTCAATATTTCTTGCGGTTTTTAAACACGAAAGTGTTTTATTCCGGGATACACGAATGTTTCACTGACGTCATATCCCTCACGGAAATGACGCCAGTACAACGAAGAAAGCGACCTGTAAAGGGTTCACCCCTGCACACGTGGTCTTCTTGAGGGGAAGCAACCTTCAACTAAAGAGTACGTCATACTTAGGGTTGTTCGTTTCGGGTTTTATATTTTAACGCGAAAGTGTTTTATGCCGGGATAGACCAAGATATCACTGACGTCATATCCGTCACGGAAATGACGCCAGTGCACCTTTGCCGAAGTGACCCGCCAGCAGTACGCCACTAGCCAAACACACCCGCAAGACAGCCCCCAACCCGCAAATCATGCTCAGCTGCAGATTTCGCTGCACGTTTCACTTTCGTGTTTTACTGATTCCTATGGCTGTCGAATCAACCACAGTTCTTTTTTGTTTAAAACTCTTTCATTGCCGGGCTAGAGCTGAGAGGGTTACCAACAGCTAATTATTTCAAACTGAAACAGGTTGCATTTTGGCTTCATAGCTTATTTAAAGAATGAAACGGGCTGTACCTTATTTATACTCCACAATTAGAAAAAGCCGCGGAGGGGTCATCGCCCAGCTACACAAAATGTGGGGTGTTTCCGTTACGGCTGGGGCGGCACGCTTCTACCCGACGGGAATTCTGCTTAATAAACGAGTATGTGAGGTTTATTAATTGGGACAGGTAGAGAGTCTCGGCGGTAACTTTAGGTCTACATAACTATGCTTTGTCTCAGGTGAATGCGGAATATTCTTGAAAATGAACAAATAATCTGCGCAGCTTGCATATTATCTGGTGCGCAAAACCATCCCATCATTTATCTTAGCCGCACGTAGCCTCCTTCGGAGTTGCAATTTATCCCATCGTTTATCTTAATCGCAAGACACATTGGAGACAACATGCGTGTTATCCGTGCACGGCGAGTTGTGAGAACCGCGCAGGTTAAATAAATCCCCAGAAAAGCTATTTGTGTGTGCGGCCGCGTGAAAACAAAATGGAGACAACCGTCCTCTCGTACGCATTGTCCATCGTTCCCCCACACATGGAAACACACGCGTGCTCCCACTTCAAGAAGCTCGTCTATAGTTCCGCATATCAGCTCCACGTAGAACACAAGCACAGGATAGTAGCGTCAAACTTACTCCCTCACCCCCCCCCCTTTCCCATCTCTATCGCTTTCTTGCTGTCTTATTCTTCCTAATGGCGCCTACTGCGTTTTAAATGAAAAAAAGCCATTGTACTTTTAAAAACTGCGCGCAGACTGGAGATATCAGGTTCTCCCAAATTAAAGAGGCGCCGCCATAAAGTTTCATTGCAATCCTGCTCCAGCATCATCTTCCTCATTCGTTCCTTCAGTCATACGATCTTGCCTATGCGGCTTTTCCCTTTCTTTCTTTCTTTCTTTCTTTCTTTCTTTCTTTCTTTCTTTCTTTCTTTCTTTCTTCCCATTTCTCTTTCTTTCTTTCTTTCTTTCTTTCTTTCTTTCTTTCTTCCTGTCTTTCTTCCTTTCTTTCTGTGTTTCTTCCTTTCTTCCTCCAATCCTTCCTCCTTTCCTTCATTCCTTTCTTCCTTCCTTTCTTCCTTCCTTCATTTCTTCCTTTCTTTATTTCTTTCTTTCTTTCTTCCTGTCTTTCTTCCTTTCTTTCTGTCTTTCTTCCTTCCTCCCTCCCTTCTTTCCTCCTTTCCTTCCTTCCTTCCTTTCTTTCTTCCTTGATTTCTTTCTTCCTGTCTTTCTTCCTTTCTTCCTTTCTTCCTTCCTATCTTTCTTTCTTTCTTTCTCCCTTCCTTCTTTCTTTCTTTCTTCCTTCCTTTTTTCTTCCTTCCTTCCTATCTTTCTTTCTTTGTTTCTTCCTTCCTTCCTTCCTTCCTTCCTTCCTTCCTTCCTTCCTTTCTTTCTTCGTTCCTTTCTTTCTTTCTTTCTTCCTGTCTTTCATCCTTTCTTTCTTTCTTCCCTCCCAACTTTGTTTCTTCGTTTCTTCTTTCCTTTCTTCTTTTCTTTCTTCCTTTCTTTCTTTCTTTCTTTTACGAGTCCTTTTTGCTCTCTCACCACTGATAGTCGCCATAGCGTATTGGTCCTTATTTATTTAACGGGGTCGCCCAGAGCAGCCACCTCCTCGCTTACACCAGGTGCCGGAACTGGAGGAGGGAAAGCCACCTTGCGAGGAAATGGGAAGGGGGAGGGGGGGGGGTTACCCTGGTAAGGGGAGCTCCAGGGACGCCCAAAGGGCCAGAACGTCTGGTGTGAGTCCGCGTCCCCGAAGAAAGGAGCGCGGGCCCGCGCTCACATTCGCGGGCCACCGTGGCCAGCTGACGGCACGCGTATATTGTCCACGAGGCGGGTGCTGGAGTCAGCGCTCGCGGTCCACGCGCCCGCCGGCATCAATCGCGCCCATATGGCCCACCAAGAGAGAGGGAAAGAATAAAGTGCGCTAGGAGTGAAGAGCAGCGGGGAGAAAATAATGCTGCAAGGAAACACAATACTCGCCGGAGCGGAAGAGAGGAAGCAAAATCGCAGCTTTTGCGGGATGAAAAGAAATGACGGGCTGGAAAAATAGAAAGCGTTGTCGGGCGCTGAGTGTCTACGTTGCAACTTCGAGGTATGGATATAAAGCGAAGCAATAGGGACTAGGGAAAAAGGAAGCGGCTAGGTTTCAGGCCCCTAGCTGCCGCTGGCTGCGCGAAAAGAGGCCGCCCCGGAGGGTATCCATTCCTACCTGAGGTGTGTACTCAAATCAGGGTAAGCAGTGGCGTTTACTGGCAATGGTCATGGGCCCTATTCTCGACGCCGTAAATTCACAGTGAACTGCGAATTCGCCGGAAGCTTCGCCTGATTGGTTTTCACTTTAGGTCACGTTATTTCGGTAGGGTGTGCTTTCTTGATTTTGACGTTACATGCCGTTTACTGCCACTAGTTCTAAAATATGCCTTGTTTCTCTTTACTGAAAGCGCATAATTCTTGGCCGGCAATGCAAAACTAGACGAAATGCAGCGGACACGACAACGCAGGCCTGTCTTCGCTATTCAACAACAATACGGCTTGTATGTCACGCCCTCTCTGTGATTGGCTGTGATGATGTGACGTAGTATAAACAGTTGGCGAAACGCTGACGTCACACATTGGCAAATTCAGCGTGCCTAAAAGTGGCATGATGCTATGTGACAGCTTGCAAATGGCGGCTACCGTTGCCGTAAAATAGGGCCATAAAATTTCACCAGCATTCGTCGCCGTGAAATTAGCGTGAATTTGCATCAGGTGCAGTTGTGCACGATGCGCGGTTGAAAACTGTTTTCTAGCGAAAGAGTTAATAGTTTTGACCGTTTGCAAGCCAGCGATAACGAAAAATTACGTCTCGTATTTTGTTTGTATGTTTGGCAAAAAATAGCAATTATTTGTTTGGCGTAATAGTAACATAAGAGGGCAGTACAAGCGTCTCCATTACAAAGAACCCGACACATGGCATTTGTCCCCACTCCCCGTAGTAGTAGGCTGGAGGGTGACATGATCGAATTCGAAAAAAAAAAAAACCATGAAAAGTGACTGTTTTATTCATTACTTCGCTGATTGAATTCGAGCTTGACGAATAAGTGAATCGGCGGCATCGGTACGCTCCGCCGTTATCGGGCGTATTGTTTCGCTGCCCTTACCGCGGTCATACGACCGATGGTCACGGCCGTCTTTTTCTGTGATCACGCCATAAACTTGTAACATAGAAGCAGGGAGGGGATAACGCAACGAAACTTGCATTGAAGCATAGAACTCAACTCAGTTCTAAAAGCGATTGAAATAAATAAATAGATACGGTAAAAAAGATTGTACGATGTTCTTTAGGTCAACACCCGCCTTTCGCTCGCTTTTGGATCAATGTTACTTGGTCGCCTTATGGTGTTGACGCCAATTTTAACCTGAAGAAATGTGTTTCTCTTGCCAACCTAAGCTGCCATCCTAATTTTTTTAATATATGCCAAGTGTTTCTATATCCTTTACGCGCAATGTTTGATAGCTTTTTTTTTGCGATCTTCATAAGCTAAGCGACAAATTACACTGTATGTCACCATAGCTATACGTGTGGCACGTCACGGATTGCTTGAGTACACAAACAAACGCGGCGAATTCACCGTGAATTTATGCAGCCGAGAATAGCTCCCCCAGCCAAATCTATCTGCCGAAATGAATTGCTGGGAGGACATCTTTTTAGTGGCAGTATAATCAGTCTGATAGCCAAGTATGAAGTACTTAGCGCCTTTAATTAAATAACACCACAAAACACAACGTATTCCCATGAAGCGCTGTACACTGAGCCCCTTCAATGTCGACTTCACAGCTACACACAAACGCATTGCTGAAAAAGCGTTTCTAAGGTAAATATCAGATGTCTAACATCAAAGTACGATGCCCATAGAGCTCCTTATGAAGTACTTTCCTAACACCCCTTATGAAGCGTTATACTACACCTTTGAAGTCGGCTTGCATGACTACATTACACACATTTATTGCTGGGAACACATTTTGTGAGGAAAAATGAGATAATGTAGGGCCTATCGGGTCTTTTATTACCAGCAGGGTGTCGAACCGGAACCGGAACCGAACCGAAAACCGGAACCGAACCCGAATTTTTGCCCGGAACTGGAACTGAACCGGAACCGTATTTTTTCCGCCATTTTGGAACTGAACCTGAACCGGAACGAATCGAAGGAACCGTTCCGAACCAGTTCCGGGGCTTCAAAAATGTGATTTCTAGTTTTCCAGTTCGGTACCCTACCTTGCGTCTGAAGATATTTTGCCACTCCCCAGACACAACCATGAAATATTTTGCGTAGTCTGCAGTTCCCAAGGCCCATCATGTTCTCTTCTAATTATTTCCCTCAATTTAATGTAAAGTTGTCCGTATATGCTATCAGTTTGCGTTAGGCACTGCCCATCTATCCCAATTATCTTTTACGTTTAGAATAACTTAAGTTATAACGCATATTACGAGGCAACATATCATGGAATATTCTTCATGGTTTCTCTACATGGTGTTTAAAATCGCGTAAAGTTTTTAATGTCTTGTTAATTCGCATGCATCCGTGTCCGCTTGTGAAGGCCTTCAGGGACACCATCAACAATACATCCATATCTTCCACTTATAGTTTGAATGGGCAGTTATATACAAACAGCACTGAGACACAAACACTCGCAGTTCTCAAAATTAACGTAACTTTTCTTGTATTCAGTGCCGTTGTGTCTTTTGGTTACTGCTCTAAGAGAACATGAGATTTAAAAAATGGGGAATCCTAATTTCCACTTTTAAAGTATATTTGATAGCATTTTTATGTTATCTCGAATTATTAACCTTCAACTTAAGAGGTAAATGGATTGAAGTCGATTAGTGCGGGTTAGTGGGTAGACTCGCCAGACCCCCTCGCCACATCGCCTCGCCACACCCCCTGTTTCCTGGACCACGTGTGGCTTTCGTCACGAAGTGGATCCTTTAAAAAAACGCTCCGTCCACCTCAGCATCACTTGGCAGCGGAGGCAGAGAACAGAACGGTCGCCTGATAGTCGCCTTCCTATTTCACAGGTTTGAATATTCTGCAGTAATCTTTGTTCGCTTACTCAGTGACTTTTTCTGTTGCCTCTGGTGCCAACCACACTGTGTCATTGCTATTGTGTGCCCTTGTGTATAATCCCGCATTGCTTTGGTCATGAAAACTGACATTGCTGACCTAAGACGCGAGATCGCTGATCTTAAGCGTGAATTTCGAAAAGAAGTAAGGGAAATGCAGAACAGCTACGAGGAAATTAAAAAAGAATATGAAACCACTAGGAAAGAAAATGTAGAAATGCGAAAAAGCTGCGAATTCTTCAACAAAAGCTACGAGGAAATGAAAGACGAATGTGAAACTACAAGAAAAGAAAACGCAGCTTTGAAAGTTTCAAGCTCGACGTTGTCATGATAACGGAAACCTGGCATGAACGTGATCAAAGAACCGACTCGTATGGGCCGTCTTTCCCAAAGTCTTATTGATGTATTTATAACCAGTGATACAAGTAGCAGTACCATGTCCGGTGTGACTGGTGTACGTATAGGTGACCATTTACCTATATATACATGTTCTCAATGCACACAGAAATACTAAGATGTAAGCAATGCCCCGAATCTTTCGCTTTTCACGATATTAATCAGAATACTTTGACTACTTTTCGTCAGAAAATTCCCTCTATTTGGTGGAACCCTTTACTTCTGTGCACCAATGCAGATGATGCCTACGATACTTTTCTAGAATCATATAAAGATGCATATAAAAAGTCTTTTCCTCTTAAGATGGTCAAGAAAAATAAGAATATAAGGAAACCATGGATTACAGACGAATGTCTGAAGATGAATGAATGAATGAATGAATGAATTTATTTAGAAGGGAGAGGTCGGACGCCTCGTGCAGGGGAAGGGGAGGAAGAGGAGGGGAAATAAACCAGCGGGGGGATTGGGTTCAATCACAAAGCATGTCCGCCCCGCACACGGACCACTTGATTTAGGTCATTTTCACTACACCTGTACGTTCAGCAAATGCCCACAGGGTCAGTAAAGTTTCTTTCACGTCGCTCGAAGGCGTTATCCATTCTTGAAGGGAAGTGACGTGAGGAGGTAGACACCTACGCCGTTCCTCGGAGAGTCCGGCACAGTTCCAGAGAAGGTGGTGTATGGTCCTATCAGTCAAAAAGGCAACGCCACAGAATGGCTCAAGCAGGTCCGACAGGGCTGGGATGCTACAGCCCACCTTATCCAAAGAATCGGCACAAAATTCGGTGGCGCAAGCACCGCCCTCATCCGGAACATCGGTAGAGCCATTCTAACTTCCCGGCTAACATATGGCGGGACCTGCTTCAACCTGACGCAAACCCAATTAAATAAAGTTCGAACACTGCATCACAAACTGCTTCGAGTCATCACCGGACTGCCTCGGCACACCAAGCTAAATGACTTGTATACTTTTGCATCGCTGCCACCAATTGAAACAACGCTGGAAGCAGCGCGCGACAACCATTCCGACCGTCGCGAACTCACCGTTCAAGGTCGTCATCTCATCGCCTACGATGAGACGCGAACTTTTACACCTGGCCCGTCAGCAGACCCTTCTTTGACCCGAAACCCGCCTTGGCAATGGACACAACCGGTAAATCACAAACCAAGGTCGACAAAAGAGCGCAAAAGGCACAAGCATCAAAGAAACACCCTATCTCGCTTCCAGCACCTACTAGAACCAGGCACATATGCCATCTACACTGATGCCGCACTAGCATCCGACCGATTTACGTGCGGGATACACCACGTCAACGATCCGAGCTTGACAGAGTACTTGACGTTCTCTACGAAAACAGAAATCGACCCACTTACAGCAGAACTTAAAGCCATTCTACTGGCCACCGCCCTACTTAAGAGGGATCTCCCGTCCATCAAGACAAAACACAATCCCTCTAAAGTCGTCATATATACTGACAATGCAGAGGCAATCAGCACAATGCACTCTCCAGATCCGCATGACTATATCTCCAATGCAATAAGACGAACCATCGACAACCTTGCCGAAATGAATGACACCACAATTCTTATAGAATGGACCCCCGGCCACCAGTCTAACCCAGGGAACGAGACGGCCCATCGCATGGCATCTGTGTCACTTCGTACCTCCCAGAACTCTCGTGCGATGCCCGCCCCACTTCCCGAACCTGCCCTCAACAGCCCAGTCGTCGAACGCCGTATCCGAAAAATGTCTGAAGATGATCCGTGAAAAAGATTTATTGTACCATAAGTTTGTAAAAACAAAGAACAGGGACGATTTTATAGCCTTTAAAAAGTACCGAAACTTTGTGACAAAGTTCTTACGCTATACAAAAAAAATGTACTTCGAACATGTGTTTTCTGAAGCTTCCTCCCGGCGTGATGTCATGTGGCGGGAATTGAATAAACTTTTGCACCCACTTACCCCCCGTAGCGACGTCTTTGAATTGACGGTAGATAATAAACCACTCAAGGGTCAAGAACTGGCAACCAAGTTTAATCACTATTTAACGAATCTTATGCAATGCTCCCACAATGAAAGCGCTATGAGTTTCCTAAAGGATTCTAACCCCCAGATAGCCTTTTTTTTCTCCGATAACGCCTCAGGAAAAATGGGAGATTTTCTTGTCACTAAAAAATAGCAAGGCCATAGACATCAATAGGCTTCAGATTCGGCCTATTAAGTTTGTACTGAACCTTCTTGTATCGCCACTTAGCCATATATGTAACTTATGACTTACTACTGGTGTTTTTCCAAAAAAGATGCAGCAAGCTAAGGTCACGCTACTGTTTAAATCCGGGGACAAAATCAATTTTTCCAATTATAGACTGGTTTCTGTATTTCCAGTTATTTTAAAAGGCTAGAAAAAGTAATCGCGAAACACCTTGGGTCCTTCTGTGACAAACACTCTATTATATCATCAAAACAGTTCGGTTTTCGTAAACATATGTCAACGAATTAGCTTTACTAACGCAAAAAGAATGAATAATCCAGGGATTTGAAGAAAATAAGGTAACTTTAGTTATATTTATAGACTTTTTCAAAGGATTTGATAGAATTAGTCATTTAACATTGCTTTAAAAATTACAACATTATGGAATCCGGGGGCTTTACTCTTTTGCAATCTTATTTAAGTAACCGGCAACAAGTCGTAGCAATAAAGGAACACACAACTCTTCTTTACAAGAAGTAAGGGCTGGAGTTCCTCAAGGCAGTCTTCTAGGGCCAATCCTGATCAATATTTATATGAATTATATCGTAGAAATTACTGACATTGCACATTTTATTATTTACGCAGATGATACCAGCATTTTCTTTCAATCGTGGGATACTACTCAGCTTTTGCATTTAGCAAATATAACCCTCCAAAAGCCTCACAAATGGGCTAAAGGAAACTCGTTAAAAATAAATACTAAGAAAACTAAAGCGGTGTGATTTTCACCAGCTCAAAGATCTGTTGACAGAAACCTCAGTTTGTACATCGGATCTGAAAAGATTTGCATAGTTAGTGAAATAAAAACATTAGGCATTGTTTTTAATGAACATTTAAAATGGGATGCCCATGTCGATCACGTCTGCACAAATTTATCTCGAGCGTGTGGGTTGCTTTGTAGGTTACGGCCTATGGTTACATAAAATATTAAACTTATTCTTTATCATGCTATATTCACAGCTCACATCAATTACTGCAGCCTCGTATGGTTAACCAGTTCCGCAAAAAATATTAATAAGCTGCATTTATTTCAGAAAAAAGCCATTCGACATATCGCAACTGTACCATATGACTCTCACACCAACGAACTATTTCTGCAGTATTAATTTGCTTCCTGTCCAATGTATCTACAACTTTGATCTTCTTACAAAGTATAAAAATAGCTTGCAACACAACGGTGCAGCATATCTAAGTCTAAGTAGTTTAAGAAAACCGTTGGACGTACCGTACGAAATTAGGGGAAGGAGTACATGGCTCGTGCCGTTTTCAAGAACGAATTATGGGAATGATAGGTTGCAATCCCGAACTGCCCGCCTTTTAAATAACCTAGCCGAGAGTGGCATAGCTATAAATACAATTTCTAAGTGAGACTTAAGGAAACGTTTACTGCTGAACATAGAACATTTTTAACTGACAATCTATTAAGCGTTGTCTCTTGTGGCAACCTTGGTTTAGCCAAAATTACTTGTAATATTTTTCAAGCGTTTTATTGGCATTGTCTTCATTCCCTGCAACCTTTAGCATCTAAAAATTACCGTACACTGATTTTTTCCAATATTGTGTGTATTTATTTATGTTGATACTTCTGTAGTGCAGATTTTGATGAGTGTATGCATACCTGTATATAACATGACTTTTTCTTCAAGTTTTGTCTTTTGCTTTTTTTGTGTCTACACAGGTTCCGTACATATCCAACATTTCTCTTTTTATGTACCTGTGTACCCTGTTTTGTTTTGTATCCTTTATATGTATGTATGTACCTATGAGTGCCTATATGCGTGTATGTATATCATTTAATAAGTATCTTTTACAAACTGTGAGCTACAGTGCGTTTTAATGCTTTCTTTTATGTTTGTATGTAATATCGACATGTTAAGGCGAGATTTATTTTCTTCGGATTATTTCCTGTGCGTATGCTTTAAACTCCTGTTTCTGCTCTGCCACGCCAACCGTAAGGTGCAAACACCTTGTCAAGCTGCAGTTTTGCAGCTTTTTGTGTTTGTCCTCGCATTTCTATGTACGAAATGCTCAATAAAGTTGAAGTTGAAGTTGAAATTAGTTAGGTGAGTGAATGAGCTCATGTGAATTATTGGGACTGGTGTGTTGATTAATTTTGATTAAAAGAATTAGCGGGTCAGTTAAGGCGGATTCGACGGTTGCACCAAACATGATATCTTTGGGGTCCTTGGCATTTGGAATTTTTGCAGCGTTCTCCTTCTCGACCATTCAGGAAATTTTGTCATGCACAAAGTAGCCGCAAAGTTATGTGAAGACCGCCTGAATGCTATAAAAGGTCTTTCTTTATGGCCGTATTGCGCTATTATGTTGTTGCTATATTAAAATTGACATCTCGGACTAAAGTTAATAACTAATTGCCTAATGCATATTGTATATTCATCAAAGAGTTTTCAAAACGTGTCTATATATGAGGGGAGACAGTTGGAAAGAAACTAAACTGCAAGAAAAAAAGGGAGGGACGATCAACTGGTTTTATGCAAGAGCCGCCCAATAGCATTCTTCAGTACCTTCTCTTTGTGTTACCGTTCTGCAGCCTCCCACAGGTGTAGCATCTCAACCGCCGAACACAGCCCCCTCTAAGCTGAGGAAGCGGCGATAGCACGCGCGCTTAGCCAAAGCGGCGTCAAAACTCCCATAACAGACCATTAGCAGGCGTGGCCCAACTTTGCCAACGGTCGATTGCATGTTACAACACTTCCGATGTTCAATCAGAGACCACCAACGAGACCAGTCACGGTTGTATGGGCGCCAGCTCATACTGGCATCTACGGCAAACAAGATCACCAACCTTATGGTTCGAGATTTGACTCGCTTAGCCGGCGCTGATGAAGCCCGGCCCGAGTGCATGCATCCTGCAGTCACAGACCAAGAAGTTACTCAGCACTCTGGCCTCTTCCATAGAACATACTCCTCCCCGCACAAATCGCTACCGATTAACCAGGAAACATTACTCCGCTCCCTGTGGGCACACACCTTCCCACACAACGCCAGACTTCACCTCTTTGACGGAACACAACTCTCTCCATTGCGTTGCTTCTGTGGAGAGCCTGGGAACCTCATACACATAGTAGGCGGCTGCGACTAGTGTGCCGTAGATTCATCCAACCTTCACGTTTCCATAGAGAATTGGGAGACAGCCATGGCCAGCTGCGGCCTGGAAGATCAGTTGTTCTTGATGGAAACGGCTGTCGATTCGGCCCCCTCGAATGAGGACGCCTCTCTTAAACATTGCCTCGATTGAATTAAACTTCATTCTCTCTCTCTCTCTCTCTCTCTCTCTCTCTCTCTCTCTCTCTCTCTCTCTACAAGTGATCATTACTGCTGCTTGTGATTTCACTTGGCTATCATCTTTCCTAGAGCCCAATCGCTGTCACCAGTCGCTGAAGGGCCATTAGAAAGTTCCTATCTTCAGTGGTTCCCTATCCAATGTCGTCCTATACCCGCCGTCCAATGAGTCTTTAGAGCCATTCTTTCTTTCTAACAGCTCTGTTAGCAGATAAAAGATGAGCAGTAGGAAATTTTTCTAAATTCCACCTGCCACGCTTGGCAGTCGGCGCCACATACTCGTCACATTACCATAGAAAACATTTTGCGGGTACAGTTAGAGGAGCTCTTCAACAGCTTAGATAAACTCGCCGCGGTGGCTCAGTGGCTAAGGCGTAGCGCTGATGAGCACACATACGCGGTTTAGATTCCCGGTCACCGCGGCCGCTTTTCTGATGGAAGCGAAAAGCGAAAACGTCCGTGTGTCCGAAATTTCGTCGCACGTAAAGATCCCCAGGTGGTCAAAATTAATCCGGAGCCCTCCACTATGGCGCGCCTTGTCGTCGGCGTTGCGACGGTGCGTTAAACCCAACAGTAAATAAATAAATAAATAAATAAATAAATAAATAAATAAATAAATAAATAAATATAACTAGGTAAATAAATAAATAAATAAATAAATAAATAAAAAGCAGTAAATAAATAAACACTTTCGAAAACGCTTTCAATCTTCTTCGCATCTGGAAGCACTGCGAAAACTATAGCTATTGCCAGCACAGAGCAACACTGCGTGATTTGCTCGTCGCTGCGGATACACCTTCCGTTTCTGCTTCGCTTTTGTGGCTTTTTTTAGATGGCTATCAAATGCGTTCTATTCTGCAACTTAAGGAAAGCCGGCAAACAGTCGCTACACCGCTGTAATGACGTCATTCAGCGGTCGAAGAACGCGAAGTCCGGGAAGGAGACAAAATATTTTGAGCAAGTTTCTATGTTATCTGACGAGGAGAGAACAGTAATTTTTGGCTGAGGCACATTGCGACCCCGTAGTATAATGCGTTGGTTGACTACTTTCTGCAAGCACCCAAGATTTAGACAAAAGTTGAAAAACGTGTTGCAGGGTCGCTTTAGTTTGGCGAAGACAAAATATTTGGACAACGAAACCTTCATTATGAATTTGTTGTTATGCCGATTTGATAAGGAAACGAAAAACGAGCACAAAAAATTAACAGAAAAAAACACGCCTGCTTTTTTTTTCTTCGAACCCGTTTGAACCCGTTTGAACCGGTTCGAACGGGTTCGAACCGGTTCGAACCGGAACGGAATGGTGCTCTGGAACTGAACCCGAACCGAACCCGAAAGGCTTGAACTCGAACCCGAACCGAACCCGAAAAAATTCCGGTTCGACACCCTGATTACCAGCAGCACCTTTTGCGGCGAAAGTGGAACACATACAGCGATGTGTGACTTATACAGCCGTACAGACGCTTATCCATGTTCATTCCAAGTATAAATGCCCACGCATTTAAATTAGCGCAAGTTCTTTCTTTTTTTTTTTTTTTAGGAATTGGGTAAGCGACCTGTAGAATATTGTGAGATGTTATTGTTGTATTCATTCATATACACACGCTTCGCTTCTCATCAACGTGCAGTTGCCTACACGAATCCCGAGGAGGAGGCGTATTTTCTACGTGTCCGCCACAGTCCTCCATGTCATAAAGAGTGGAGTCATTGCCCCGTTTTCCTTGTTCCGCTGGTTCCAGGTGAACGGTTAGTCTACAGATCGTTTAGCTCCTCGCTAACAAACTTTCTCCCCGTGGAATCATGATGGTGATAGGAAAGGCTGCACACTGCGCGCGCATGCACATGCGATTTTTATGCGTGTGACCAGCTATTCATAGTGTCCTATGTAAAACATCGACCAGCTGTCTGCTCGGTCCCCTCGAAATTGGTGGATAAACATGGCGCTCCGCGACACTTGGCACTTCTTTTCCTTCTCGTGACAATATTCTACCACATTTGCAAAACTCCCAAATAGCACCCGCATGATGTGCACCATTATTTACTCCCTTGCTGCTGACACCGAAAGCGCCAAATTATATAGACGCCTGTCCACCTTTCGCGCAGTGGTGAGAGAGGTCAGAGCACCACGCCATTTCTCGGATCGAAATATCACGGCAGCTGTAAACGGCAACCATTTGTTTCTCGCTCTGCATTCCTAAGAGACGGAATGATTACGAATAGGATTGATCTCGTTTTTCTTCCTTTTTTGTAACATCATCGACTCTGTGTCTAGCCAACAGAATTCCCAGAAATGTTATCCCCGCGCCTGTCTCACCGCGGAGTCCGCTGTGGAATGTGCCGATGCAACTCAATTCCGCGGCCATCAGGGAGAGCTCGTCGCCGGCAAGCCCGGCAAGCCCCGCCGGAAAGCCCAGATGCACTCTGCTATCGAGTAAAGTGCGTGGCGCTGTAAAAGTACACGCGGTAAAGCTTAATACCAGTCAGTAGCGGAAGTGCTGCACAGGCTACCTCTTTCCCAGTACGGAGGTCACAAGAACAGTAGCTCGTATACTCGGTCTTCTAAGCTAGTAGTCGTTGGCGCGAAGTGTTGTTGCTGCCACGCGATATTCCCCTGTCAGCGAGATACTCGGGAGTCAAGATGGATATGTGCCACAGAGTAACCGGAGCCGAACCACATCGCCTTCGCTCGCAGTATTCTTGTTGTTCTTACATACGATATGTGCCACAGAGTAACCGGAGCCGAACCACATCGCCTTCGCTCGCAGTATTCTTGTTGTTCTTACATCGCAAGGGGAGTATTTACCAAGCTGTGTTCTTAGCTTAAGCTCAAGCAACCGCTGTAGATGATCGGCAAAAAAGGAAAGTCATTGCACTAGTGTTAATCCGAGTGTGGCGTAGGCTCGTGACACTCGACCGATTGGGAGGCCGTACCGCTTTGTTATTTGTGGTTGTTTTTATTTTTATTTTTTCGTTAGTTCGGCCATCACTTCGGCGTCAACAGACGCACGTTGAGTGCGGCGCGCTGTGCAAGTCTACGTCAACGTTTTGCACAATTGCGATTATTAAGCTGTCTCTTTCTTGTGCATTAGGTTGTCTCTCTAGAACGCTGGTTTTAATTTCATACAGTGCCTGCTTGTTAAGGAATATTAAGGACGATAGTCTTTCCTGGGCTACTTAAACGCAAAAATTTTCTGTCCCTCGATTCGGCGAACTCTGGAACGAGACGATTATAGACAAAACAATTTTCAAACTACTCAAAATGAAAGAATACTTCATACTTATCAGAATTGTTGAGCAAAAAAAAGACATAGGGATATTTGGCACAACACAATAATACATAACCGATACTATACTCGGTGACAACTTAAGGACGGCACCAGAAGTTGCCGCTGTGCCTTATCACCGTAGCCGGATGTTTCTCCGCGCGGCGCAAGTAGGGCGTTACTGGGAATATTTTGAACATGGTGTGAGCCGTTCCCGTGATTTTTTGGACTTAATATGCTTATAAACGACTCCAGTGACGACAAACAAACTGCGTGAGACAAGGCAGACGATATCACGCATTCATAGCAAACCCCTTTCAAAACGCGCGCGCACTGGCATCACGGGTCCGGCGCTTTGGCGGAGTGATACACTACATGAAGTGGTGCTGTTCTTAAGTTGTAACCGAGTAGAGCGGGACGCTCTCTCCGGCCATCAACAGATGGAGGTCGTGACGACACAGCCAAAAGTCACGTGATAAAGACATATTCGTCACTTCCTGGGTCGTGGACCTTTTTTTTTTGTTGATTTTACTTTTATCACGAAGGCACTGCGCATCAACGTTACTGCGCACAGCACCGAGAAGCTATGCACTGCGGTGAGGTGTTTTTTATCACTGTTGCGCAAGGGCGCCCTTCTGCAGCGGTGGGTTCGCTTTGGCGTTTTGTTTGATGCCCGAGTTCCTGTCAACATAGCCGCTGTGGACAGTGCTTACACGACTGTCAAGTGTTGCGTCGAGCTGTTGGTTGATGAACGCGTCGCGTATCTGCTGTAAGCGTGTTGCTCATGTTGCCTGTTCGGCAGTCACTGACTCCACCATAACTCCGTTGTAGTACCAGTACCAGGCCCATAAAAAGTTTGGATGACCGATATCGTACTGCACCAAAACAAAACAAAAAAAGTGTCGCGGCAGGGCGGTGAACTCGAGCATTCGTGTGTGATAGATTCATCAGACCTTGAGTACAGTCTTTGCCAGTAACGTTGCGAGAGAGGGGGGGGGGGGGGTTGTGGGTTCGAACCTCCTCCGAAAGTTTTCCAGACAGCGCTTAAGCGAGAATTCGTGTTCCCTTGGGCAAAACTCCTGCCTTCCGATAGCCCATAACCCCTTCTGAAAAAAAATTATGGCTACGGCCCTGGTCTTTGCTGATGCTTGCTTGCAACTGCGTGCTTTAACTTTTATTGGTCTAAACGAACAGGCACGTGCGGAAGCGAGCGAATCTTTGCTTTCCACAGCACGAAGTCCTAGCTAGGCTAGGTGCAGTGAGGTGCCAAAGACATTGTGGACACTGCGGACGAACGAAAAATGTTTTAATGTTGACTTCATGCTTTTCAGTACTTGGTTGGGGATTATGAGTGCTTCATTTTAAATCACTCTCTTCCGTGAAGATTGCTGTACTAGCATTCATGCCTAGCACTTGAACTGAATGTCTGCATTGGCGAGAAGGAGAGGGCATGAGCAAGGAATTTACCACACACGCGAGTGCTGAGTGGGTCACGTCTTACATATCTGTCATTGCAGCGATGTAGTTTTTTTTCTGTTGTGTCCAACCAATGCACCCAAATAGCCAGTACATGGATTGTGTTTGGCGTCTGCATCCTACAAAACATTCCTCCATTCATGCATCGTATGTCATAAAATTCTTCCGTTAAATGCACCTTCTACGGTGGCGGAGCTGCCCAAAAGCAGAGCAAACCGTTAGAAAGTTCACCTGGTGCCTTGCGAATTTCATCTGATTGATCGATTGTAGGGTTTAACGCGCCGACGCAACGCAGGCGATGAGGCGCGCTGTAGTGGAGGGCTCCGGATTATTTTACCCACCTGGGGATCTTTAACGTGGGCAGAAATCTCGTACCCATGGACGTTTTTGCTTTTCGCCTCCATCAGAAAAGCGGCCGCCGCGGTCGGGAATCGAACCCGCGACCTCGTGCTGAGCAGCGTAACTCCTTAGCCACTGAGCCACCGCGGCGGGTGCGAATTTCATCTACGCCACTTGTGCGCATACTCATTCCTGAAAAGGGGGAATTATATCATAGCCATCAAGTTCTTTCCAAAGAGGATGTAGCTGCGAATTGCACCAGAACTTGCACTTTTCTTGAGCATGGTGTGGCATTGGACGAAGCTTATGCCTGAGGCCGTTCTCACCTTTCACAAAGATTGAAATTGCTTTACGAATGTTCAAACCTCTTAAGAGGAGGTTTGAACAAACAGGAGGCAGGAGCTGTAAACATATGAGCTCTACAAGAACAACCGACGAGAAAGGCAAGCAGCTGGTGTATTTGTCGTCCATTCGTTTCGTGCGCTGTTCGTGTAGCGCTCATATTTTTTTATTTATTTTGTCAATATCGTAGACCAACTCAACCAAAAACGCGTTTTGAAGAGAATGGTGCTTTAGGAGGGCACTTTAACTTGAAAATATTTGTTTCTATTAAAAGCTATTTCAATAAAACAGATCCAAAAGCAGAATTTCATATTCTCGCACCGCTGGTGTGGCTGGTCTCTACAAAAACTCCTATAAGAAATAAAACTAGGAGGGCTGCAGGCTTTTAGTTCAAGCATTTTGTTCCTACTTAAGACCGCATTTTTTTAGTGGTAGCAAATATGATTTCATTTCATACCGAGTGCCTATAGCATGGCAGAAAAAAAAAGGAAGCAGCAGCAGCAACTCGGACAAGCTGTTTTGATACCACAGAAGTGGCAGGCTTCATCCATCTTGCACAAGAACTGAACCGATGGCTGTTTAATAAGTGGATGCCCTCCCCTGGTTTACTTGGCTTCCTTTGCATTCTGGCTGCCTGTTTGTGGAATTTATCTATGCGTATTCTAATTCCTGTGTGGTGGTAGTGTTGTTCCTCACACAATATTGTAGTAATGATGTGCACTGTCTGACCTTTTGAATAAAGCCAAGGTGTAGGTTGCATACATAGTAGGGCTGGGCTTTGGTTAAAAGTTTTTATCCGATTAACTGGCTAGCTTTAATCTTAATTAATCAATTAATTGGTAGCATTGGTATTAAAAGAAAAATGACCAAAAAAAATTTGGCCCATCTCCCCGCGAGGGGGACTCGAGTAAATGCGTCGTATAGGGGGTGGGTGTATTGCGTTAACGTTTAGTGTTTGAGGAGTTGGTGGTAGTGAATGCGTTGTATCAGCAGCTTCTTGACGTAGTTTGAATGAGTCAAGGATATAAGGCGCGTTCGTAGCCTCCCATTCTGTGTCGGCTTTGTGGCGCAGTGGGTAGAGCACCATGTACATTGCATTCCGCCCGCAGGGTCGAGGGATCGAAACCAGGCGCCGGATAGTATTTTTTTTTATATAGTGTAGGGGGAGGGGTGCAGACTACGACTACGGACGTCAACGCGGGTGACATCGTGAGTTACTGAAATGCTCTGCATTTAATAATATTTTAATGATATCCATACAATAATAATAATAATAATAAAATGCTTCTCTGCCCTATCAGTTTTAATCGCTGTCATCTCTGAGCATACTTGCATTGTTTTCTGTTGTAACGTCAGGTGGGTTATTTGAACACAAATACGGTCCTCAACATGCACACAATTTCAATGCGGCACTCCTGTTTCGGTTTTCTCACGACTTCAACCGATTAAAAAATTAATCGCAACTAAAGCATATATCGGAAAGTTGGTCGATCAATCGCCCACCCTTAATACGCAGTCCATTCAAAAGCACCACATAACATTCAACGAGCCGCAATTTGTGCCTTTCGTAATTTGCACTGGGAACAAAAATTAAAATTTGCCACAATATGCTGCAAACACCTCAAACACAGGAATGTAAAAGGGATCACCAGCACTTTCCTTTCTGTGGGTGTGTTGATAATAGCTGAATTGTTTTTGAACCACCTTCACCAGTTATAAGGGGACAGTGTATTCCCATTAGGTGAAGCAAAAGTCACCGAATGAAGATATTTACTTGCTTTAAGGGCACTGCATGCAGTTTTTGTTTCTCTTCTAATAAAGCCTTTGCACTTTATTGAGTATAGAAGCCACACCTCTATGCATGATAGTTTTGATATAGATACAGTGCTGTTACCTAGCTCTGTGCTTGTGATGTCGGCTCAGAAAAAACTTCACTGAAACAAACATTAAAGCCAATGTGTTCCGAGGCCCTGTTGCACCCAACACTGACTTTTTTTTTCTTTCAGAATATTCGATTGCAATAAAAAGTTGTGCCCAAACAGCCTCGTATCTTTTCCAATTTCTTTTGTGCATTATACTACTCACTTTTTCTCCATAGATGTTATTTCTGGATGGCTAGTTGGTATCACTTGAAGCTTACAGCCTAATTATTAGGTGAAGCCATGCAGACTTTTGGTGCATGGTGTTCTGCATCTCTCATGTAACTGACCGATGTGAACTTATGGGCGACTTCACACGTGTAAAGTGCAAAATTTGGATGATAGTCAAAGAAGGATGACATGAACAAGTGCTATTTCCAATTAGGATTTATTGGTAAGATACATTCGCATATATACAGTAGAGCACTGCACGGGCCGGGCTCAGGCTCGACGCCACGGGCCAGGCTCGGGCTTGAATTCATAGGCCCGCCCGTTAATAGTTCCGACATGAAGTGTAGAAAAGAGCATAAAATTGAATATTCTGAATATACTTTTACGCGCTTCTTGATGTTAGTTGTACACATTGTTTTAAAAACGTGTTTTCTAGGGCTGATAGTCACTATACTCTAGCTTTAATGACATTTCATGTACTGCATCAAGATTTTATATTTTGGTGTATAGCATATCAAATATACGGTTACAAGGAATGCCCTAGCGGGGAAGGAATTAATTAAGCCACCCTGTAGCTGTGCACCTATGTCTGTGTACATGTGTTTTAGATGTCGAACCAATCTAAATGCGGCTGCCGTGACTAGAAATCAAACTCGCGTGCTAGAGAAGCGCCACCGCTTAGCAACCACTCCAGGGAAAATATTTCAACGCACGCACATACTCGTGGATTCAAATGGAGAGCACGAAATTTCATTAATACCAACTTGTGACCGAAACAACCACATGAAGTTGCCAAGTGTCTGGTCATCAAAGGTGATGGTGTCTCTCGTGTAAGAATACGAGCTATTATTACGCCCATGTGGCGTGAACTGCAGACGGTGTGAGCTAAACTACGTGTACTTTTAAAATCTTATTTTTTGCGTTACAATTCAGGGCGTGCTTGTACAGACTAGATGGTCTGTCTGATTTCCCGCTACGCAGACACTCGACCAAATATAATAAACAAATTTTCTTCAACGTCTAAGACCAGGCCTGTTCACACACACGCGGACCCTCCCTAGGCACACACACACACACAAAAAAAGACCGTGCCCGGGCTGGGCAAGGGCTTGAGATGACGGGGCCAGGCCTGGGATTGAGACGACGGGCCCGGGCTAGCCTCACTTATGAATGCCCAGGCCCGGGCCCGGGCTCGGCGTTATGGTCCCGGGCTTCACAAAGCGGGCTCGGGTCGGGCTTGGGCCTTAAAATCAGGCCCGTGCAGTGCTCTAATATACAGGCAAAATTTTGACACGGCTTTTGGCTTGCCGAGTCCATTTTACGTAACGTGTTGCCCCAACACATACCACCAGAGTCCACTCTTTAGAACCTATACCTGCTATCAATGTGCAAAGACATTATGAAAATTTATGACTTAGTGACTCATGTATGTGGATTTCAGTGGACAGAGTATTACATGTGTCCAGGTCGAAAAAGTGTGAGGGCCACTCCAACTAGATGCCTTTGGAGAGAAACTTCCTCTCGGAAACAGTGCAAAGAAGGGAGCAGATGCATCGGCAACTTTGGGGGCAGAGATTTTTGAGTCTTAAGAAAGCAGACGGACCTGAAGGCAGTAATTTGGCAAAGAGTCTGGTATGGCAAGGGGAAAATGTGGTTGGCAAAGTGGTTAGAAACATTCAGGCTGTGTCTTTGCAATCACCGGATGGAAATATTGAATAGTGACCATGAATATGCTGGAAGACTCGAAGCATCTTCCTGTCCAGTGCTTTACTGCGCTGATTGAGCTAGTGTACACGTGTGTTTCTGTGTTGAGCATTTGCAGTTTTGACGCACAATGCACAGTTGAGAGTTCAAAGGCAACTGGAGTGACAATAGCATGAGTGCAGGTGACTATTGACATCTCGATGGGGAAGGCTCGCATAAATGACTCGTCCTTCTCTCAGTGGAATGGCTGCTTCTATGGGCAACCCAAAGTGGGTCTCAGAAATAGTATTCATGGGTGTAAAACACCATGGGAAAAGGTGTTTTGGTCAGGGAAGGCTTGCCATAAAAATAAGAGTACAGTGCTATGACCACTCACAGCTGGATGAACTTCGCTTTGCTCTCATTTATGATAAAGTTTGTGACGATGCTGAGCTGGGTGTGTTCCTGCACTAAGGAAACAGAGAGACAATAAAATACCATGACACAACGCAAGGTACTAACCGCTATACGATCACGGCAGTCCTGCAGGACTTGAAGCCACTGGCCACAATACCTCGCAGCTGCCAGACATAGCCAACACATCAGAACCATGGACCACCCTATCATTAACGGATCCTAAACCCGAACCCCAACCACAAAACAGGCGGAAATCTGCAAAACAACACCAGAAACGGTCTTGCCACCCTAATACACTCAGCATCTACACTGACGCATCTAAAACAGAATCCAGCACAACTTCGGCGTGGCATATACCGGCATTTAACTTCAATAGCGTTCATTCCTTGCCACCAGATACCACCATTAAAGGGGCAGAACTAGAAAGTATCATCCTTTCACTTCATCACATTGTTCATAACATATCATCTTTTTCCATGTACAAACTCATACACATTCACATAGATAGTCGGGAAGCTTTCCTGGAATGTCACCATCAACTATCATACAGCCTACGAGTTAAGAAGATCCAAGAACTCAAGAGCATCCTTCATCAACAGAACATCGACGTCACCATCACGTGGGTGCCCGGCCATGCCGGAATCCCCGGAAATGATGCGGCCCATTTGGCGGCACGTGCATTGTTCACAACCGTGCCCCAAGCCAGCTGGATGCCTTCGGACTGCGATTATGACCCTGACGAGCACCGGACCGCCATCAAACAACAACGGAAAGACTTTCTCACCTCCCTGGTCAACCATACTCTCATTCCCAAGTCGTATTCTCGCTCTCAACAAGTCCGCCTCAGGCAGCTAATGACAGTTACCAACCTTTCCCCTGCAAAACGACAACAGTTTTTTCATTCGTCACCTAATCAAGGCATGTGTATCCCCTGTGAAATTCCGGACACCACTGAACACATTATTCGGACATGCCCTCAATTTCAAACTGAAAGACAGGTTCTCCTAGACACCCTTCCCACTAACTTACGACTGAATTCGTTAAATGATCCCCTGCGTCCATCCTACCTACCTAATTTAGCAAAGGCAGTGTGGGACACTCTCCTGCATTTCATATCCCGACCCACTATTTTTCCCTTGCTATTTCCCGCCCATACCCGCCGTGAACCTTAACTTATCGCTACCCCTAAGGGGGTCTGATGCACTAGCAAGAGACCCCTGGGTGTTTTTTCTACATTTCAATAAACGTGGCAAAAAAAAAAAAACACGACACTGCAAATGGCTTATCTGTTAATATTCTCGTCCTGTACCGTCATTAGGTGCAATTAGGCCCGGTAGGGCAGTTACAGCTGCAGGAGGTGCATATAAGAAAGGCTGATCACCACTGGCTGCCTGCGAGGTGCAGTTATCAAACTTTACATGCTTTCAGCTTCCCACTGATTTACGATTTAAAGTTTGCTCTTTTCACCAGTTAGGCAATGTAAAATAGTATGTGAGACACTTGTATTTGGAAGCCCGCATCATACAGCTGCCTGCAAAAATTGCTGCACGTACAAGCATCGCATTCAGCCACCAAGAGCGCAGACATCAAGGGCGATAGCAAGCTAAGTGCAATGGCTTGGCTAATCTCGCCTTTACCATAAAACAAATTGTCCGTTAGTGGGACTGACCTCTTCAACTTCAGCTTTCATTAAAGGTTTTCTCTCTCTGTCACCGTGGAATTCGTTGATATACCAGAACACAGTGAACTCGACCACGTCTCATTTGCGCATTTACCTGTCGCCGAAATAACAAGCCGAATGTGGTACGTCCAGCTTGGCACCCCAATGCACACAATCATTTCCACATCACTGAATTCGCTGCATCACAGCACGGCATATCCTCGCTTGGTGAACTCTTTTGCTGCATGTTGTTGCTGACGGCAACGTGACTTGTACGCTTGTAGGATATGGGCGCGCACAACTAGTGGTGTCACACTTCGTCCTAGATTCTTCAGGGAAAAGATCGGTGTCGTCGTGTTGTCGCCGTTTCACCTGCGAGGGCTCAAGGTGACGGCTTCATTGGTGAGCTGGCTCAAAGAAGCAGAACACGACGCCGAGGGAGACTTCGACGATACACTTCAACATATCACGCGGGTATCATCTACGTTGAAAGAAACCAACTCGGGCACAGAACAAATTCCCAGGGGCAAAATGACGCAATAACACTAATAAAAAAACAAACAAGCGGCGAAGCGACCGTAGCGTGCACACACAATGCCTTTGGCCATGGAGGAAAAAAAACCTTTGGCAATCGCCTTCGCATGCTTTGTCTGAAGCCTTGGGTGAAACTAAAGGAAGTGACGGCTACATTGACAGAAACTCTATCATCAAACAAACGCCAAAACGAACCTACCGCTGCAGTTGGGCGTACTTGCGCAGTGGTGATAAAAAACACCTTACCGCAGTGCATAGCTTTTTGATGCTACGCGATAAAAGTAGAAACAACAAAAAAGCCCACGGCTCAGGAAGTGACGAAAATGTCTTTATCACGTGACTTTCGGCTGTGACGTCACGACCTCGATCTGTTGATGGCCGGTCAGAGCGTCCCGAGTAGAGCAGTGCTTTTTAAATAAATATACAAGTGGGCGTAATTTCTGCGAAAGCAAACAAAAAACGCGTTAAAAACGATATTTTGCCGACAAAATACAAAAAGGGCTCACGCTGGACCCTTAGGCTAGCGGCTCGAAACAGCGACAAAATGCGCCAACAAATGGTGCGGCAGCAGCAGGAACGCGGGAAAATTGAATTGAGTTCAGCCAACCTTCATTGTATTTATCACAGGAAAATCGGTACGGGGGGGGGGGGGGGGGGGGCGAAAAAAGTGAGAGGTGGGCGCTGGAGAGAGGAGAATCAGTTACGTGGCAAGAGCCGCAGAAGGCTACAGTCTTTCGGCGACATTAAAAGCGAAGCCAGCAGATACACGACCAATTTTTTGGGGGGTGTGCTTTTGCTTAACACCGCTCGCAGCGTTGGGAAGCAATTTTTTATATGGTTTGTTTTTGTGGTCATCTCTCCCGAATTCGTAGAGATGTTTGTCACCCAGCTTCACCGGTGATGTCGGAGTGTTAAGTCACCGCAGCTTTCTTTGATTGCGTGGCGTCGACGAACTTCACGCAGACCTTCCGTCCAGTGGTGGAGAGGAAGAAAGCAGGGACAACAAAACGCCGGGGAGCAAAAAAAAAAAAAAAAAGATAGGAAAGCAGTTGGGAGGCGCCTATGGCCGTAACGAGACACCTCTACTGGAGGGACGAGGCCGCTCGGAGAATTCCGGGAATCGGAATTCTCCGAGCGGCCTCTGCCGCTCGGAGAATTCTGCCCCCGAGGCTGCAGAAAGGAACAACGGACAGAACGACTGGAAGAAGCCCACGGACGAGAGTACCAGAAAAACAGCTGAACGAACAAACGAAGTACTACTTTTAAGTTTCTTCAAAGCACCCTCGGTGATAGAAAAAGGGTTCCTATAAATCCCTCGGTCCACTCCTTCAGGGGTTATCTACCTGTCAATGGGGCGAAGACCCGGGGGCACCGAGTGTCACTAGAGCCACTAAATGGGCTACGCTGATCTAGTGGCCCTAAGAACTTGATCTAGTCGTTCTAAGTGCGACTGGCACTGAGTAAAACAGTGCGCCAACCAATGTCCCCTCCTCGCAGCTGGCTCACAGCGGGGGAATTTAACACCAGCGACATTCGCCGCTAATGAGTGTAGCTAATTGGGTTTACCCTGCCTGTTTAGTTTGTAAGGTCAGCTCTCTTCCAGCACTTTACAGGTGACACTGCAAAGAGCCAATTTTCTTCTTCTTCTAAGAAAGGCAGTTTTCGTGATTTCGAATTAATTGTATTAATATTGGGCACTTTAACATCAACGAATCTTCTGCACTGCGAAATAGTTTACGACCTGAAAGGGAATTTTCGCTGTTTATATACAACACGAGTTCAGCCAACCTTCATTCTATTTATCACAGGAAAACCGATACGAGGGGGGAGGGGGGGGGGGGTCAAAGTGAGAGGTGGGCGGCGGAAAGAGTAGAAGCAGTTACGTAGTTACATCAGATACATAGGAAAACACCCTTTAGAAAATGTTTCGTCTTTTATAGCACCCTTTGCAACCCGAAATGAACACCATTTAAAGGGGGGGTGGGGTGGGTGGGGTGGGGGTTAAAGGAATGTTTGAAAATTCTCCTTAAGGGCGTGAGCATTCTGCAGTTTGTTAGAAGTGGAGCTGCCACCACCACGCGGTGTTTAGCAACTCAGCAATTTTCCGTAAAACGAATATGATGTGTAAAATGCAGCGTATATAAAAATGCGCAGAAACACCCAAGAGGGACCTATCGAATAAATTGCCGAAGTCGCTCTGCTGCACCCCGACACCTTTAAATTCGGCTTAACCGCTACACAAGCATTGCTGGGAAGACATTCTGCCCAGGCGCCATATTAGTCCGCCACTGAAGTAGGGAGGACGTAGGGACTAGTCTATATACACTGAGCTCAATTAAATTCGGCTTGATATTTTTCAAGAGCAATAATGTAAGTGGTCTTATATGCTAATATGAATGGTCTAGCTCTTTGATTTTGACGGACCGAGCCAGCTAATACATTGTAGAACAATTTACAACCTTAGGGGTAATTTTCACTGCCCGCAACGAACATCCTTACACCCTAGCAAAAACACTAAAAAATGCCATTCGAAAGGGTGTATAGTACAACTAATACCTTCACACCACAGCAAAAACACGAGAAAACATCATGTGAAAAAGAAAAAAAAACGATGTCATTTTACGGGAGGTTTTGCCGTTTATAACATCGTTTAAATGGGTACTTGGTTTGTTTCTAAGGCAGTGGCAGAATTGAAGGGGGAGGAGAAGAGCTAATGCCGGCCGACCCCCCCCCCCCCCCCCCCCCCCCCCCAAGGCGACATAAAATGACCCAAGACATTGTTGCTTCGGACGCCCATAAAGGCTTATTGGCTGTTCCTGGGCGCGTAAATGAACGCAATTGATTTTTTGTTAATGTATTATTATTATTATTATTATTATTTATCATAGTCTACCGCAATATCATCATTATCATCATCATCACTGCAAAGAAAACTTTCCACTGCTCCTTCTTGGGCGCACCCGCAAATTCCGCCTCTGCCCTAGGATGTAAGGGTGTTAGTTGTAGGCAAGAAATTCTTTCAAGTGTATACATCATTTTACAGCGCAAGAACATCGTCCAAATTTCGCAATACTCTCACGGAAACGCGTGCGTATAATTTGTGTTATTTTAATCTCACCCACACCTATCCATAACCGAAGCTATAGAGACCATATTCCGACGACTGCCGAAGAACTCGCACCGCAACAATACTTTACGCCATGCACACCATGAATCTCTGCCCCGCCTTTTACAAACACAGCTTCCACCCTGCAACGCTACACCATTAGGTATGGGGGTGTCAACAAACATATTCCCTAACCCCCACACGAAAAGTGGGTGGCTCAGCTCACCAGCTCCGACATTTCATCCCAGCGTAGCCTGCTCGAAAGGGCCAGGATGGCCAGAGCAGGGTCAGGGTATTCCGGACTAGAGGAAACGCCTCACCATAGCGGTGCCTAGACATCAGCACTTAAGGCTCACCTTAATTAAGTACAGTCCTCGCCCAACTCTTTAGAGAGTCCATAACCAGAACAACCTCTAAAAGCTGTAGGAGAAAACAAGCGCACGTGTTAAGCCTAAGCAAGCTTACATGCACTTCGCCATGGCAGAATAACTGCGTCTGTGGGAAATTTAGCAGAGCATATATATGTCACGCCTCACGAGGTATCTTCGAGCCACTCCGGCCTCGAGCCACTCCGTTGACTAGTTCGTTAGTGCTCATTCGGCCTGTAGGATGTGAATCACGCTATAGCTATCCCTTTCTGTTTTCTGCCGAGAAGGTTATCTCTTCATTATTACAACGGAAGAGCCGGATTTCACAACGGATGACATATAATGCGACTTCCGGTGTAGTAACTTTAACTACGACATTTCGTTGGCGTTGCCTAAATGCCTAAATAGAAACAGATTCTGCTGGGTAAACATTATTAGGAAGGGCTGAAATTGTAAACACCGAAAGGTTTGGAGACAAAGAACTGGAATAGATATTGCTCTGTTCACCTCGTGCTGTGGACTCCTTCCGCTTCTTGTTAGAACAGAAAGACGCTAACTGCACCGGGTAGTAAGAAAGCTGCTGCAGCACTACTAAATGCTCAAGCATTTTCACGTGGACAACCAGTAGAGAAGTTTGCACGTCTTTAACCTTTTATCTGTCACACTTTTTGCACATGTGGGGAATATAATAAGAGATAGCGTACAGGGTCTCCGAGCTCTTGTTCAGGAATCTTATTTTGCCTTCAATGTTCCCACTTCACTTTTGTACATGTGTTCACGTTTATTTTTACCCATTTTTGATTTACTGTATACCCTACCTTGTACGTTGTCTGTTTGTAAGCCTTATATTCCTCATCGACAAAGTACATCGTCCGAGAAGACCCAGCGCTTTTGGTGAGCGCTTATACAATACATAAACAGATACTTTTATGTCAAAACTATTGCCCTTGGAAGAATGTCTTTCCAGGAATGCATTTGTGTATAGTACTGAAGCCGAGTCCGAATTAACTCCGTGTATAGCGCTCCTAAGAGATACATGAGGTTTAAAAGATGTGCTATTTAAAGGGACCCTGAATCACATTTTTCACCTTTTTTTTTTCTAAACCTCAAATGCTTTCAGAATGTAGTCAACCAGGGAAACAAAGTGCCCCAGCCAAAAATGACTGTTATATGCCCATCAGATAACTTGGAAACCCGCTCAAAAGATTTTTCTCTCTTTCCGGAGTCTTGGCGCTCTTTGAGCGCTCGAATTACGTCACTACAGCAATCTGGAGGCTATGGGCCGCTAACAGGTCCCTTTCTGTTGCAGCAATAAACGTATTCGATAGCCATTTCAGAAAAAAAAAGCCACGAAGTAAAGCAGAAGCGGAAGGTTTCCTGCGACGACCGAATCACTCAGTGTGCTTCCGTGCTGTTGATAACTATAGCTTTGACAATGCTTCCAGATGCGAAGGAAATAGTGAACGGGTTTATCAGAAGTGTTGCAGAGTGTCTTTATTTAACAGGTGCAGATCCTTCATATTTGCATACCAAACCTTCTATTAAAGCGAAGCTTCCACCCTCTCATTGATGTCGTCTGTACTCGACTCAAAACGCACTGCAGGGAAGCCGAATTCCTGGAACGATGATTATGGTCATCATGCGTGAAGTGAACAAAAATGAAATCGCTTCCCGTGGTCGGAATCGCCCCTCGGTCCCTCGCGTAAAGACGCTGACGTCTATCCGATGACGCCATTCCGGCACGGTGGAAGCAGTTTGGACTTGGAGAGGGATGCACAGACGGGCAAAATCAGACATAAAACGCGCCCCTCCGTCTAACGACGACGATGGTTGAACGCTAAGGAAGGCACCAGAGAGCGCAATGGCAGTGCAGTAAACGGTCCCGATGAGGAATACCTCATCTGTGCATGGTATGGTTAAATCCTCCCTCTGTAATCGCCCATCACCTCGAACGCGAAATCCCCAGAGAAGGCCTGCGTGCTGGCGATGAACCTCCGTACATTAGCAGGGGACGCGTTTAAATACCAGTGATGTCCATTTTTTTTATCAGTTGCAGCATAAAATAAAAAAAACCCTACAGCCGCCACCTAAAGATACAGTATTGTATGATCGATTTGTGTATTGTCTTATCTGGAGGCGCTCCCTTTTCGCGATTTCAAAGTAGGCATTTTGACACAATGGTAGCACGATTTCACGCACCCGCCGTCTGTCCAGAAATTTTATCAGAGCTTTCCGGTCGACCAACCTGTGGTGGGGAAATGCATTAGTTTTTTGACAGGACTCCACCGGTCCCACTAAAAAAGCTCTTGCTTTAAAAGAGTAGTGACACGAAATTTCAAAGCTTAGATAACTATGTAAAATGCTTCCCTTTTTCCAGGAGATATCTCCCAGAAAGTTTCAACAGTAACCGTTGAGTATAACATATTTTAAATCCATTTTAATCCTTGCCCGCACGAGAAAGCCCAGAGCGGTACGGCATGACATCATCTGCTCCTTGCTCCGACGTCGGGGCTCCCGTGACTTCGCCGACGCGCCGGCTGCGGTTGGCGCGCGCTGCTAATCCGTGTGCATCGCGTCATGGTTTTGGGAGTGACGACATGCTGCCCGGGCACGTGGGGATGGTGAAGCCCTCGGCCGGTCTGGGCGCGCGCGTGCGCTCTCTCGCGCGCGTGTCCAAAGTCACCGTCAGCGGTGCGACAAGAATGATGACGTCACGTGCACCCTCCCATCATGGCGGCCGCTCGGCGTTCGTTTTGTAGAAACCTAAACTGACACGAATATACGACGCCGTAAATGATTGTTCACGCTGCGATAGGCCGTCTGGTGTGCCATTCTATGATTACTGGGCTAATGGGCGCCCATAGCAGCGAAAAAAACGTAACACGAAAATTTCGTGTCAGTACTCCTTTAAGGAGGACTAATATATAGGCAGAAGCTTACAAAACTCTCGATGCTGCTGGCATTGTCATACATGTGCCTATTATTTAGCGCGAAGAAAACCTCAGCCATATTTGAGGCAAAATGGAAGTACTTAACCGGTAGTTTCCGCGCTCTTTGTCATTAGGAATACACGTTGGATCGTTTTTTACGATAGCAAGTGATAAAAAAAAAACGACCCATTAAAAACGGCGCAGAAAGGTTCCAGCACATGCGCGATGAAAACAAGCACAGAGAGCACAGAAGCACCGCTTGCGCTGGTAGAGACCGAACAGGGGAAAAAAAAGATAAAGAAATAGATGCTCGCTGTTCCAAAATATGGCGCGCGAATAGTGCGAAGGCGGGAAAATTGAACTGCATTTAACAACCTTCCATGCAATTCATTCTGAGAGGAGAAAAGGCGACAAGAAGAGCTCGAGCTGTCGCAGTGCAGAGCGGGAAAGAAGTCACGGGGGCTGGGGCGGCAGACGACTGTCGTCTTTTCACGACATTTGCAGTGAGCAGGCGGCAGATACGCGGCCAACTTTTTAAATTTCTCCTCCAAAGCAAACTCAACGGTGGGCAAAAAAAAAAAAAAATCAGTACACTTTACGGGGACAAAAACAGCCACCTCGTGCTGTGACGCAGAAGCCGAGTGAGTCGCGTAAGGAAGTTGAAATGAAATGAATGAAAAATACGGGTTTCAATGAAAAATACGGGTTTCTGGTGGGTAACTTTGTGGCGTTCTGAATTATAAATGTTCAAGCTTCCAAATCTTGTTTTTCGCTGAATACCTGCTTTTATGAAAATTGGCGTTGACAACAGGACATTCGGCGCACTCACTCAAACTCAGAAAAGAAAAGAAAGAAAGACAGAGCCCACGGGAAACAGTCTGTCGTGTTTTTAGTAGTTCGTGCCCGCATAAAGTTCCAAATGAGACCCGTTAAATTAGCGCTTAGCCGGGGCATAAATACATCGCTTATTTCGGAAGCAGGATGCATTAGTGATTACTCAGATTTTTTTCTTCGCTCAGGTAACGCGTTCGGATAAATGTGTGCGCTTAAGTAAAGCTCCACGCCGCCAGCTGCTTCAGTTCGCGCTAATAGGGCGACGCGCCTGCGTTGCCACGCGCGGATATTAGTGCGCTTTGCGCGTCATCTGGCGTCGACGTTCCCGGCCCAGAAATACCGCAAAGCGGGAATCGCGCCCCGACAAAAGTGGGCTTAATAGCGCTGCAGTTTGAGGAAACTAAATCGGGATTGCGAAAGGCTTTGTCCCCGCTTTCTCGTTTTCATTTTTTCAAGACTGGGGGATGGAGGGGAAGTTCGTGGGGTCCTTCCTGTGGATAATGTTAGTCAGAAATTTAGTTACTGCATTTTGTGATGATTACGTTCTAACGACGAACTTAAAACAACCGAATCACAAAGGCAGTGAGATGGAACAATCACAATGGTATACCTACGGCTCGCAATCACGTATATTGTGACGTCCCTGAAGGACATGCGCTGCAAGACGTTTATTCGGCGGAGCAGCCGTCTCAGAATAACAATTCAGTCGATGATGACGAAGTCCACGGGCAGATGAAATTGAAGATGATGAGGAGGGTGCCTATGAAAGGAAGGTGTAGTATTGTATAGCGGCCACAAGGAACCAACAATTAACTGTAGTGGCAATCAACGTGCAGGACGTGGTGGCGCACGACTAGCTGCTCCAAATATTCATAGAATCACATCCTCTGTCAAAATGCAATTATAATAATGGGCATTATAAAGGACGACGCAAATTCATGGAAGGAAAGGATGGTGCACTTTAAAACAAAACACCCAAAGACACACCAGAAAAACATAAAAACATAAAAGTTTACTGACGTTTCAAGAAGAGGACTTCTTTTCTTCAGAGGGGAGAAGAAAGGAAGTCCTCTTCCTAAACCGTCAGTAAACATTTACTTTTTTAATGTTTTTCTCGTGCATCTTTGTGTTTACTTAGAGAGATAGAGACAGAGAGCGAAAACGTATAGTTCTGTAGGATTCAAAAGTAGACAAAAAGATCAGCGTAGGGCTCGCTTCTGCTTTATAGTTTACGTGATGCTACCAGAGGCCTGCTCGCCGTGGAAGGATCGTCATCACCGCGGCCGCCGTGTTCCGCTGAACAGTGAAGGCCTCCACAAAGAAACCCAGCGGCACCAGCGCAGCGGGGCTTTTTCCAATTTGTAGTCGAGAGCAAACTTTGTGAGCAACTAAGCGCGCGCCCGAAAATTGCAATCTCCCAGGACGCCAAATATCGCAAGTTCCCGAAAATAGAAAATTGTCGTTGCGCAAACGCACATTGAAAATACCTTGCAGCTCCCAGCAACACCAAGACTAAAATAATCAAGTAAACCGACCGGTTTCGTCGTGTTACGCTTGCGTTGATCAACCCGGAAAAAAATAAAAAAAGATGGAGTCGTCAGGTTGAGTTAGGCATTGTCGCAGATGCGTTAGGATTCTAATTATACTTTCTCCTCTCCAACTTCTCTGCTAGTCTTGCTCTTTGTGTCACATGGGTAACTTCGGGTTAGTAAACAGTCGCTGGTACTCTTTATTTGAACCGAATGTGACATGCCATTATACGGGAGTCTAGTAGAGGTGTACTTTCCAAGCGCACTGAACTTGCAGCTTTAATTTGTCCCTAAATATAGAATTCAGCATGAAATAAACGTCGCTCCAACCAGGGAAAAAGAAAAATAAAGGCCACCGCGAACTTCATCTCACATAGCCGTCGAGAAATTCTGGCCACCCAGGTACTGGCATTGCAGTCTTGGCCCTAGCTTAGTAGATATGCTCAGGCGCTACATTTTTCAACAATATGTCCCTGAAAACGCAACAAAGAGTACTAGACAGATTTGCAACATGAAAATCATATTTCACGTTAGGTATCGAAACTTTCTTTAGTGCGTAATCTTTGATTCAGCTCACCAAAACAATTTTAACAAGCCTGTGCTCAGGTCATGATAAAGCAGGCCGTTTGCGTGGAAACCTCTAATGATGTTTATCGGTGCACAACTGCCTAAGGTCAAGTGAAGAGTAATTTTATTGTACAGGCATTCTTCAATGCATCCAAACCGGCAACGGGGGTGGGGGAACTTTTAGCTTAGGGCTATAAAACTTACACATATCACTATCAGAATCACCAAAAGCTGTTCGGGTGCAATAAAAATGCATTTAAAGGGAAAGGTTCTGTTGGCTTGGAGGTCTTTATTGATCTGTTCTCGCAAAACACGCCCTGCTTGTATTATTAAATAAAACAAGGCTGGTCGTCTCAGTTATGTATTTATATTCCGCCTCAAATATGCGTGAGGCTTTCTTTCCGCTGAATAATATCGACATGCATAAGCCATTCCAGCAATTGATTTGGAGAAAAAAAAAAGGAAACGATGCGAGGCCCATTCTTGATCCGGGCAGCGATCAGTTAAATCGAGTAACAGGCAAATAAACGTACAAAATTTTCGTGTTTACGTTGCCCACGAAAAATTTCGACCAAATGCCACGTGTAAATTATACAGCGCGACGTATAGCTCGTGCTCTACAGGAGGGCAAAGGCCCACCCCTCATATTTTTACCGAAAAGCGTTTTTTCGACGACTGCCCACCAGTTTTGAATCAGCGCGTGGTTATCGGCTAGCAGCGCCCCGCAACAGGTGGCGATTGATTACGTTCAGTACCGGTCGCTCTCTCACTGCGACCACCAATCGAATTGCGCCGTAGTGGCGTAACTACGGTGCGTCACAGGTTTGATTTCAAAAGCCGTGTTATAACGAAGTCCTCGGCACAGGAAATCGACTTCGGTATAAGCGGTACTTCGTTAAAAACGGCAATGACTTGCTTTCTCTACACTGCCATTGGGACTGTGAAAAAACTTCGAAGAAAGCGAAAATACAAAAACAAGCGCTTTATCTCATCCCCTTCACTTCCCTACGGATGCAACTGCACACGATGCGGAATCTCGAGTAATCCTACCACTAACAGCTGTCGCAGCAAAAAGCGAGGAAGGTGAAGGCATCCGAAAACGTTGGAAACACGTTCGGCTGGAACAAAGCAAGGAAGTGAGGCCTGGGATGTCTTCTGTACGATGATGGTTCAGTTCAGTATACCCAATCTCCACTTTTCTCGTGTCCTTCAGAATTCGTGCGACTGTGTCAGTCGAAAGGATGGAAAAGCGCCCCAAAAAAACGATAGTGCAAAACTAGCGACTCGAGTTCAGCTAACATTGTGACTACACAGATAGGGAATTCGCGCATTCTTAGAATGTGGACCTTCGGTCAGAGCTGTTTGAAAGAGCTTACGTGCAGTGCACGCTGTTTGTGCACATTTGTACGCCCTACTCTGTTCGTCTCCTCTGGTTTTGATGCCGTGGAGCTTATTATCACATTTATGAACTTTCAGATTTTGTGTCGGGGAGGTATGTATATAGCGCATTTGCTATTCAGTGCAATATTGTGGTCATCCTAGTGATACCACAGCATACGTAAGAACAAAATGAAGTTGAAAATGCGCCGGCTTTCATGCATCCCATTATGCAAAGTTGGGGCGGCAAGATTTCCATACTCGAGCGCTTTCGAGCCATCCTTATCATATCAAGAAGTATCGCTTCGTCCGTGTGACTGTGAGGCGGGAAATCTCTCGCGCCCCAAAAGAAATGCTGACCGCATCATCACACAATGTTGCCTGACTTTTCTGCACAATCCTTATTCGCACGCGCAATGCTTATTCGCACACAGACCTCGTGCTTCCGGGGTGCCAGACTTATCTAGATGTTTGTTTCTTTTCAGCCGCCTGAACTTGACATAAAAGTCGAAAACCGAGTTCAACTTGGCGCTTCCTGCACATTGCGTAAACAGTGTCCATCTCGCTCGTGTTTACGGCACGGCGGGTCGGCGTGCGCGGACAGAATGCCAGCTTCACATACCCACACTCGCGGGACGGAGCGGCCAGGGCGACGGCCGACAACGCAGACTCGGTTACACAATGTGCCAAGAGTCGAGTTATCACCTCCGCGCAAAGAAAGGGAGAGTCGGAGAAAACAGAGCGCGTTCGCTTTCTTCCCGCTTCGGACTCTCGGAGTCGCTCGCTCCTCTTCGTTAAGTACGCGTTATTCTTCAGACAGCGCGTTGGTGCGCTTTGCTGCGCATCGCTGCCCCGCGCTGACGATGTTCGACTCCCGACGAGATTCGTTTCGTGCCCACGGACGAAACAAAACGAGAGGCGCCGGGCGAGAACAAGCGATGCGTTCCCATGCGCCGCGTGAGCGAATGAATGCTTAGGCGCGCGCGGACGTGCGTGCGCTCGCAATACGTTATACGAGCAAGGGCGAGAAGTCGTTACGTTTCTCCGCGAACGCATGCATCGCGCGTCGTCGTCGCCGGCGGCGTCTCGTTTCTGAGCCAGGCGTGAAATGACGCGTTGCACCAAGCTTCGCGGGCATTTTTTGAAAATTTTTCCTCGTGTACCCTCCTTTCCATCTGGCGTTACGGCAGCTCGGTTGTTTGCTGCTGCCATCCCCATTTTGTTTTTCCTCACGCTTGCAAACAATCATACTCGCGTGTGCAATGCCGAAGTGATAGGACGCGGGCATAAGCAGTCCTTTTACGCTCTCTGTTATTGCTCTGTTGCAAATCGTTGCAAGCAGAATGGGTTGTTACGAAACTGTTAAGTCGCTCAGCCACAAACGTCGGTCGAACTGTCCCTGCACAATGCTTGAAAGGCGATTTTGGCCGAAGAAAAATAAAAGTCCTTCTATACGAATGACTTGCGGAGACGATGCTCAGCGCGAAGCCGAGCTGCGCCGGTTTTCTGGCAGCGCTATGGCTATCAACACTGGGTCCAATGAATGAATGAATGGCGACCCGGCTTGGGTGGGTGCGGGTGGGGAGGTTGCAATCAAAGAAGTAGAAACAAGTTTACGCGCGCAAATGGACGCTGGTGGCGAAAGCGAAGCTCCACAATGTGGCGAACACTTGCTTGGCTGTGGCTGCGGGTGGGAAGTCGGTCCTGCGAACAGGTGAGGCTGCTTATCTTACATGTGCTCTGCGCGCAGTCCCGTGCACGAACAGAGTAGTTCACACACGTTCTGGTGCGTGTGTCCAGAAAATACTTTGTAAACAAATTGAAAGCAATGACAGATGCGCAGAATTTCGATTAAATAATTATGCGCACCAAGTTTAGAATCGCAACATTAGCACATTTTCCTGGAGTCCCGAAGGTAGACACATATGTAACTCTTCGTGAATTAAAGGATTATACGGACTCGATGACTTTGCCCCGCACATCGACAGCAAGCGGATCGGCAAAAAAAAGGAGTCAGAGTGGACTCCAGAGAAGTGTCAAGCGCGACCTGTGATTGGTTCCAATGAAAATCTTGCAAGGCTACTTGGGGCGACGGCGCTGAAAACGGGCCGTACCGGCGTGTTTTTTTAGGCAGGAACTCCTGACACAAGTTTCCGGTAAAGGATGCGTCTGGAGTTCGACTTCATTGAACTGATGTCCAGATTTTTCTTTGCCCTTCGTTTCGTTTGGTAAATGCATGAAAGAAACAAGAAGAAAAGATGAAGCGCCGAGAGCAGCTTGGAGAGGCCAGGAAGATGATGCGAATATAAACGAATTTCGAACTTCATAAGACGAGGATTTATAGATCAGAATATAAACTGAAAACTTGGAGGGGGGTGGGATCAGAATAGCAATGGGAGGATACCTTGCAGTATGTCCAGGAGGGGGTGAAGGAAAGCGCGCAGCGTAGCTAGCCTTGGTGGGGCTCGTTTTCCAGGCACTTGGAGATTGCGAGTGCTATCTCCAAAAAAAATGACCGCGTATATTCTCCTTTCGCTGCAAATGTCAATGAAAGACGATAGTCGAAAGGCGCTTTTAGCAAGTAAATGCCTCCCTTCTCTTTCCCGCCCACCTCTCATGCTGTTCCTCCCGTCTCATTTCCCCCAAGCTAACAAGCTAGAGGTTTGCTGAAGTCAAGTCAAATTTACCGCGTTCCACTGCTCCAACTCGAGTGTCTCGATCCCAGCGCTGCCGTACGGCGAGGACGAGAGTGAATTGAGGCACCCTACTACAACGTTTATAGCATCACGTTGCCCTACTCCAAGAGCGTTCTAAGCGGAACGGGAAACATACCTAGTGGAACCTTTCGTTGCTGCTGCCATTTGATTTTTAAAATGCCGCCAGGTAGCCCGGACAACAGCAGGCGACGGTTTTTTGCAGTTAGCGTTGAATTTTACTTGCCATCGCAAAAACCACGCATCCGTGAATTTTTTATTAAAGGAACGGTGCAAATATCACTCATGTATTGATTTTCTGCCTTATATTTGCGTAATATCGTGTTCTTGTTCAACAATGTTGACTAGTATGAACATTAACACCGGACTGGGACGTTTAGATTTGGCCGGGGCCTGAATCGAATCACAGACAGACAGACAGACAGACAGACCAAAATTTCTGCGTTTAAGTAGCACAAGAAACACTATCGTCTTTTAAAACTGGTTCATTGCATGATGCTCTTACATTAAGAAACCTTGCTGCTTACATCTAATGTAAGGCGCCAGTGGAATTCTAGATATTTTGAAAAAAATTCACACAATCTCTACTATTGGGGCCATGTGGGATTTAATCTTAAGCTAATTTCCATTCGCCGTAAGGCTCGCAATTCAATTCAGCGAGGGACTCAGCAGAGCCAATCCTGAAATACAGAGAGCTATTTACCTTGCACTGGGACACCGCCTCGCAAACGAATGAAAATCCTCTAAGCCCAGCACGCCGAGAGGCACAAACGAGAGCTCGTCATGCAGCCACACACTGCGCAGTTTATTTTCCCGGGACCATCCCAACGCTAACACTGCCCGCGCGGCCCCCGAACGCTCGGACGACCCAAACGACCGAAATCATCTACGCCACGTGCGCGCACACATTGAGGGCAACGCCACGTGCCTAAATCGGGCAAATGGCTCCAGAAATTGATTTCTTTTTTTCACCTGGCTACAACGTGCCGTCGCTAAGCACTGTTTGGGTACCAGCCGCGGGCTCGCACTTAGCGCCGGTAAACAGGTGTTCCCCATTGCGCCACGCGTAATTCTGTGCACAGCGGGCTGAACGAAGGACCGATTGCGGCTCCCCTTGCGAGGTAGAATAGGGCGCTAACCACGCCCTTGAGGCGGACGCCAGCTGCTATGACTGCTGTTTTTGGACGTGCACCTATGGCCCCTGTCGCACGCCGCGTGCCACTAGCCACAGGTCTAAAAACGAGTCATTGCATCTCTCTCTCTCTCTCTCTGTCTATATATATATATATATATGTGTGTGTGTGTGTGTGTGCGTGCGGTGCAGTCCTTGGTTGTTGCAGAAGTATGCACAAAGTAGGAGTACGAGCTCACAAAGAGCGCGTAGAAATACTAGCATTGATGAGTGAAAGGTCGGACACGCGGGAAGGTACAATAGGAAGTACAAGTAAGGGTACAGATTTTTACCACATTAGTGATCTAAATCTGCAGTATCCTTACTCTATTGAAGGCCACTCCCTTGACGATACATAAATCAACATCTTCGTCCTAACTTCTATATATATATATATATATATATATATATATATATATATATCGCGGGTTCGGATCCCACCTGGCGGGAATTTTTTCTCCGATTCCTTTCTTTCCAAATTCTTTATCTATTTCTATGACCTACTATATCCCCCCCTTTGCTTTGCGAGGTTTTCTTGACTGCGAAACTTATTTCTGTCTTTTATATATATATATATATATATATATATATATATATATATATATATATATATATATATATATATATATATATATATATATATATATATATATATATATATATATATATATATATATATATATTTATATATATATATATATATATATATATATATACATATATATATATATATATAAATCTGGAGAAAGATAAACTCACAAAGCGCGCAGAAATAGTATAAGTAAAGAGTCGGATACGCAGCAAGAACAATAACAAACAATGTTTACTTACGTAGCGGCAACGGGACTTGCCTTCATCAGAGTAAAGTTACATGATTTTGCTGGCCATGTAACTTTGCAAAATCATGTAACTTTACTCTGATGAAGGCAAGTCCCGTTGCCGCTACGTAAGTAAACATTGTTTGTTATTGTTCTTGCTGTGTATCCGACTCTTTACTTATACTATATATATATATATATATATATATATATATATATATATATATATATATATATATATATATATATATATATATATATATAGATGTTTGGGGGAAGAAGAAGTCGGTTCGGCTTGCTGGTTGCTCTAGCTGCCCTGCAATTTCTTCACTTTTCGTGTCTTCCCGTCTTCAACACCTGTTCTCCTTCGGGCTGCCTCCTCCTCATCGCTCGGAGACGCCCCGGCGACGAAAACCCCGTGTAAAACGGCTCGCTGAGACCAGCGAGCGCACCCTGCTGCTCGGCACTCGGCAGGGTGCCGCCGTTGCCTGCTCTCTATGCTGCCGTGATGGACTCTCTAGGCCACATCATGGTTGCACCGTCCGGACCAAACGAGCCACCTTCAGTTGTGTCGTGCGACACACCTGCCTCGACATCAACCACAGAGAGCCCACCAGCCACTAAAAAGCGTCCGATCGACCGAACTCCAGGTGATGCTGACGCTCCTGATGCCAACGTGGAAGAAATGGATCAGACATACACTCTTGTATCGTACAAGAAAAAGCGAACCACGGGAATCCCTGTAGTGTTTCAACCGACAGAAGCAGGATGCAGTCTCTGGAGAGCCAACCCCAACGTCGTCGCAGCGGAGGTTGTGGCCGCGGCACAAGAAAAAGTTCTAACTCATCGCTTGAACAAGGATGGCAGCCTAGTTGTCAGCGTGCCTTCTCTCTCTGCGGCCAATCGTCTCCTCCATGTGTCAACCCTTGCTGGGATTGCGGTTGAAGCTCGGGTTCCACAATCCTACATGGCTACCTACAGGAAGGATTCAAGCGGTCCCTCTCGAATACACGGATGAGGAACTTGGGAGCTACCTACGTGACCAAGGCGTCCTATCTGCCCGCAGGCAAGTCTCCTACTCGCGCAACGAGGACAGTGTCGTTGCTGAAACCCGCCGGCGATCAGTCATTCTTGAATTCAAGGCGGACACACCACTTCCTGCGCGAGTATTTCTTGGCTTCTATAGCTTTCCCGTTACAGAATACATTGGTGCAGCCACGCAGTGTTACAAATGCCAGAGGCATGGCCATATCGCAAAAAATTGCAGAGGGCCAATACGATGTAAAGTTTGCTCTGGGCCTCACTCATACAGAGACTGCACCTCACGCGCCCAACCACGATGCGCAAACTGCAATGGCCCACATCCAGCGTCGTTTGGAGCTTGCCCGAAGAAAAAGGCCGCAACTCTTGCTCGCAATGTGGAGCAAATTCAGGGCAAAGTTCCTAGTCGGCGCGAACCTTCGCATAACCCAGACCTCGTCTTTACAACTGCGTTGCAATCGTCGCATGAATCACATACTCAGAGTAGCGCGCCCCCGAACAAGTCTTATTTATGCGGGAGTCGTCCTAGAACAATCGTCGACCAAAAATTCAAAAGTCCCTTCTGATGCTGGTTCTAAGGACGCATCTTCCCCCTCGAAACGGCGCTCCCATAAGGACCATGATGAATCAGCAAATCAGACCGGCCAGACAGACATTGTGAATATGCTTGTTCCGATGCTCTTTGCGGCGATCAAGGCATTGCTACGTGCCAACTCCTCCTCTCAGCGCTTCCCTGAAGTCGAGGCTGTTCTAGCCTTAGAACCCCTCATAGCATCTACTTTCAGGGTGCAACAGCGTGCCGGCCGATCGCAACAATGATGACTCAGCAATCATCGACATCTCCGAAAGTGTCTCTAAACGCCCACCTCAGAGGCTGTACCATCTTTCAATGGAGCGCCCGTGGCCTGCGTTCGAAACTTGCAGACTTTCGTGAACTCGTACATTTATATCAGTTCCTATTCATAGTGATATCTGAATCACGTGTTGGGGATCTCTTTCGTCTAAAAAACTACCACATCTATCATTCGGAACGTTTAAATGGCGTAAGCCGGCTGTTTATAGGTTTCCGCAACGACGTGTCGGCTGCAGCCGTGGCCGTGCCACCTCATCACACTGAAGAATACGTCTGCGCCAAGACTGTTATCGGAAAACAACCATTTACACTCATTGGTGCTTACCTGTAGCCAGGGACTGCCTTTGATGCTTCAAGACTCGAAAAAATCATCGTCAGCACGCCCGCGCCTCACATTATCTGCGGTGATTTTAACGCACACAACGAACTTTGGGGGAGTGCTTCTACGAATTCTCGCGGAGCAAGACTCGCCGAGCTGATGGTAAAATATTCTATTGAACCGCTCAATGACGGCAGTGTGACGTTCTTAAAAAACCCAAAGGTCACCAGCTGCATTGATATTTCGTTCGTTTCAAGCCATTTCATCCGAAAATTTGCTTGGTGCACAGACTTCGAAACAAGAGGGAGTGATCACTACCCCATCCTTATATCCTCTCCCAGTGCAGCTATGTTTCGACGTGAACTGAGGGTCAAATGCACAGATTGGGAAGGCTACAGGGCGTCTGCAGACCTCAGAATCACAGCAGCAACTCCGGACGAAGACCTTATACGAATTTAAACCAACTGCCTTCAGGAATCCTCCCGAACCATGAAGAAACATTTACATGTAAAGACCGACCAAGACTACGAAAAATTACGAGCCGTTCGCAGGCGAGCAGAACGAAAGGCACGACGCACTAAGGCATTAGAAGATGTACGAGAGGCTCGAAGAACACAGAGGAAGGTGAGGCGTCACTTGAAAAAGTTGAGAACGCAGCGGTGGCGTGATTTCTGCTCAAAATTAGACTTCCACGAACCTCTGTCACGCATCTGGCGCGTTGTTAAGGGAATGCGCAGCAATGTTCAGCAGCTATACCCATTCAGAGCGCTATCGTTGCACATTGGCATTTCCCCAAAAGAGGCGGCTGAAGAGTACTGTAGAATCCTGACCACAAAATCAGCACCTCTGACATGCCCTAGAAGTAGCTCCTCCGAAGTACCGCCAGCTGCTTGCCCCGCCATCGACCTCCCCTTTACCGTGCAAGAACTCAACGCAGCCATTTCCCGTGCCAACAAACGTTCTTCGCCTGGGCAAGACGAAATCACCTACGAGGCCATATCTCATCTGTCTCACCACTCTCGATTACGTCTCCTGGAATACTACAATTCACTCTGGCACACTGGCACCGTACCTTCAGAATGGAAACTAGCAAAGCTCGTGACCATCCTGAAGCCTGGAAAATCACCCACGAGGTATGATTCTTTCATACAGATAGCTTTGCTAAGCTGTGTCGGTAAAATTATGGAAAAAAATGATACACAGGAGAATGACCTGGTTCCTTGAAAGTAAAAAACTTTATCCACCTGAGATGAACGGTTTTCGCGAGAATAGAGCTGCCATCGACAACGTAATTTCCCTGGTTTCGTCTCTAGAAGACGAATTACATAACGGATACATCCCCATTGCAGTATTCTTGGACATAAAATCGGCATTCGATTCCGTTTTCCATGATGCAATCCTAACATCTCTTGCTGCTCTTGGCTTCGGGGGAAAACTTTATGCGTGGATAAAAAACTACCTACAGGGGCGAGAACTCTTCATGTGCACTCCAGAAGGCCCAACGTCCTACTACGCTATACAAAAAGGAGTGCCTCAAGGGGCCGTTTTGAGCCATCTCCTGTTCAACCTGACACTCATCCACCTAAAGCGAGTCCTCCCGCGTGGCGTACATATCACACTCTATGCGGACGACATCTGCATTAGGAGTGCGGCGCGGTCACGTCGCACCACACAACAAAGACTGCAGAAAGCTCTTGCGAAAATATCAGCATACCTTTCGCCAATAAATAAATAAATAGGACTGCATTTATCCTCTGAGAAAAGTGTTTCGATGGCTTTTACTCGCAAGAACATGCAGCAATATCCATTAGTCCTCGGAGGCCGTACCCTGCAATATGTACGTACTCAAAGATTCCTCGGAATCTTAATAGACCGCAGTATTTCGTGGGCTCCGGAGGTTAAAAGGCTCCGTACGAGAATATCTGCGATGTCAAAGATCGTCGGGTATCTTGCCGGTAGTCGATGGGGCAGTGACTGCCGCTCCATGATACTACTCTGTAAAGCCTATGTCGACGGCATACTGCGCTACAGTCTCCCTGTCCTCCAAAATCTGTCACCAACAAGCAAGAAACAGCTAGACGCGGCAAGAAAGAATTGCCTCCGTATCTGCCTCGGACTTCCCAGACGGTCGTCGTGCTTGGGTACTGTCGCTGAAGCTGGCTGTCTGCCCTTGGACGTGATTAGGCTCCTAGAAACCGTGCGGATACACCTGCGACATCGGATGCACGCCAAAACCCGTACAATAACCCGACTGATAGAAAATGGGAACTCAAGTTTCGGTCGAACATTGAAGTCGTTGCACCTTTCGATTCCCACCCAGGCACCAAATTCAATGCCGTCTCATTTCCCGCCCGGGACCCTATCGCCATTGCATATTAGATGCAACATCCCGGGAATCGACTCTAAAAAGAATATGAATCAAAGCGGCTTGTTACAGTTGACACTCTGCCACATTTGCCGACTATACTCAGGCACAAAACAAATTTTTACAGACGGGTCGTGTACGCCTGGCCGCAGTTCCTCTGGGATCTTCATCTCGTCCACTGGACAGACGTTCTCTTATCGTCTCGAGCGGGCAACGTCATCTATGTCAGCCGAGCTTCACGCCATCAAGGAAGCCATCCGGTACATTCTCCGCCAACCGCCGGGGCAATGGGCCATCTTCAAAGATTCCAAGGCAGCCCTCCAAAGTCTACTGCGCAACGACTGCTTCAGCATTCACGAACACGCCTCTCGTGAAATAACTTACTTGCACCGCCAGGCCAAAGACACTGGGCACCAAGTGACATTTCAGTGGCTACCAGGCAACTGTGGTGTTCCAGGTAATGAAAAGGCAGATGAAGCAGCTCGCAGGGGCCTTCAAATGCATAATATGAGGAAGGTCTTCTTCACCAAACATGATGCCTCAGCTATGACGAAGGCACTTGTTTTATTGGAGCGGAACCGTCTCTGGTCTCTTCCAGAGCACCACTATCCGTTCTTGCAATACATAGACCCCGAGCTGAGGATTAAGCTGCCAGAGCGACTTCCGCGCCGACTAGAAACTTCGTATCACCGATTACGACTCATTGCGCTTACACCGATTGCGCTTACAAAAACTTACCTGTTTCGACTTGGCGCCACCTCGAATCCTTACTGCGATAACTGCGGATCGCCAGAAACCGTGGAACACGTACTGTTAGAGTGCCCCGCTTACATGCTCGCAAGGTGCCGTTTGGAGCAGAAGATCGAACACCTACGCCCAGGACCAATCAGCCTACAAGTGCTCCTTGGCCCCTGGCACACTCCTTCAGCACAACGCAAAGCACTAAAGGCGTTGTTTGAATACCTGGACGAGATCGGCGTCACTGAACTGATTTAAACTACTCAGAACATGACGTTCGTCGAACTGTTCACACAAACTACATGATGCCTGTTTTTTTGTTTTTTTTTACTTCTTCTCTTCTCTTTCTTCTGCCCTGTATCTAGAGGGCCTTTTCTACCCTCCCCTACCCATTCCCCCGCCGAGTAGCATGTCGATGGTACGATTCCGGCAAAACTCTCGGCTCTCTCCTCTAATAAAGAGCTTTCTCTCTCTCTCTCTCTATATATATATATATATATATATATACATATATATATATATATATATATATATATATATATATATATATATATATATATATATATATATATATATATATATATATATATATATATATATAAGACAGAAATAAGAATTAGCAGTCAAGAAGACCTCGGAAAGCAAAGGGGGAGGATGTAGTAGCTCAAGTTAAATAATTTGGAAAATAAGAAAGTGGAGAAAAAATGCCCGCCAGGTGGGATCCTGGCGGGCATTATCGCGCCAGACCGGTATTCTGGAGGTCGTGGGTTTGGATCCCACGTGGCGGGGATTTTTTTTCCACTTTCTTATTTTCCGAATTCTTTATCTTGAGCTACTACATCCTCCCCTTTGCTTTCCAAGGTCTTCTTGACTGCCAATTCTTATTTCTGTCTTATTTTCAACGAGCCCCTCATTTCCTATATATATATGACCCACCACAACCTCCTCTTTGCTTTCCGAGGTTTTCTTCACTGCAACCTTTATTTTCTCTCTTATTTCACCAAGCCCCTCATTCCCCATTTTCTAATTCGCTAAATATATATATATATATATATATATATATATATATATATATATATATATATATATATATATATATATATATATATATATATATATATATATATATATATATATATATATATATATATATATATATATATATATATATATATATTGAGAGAGGAAAGCAGGAAAGCAGGCCTAATGCAGGGTGGTGTGTATTCCGGCGGTCGTTACTAAGCAACCAGCCGAACCGACGAACTCCGATGTGGATTAGGATCGTGCGAGCCCAGCGATAAAATGATGACACCAAACGATGCGTGGGCGAGACGATGCTGATGATAGTGTGTTTGGGCTCAATAGAGAGAGTGACCACTCAAGCAATCAATGTGAAGACAGCGCTCACAATATATATATATATATATATATATATATATATATATATATATATATATATATATATATATATATATATATATATATATATATATATATATATATATATATATATATATATATATATAAATTCGTCTCTTTGCGTGTGATCACATAAACTTGAAACAACAGGAAAAATCAACACGTAGAATTATTGCAGTATTGCAGGACGTAGTGCACATTTTCTACACTTTCTCTTTCTTCCAAGCCATTCAAAAATTGATATTTTTACATGACAAGCCCAGTGTCTCAAAGGCAGCGGAAAAACCCGCCCGTATCCAAGGGAAACTCCGCAACAGCGCCGCGCCAACCCCTCTGCATAAAAACGACCACCGCGGCTGTCTCGCCCTCCAACAAGTGAGTCGCGCCCAAACACAAGCTGCGAAAGTTCTTAGAAAAAGAGGCCTTGGCGGAAAACAAAACGACGGCTTAGTGTGTATCTGTGTGTATTTATACACATACAGGGTGGCGCGACGTTAATTGGAACACTTTAAAATTTTTTACTGAGCGAACCGCTACTCTGTTCGCTCTGAAACTTCACACGAAGGTCGCATTTTCTGGTCTATTTTGTTTGACACGAGGAACAACGACGGTACTTACCTGTTTATTCTGAAAATAAATAAAAACGATTTTCGCCGATGGGAAAATGGCAGCTTATTTGGACGTGCGAGTCAGCGCAAGTTGATCTTGGAACGAGGGCGCCACCTGGGGTACGCAGAGCGAAACGCACCTTTGGGATTCACGGTAGGAAGGAGCCAAATGGTGTACCAGACGATCAGAAAATATAAAAGCGGGTTTTCTCATCGTCTGCTAGACGATAAATACATGTATGCAAGTATGTATGTATGTATGTATGTATGTATGTATGTATGTATGTATGTATGTATGTATGTATGTATGTATGTATGTATGTATGTATGTATGTATGTATGTATGTACGTACGTATGTATGTGTGTATGTGTATGTATGTATGTATGTATGCGTGCATGTACGTACGTATGTATGTATGTATGTATGTATGTATGTATGGATGTATGTACGTGTGTATGGATGTACGCACGTACGTGTGTATGTATGTATGTATGTATGTATGTATGTATGTATCTATGTATGTATGTATGTATACGCTGCTTTACCAACATTTACTGCCGCTAGGCGTTGTTGTACATTCAAGTTGAACTATTCAACAGGTTTATGAACATAATCCTTTAAGCGTTCGCAGCCTTACCCTTGTTGTCGTGTTCCTTATTTTTTTCGGCACTCTTGCCGTTAATAAGCTCCCAAGATCATCATGGAGGCTGCCGAGGAGCGTTCGTCCCCGGGCATTGTAAAGCCCCCACCCCGCTAACCTTGCACGCATCGCTTGTGTCCCAACAAAGCCGGCGCGCTATCACAATCGTCCAGGCCGCCTCCGGAGCCGTCGTAAAGGCGGGCCGTTGCGCCACTCATAATGATGTCCACGCGGCAATCGCCGGCGGCCGCTCAACGGTGATGGCATAATGGAGTTGTTCCAGGAACCCCGAATAAAGGGCAGCGTATTTCTGAGCGAAAAGAAAGCGAGCGTGATGGAGCGATCAAGACGGAGTAAAAAAGAAGGGAACAAATGGGATGATAAAATATGGGCGAGATGAGCCTCTCCGCCACTATGCATGAAGCCTCACGGCTCACGCTATGGTCCGGTGGGTTCCTTGAACTAGACCCCGAGGAGAATTTTTCAAACGTACTCCCCAAGTCGAGGCCATTGCTTACTCTTTTAGAGGCGAATTGCCTCGGCGCCTATAGGCGGGTCGAGCCCAGGAAAAAAACCATCCGCCTCGGTTGCCCTTTCCTGTAGAGTTCGGGTCCAGTAGACCCCTAAGCTACCAAGACAATCGCGATTTATTTTAGGTTTATGGAATTTACCTTAAAGTATGCCTCGTATCGCTGCTGCGTGGCTTGAACGAAGTTTTACGAAATACTGCCGCATTATCGAACAAGAAATTTCGGGCGTCACCTATATTAGGACGTCAAGCCCTCAGTTTGGGATACCGTGTAATTAATTTGGAACAAAAATGTGTAAATACGTTTTTACCTTCCTGGGAGCTAGGGGTCGAGGTTGGAGGGGGAAAAAGAAGTTGGTGCTGCCAGCAAACTTAGCAGGGTTTCTTTATGTGATATCAGTAGACACTGATATCACCAGTGATCTACCGGTCTCATTGTAGCGCATAAACGTATCAAGGCAAGGCAATGATGGCCAACGCGCAATAAACCCTGTTCTTTTTCATTTCATTTCATTTATTAGTTCCTTAAGGACTCGAAGGTATAGGGGGGCGGGAGGGGGGGACAAATACGTATCCTTGTAGGGAAGAAAATGGATGAGTACAAGATAAATACAACTGGGCATCAAGAAACTAACAGTGACTAACATGCATCAGTGAGCAAAACAAAGAAAAAAGGAAAAAAGGCAAATAAAAGAGAACTAATACTGAATACACAGGTTCAGTTACAACACACAAAAAAAACAGACACAGAAAAACAAAAGACAAGCGTGACCGATTACACAGGTTCAAACTAATAATGCGTATGAACCAGCATTGATGCCCGTCGTTGGAATAATGGTCGTCCAATGGTTTTCGAAAAGATGAGCGGTCACTGCGTATACTATATTGCCGGGTAGCGAATTCCACAGGGTTATTGCATCGGGTAAGAATGAACTTGAGAATGAACTCTTCCTTCCCCTCTCGAAGTCTACATTGTACAAAGGGATAAAATGGAAGCTTCTTCTTTCATTGAAAATGTACACGACGATTTTCAGTTTAGATAAACCCAGAAAATTAGATAAACCTCCTGGACATAGGAGGCTAACCATGCCCTTCTACCCCTTCCCTTTGGCTCCTTAAACGTTTTGCCACCACCACCACCACCACCTTCTTTCTTCTTCTTCGTGGGACGAGGTGATGCGGGCGACATTCTACAGCAGCTCTTGAGTAATGCTCGAGGAAGAGTGTCGGTCGTCCCTACGACTACCCAAAGAGTGGCAAATGAGACCGCACACAGGGATACAGGGCTCCACGTTCTCCGGAGTTGCATTTGACAGGCAGAGCAGGTGCTGCCTCGCAGATTGATTTTGTTTTTGATGTTGTTTTAGTAATCCGACGCGGTCGCCTCGGTTTCCCCCACCCCACCGCAGGATATGAACCTGCTTCTTCCCGAAAAAGAGATCCGTGTCAGTTATGAGGGCAGATATCCTATAGATCTACCAGCGCCTTTACCCAAGGGCTTTCTCGTGCGGGGGCAAGTCTCGACTGTCGATATACACAAGACCCCTCCCGGAGCCACTCTTACGAAGGACTTTCTCGGCAGGTGGCGCAACTACAAGCCTGAGGTGGTCACCTATCCGATTATTTGATCAGCCCAACGAAGATATAAGGCAGGAGCGGAGTCGCTATATTCTGTACTACGTGCGCAGCTGGTGTCAGGCCACCCTAGTGCGGTACAGCTACTGCGTGCAGGCTAAGAGAACGCAGCAGCCCGGTCCGTGTAGCGATGTCCTTCAGGCAAGGCTAATTTGTGAATCCATATAACACATATGCGCTAGTCTCTATACGGGAGTTTGCGCTTCACCACATGCCGTCGATCATGGTGCAAAAATTACTATCCCTTCTGCGCCCACATCCCTCTTTGAGGCCACGGCGCCATCTCGAAGTAGAGATCATCATCATCACCTTCTTCTTAACAGCGCAGCTCTTTAAGCTCGAGTTCCATCCGTACCTGGCGTCGCTCAAAACTCGGCACAGAAAAGTAGAGAGGGGGAAAATGCTACGCCAAGAAGTGTGAGAAAAGGTGGCGAGGAGGAAAGGAGCCGACGAGCGGGTGTGGGGAGTGCGCGTCGTAGCGCAGGTGTTCGGGTGGGGAGGCGCGCGTCGGGGATTGGCTGCGCCTAGCAATGACGTAAGCTCTGACGTGCAGGCGTTCTTCTAGTTGAGAGAGACGGCGTGCGCCCGGAGGCATCATTGTCGGATCTACCGGTAAGGGGCAAGACCTAAGAAGAGCCAAATTGAAGCTAGTGAAGACCACCAGTTTCCTCAGTTTTCGCATCTCAATGGCGAAGGTGGAGGAATTTCTTTAATGCGCAGCACTCCAGGGATAGCAACCTGGGGTTAACGGGGGATTCGAACCAAATCTTCATCTGCCTTTTTCGTGCTGCGTGATTTTTCGGGATCCGTAACACAGCAGCAGCGTAATCTATGTGCCTTATGGTGATAGCGCTCGAGCCTGAAGACGACGTATGTACTGGCAACACCTTTCCAAACTACTACCGCGGGTGGCAAGGTTCATACACGCCAACATTGCTTAGCGCACAGGTAGCATTACGCAGGTTTGATGCAAAACACAATAGCATACGCGACAATTAAAGCGTATTTTTAAATAACCGTTTCATTGGGATCGATTTATACAAACGTAAACAAGAAACCCACGTTAACAAGAACGTAAAAAGCAAGACAAGCGAGAAGACAGTGCCACAGAAACCAAAGGTGAAAGAGTATGAATCTGCCAATCAAGAAACCAAGAGTGCGAGTTCATCTAACGGGGGCGTCCGTTCCAAAAAAAAAATGTTAGTTTTAATCCTCGCGCTCTGAACCAATCGTGCGGATTCACCGAAAATTTCAGTCTGGAAATTTAGCCGGCAAAGTAAACTGTCGGGAAGTTCCGGAAAGATCAACACGCTCGACTTGGTCAATCGCTCGACCACTCATAGCTCCAGCGGCACCACACCGAATGGGGTGCACGCCCTGAAGGGGGCGTATACACCCGCCCCCTAACTTTTCGCTTAATTCCCCCCTTTGCTTTACGCTCCGAGCTCTACGGCCGAGTCCGGCCCGATTTTCCGGAGCGTATAGACATCCCCGCTTCCCCGTGGCCGGCAGGAGCACTCATCGACCTGGTCGAACCAATTCGCCACTCATCGCCCGGGGCGTAACGAGCGTCACGCTGGTTCGGTGACGAGCCGGACTGCGTCTACCGCATCGGCCGTCACACAACTACCGGTGCTTCGCCGAAAGCTGCGCTCTCTCCACACTCGGATGGAGGAAAATAAATTTCAATTTTCACGCCTAATTAGCTCTGAAGTGAACCCGGCGAGAAAAGTTTCCAGGGTGCGATTTCGAATCTCAAAGTCACTTTTTCTCCTCGGCGCCTGAGTTGTATTTGTGAGCGAAGCATCCCGCTTCAGAGGATCCTCATCAAACTCGTAGGAGACTAATTGACTGATTGTAGGGTTTAACGCGCCGACGCAACGAAGGCGATGAGGCGCGCCTTAGTGGAGGGCTCCGGATTAATTTTAACCACCTGGGGATCTTTAACATGCGCCGAAATGTCGGACACACGGGCGTTTTTGCTTTTCACCCCCATGAGAAAAGCGGCCGCCGCGGCCGGGAATCGAACCCGCGACCTCGTGCTCAGCAGCGCAACGCCTTAGCCACTGAGCCTCCGCGGCGGGTAACTCGTAGGAGACGCTCAGCCATCAGGCAGCGGGGGCATTTACTTCAATTGTCGAAATGGTTTCCCGAAAACTTTGGTCTCCGGCAATGCGTACACCGAAACGTATAATTCACAGGGCGTGCCGTATTATACAGTGCCCAACTAGACCCGAAATTCCCCGCATGGAGGCAGGTGAAGCCCATGTACTTGCATTAACGTCGCAGCATAACTGTAGTACTCGTCGAAGAACTGGAGCGCGCGTCTCGAGTGAGTAGTGTGTGGACTCTATTCCTAATTTCTCCCCTCTGAAAACCGAGGAGTAAAACAAGGTAATGAAACGACGGTAAATCAACAATTAAGTACGCAGCGCTTAATGACTTGTCATGCTTCTCAGCCGAAATTCCATGCTGCGTACCGGCCTTGCGTTACCTAACTCCTCAGAAGGACTCAGGGGAACAGTCGGCATTTCTTGCGACTTGCGCACGGGATACGACCGTCTAGGACGAGAGCGCCGAACTCGGCTCGGGGGCGAAGTGGCTTAGCCATTACACACCAGCGTGGCGAATGCGAGTAAACGAAACGCTAACGGTAAGTCACGCAGAGGATAATTACGCCGCCGCGGAAGCAATGTGCTTACACTCACCGCGTAATTAATCGCCTTAACTAACCGGTGAGATAAGAAACACGAAAGGGAAGGCGGTTCTCACGCAACGCTAAGCCAGAAGCTAACAATTGGATACACTTACTGTTACCTTACTTCAAACTAACTGCGTTTGATCGTCGATGCTTGAGTGCATTTAGTGCGCACTCAGACGTAAACACAACTACACTACCAAACAATAATTATCGCCCTTTGTCTTGACTCTACGTAGTTTTCTACTCAAGCAAGTATTTATAAGCTCGTAAAGTAATCGGCTTATGTAACGTGTCTGCGCGTAAAGGCTATTGGAGAGTAAATTTGACTTGTTAATCTCTTTTGCAAGACACGTTATTACGTTTGAGAAAGGAAACAACTAAAGAGGCCAAGGAGCAACAAGGCAGGGATTGTTGTCAGGGCGAGTTTGCACGCATGTGCACACACTGCTATTCGGCGAAAGACACGGTATGCCGGGAGCGCCGCCGCCGGTGACTGGACCCTGGAAGTGGCCGCTCAAGAGAAGTGTGCGACGAACCGTGATTAACCCGCTCCTCGAAGCTCTGGCCTCCCTTAGCCGCGGCGATGTGCCCGGCCGCGTAATTACTCGCTTGCAGCGGCCCGCTGCTGTACCTCCGCCTTATCGTGGCTGCATCGCATATCGTACGCGCGCCAAGTGCGCTAACGGCGTAGTAGGGAGCTGGAAACGGATGAGGACGGAAGAGGATGGAAGATGGAGACGGGGTTGAAGCTGGAGCGTATACACTCGAATAGCCGCTACGTTAATCGTGTGTGAAAAAACCACCCTGTGAAACTTAAGCCTCGCTGGGCCGTCTTCGCAAGTTCGCGTACAAGAACAGCTCCACCGTGCTGTGCTGTGGGTAGTCTTGTCTAATTCGTGTGCGCCTCTCAGTGTTACGCAGACAACCGGGTTGGCAGTTCGTGGGCGTGTTTACTCCTGGTTGCGAGACTTACAGGCCTTTGTTGACAACAGCTCTAAGGCAGGCGTAGACGAGGTGCATCGGACGACGTGACAGGATATCCTGGCTGGTTAGATAGATGAGCTGGCGCGAGGTGACATCTTGTCAATAATGCCTTTTTTTTTAAAACGGGTACATCTGAGAATTATGTAATCTTCTATAGTCGAATGTGCTTGAAGTGATGTTGGCATACTTTCACGATAGGTGCCGGATTTTCTTTGTCGGTGCCGGCTATTCCCTGTCGCCATACATATAACACATCGCAATGTTGGAACTTGGAGAAAAAACATGACAGATGGCAGAATATTGAGGAAGAAGCTATATTAACTTCGTGGTTGAAGTTAATATAGTTATATAAGTTACTATCAGCTATAAATTATTACAATTATCATATTCCCCAACCGGGAGAAGATAAAGAATGTGAGAAAATGCTAGGATGAAATTTATTTTCACTGCAGTGAGCCGCTACCGAATTTGTTGCGATACGTGCGTTGTACAAATAACCTTTGTTTACTAACTGGTGCAATAATGCTCTTCTAAAGGCTAAAATAATCCTCTTGTAGAGGACGAACCACGGTACTTGGCGCCAAAGTGCTGCGCACTTGTAAATAGTAATCCCCATTTTTCCGTTCTCCTTGGAAGGAATTCGCACCCGCAGCAGGCAGTTGTTTCGTAGCAGTGACAACATACATGCATGGGCAGGTCACCCACAACGTTGTTTTCTTACTTGAGCAATATTAGTTGCGATATGTCCGCAAAATTTTTTCGTCGTTTCACGTCAGTGTGCCAACAAAGCGAGCGATAAAAGAGTATAGGACGAGAGAGAGTGGAGAGAGCGTGCGGAGAGAGGAGAGAACTGCCTCCGCAACAGGGCCGACGGTAGCAGGGTGACGGCTAGCCAGCTCCCTCCGCCACGACGGGTTCCCTGACTCCCACCACCGCTTGCACACGTTGTAGAACTGAGTCTGCAGCCAGTCTTCACCTTCCTGGTTGTGTCCACTGCTGGACGGAAGCCTCTCCCAAAGATCTCCAGCCACGCCTGTCGAGATCTCCAGCGACGCTCGCTTAGTTTTCGAGCGAGCGCCAAAATAGATAGAGTTGAAATATGATCGATGATGATGATGTTGAAGATGGCTCGCAGATCGAAGGCACATAGCTGACGACGGTCTGCTCGACGATATTTATTCTTTATTACAATATTTACAATGGAGTTACAACTGACATCGCTGATCCGAGCTCGAGACGAGCACGAGACGAGCCCGCATCAAGCGGGGCCCTCTCCTCCCTCCTTACACAGAACCCAGAACCCCTCGGTTTTATTTTTAAAAAATCTACGCCTCCAAGGAGGGCGGAACCAAACAAACAGAGAAGGACACATATTTAAAATATGTGGCCATTCATACGCCACACAGGCCACAATGACATTGGAACGAATGACTGATTAGACGCTTTCACTGCGTGACCCCATGAGGCGCTGGCTTGGCCTTGCCTGAGTTTGAAGGTCAGATTGACGCTACGAGGAACGGACCTTTTCTGGGTTTGCACCTGGTTAATAAAACTTGAATTTGCTCTAAAAATAAGAAAAAAAAATTGTTGGCCTCGGCCCAGCAATACGCCCGGAATTCAAACGAAAATGAGTTTGCAGGTACTGAACCATTGTAATGAGCCAAAAACGTTAGCCGTACCAAATAATCCTCCTCATAGGTGTACTGGAACTTTGTTCGACTAGGCTATAGCACAGGTCTGCGCTCGACGTTGATCATGACGTCACATGACGCCTCACGTCCGCGTGATACCAAGGGCTGGTGACCGCCGAGCCCCAGTTTCTTTCGATTAGCCATACTGCCCTACTCCTACCCTCCCAAACCTTGTGTAACTCCTCGAAAACATTCTGTAGATCTCCCGCACGCTTATTACACAGCTCGACTCAAAGCATTTTATTTGAAACACAACTTCTTTCGCTAACCGAACTTATTGTCTTCGTTTTTGTCTCAGTGCCTAAAGTAATGCCACAGAAAGTGTTGACAGATCCGTCCACATTGGCCGAAATTAATCTGTTGCAGCACGCACGTGCAACAGCAACAAAAATGATGCATTAAAAATAGCGTCGCGTGTTGCTGCCGCAATATAGGTCGAAACGAAACAACGCAAATGTATGAAACAAAATACCGAAAAGGGGAAATGTATGAACTATTTGTCAAACGTATATCCAGTCACAGAAGCCGCCATAGGTTGCAGCACAAAATGAAAAATAATAGACACAGAAAGTCCAAGAAAGCACCTAGGCCGCAGCTTTGCCCCACCGCCGTGGGTGGCAGGTATCCGGTGGCCAAGAGTGACGAGGCGCCGCCTGGCGACTCCTTATCATGTCAGCGGCGTCGGCAGCTGTCGCATTATTATGCGCCACGCACGCAGGGAGAGCCGTGATTAGGTGGTGTGCGGTTACTGGGACGATTATGCGCAATTCATTACTGGCACTCCGGAAACTTGCGCAAGACAGCGCGCTGAGACTGTTGGGAGGACAGAGGGGAGACTGAGAGGAACAATCGTCGCAGAGGAAAGATATGTCGACGGCCTCACGGCAACGTCAAACTCATAAGTAGTTCGGAAAACGGCAGTTCAACGATTTATCTGCAGCGAGTGATTGATGAGGATTGCGTTGTCTATATACCAGTAAAGGTTTTTCGTTTTTATTTTGTTTTCTAAGTGGCACGCCCAAGGCTAACCTGTATGAGTACTGGACTGGTCGGCTACGATAACGACCCTAAGGTGTTAGTGCGCGTGTGGTCGCACGTGAGGTATAGAATGAGACTCCTTAGAGACGGAGTACGACTCAATCGCTTACCAAGTCACATGACAGTTACGCGCCAGTTCTAGTACCAATGAAAGTCCAAATGGAATGGCGAAGAAATGGAGGACAAAGAGGTGCAGTAGTTCTTAATAATAATACCATATAGAACAGGTTAGGCCTGGCAATCCACAGAAAACAATTGCGAGCGTACAAACGAAAGTGTCAATATGCAGTTTTATAGATGGGGTATGACCGAGGTATGAACTCTTGCAGGACAATTGCAAGAGATGCACGGGCAGGATGATCCTTCGCAAGAAGAGTTTCCCATTTGTATGGGCATGAGACAAGGAAGCACTGTCTCTGCGAAATTGTTTACAGCCTATCCGGAGGGGGTATACAGAAAACTTGACCGGGATAAGTCATAGATAAGAGTAAGTAGAGAATATTTGAGTCTCCTGCATATTGTGGACAACAGTCTTTTTTTAGTAAGGCTGAAGAACACGTACGAAAAATGCTTGAGGACGTGCACGGAGAATGCTTCATCTTAAACTTAACGGGGAATAAGATGGAATCGGAAGTAACGTAACGGAAGAATACAGTCTAGGATGGCGTTGCTGAGGTGGACCAACGCCAGTACTTGATCAAAAAATCAGAAGTGTAGCCACGCCTTTGAACGTGTCCGAAATGGCGTGGTTGAGAGAGAGAGAAAACATTTTAATGAGCTCAAATGTGTGAGTGGAACCCTAGTCCGGGAATCCATGCGTTGCCCTCGCCGTCTTGGCCCGTGTCACCCGGAGAGTCTGGTCCTCCGGTTGACAGCTGGTCAACAGTGTCTCCCACAGCTCAGGAAAGGGTGGTTGTAGATTATCGGTTAGGGTTCCTGTGGTTGCCTGACGGAACGGTGATCTCACAGGTTGGAAGAAAAACTCTGGTTGATTCCCCTGACATACGAATAGGTAAAACACGAAAGTGAAATGTGCTGCGAAATCTGCAGCTCAGCATGATTTTGCGTGTCGGCGGCTGCCTTGTGGGTGTGCTTGGCGAGCGACGTCCTACTGGCGGGTCGCTTCGCCAAAGGTGTACTGGCGTCATTTCTGTGACGGATATGATGTCAGGGAAATCTTGGGGTGTCACGGCATAAAACATTTTCGTATTAAAAATATAAAACACGAAAACGAAAAATCCTAAGTATAACGTACTCTTTAGTACTGAAGGTTGCTTCCCCGCAAGAAGACCCCGTGTGCAGGAGTGCACCCTTTGCAGGCAGCTTGCTTCGTTGTACTGGCGTCACTTCCGTGACGGATATGACGTCAGCGTAATCTTCGTGTATCCGGGAATAAAACACTTTTGTGTTAAGAAGGAGCGCACGGTTGTCTTCGAACTCTGTTTGTATCCAGGGCAGCGTTGACAACATAAGGGCTGCGAGGTTGTACTTCGGCGGTAATGTACACGTTAATTGGAAAGTTAAGGAGATTCCAACTACAACACATAATTCACATAAAGTTACAGGTACGCACAGGTTCTCAACGCTCACTACCACCCTCCTACGCGGGATACACTTCACCATCACGCTTATGGTTAAAATTGTCGCTATCACCGTCATCATCTTTGTAATCATCACCTTATTTACGTCCACTTCAGGACTAAGGCCTCCCCGTAGATTTATAACTGCTCGTATGCTGCACTGTCCTAGTCTGTTCTGTGCCAGAAAATTTCTTTACCTTATCGCCCGTCGTAGAGTTTTGGGGACGCACTTACGTAAACATAAATTATGACTGTACAATCGAGGTGTAAAAGGCAGCTTTGTATGTTTATTGATTTATATAGAGGGTATGAATGAGGTAACAATCCTCAGATACATATACAAATGATGCGACTCTCTCTCTCTCTCTCTCTCTCTCTCTATATATATATATATATATATATATATATATATATATATATATATATATATATATATATATATATATATATATATATATGTACGCACAATACTCCGGTACGCGCGCGCGCGCATGACGTCTCACAGACATCAAGTTGAACGAAGGGTGACGTCTTTAGGAAGCTCGGCTCAAAAGTTCCTTCGAGCAGCCGCTCTGTTCGAAAGAACACAGAAGCATCGTTATTGTTCTTGGGCCCTTTGGGCTTGCTCTCATTATGTGGGTATTAAAACCTACCAGTATGCTGATGACGAGGGCAATTAGTAGCTGGTTTTCTTCCGGCCGAACCCTCTCCCTAAAATATTATACCAAACATTCTGCGCCTGCGTCGGATCGATTCCATGGACCCGTAGAATAAAACGTTTTTTTTTTCTTTTTTATTTCCTTGGTCTTTGAAAATTTAGTGGCTGTAGGAGTAAAAGCATCGGCGATGCCACGAGAGAAGAGATTTTCATTGGCGAATGTGCAGGTCCACCGGCTGGGAACTGAGTCAGATGAGGTCCGGAGGATAGCCTGTTGCGAAAAGATTTCGTTAAACAAACTGCTACAGTACACGAAAACAAAACAACAACAAAAAACACTGACTGAAATTAATTGGCATGCCCCAGGAGAAGACGGAAGTCTGACAGACTACAGAGGTGTTGGTAGAGACAACAGCAGTAGAAATACGGAACAAGGGAAAATATAAGAACGAAACGTGCGTGGAATGCGGGCAGATAGACAGAGAAAGAGATACCATTCCAGGTAGGAAACGCGACTGCAATAAGCAAGACGAAGGAGGTTTCCCTTCGTAGAGCTCCAAGATAAAGATTGAGGGGCGATAAACGAAGACGAAGCAACGAAAACAGCACGAGCGAGAGAGAGAGAGGGAGAGAGAGGGGGGGAGGAGGAAGAGGGGGGGGGAAGCCGAAATCAGCCAATACGTGCCGGGATACGGGACTGGAATCGCAGGAGGATCATTGTTGTCCAGCGTCGGCCCGCGAGCCGTAGCTCGTTAAGACAGGAGGGGCAGCTGCTGGACACCGGTGCGGGCCGAGCGACAGGGACGAGGTCGTAACGAAGCAGGACGGATAGATTGCCTGTTCCTCCGTCGCTCCTTGGGGAGGAGACTGGGATTGCCGTCCGAAGGTCCTCTCAGCGAGTCTATTTCTCTTCGCTGATATGCACGCCCCGCCGGCGGTGGCGTGTGCAATTAGAGCTGGCAGCGGTAGTGAATGAGCGACTCTGATGAGAACAGGAGCGGCCGAGGATCGAGCCTTGGAACGAGTGTGCTGGCGAAGCTGGAAGGAGTCTGTGTACTCTCTACGCCAAGCACTTCTCTCTGCTAAGATGAGCTTGCTCATATTGCCAAAACTTGGATACAGTAAATCGTGGTTATAACAAAGTGCTTGGGACAAAAAAATTGGCTTCGTTATAAGCAATATTTTGTTAAAAGCAAAGATGACGTGCTTTCTACACACTGAATTGAGGGTGATGAAACACTTCGGAAGAAGCAGGACCTAGAATAAAGCGATTTCTTTATAACAAGGGCTCACTGTGTATGGCCCCCACTAAAACGCAAGAAGTCTCGGCGAGCCAAGACAGAGCTATTGAATTATTGTACAACCTTCTAAAAATACCCTTGATGGGGTGAAATGTTACCATGAGATAGATAAATCTCATTGAAGAGTTTTTTGTAAAGGCTTTCGAAACACTACGGAGAGGAAGTCGGCATTTATGGAGGCACAAGCAAAATAAAAAAAATGAAGGAAGCTAACACTAACGCGTAAATTTGAAGGTAGCGACGCTGTAAGTGACCTTCACGATCATCAAGACGGTTTAAGTCCGAGATTGCTGCCGATTTGCTTCTTATTCGCTGCCACAGCGATCTTTACTCCATCATTTTCGTCTTAAGTGTGAGCTTCCTTCATTTTTTTGTAAGTGATAATCATTGGGCATCACCCTGTAGGGGAGTACGCTATGACGTGTCTTTCTCGTTCCGAGCAAGGGTTGCCTCAATTACGGCGATAAACTGGAGTTTTTTTTTTGTCAATCTTGGCCAATCCCCTTAGTGGGTATGCTTGGCTTACAAACGTGCGCCGGGGACGCTGGGCGGTCATGGCGAGGCACACACACATGAGCGCTAGGCATTTTCTTGGTATTTGTAACTGCGGATACGAAAAATTACGATTACCTTAACAGCTTCTCTGTTAAAACAAGGGTTTCAAAAGTTTCGCGGGTCACTCCGACGGGCGACGACTCTCTTTGAGATTCCTTGATGTCGTCCTGTATAAATTCCCGCTTGGGCGTGACTATACACTTCTCGAAAAGCATAACCGAACAGAGATGTACGACATGGTTCAGAATACCATGCCCGAGCGCCACCAGTGCTGGAACTTGTTTCTTGCGCAAAATATTTCGCGTGTACAATTGTGCACCCAGGGAGCAGGGCGCCTCAGAGATAATACATATAAAAATTAGTTGTACGGGGGGAGGTGGGAGGAAGATAGAATGCTTATAACCTGGTATTTGCGGGACTAATTCGATGTTGAGAGCGGGTTTTGCCATTTGGGGAACTAGAGAACCTGAGTTTGAAGTTGTCAGTACGTGAAGGAGCGCCAGAAATGCGTTCGTGCAGGTTATCATTAATATTGTTAAACTGAGTTTTCGAAGATTGTCATCGGCAACACAGTTTCTGAGCATAACCACATGCCTCTCGGCAATAACATTGACGTTTTTTTATGTTTATTGCAGTTTTTTATTGACCGCAGATGACCCCAGCTTTATGTATTGCTGCACTTGTTTTACTTAGACAGAACATTACTCGACACCGAATTCTTATATTTAAGACATAAAATGGCCTTTAGAAATAACTTCTGTGCTTGCATGTGTGTGCACTTGTAGCGCATATTTAAAAAAAAAAAAAACACTTTGTTGGTTCTAACCCGGGCATGACGGGTTCGAAAGAGTGCACCATAACTCAGCTCTAACCTCTTGTGGGACAAGAAGGTGGCATTTCGGGTCTATGCAGTAGTTCAACGAGCCATTACGCAGACTCGGACACGGAAGAATGGCCCACCACAGTTTGTACAATTGCACTCACTAGGAAACAGCAAACAGCCCCTACAAAAACACGAACGCAGGATCGCGCACTCTCTGTCAGGACATTTTTTTAGAAAGAAAGTTGAGGGCCGTTCCACGAAGTCAACCCGTATTTCACGTAAGCATATTAAAGCGGAAGCTTTCTTTGTGGGACCGATGGCGTCCGGTCAAAATCTAATGCATTTCCCCGTAGACCGGTTGGTTGACCGAAAAGCTCTGATGACGTCTCTGGACACACGGTGCGTGCGTGAAAACGGGATTCCATTGCGTCAAACTGATTACTTAAAACTCCCAAATAAGGGAAGGCTATTGATGAGACAATACAGGCATCGATCATGAAGGAGTACAATAGTATACATTCACCTCATAAATCACGTATTTAGATCCGCTCAGACGCATTTAGATCACTCAGATGCGTTTACTTAGTGCGCGAAAAATCGTTGCATGGGCTCGGTCTTCGTTTACGATTTGGGCCTTCGAAGGTATGAAGATCGATTGGAGGTACTTTCAAAGAAGGTTGCACGCACTTTTAGCGAAGGTTTTGACACCTTTTTGGCGCAGTTTTGTTGTTAGAAAGCGATCGTGCTTCTCCCAGCTTTCTTTGGGAAGGGATGGTAAATCTTTTTCCCTTCGTTCCTGCGGTTATTTTTAATACAAGTATCCCCCCATTGCTTGTCCTATTGTTTAATTGTGTAATCGTTTTTCGTTCCTCACCTAAATCAAGACAGCAAAGTCACGCACTTTATTTCGCCGCGGAGGTTGCGCCGCTGAGCTCATTCTTGGCGCCGTGGCAATTTTTGTCGCCGAGCTTCATACACCCGCGACACGAATTTTTTATGTTTCGGCATGTTCGGGCAATGTTTGGGCAATCTATGGACTCGCGAGTAAAAAAAAAAGCCCACACATACGCCATGCGCAAACATGGCCTGCCCATGCGTGGAGCGACCACTAGAGAATGCATACGCCAATCGGCTGCAACACATGTATCTGTAAAACCAGGATCTAACGGAAGGTTACCACATGGGTAATTTGACAATAATGCAGTAATTCTGCCCGCACCATAGTAAGAATGCCGGACTGCATGCCGCCTTGTTCGCTCAGGTGGTTACTTTTCCTGTCTCATGCATTCGATGGTTCTCGCGTAGTCAGGTCAACTACCACTTTCATTTTCATTTTTGTAGAGCAGACGCTAAGCCCATTTACCTGCAAAGCGCACAAGGTGAACGAGAGAAAAACGGGTGAGTAAATAAGCACCTTGACCCGCTAATTGGAAACGCTTGCTAACTAAAGATTTTGGCGGCATTCATACAATATACTCGCGCGCGAACACAATGTCACGGGAAAAAGAGGAGATCTCGGAATACAAGCCCCGCTCACCCGAAATGTTCCCGGGTGCAACTTTATACTCCGCGGACCGCGTGCGTCGGTGAAGGAGTGGGTACAGCTCCGAACAAGCCGCGTGAAAGACGGCGAGCGTCCTTTCCGCCCACTCGTTCGACAAAACTTACAAGGCAATGGAATGATTAAGTCACTGGACACCCACCCAACCACAAAATCAACGCACTGCAAATACATATATCCTGTCCCGCATTACATTATTGTAATCACGCTACTTGCGTATCGCAAAATCTCCGCCCCACGGACCTTTACCCTCGTTTTGTATAATCGAAAATAAATAAAGAGGCAAAAATGACATAGGCCTCCTAAGAACGAATGGAGCTTTGTTCTGGATACTATCGGGCTCTACTGTATCTATCATCACTCATTGATAGACCAGCAAGTACTTCTATTTAGAAAAAATAATTTAACCGAGAGATCGTGCCATATCTAGGGCAGCGATCGGTTCGCCCACATTTTCTTAATTAAAACTCTTTTGCAGTGATGGTTGTACCTGCTCCTCGAACGTGCATTCAATTCGCAGTATAGTACTGACCGAAATGTCGGTGACGACATCAGGTAACTGAATACCGACACATGTCGGCAGCGATAGTATACCGCATGGTGATGGATTCCGTGGATATACGTGTCAATAGTAAAACCCTTAAAAAGGGAGAAAAATTGGAAGGTGGGATTTAAGAAACGAGGCCTTCCGGACCCGTTCTCTGCACGCATGCGTTTAGCAACGCGGGGCATCGTGGTTCAGTTGACAGCGTTGAATATCGTGGATTCTTCAGCGAATTCTTCAGCGTGGATTCTTCAGTGTCGGGCTCGAGTGCATCTAGTAGCCATGTGTTTCTCTTCGCAGAGTTACGCCCGGCTGCTCGCGCCTGGCTGAAACCTAGAACAACCACGCCGCGGTGACTCAGTGGCTTAGGCGTTGTGCTGCTGAGCCCAAGGACGCGGGTTGAATTCCCGGTCGCAACGGCCGCTTTTCTGATGGAGGCTAAAAGAGAAAACGCCTGTGGTTTCGATACTTCCGCGCACTTTAAAGATCCCCACGTGGTCAAAATTAATACGGAGCCCTCCGCTACGGCGCCCCTCATCGTCTGAGTAGCGTTGATCAATCATCAAATAAAAAACCATCTCTAAAACGCGGCTCAATTGCACGCAAAGAAAGGCAATGGTAACCGTTCAAGGAGAATCTGCAGAAGAGTCAAGAAATTGAAATCATTACTCGTGAACGTAAAGTGACTTCCCTAAATTCTGAACATACACACAAGAGTTAACCTTGAAGGCAAATTTTTCCTGTAAGCTTTGCAGAACCGTCAATAAAGCTAAAAAATAAGACTAATGGTTGAGTGATTAGGGCTGACTTGACGTGGTGAGCCCAAATGCTGCACAACTTTGCTTTACCTTCATTCTCCACATTTAGAGCTCTTGCACTGCTGCTAACACCCTTCAACAGTCTTCAGTATATCGAATAAATAAATAAATAAATAAATAAATAAATAAATAAATAAATAAATAAATAAATAAATAAATAAATAAATAAATAAATGTGCGCTAGCTTTGGCATTTACGTTGGTGTGCATGCACGCGGTTGACTGGATAAGGTGGTGGAAGAAAACAGGTTGCGAAGATACGACATTCGAGATTACGAAACTGCCAAAGTTGGCTCCGTGAATTGGATTCGATTAAATTTAAAAGCGCAGGACTGGGTGGTCTACCGAGTAAAAGCTGCGTAAGCAGCTTGACAGATCCCACGATATTGCACGGACATCCCAAATGAGATCCCATTATTCCCCTTCTCTCATCAGTACATCATCATGTCTATAAATTCCGGGGCATTTAATATAGAAGCTCCCTCATGGCAGCCATCCTTTCACCACGGTGCCTTTGTGGTGCTTTTCTCCGCAGTCCTGGTCCCATTCAGTGGCATAGCGTGGCCTTGGAGACCGAGCGCGTATGGGGAAGGGGCCGCCGTTAATCAACAGCGCGAGCGAGCTGGACGCTGATGGAGCCGCTACGGGCAGCCCCGACTCCTGGCCGGCATACGGGGCGCACAGCGATGCTGGAAGAAGAAGCGAGGCCGCGGGTTGGGGTAATATATCTATAAAGAGAGAGCTCCCTTCCTCGCCCCGAACGCAGCAACGATATGGAGCGCCAGTCATCCAGCACGGAACCGCGAACTTCTTCAGTCGATCGGAAAAAGAAAGGCTCACTTGATCTACGGGCTCGTACGAGGCCGCGCGAGGAAGAGCGAGGTTAACACCCACGACGTGCGAATGCCTAGATATGGTTCCCACTGGCTTTTATCTCTGTTAAGTTAAGCGGTTGACTGTAGACAACGCTGTGTTCCGAATCTTGTATTGCGTCGATACTATTCCCCAGCCCCTTTCCGTGAAGTTAGGACTCCATATGTAAAACGGTCCGCTATAAAGACTTCTTCCCAGCTATGGGGCGTTAAGACAGCTCAACGATGAAGCCTAACGCCATTGTCGCCGCCTTGGGCCAACTTGGCGCCTAAGATAAGAAAGCCAACAACGTGTTTTCCCCGCCACCATTTCTTTGCTCTTATTTCTCTTGCCTCTTCTTTTGTCCAGTGATCAGTCTGCCCAGGTCATCCGTACTGACGCACTGCGCTACCGCGGCCAACCAGAGGACAGACGTCCCGTTGCCTTCCGGTTTACCATGACGAGGCAGCCGCGAGGCTTCCTCTTCTAGGGGGCGCTTTCAAAGGTCCCCCGCTGAACCGAAGGTGAAAGGGGCGCGGCATCGGGCGTGATCTCTCGCCTGATAGGGTTATACCCTCCGGAGAATGCTTTCTGACCCCGGAGAAGAAAAGCGGGAAGAGGGCGAATGGGGAGAGGCGCGAAGAAAACGAATCTTGCACTGTGTCCATTTGCTTGTCCCGCTCGGAACGGTGCACTAGTTGTGCTGCTTTCCGCTGCTGAGTCAAGCGAGCGCCGAGAAATGACCCCAGGGCGCGACCCCGTGGAAATAGACGCTGTTCTTTGAAGATGTCTCAGCCGCTCTGAGGAAGACGCGCTGAAGCTTTTGTTTTTAGCGTGGGCTAGGAGTGGGGATGCTGGCTGCGGCGGCGGAGCCGCGACGGGTTTTACACACCCTCCGAGTACCACCAATGCAATGTGGGGGAAAATGAAGGTAAGATGAAACAGAAACATTATTATGTTTCTGTTGATCCGAGTCAAACACGGCGCGAAAATTCCTCGCCATGTTCTGTACCGTACAACCACTACAGCACCAACGACGGTTTTCCGCAGAACGGGACACGTAAATGGGTCATGCAGACAAAACACGTTTGTTACATTCGAATAATTTCGTGTTTTATGGAGCCTACCAGCGCATGTCCGGAAGCGAATGATGCCGTAATCACTGAGAAATTAATCAATTTAGGTTAAAATTTTGATTCTCCCGCCAAATTGAGTGTTTTCGCGACGTCAGCAATGAAGTCATAAGTGCGCGTATTCAAACGAACTTCCACTGCGTCATTCGGCTCTGCAGCCTTGCTTGCCGTCAGTCGTCCCAGGTGGCGCTACCATACTCATCCACGGACCGGTGCCCACCGTTGCTTTATTTTTGACCGTATTTGCACCTTGCTTGTTTTTGTTACTGTAGAAAGTAGTCGTTCCGGGAAACATGGAATATCCTCGACAAACGGCGTCACGTAAGACAACGTCGCTTACGCCAATAGACCAGTTCTTACAAGACTTAAAGCAGTAAACCGATAATTTAAACTTGGCAACATGAAACAAAAGTGGACGGACAGAGCAAAAAATTAAAGCCGTTCCACTCAACGTGAAAGCTGTCGTAAATGCAGAGCAGTGATTCGCCATAACGGCCTGTGGCACCGTTATCCGCTTACTGCTACTACCCATCACGCTCTTCTCCCCCCTGTCTCACTTCTTTCTTGATGAATTGAACGGAGGTTTGTCCAAAGCAGTTCAAATTTCCCGCCTTCGCAGTGCTCGCGCGCCCCCTGCCTGGAACGAACTGCGCGAGCGGTTCTCGCACGTGCCGGCACCTTACTGCGCAGTCCACAACGCGTTGTTTTTGGCGGTCCCATCTCCCCGCGAGGGGGACTCGAGTAAATGCGTTGCATAGGGGGTGGGTGTATTGCGTTAACGTTTAGTGTTTGGGGAGTTGGTGGTAGTGAATGCGTTGTATCAGCAGCTTCTTGACGTAGTTTGAATCAGTCAAGGATATAAGGCGCGTTCGTAGCCTCCCATTCTGTGTCGGCTTTGTGACGCAGTGGGTAGAGCACCATGTACATTGCGTTCCGCCCGCAGGGTCGAGGGATCGAAACCAGGCGCCGGATAGTTTTTTTATATATATATAGTGTAGGGAGGGGTGCGGACAACGACGGTGCGGACTACGACGGACGTCAACGCGGGTGACACCGTGAGTTACTCAAATGCTCAGCATTTAAAAAAAACTACAATTAGAGGACACTGAAAACAACGACGGCCGTCCTTTTTCCTCGAATGACCGCTCTAGCGTGAAATCGCTTTCAGCCTTCGTTTGCATGTTTTGCCCGTAATACCTTGAAAAGGGAAGAATACGTGCAAGAAAATGCCAGTTTGTTTATTTTTCTTTCGCCATCTTTGATAAGCCAAAATCGGACATCAAAAAACAGTTCGAGGGTGGAATAGGATTAGAAGGAGAGCCGCCGACGACAAGGGACGTCGAAGCGATCCCCACAGGATTTGTAAATCTCTAGCCTGCCTCATTTTAGTTTTTACATCGAGTGCACGAGCTTGAGCGTAGCGTGACTCTGCAGTAGTGTTAAACCTGAGTTATTGTTTGCTTCTGATTTAATTTAAGCGAAGCATCACTAGCTGAGCTTTTTAAATTTCCCGCTGCCCCGGGTTTTTCTTAAGTGCGTGTTCGGCTGAAGCCACCAGCTGTATAACATGAAAATAGTCAACGTAAACAAGCAAAATATGACAGGAATTCACTAGCTGGACGTGACTGCAGTGCTACTGATTTGCGGACGTACCTTCTACCTCTCTACCTTTATTTTTTAACCTTTCGCAAAAATTCTGGAAGTTTACTTCAATCCCAACGCCAGCTCATGTGCGCACAGCCGGCCGCAATCGCTTCCCCTGCGTAGCTGCATGACTTGCCGGCGAGGCGGGTGAGGCTGGGAAGGTCGGAGACGCGCTGTGACCGAGAAACACCCGAATACGCCCCGTTTATATCATCGCTTCGCTCGGCGCAGAATCTCACGAAAAACAATATACGCCATCTTACGCCGTGAGGGTGGATGACCAGCACGGCTCGAGTCCGGAGTATACGCGCCCTGCCCGTTGCGACGACAGAAGAGCGGTCAAATCCAGACTGGAGAACGGCAACCTGCCTTGACGACGGTACCATCACACCAAGGAGCAGGAGAAAACTAGGCACGCAAGCGCTTGGAACGCCTACAAAGAGAGGGAGATGTGAACGTAGACGTGGCCGACGCAGGTCGCACAGCGGCAAACATGTGAGAAACCGTGATCGAGGCGAAATCCTTACGTCTCATTGGAAGGTTGACCTCCAAAGCCCTCGACGTGAACCCGAGTGATGCGAAAACCCAAGCGAACTAAGGAAGGCCAGGAGCGGACCAGAAACACAAGCATGCCATCCGGGTATATAAGGGATGATTAACGATTACCAGAGTTAATGGTTGATTAGGGATTAATGGTAATGGTAAGTAAGATGGGATTAAGGTGGATTGAGAGAAATGAGAAGGGATTTAGGTGGAGTAAAATGAATTAGAATGTAATAATAATTGAATAATAATAACGACTAATAAAGCGGGATTAAAGGGGATTCAGGTCGATTAAAATGATAAATTAAGGACATGAGACGGCCAGGGTCTCTCAGGTAGCGATGCGGGCAGGGCAGTGGGGAAAGGAAAGAGGGAAGCATTTTCAGTGGGAAATGGGGACAGAATTAGAGCAGCAGGAGGGACAGGATCGAGGATCCGGCGACGGATCCAGAGTAAAACATGGTGGCAGGGACTGGCGGACTAGGCACGCGGCTTGTCTAGGCGCGACGTGAGCGGAGCTAGGCTGAGGCGCACGAAAGCGTCTCTAGCGACAGCTCAGGCGTCTTAGTTGGGCACCGCTCGTCCCTAGTGAACAGCCGCGCAAGTGGAGCTGGGCCTCTGCCGAGGAGGTGAGTGCAGCCTAAGAGAGCAGACACACTTAACTGTCGTTTATCTGTTCGTTGTTCTGCTGACACGTAGCGCTTATAATCTTTCACTGTCGCAGGTGCCTATAGGTTCAGCCCCGCTTACTCGCACGTTGGCTAGGCACGACTGGCGTCTTCCTGAAAATGCCTTGGCTCTCGCGGCAGTTTTGGAGTAGCTAAGTGTATGCGCGTTGACCCAGCACTGCTAACCCGAGTCTACTTCCAGGGACGGTTGGTATACTGTTCGAGATAACCATGTACACAAACTACGGAGTTAGAGAAGGGGTATTCGTTACGAGCGAGACTGACACCCGATCTGCATTGTACAAGTGAACCGAGACTGGTGTGAAAACATGTAGGATGGGGAATGGTGCCCTGAGATGTATCTAAACCCCATAGACGAGTGTTACAATTCTAGAACTCGTAAGTAATTATTGAAGAATAATTTAAAGCTAATACCGTTTTACGTCGTAGCCACTAAGAACGTTTTAAAAAATTGACCGCGTATCTGCTCCTTTCGTTGCAAATGTCGTCAAAAGACGATAGTCTTTGTAGACATTTGCCAAGGAAATGCCCTCCTTTGCTTTCCCGCTCACCTCTCAAGCTGTTCCTGTACCGTCGCGCTCATTCCAAGGTAAACACACTAAAGGTTTGCGCAAGGCGATTTGAATTTACCGCGTTCCACTGCCACAGGCCGAGTTCCTCGATGCCAGCGCTGCAATATGGCGGAGACGCGCGTGAATGGAGGCGGCCGACTAGAAGGTTTATAGAGCCGCGTGGCCGTGCTTCACGTGCGTTCCAAGCAGAACGTGGAATCTAGCTAGTGGAACCTTTCGCTGCTGTTGCCGCGTGATTTTTCATATGCTGCCAGGAGGCGGCGGTTGTCTGCAGTAGATGGAGAATATCATTTGCTATCGAAAAACCAAGCATCCATAATTTTTTAATAAAGGAACACTGTAAATATCCCTTGTGTACTAATTTCCTGTCTTATATTTGCGTAATGTCTTGTGCTTGTTCAACAAAGTTGACAAGCATGAACATATAAACCGGGCTTAGACGTTTACATGTGGCTGTGAGTACATAAGACTATTGCGCATTTTAATTTTAATTTGGCCGGGTGGCTGAATCGAGTCACAGACAGACAGACGGACAGACATACAGACATACCAAAATTTCTGGGTTTAAGTAGCCCAAGAAAGACCATCGTCTTCAAAAGCGTAAAGCGAACGTTATGCCCCTCCAGTCGCTTCCATTACGGTGTCTTTAGGAAAAGACTACGTAAAAAAAAAAGCACTGGAGACATGATGTTCATAATCAATGCCCCGATCTGCATAGAAAGATGCGACATTGCTCGAGCTACGCTTCCTACTTGCTGTTACACGCTCTTCCTACGTGCCCGATTTTTGCTCTATTGGCTGCGTGCTGTCAGGCCGTGGTGCTTCATTTTTCAGTTCCCAGTTTCCCTATGCGTCAGCAGGGAGCAGGGCTACACCTGTCCGCGCGCCCACGGGTACGGCGTAAAAAACTACCCGCGGGCCCCCCACAGCGATCGATATTCCTCGCCCTTTTCTAAAGTCGTCTCGTTGCGGGGTCCCAGAATAGAGCCTTCGTCTCCGGCGTTCCACTACTGGCGGCACGGCGAAGGGCTTCGCGCCGCCGTCAAGCCTAATATTCCCTGGCAAAATCCGTCATGAATATTTCCACATTCAAGGATATGTAAAGACCTTGTCAAAATTTTCTAGAACAGGCCTAAACTGCATAGGCCGCACAAAATTCAAAGTACAAGCGTACCTTCCACGCAAAGATGTAACGTTTTACGTCAGAAAGCTGGAATATATACCTTTCTTTCTTACTGACATGAAATAATTTTCTCTCACTTAAACAATAAGCCCTTGCTTTGAATTCTTTGTGTGTCAAATACATTTGGCGTGGCCTAGAGAATTTTGAAAAAACTCCCACCTCCCCTCGCGGGAACCCCTGTGTAGATGCGACGCATAGGCGGAGCGGCGAAGGGACCGCGTTTTATAGCGCGCTAACGTTGAGGGGACTGCGTAAGCCGGTCCCAGTCGATGACGACGTTGGCGTACTTGTAAAGCGGCGTGGACTCTAGGTGTTTGAGCCAAGCGTGGATGTTGCTTCGCCGGGGAACGGCACACCGGTTATATGCGCAGCGCGACCGAAGGAGAGGAAACCGCGGAAGAGAGAGTACTGCACATGCGCCGGCCCCAGAGCGTCTGCCGCGGCCATGACGCAATGTGCCGCGGCTATGACGCAGCACAATCCAACACAATCCACTTTAATCCAATCCAATCCAAATTCAATCCAATGCAATCTAAGCAAAGCCAAGCCAATCCAATCCAATCCAAGCCAATCCAATCCAATCCAGTCCAATCCAATGCCCCTCGCGAGAGAGTGTTCGCTATCGGAGAGGAGAGGGGTGAGCGGCGGAGAGCGCAGCTGGCGAGGCGAGGAGAATGGGGGAGGGGCGGACAACGCCGCCGCCGCCGCCGACGACGACGACGACGGAGGGACAAGGCGAGTGAATCAGATGCTCTGCATCTAAAACACGGTACATCATGCCCACGCACAGTTAAATGTTCTACAGTCACCGACTGGTTTTTCGGACCCTCAAGCGGCCGCAGTAGCGTCCGGGAAATCGGGCAGTCCGAAAGAGCGAATTCACGAAACAAGGGTATTTACACAGTGGCTTGAAATCCTCGTCAATCTGCTTCTACAAGGCGCTACGTTGCCGTTCCAATAGGCCGGCTTGCGCGTCGACGAGGGTGAGGTTCTCGTTCTAAAACGCCGAAAGCACCACGAGGGCACGCGTTTAGAACTAACTAGTTGGCAGCACAGTCACCGGCTCCTCATTGCCTCAGCCCGAGTCATTTTCTTCCAGCGCCTGGCGAATTATTTCGTCTGGGTAAGCTTTATCACACAGCTCGATTTCGCGGTCAGCCTTAGCGAACTGCTCCGGTGACACTTCCGTGGTAACAATACCTGCAGCGACCAAGTTCTCAATGAGGTCAGCAGATGAAGGGGGTTGATGTTGTTCACTAGTGGAGATTAGCGGGAAATCCGCATTCAAAGCTGGTTCGAGGCTGGAGAGAAACAAAATGGCAGCGTTGCTGTTTGCGTTTTCGGTAGCTTTTGATTCGCGATCGAAAGAAAAAGTCCGGGAAATCTAACGAGAAGGGTTTCAGACTTTCGAAATTTTGGTCGGTGTTATACATTCAGCGGGCAATGGAGCGGAAGATGATAGGTGTAACATTAAGGGAAAAGAGGAGAGCGGAGTGGGTGAAGGAACAAACGCGTGTTGAGGACATATTAGTAGAAATCAAGAAGAAGAAATGGACTGCAGTGGTCGTAAATAGGAGGGTGATGATGATGATGATGATTATGATGATGATGATGCATTGACTCTATGGAGCGCGTGACGTTGCCATGGCAGAATCCTGATGTTCAGGCGGGTCAGAAAAATAGGGCATCCGAAATATCGGTCGACGACTGTATTACATAACATCCACAATAGCGTAAATATTAGTGCGTGTACACTTCATTATTCATTTCGAATCCACCCCGAACTTCATTCACCGGAATCGGTTGGATCCAGGGGCTGAGTATAAGATGGCGTCCCGGTCACCGTAACAACTCAGCCGCCGGGGCGCGGTGCTCCCTGAAACTCCTGCTACTCGTGTTTGTACTAGGTCAAATCCACGTTCAGCCACACGCGATATTTATGCCAGCGACCCAAACTCTCTCCAAGCGTGTATAAGACGCAGATGGAGAAGGGTTAGCTGCACTATGGTGGTAAGGCCGAATGACGGATGTAGCGAGCGTATACGGGGAACGGGAAAAGTGACAGCTTGCCTTAGGTCGACCGACATGAGCAGCATTGAGTAGTCGGGCACACACAGAGGGGTAGCAGGCCATTACCCTCTTCTGACTATTGGAGAACGATGTGAAATTCGGGTAATTTTTGTATTGGAAATAGAAAAATGCTTGTAGTTGGGTCGTTGAAAGCCGCTGGTTTTACATTTTTTTGCTGACAATACTGCTGCGGAGCATTCTCTGTGTTGTATAGCGAAAGTACCGCGGCTGTTTGTCGAGGGAGAGGGGGGGGGGGGTGCGAACCGGCCCTTTCTCATGCGGAGTCTCCCGCACGCCTATGCAGCCGTGCACCGTCTCGTCCGGCAAACCACCACCACGCTCACGGCAGGCACTTCGCCTGCGTGGTTGCGCTCGACCAATTCCGTGCCCCCCAGTATTTTTAAAGCGAAATCTTTGTTAGTGGGACTGATAGCGTCCTTTAAAAAAACTAATGCATTTTCCCATAGACCGGTTGGTCGACCGAAAAGCTCTGGTAAAAATTGTGGACACATTGCGCGTGCTGGAAGCCGCACTTCCATTGTGTCAAAACGGTTACTGGAACATCGCGATAAAGGAATCGTTCTAGATAAGACCATACACGCATCGATCGATAAGAAGGAGTAAAACAGTAAGTATATTTTTATCACCTAAACCACGTATCGGTATGCATTTAGATCGTTCGTGGACGCGTTTACTTCTAAGTGCTGGAAAAATCATCGCATGGTTTCGGAGGAGGAGGAGAAAACTTTGTTCCAGCAAGTGGTCAGAGAAGCGCGGTGGCCACCGGCCTAAGGCTGGTAACGACTTCGGTGGCTCTTTTGAGCAGGACTTCTTGTGTAGCCCGGTCGGAGCTACCCAACGCCTCCCTCCACTGCTCGCTGCTGGTGATTAGAGGGAAGGGGTCTTGGGGGCACTGCCATATGTAATGACTTAGTGAGGCGTGCTCCCCGCACAGGGGGCATGCTGACGAAGGGAATTCTGTCGGATGAATGTGGTGGAGGCGCGCTCTGCTTGGGAAGGTGTCCGTTTGCAAGAGCCGCCAAATACGCGCCTGGCTTATCGTAAGGGATGGATGAGGCGGGGCAAATTGTCGACGCGAGAGGCGGTAGTGCTCTGTTATGTCATTAAATGTGATCAGTCGGTCTCTGGCGGAGCGCGCCCCGTGGTGAGGAACGATACTCACGCCGGCTCGGTGTGTGAGTTCGCGAGCCATAGCGTGTGCAGTTTCATTGCCCTCCATGCCAGTGTGGGCTGGGGTCCATATGAGCTCCACTGAGTCCTCTGGTGGATTTCGCTTGAGAATTTTGAGCGTCGTGGGAGAGATATGTCCCCGGGCAAAATTTTGAACGGCCATTTTCGAATGTGTGATTATAATTACCGGATGTGGCCTATGTGTGAGGGTTAAGGCAACTGCCGCCTCTTCCGCCACAGTAGGGGAGGTGGTTATGACTGTGAGGGCGTTGAGTGGAGCAGTGCTTTTTTGACCGGTGATCGCTATAGCGTATGCCCCGTGACGCCTGTACTCCGCTGCGTCAGAGTATACTACTTCCGAAATATTTCTGAGCTGCCTGGCGAGAGACCGGGCTCTTGCTTTGCGTCGTGCGGAATTATGAATAGGATGCATGTGCCTAGGTAGAGGCTTTACGATTATTTGCTGAATTATATCAGCAGGGCTAGGTAATGACTCCTGAGTCTGCTGCGAGACCGCAATGTTTTGCCGCGAGAGAATCTGTTGTCCCGGTCGAGTGAGCTCTGAGCGTGTTCTCTGAGAGCACAGGTGAGCTTCAATGAGCTCTTCAGCGGTATTATACACTCCGAGTTTGTTAAGCTTGTCGGTGGACGCGTTGGGGGGAAGTTGAAGGGCAGCCCTGTATGCTTTCCTAATGAGGCCATTAATTTTATCCAGTTCACTTTTACTGGCTCTAATGTAAGGTAAAGTGTAGAGAAGTCGGCTAATAAAGAAGGCTTGGATAAGCCGAAGTCGGTCACTTTCGTCCATCCCACGATTTCGATTTGTGATCCCTTTGAGGAGAGCAATGAGCTGGTCCACGTGGGAGCTCAGCTGCTCAATCACCTCCGAGTTAGACCTGTTCTGCTGCATGGTAAGGCCCAAGACTTTAATTTTCGATTTTCGGCATGGTTTCGGCATGGTTTCGGTCTTCGTTTGCGAACTGGGTCTTTGAAAGTTTGACGATCCATCGGCCACACTTTCCTTGGATTAGGCGAAGCTTTCGCGCTTGTTTCAAATTTATTTGCGAAGTGATGGCAAAGTTTTTAAATGGACCCCGAAGACGAAAGAAAACTTCTTTCAGTTTGAAGGAGCTAGCATTTGGTAACTCACTCGCCCCAATACAGTCACGAAGGGCATGTTTTCACTGAAAAAGAAATGCCAGAAATGTTGACGAGTTTCCAAATTTTGCGCCAGAGTGACGTAATATGGGAAGGAGCAGCCCGCCCTAAAACATCCTTATCTGTTTGAACTGCACGTTCGAATTTAAGTGATACTATAATCAAACGGAACTAAAGGCCCCAATCACCCAGTCATGCTTCTTGGCGGTGTTTTTGGCGCCTGCCAATCGCACAAACAGTATTTTGTGACGTCATAAAGAGATCGCCAGAAAGTGGCTACGGGGTCGCCAATGCTTCATACGTTTTTTTTTTTTATAGCTGGATTACTCGTTTTAAATTTACAATAAAATTGGCGTCGTTGTTATGAGGAAAAGGCAGTCTTTTTTATGAATCAAACTTGCACTTGTTTTCGCGGCCCTTTTAAGAACTCCTCGCGAACTTCTCATTCTGCGCGGTAACCACACAAGCAGAGTGCGCATGCGTCTAACCGAGGCGGCCGGGCGAGGTTGCGGTGACGGTGAGGAGCGCACACTCGATTCTTCAAGCTGCGCGAATGGAAAGCCTCGTCCCCTCGGTCGTTTTTGCGTTTCGCCTCCACCAAACATGCAAAGGCTCCGCGGCAAGGAATTCAACCGTCGGCCTTGTGGGTATCAGCCCTGCCTCTTAGCCTGTACTCTCTGTACCGCGGGGTGTACATAGATAAAAGCAACTAGGCGGGTCTAACCATTCACCGCGCGTCGCATTTTTCTGTCGCCACGGTTCACTCGCTAATAAGGGGTGGAGGAGCAAAACATTTATTGAGTCGATTTGAAGGAGAGGTCGGAAGGTGGAGCTGTGGGGGATCGGGTGAAAGTGTTCTCGAGGAGGTGAGAGGGTGGACTGGTAGGCTTGATTGCTGCGGGGAGCGGACTCACAGCTTAGGTGGAGCTTGACAGCTTTGGATGAAGAACCGCGCTGTGAGTACGACAGGGGTGGTGGCAGTATGGCGGCGTAGGGGTGTTGATGGGTCATTTACAGCAGGCATCCAGGAATGTACAGTAACAAGTGAATTTGGGGAAGGACCAGATTAGTTGGTGTATATCGGCTTTGGTGTTATTCAGGTGTTGAGGGATTAAAGAGTGAGAGGTGCCGACAGAAGAACATAGGATAAACTGAAATTTTTAGGGCAAACCTGCCGCTGTGAATGTAGATATGTATATAGATCGAGTCTTCGACAGATTGAGCAGTTCGAAAGGGACGCGAGGAAGCCAGGCGGAATTTGGTTTTGGAGGCAAGTTTTCTTGTCTTTTTTATCGAATGATTTCATCCGTCGGCGTTGATGAGGCCGAAGAGGTGGAATGGAATGGGGTAGACATACCGGAAGCCGCTGAGGTGTGCAGAATTAGACGGACAAACAACGCTCGCGCTTGACCCCGTGCTTCCGGCATCTCATTTCGCTAAATAAAAAAAAATTGTACTCTAATTTTTTATCTGAATTTTTTTATTACGGGGGGCGATCTTCGACCTTCTATCATGGTCATCATTGCCACACACGTTCGCAGTGTTATAGCGTACCTAACTACCACCACAACCAATCTATACCAACCACGACGGTCGCTCACCGGGACTAGCTAAACACATCTTCCGGGGAAATCTCGTTCGGTGCGCAACGAATCCAATTTATCGGCAGCGAAAGGTCAGCGCCCCGCGACAAACGAGGGAAGTGCAGCGGGATGCAGTTATAGCTCACTGCCTTAGCTTCCCCTCGTCCCTACTTTCCCGCTCCGTGGAGACGTCGCTGCACGCTGATTGTCTCTACGCACTGCGGTATACACACACGTACAAACACACGAGTATTGATCAACCAAGACGGAGGCCCGCGCGGTGTGATTGGGAGTGTAGTATTGTAAAAAGGGCAGTATCGTGGGTTCGACAAATTGGAACCACTGCGCAGCCCAAATCCCGACGCGGTCAGTCGTCCCCGTGGACCGCCAACCGAGGTTCCCCATTTTTGGACGAGCTTGCCATGGCATAAAGGGGGCTGCTCGTGCGCTGACGCGTAGGCGGAGCAGCGAGAGACCTCTAGGGGCGCCGGTGCTGTGTTATCCCTTTTATGCTTGCAAAAATACATGCAGCAGTTTCTTGACAGACAAGCCGGTTGTTTGTTTCGTTCACACAAGACGTCGCGGGGTGCGCCTGAATTCATTTGCCTGATCGAAAACGTACGAGTTCGTGTGAGGCTTTCGCTGAATAGCTAGGGAGAAGAGGAGATTTTTTAATTCGAATGTTCGAATGGTTGCTTTGTGGCATAATAGATGAACGCGTTAACAGATACACAAACATAGATAAGAAGGTTGAAGGTATCTATATATATATATATATATATATATATATATATATATATATATATATATATATATATATATATCAAATCACATCAGATCTTGATTGTTCTCTTGAAGAACGATGAAGAAACCGGACTAAGCCTGCTACTTTGACCAGAGTTTTGTTTCTTATGCATACCTGTGTGTGTGCGTGTGCGCGGGTACACGCGCATGCGTCTAAAACTCGGAGCTTCAGCCCGTAAAAAGCGCTGATCCTTGAAGTTCTTTTTCTTCTTTTAGCGTCTTCCAACAGGTATATATAAAATAGTAAAACTTCCCCGGACCGCGATGCACCGGCGTTAATGGTGTGTGATATTAAAGAGGCGCCATTGGCTCTAGTAAAACTTGTTGGGACATACATTAACCATTCCTGCCTCCATCCACCTACGGCGTCCACTCCAGCCGACGTAATTTGTGAAGGTCCTCCGCCGAAGTGAGGCTTCGCCGCACCGCCTCGAGTCCGCGCCCGGTCGGAGTTTACTCCCGCGCGTGCACATGTTCACGACATCCGCGGCCGACTACCGACACGCCGCCCGCCTTACGAAGTCAACGCAGGCTTCATACGTCAACGGCACGCTGCCTCAAGAAGAAACACCTCGCAACCGAACGTGCACTCCCTACAACTGAACTCCCAGAGGGGAAGAAAGACCAGAGATGGGAGAAGAGGCGCTGTTTCCGCCTTCTGGATCCACTACTGGGTCCAGGATTGCTTGACTTCCGCGTTCTCCCGGAAAACTTACAGGCGGAAGATTTGTAGGAACACCAAGTTGTGCACTTGACAACGAAGCATAAAACTTCTCATAACGCCGGGATACTGACTGCGAAATTTCCGGCATTACTGGCCAGGCTGCCGTCTCGCCTGAATATCAACACCGCATCATTTACTCAAGCATCACCCTAATGGGACCGCAATTTATTTGCACTGAGCTTTGTGACGCAGAAAGGCGAACTGTCAAAACAAAGCTAAAACAAAAAGTGTAGTATGGTTGCCTTTCGAGCACTCGTCGTGCAAACCGAAAAGAAGGCTCGTTTAGGCGCCAGTGCCCGGGACAAGAGGCAAAATTGGCTCTGTCCCTCAATATCGCGTATGGCGGGAACACTCGGTCTGAACAACACGCGCGGCAGGCGTTCGAAGAGGCGTCGATCGCTGGTCGATGTTTGGAAACGATCGCTTGCTGGGTGGGGGGTGCCACTGACTCGTCTGGTCGGCGTCGCAGGACAGACAAAAGAACCGCTTGCTCTTGAAGTCATGTTAGCCTACGGCAGCAAACGGTTGTTGACGCAGCCGAGGCAGGGTGAGAGAGAGAGAAAAAAAAACTGCAGCTTTTAAGTTTGGGCCACACCAAGTTTACTAAAGGACAACGCAGCACGGTTACAAACACACATAGACAACAATCTGTTTAGGGGTTTTAATGCGTACCATTGCTTGCCGAGTATGCCCTACAGCCACGACCTTGTACCGCCTTGCATTTGCATATAAACGCAGAATTGGCGGAAGTGGCGAATTTAATTGTTATAACAGCGTAAATAGCGTAAACAGAGTAAACAGCGTAAATGTAATTGGCCGAACAGAATTTTGAAAAACAAAAGATACAAAAATCAATAAGAATAAAACTTTTACACAAATTAACGAACAAATTCCAATGTAGGCATCTTATACATCTTCTCCAAAAAACGAGGACTAAAACAAAAACCCCTGGAAAACAACGAAGGAAACACGAATCAAAATATCGTGAAAAGGGACCGACCTTGCATCTGCACAAAAATACACTATTGGCGAGATTAAGGCAGTTAGTCGCATAACAACGCAAATGTACATCACGGCCCAGTAGAAACAAAGAAAAACTTTGAACCTTTAAAACAACAAAACAACTTAACGTATTTGGCTACTCCTGCTATGGAACATCACAATGAAGACAACCGCGTAAGAATGGTGCGCATTAATAGGCAGTTCTCTGAATTTCTGCACATGTTTTTACCTGGCATGCTTACAAAAGAAGTGCGCGAAACAGTGGTCGGAAAGAGGTGCCTAATCGAACTGCGGACATAGAAATAAAATTAGGCACTGGAGTTACAAAATTCAAATTAAAAATCGCACAGAAAGAAAGACGTGGGGACTCTCAAGAACGGTGGACTAAAGTAAGAAAAAAAAGGGGGATTTCTAGTACAACTGCGTCCGCTCAACTGTTTACGAAGACAAAATAAGATCTGTAAGGCAAATCTCTTTAAAAAACATGTGGTCTTGGGTTAATTATATCAGTAACCTACAAAGGTCGCGCTGCACTTCTTCGGCATCGGACGACGTCGTGCAATATTTGAAATAACGGGAGGAATACGGAAGATTATTTTATACAACTACCAGCGAAGAAAGACACTGTAAAACTCCGTAATTTCGTAGGACAAGTCGTTCACGATGATATGTGGGCATATTCGCTGCTGTTTAATTTCGTACGGTCCACCATGGCCGAAAACTATTCCACTGTCACTAAATTTTGCGAGAGTTTCCAATCACGAAAGTTGTTTTAATAAAGAGCTTTCAAAATATTCTTCAGTCCTTACACTCTGTAATGGACCAGCAGCGAAGCTGGGGTGCATTTTACCTCAATCGACGCACCTAAGAATTTATAGTTCGAAAAGTGCCCGAAACGAAATACGTTTTTTTTTGTAGTTTGAGATTAGCACACTTCCTAGTTAATTAGCTGAACGAAACTTGCAAGAAGTAGAGCTTTATCATAGGGGAAGAAAAAAAACACGGGGCTGTCCGTTTCCCTTCCGTAGAAGCCAAAGTATTGACAGCAGGCGAGAATTTCACAATATTTACAACTTCAATGTGAGCTGTGAAAAGTAGATGAAACTCGGCGTAATGTTATTTAAGTCGTCCCAGCGGGTGTTTGTCATGTAATTTTTTGTTTCGGGATAGTTTTGATTAAACAAGAGTTGCAGCCGTTTTCTGTAACCGTATTCCCTCTGTATACGGTCATGTATTGGCATCGGAAGGGAATTTTGTAACGCTTACAACTCACTGTGCACTAACTAATCACGATAAGTAAATCAAACTTGGCTTAATAATAGACTGGTTTTCGCGGCCAATTTCGGTGTGCATTTTTTCGAAGATACTTATATATGACATTGACAGCTACAGAGCATTCGCGAGAAACTGGAGGCGAGAATATCTTCCGGTCAACTCGATGCGTAGACGGATGAACATGGACCACAGCCGGAGTGTAGCCATATATGCAACTTAGCTGTAGAACAAACGAGGGTGGGGGTTACAGCATTAGTGGCACCTGTACAAATAAAACGAGGCTAACGTTCTTCCAATTTATTGTCAGCCCATTTTATGGTGCTTCCGTTTCTTCCCGTATGCAGTCAACCTGAGCAGAACATGTTCCGCAGTTGATCACCGTTTTTACAAGGGCTGACGGCTCGTGGTAATGCGGCTCCAAACTTAAGATTATCGAAGACTGCCGACAAATTCACATGACGAACAAAAGCCAGCAAGGACTATTACAGAAAAAAAAAAACGATACGCAATATTCTATAACAAACAAACAAGCACTCCAGACAAAGCCTGTGAGCCGAGTGATTGCTGTCAGCGAGTGGCGAAGCCAGAAATATTCCGCTGGGGGAGCTGAGAGAGGGGGGGAGGGGGGGTGTTCTGACACTGACCCCCTCCCCCCTCCTTCCCCTGGCTACGGCCCTGATCGTTGCGTCTCCCCGTACCGATTCGTACCAATGTTGCGCGCACACGCTAACTTGTGTAACTATTTAGCAGAATTAATCGACCAGATTTAGCGGAAATGCCCGAGGTGGAGTGAGTTTCGGCGTAGGAAAGTTTGACATCCACGCCAATGCAGCCGTACGGCTACAAAGGACAGCTACAATACAGCTTTCTCAGAAAGTTCACAGTCGAAGAATAATATCAAACTTTCAAACTTTCCTTCGCAGAAACTCACTCCACCTTGGGGATTTCCCCCAAATCTGGTCGATTAACGCCTGTCCATCACTTCGAGTTGTTAATCGATTCGATCTCGCGCTACAAACGGCTACCCTCCAGGTTAGCTCAGTTGGTAGCGCGACTGCTCCGGTTAAGCGGTGGTCCCGGGTTCGAATCCTGGACCAGGACGAATTTTTCTTCAACTGCGACGTTTCTGAGAAAGTTGCACAGCTTTCCTTTGTAACCGTACGGCTGCATTGAGGTGGATGTCAAACTTTCCTTCATATTTTGTCCGCAACACCATCCAATAAAAATGACAAATCCAATATCTGCTAAACGCTGGACTCACGTGCACAGCGTGATACTCGCGATTTTTTTCTCACGCGCGATCACCGTATCGGGGATAGTCACAAAGATAAAAAAATCTGGCAAAGAAGACAGTGTATTTTAAAACGTAATAGTGCAAGGGCGGTACAAGACGAGTGAATATACTCTGCGCTGTGCAATCGAAGCGTAATTCGTCTGGTCAGCCGTCTTATCCCCTCCATTCGCCGTTTCTACATTCTAAAATCTTGCACTAAGAACCAGTCCGCTTCCGCCCCTCCCTGGCGCCAGTGCAACCAAAACCCAAAACGCTCCCTAGGCACAGAGGCTCATGCCCGAGTTGTGGCACTCTGCATTCATCTATTCACCTGGGCGTGCCCGAGACCGCACGAGCGTCACGGCGTTTTCATTTCATTTGCTTCATTAGGTGTACTTTCAAAGCCCGCAGACGTCGCAGAAGGGAGTGGAACGGAATACATAACGTGTGCAAACGATGGGATTTCAAAAACAAAAATAGAAAACAACAGGTGAGAATCAACAGAAGTATATCCTTCAAGAGCGGTTCTAGAAGCAGACGTATCGGTTACGTTCGTAATCGAGGCCGGCAGCCGTTCCATTCCATGGTAATTAACGAAACAACAGAAGGAAAAATATAGGTTCGTGCGACCTTTAGTAGGTTCGTAGGTTATAGGTTCGTTATAGGTTATAGGTTCGTGTGGGTTATAGGTTCGTGTGGCCTTCAGTTTACGGCAATGGTCAGCACGACACGATGTATATGAAGGTTCGGAGAGAAGCTGACTTTTCATTGCCGGATTCCAATACTAGATCATGCAGAAGTGCTAAGCGTGCTAATTTCCTACGAGTTGGAAGGTCGCAAAAGCTGAATGTATCTTTCATAGCTGTTAATTTAGATACTCCGAATGAAGTTAAGGACAGCTCGGGACTACGCGCTCTGAGGGGTTGGTCTCCGGTGGGATCAACCGAATGACTACATTCTCTGGGTGCAGGAAGATGAATATTACAGGTCGCTAATGGACTTTTTGCACGTAACTGGACTGCGCGCCTACCTGTAGACTCGAAAACGTTTCGGTTTCGTTACCGTCTGCGCTTTTTGCACGTCCCCCCCTCTCTCTTGCTTTCCTACTTTCTTCTCTCTTTGTATATTCAAACTTCCTCTTATATACCGCGTGCAAATACACGGAGAAAAACAAAATAGAAAAACAAAGACCCCCCCCCCCCCTCCTCCTACCCCGCGGTGACGACGAAAATAGCAGGCCTCTCACTCTCATCGGTGTTGACGGGCGCATATAAGCTGTGTTGCGCAACCTGCGCTGTGAGCGGTCGAGAATTATGGCCAGTGGGGAGCGACTACTTTCCACGCGTCCTCCTTCCCCTCTCCTTCTTTCTCTGCCGCCTTCGTGAATGAGAAGAGGGCCCGCGCATTGTTCTCGGCCAGCAGGAATTCCGCGAGGGCCGCGGTGGTCCGCTGACGTCGCCACCTCCACCCCGGCTACCCCTTGGGGCATATTCGGGTCGGTCGAGGCGCGGCTGTACCTAAATAAAGCGCTCAACGGGCGGCGAGCGGACAAGGAGCCCGACGCCTAGCATCGACCTAAATTATCCACGGCGCCCCGGAACGCGCCGATATCGTCGTACCCGCAAGAATAGAGGGAGAGGAGGGAGAATAGCGGAGCAGGAGGGAGACGGGAGGCACATTCCAGAAAACGACGTCACTGGCGGGGTTCTTAGCCATTGAAGAAAAGAAGAAAAAAACTCATCGGGACTGCGAAAGTGAAAAGACGATCCAGGACGCTAGAGGAGGCCTTGCCGTGGGAGCCGCTGTACTAAATCATACATTAAACCCCTTCTATAACGAAATCGCCCAATTCGAAACCTCGCTTTAATCGAAGCTTTTTACGGTTTCCGCTGCGGAGAATAAACAGCAGATTATTCCCCATTTTAACGAAGTGTCGCTTTTAACGAAGCTACTTTGCTGTCCCGAGCACTTCGTTTTAACGAGTGTTCAAGTTGCATAAATTAATACTATTTCTTACTTATTGTTAGCCTTTGAGAACAATGATAAAAAAGCGCGTGCGCATGGCGCGTGCACTCTTCCACATCGCCTATTGTGTTCTACGAATTACAAAAGAACGAAGGAGTTGCTAGGCTACAAATATCAGAATAAGCCGCCTCGATCGGGGTATCGTAAACGGCTCCATAAACGACGCAGCGAATTGTTTGTTCCACACGGCGATAAAATGAAATAAAGGTGACGGTATTCCCCGGAACTTTACGAGGGAACTTCGGGCTGCTTAATCTACATTATGCGAGTCTTTTGTATAAAGATGACAAGGATGCCGGACGCGTATCTCTTCTCGTTATTTCCAGGCGTTAACGGCTTTCAGGTTGTTGTTCTTTTAACCATATGTGGAGTCGATAGTGTGCTCCCGTATTGAGTCGACGTAAAACAGCAGCTTATGAGGTTAGTGCCGCGCGGCAGAGGGATGCAGAACACACTGCGCCACCGCACAGCGGAAGTAATAATCCTTGCACCACGTGCTCCAGCCAAACCCGCTCGAGCAACCTCGTCTGTCTTTTTGTGTGCGATCGAGAAACAAACTAGGTCATAAACCGTGCGCGAAGAAAAGTATATTTCTAACAACGAGACTATACTTATGCGGCAGGGCAAGGACGCCACACAAAAGTGCGGGAGATGACGAACCGAGAGCGAAAGTAGGCTCGCAAAAACCCCCCGCCAAAAAATGCAGCGCGTGATGAACGTATGGGCCACGGTAATAGCGCACCTCGGTGTAGCGTACGAAAAGGCGAACAAGGCGTCCGAAGAGCCCCGCCCATTATTGAAGATCCCAGTGCGGCCCTTCGAGGGTCCACGGCACAAGGGCGTTACCCCGCAGCCCGGTGTGTGACGGTGCCGCCAGGGCGCGAGTGTAAAAGGGCCGCTCCGCCCTCTCTCGGCCATCTCCTGCAGCCATCGCCGTCGTTATCATCACCGCCTCTTTCTACGCGAATTTTCGCGTTTTTGTAGCCTCCCCTCTACGCGTCCCGCTTTTAGGGCTTGCATGGCGTGTTCCTATATTCGGGGCTCTAGCTAAATTCTGCGGTCAATCACCACGATGAGCGTGAAATGGAAAAAAAAAAAAAAAAAAAAAAAACAAACGGAGGAAAGATTCCGCAATTTATTATTCGATTCAATTCTCTCCCCTTCAGCGGGAAGTACAGAGATGCGGAACTTCTAACGCCGTCATTCGGGATGCGCGGCAACCACGCGTCCCAAGGGGGTAGTCAGAAGGCGTTTCGAATCTGCATGCTGTACATCGTGATACTGCGCAGCTGTTGACGCCAGCCTGTCGCAGTAGCACGGTGTGATTCCTTCGCCCGCATTCAGGGTCGCAAATGTTAAAACGATAATAACCATTTTCGTCGTTGTGTTCATCGACGCAGGGCTTTCTCATAAGGGCTAACTGTTAATCGTCTTAACTGTCGCCGTCGTCTCCGTCGACCCGTCAGAAAGCAATCAGAATAATCGCCCTCATGACGTCGTAACCTTTGTGTACGCAGCATATTGAACAATAAGCGTCGTTTTCGTCGACACGAGAACAGTCAGTAGCCCAACCATCCTCGTCTTGCTCGCCGTCGTGTCCGCGGACGCAGGGGATTGTCTAAGAAGGTATGCGTCAGCCACAGTAGTTGTCACCGTCGTCTCCGTCGACGCGTCGGCAGTCAGCAACCCAAAAACAATCCCCGTGAGTAGCGTCTTGTTTTTCACCGGAGCGGTGGCTGGCTAGAAAGCCAAATTTAAACCACCATAACTGTCGCCGTCGCCTTCGTCGACCCGTCAGCAAGAAGTCATAACAATCATTCTCATGACGTCGTAACCTTTGTGTACACAGGATATTGACACCAAGTTGCCAGACCATTGAACAATAACACAACAACACCCCTTGCTCTGAGGAGTTCGACCGTTTGTCTAAATGGCAGTCAATTTAATAGCCCACAAGGGTAGTGAAATCCTTACACTCATTATTTCAACCTGTGCCAGCCCGCGTCCTGCATATATCTCGTACCCTCCCTCCTCTTGCCACGTGGTCTTCCTCTTTCCATCTCTTTTTCTCTCACACGAAAACAAAAAGTGAAATGGTTGTACTCATGATTGCTTCGGCTCTAAACTTGATTGATTGATTGAATAACTTTTATTTGCCCAGATTTCTCGCTTAGCCGTCGGTCAGGAGCCCTTGGTCCCTGGCGGCGGTCGTGGCCATCTCGACGAGCCGGGTCTGGATACCAGGATCGGGTCAAAACTAGTTTTTTTTTTGTTTTTTTTGTTCGAGATCCTTTAATAAGATTTCGCGGTGCGCGTCATAAGCTTTATTCGTCAAATTCTCGCATACCGCGACTCTATCGCCCAATTAAGCTTTTCCTTCCTTTACACTTTCCCTTGAATAATTTCTCGCGCGACTGCCTTACTCGGTATTCCATCGTTAACGCACATTTGTTCGTTCTGACGCTTGAGCTAATCTGGAAGTAATCTTCTTTTTGCTTCTAGTTAATTACCTCTGAGCTGACGACAGCCCTGCCATTGGCCCATTTAAAATACGCTTTGTCACGGTCATGTTCCGCGCCGCCCTCGGCAACGACCTCGAGTAACCGTGGGAATTTTCCTCGACCACTTTTTCCGCGGTTTTGGATTCTCAAAGGAAGCTCACTCGTGTATTTTGGGCCTCAACGGCGCCAGCCCTATTTTTGCTCTCTGCATATCTAGAGAGACATCAAAATACTCAAAGGAATGAGTGTAACTACGTCGTCTTTTACACACTCCTGCGTCGCGACTGCAACTCCTTCGTTAAGACGTAAAAACTCTCTTTACCGATTTTTACACACGGAGCATGTACGACAGCCGCTATCAATCTTCATCGACCTATTGTACCATTATCTGCACTCACTTCTTTGTCTAGCGCACACAAAAAGAACACTACCTCCACCCCACCACTCCCTATACCGCGCCGACGCCACGTCATGGCGGCAGCTCCAGACACGCACGTTCCCAAACTTGCACCACAAACACCTATTCTTCCCCACCCAATACGCTAGCAACTGCCCAGCTTGCAAGAGCCCCACTCCCACCCTCTACCACTCTGTACGGGAGTGTCCGCGTCCACAAGACGGGCTCACCCCTAAACGCATCCCCACCCTCTCCTCTTGGGAGGCTGCTCTGTCCAGCACTGGCCCGCAAGACCAGCAACGACTAAATCGAGCGGGCCCGCCGGATAGCGTCCGCCATTGGAGTCCTGGACTGAGGACCCCACTCATAGAAGCTTCTCTTCGGCTAACAAATGTTCAATAAATGTTTTCACCACCACCTACCACAGAATAAAGTTCCAACACTCCTCAGTTCAGGTTATCAAGTTCGAAAATAAAAGGTCCTTGTTCCTCCGGAGCTTCTTGGGGTAACGTCCAGGACATACCCTGAGATGCTTCCTGCGGCCCCTGCACATGTTTAGCCATTGGTGCACATTTAGGACGCTTCTGAGTGTCTAACGCCAGAGACTCCTTCCTCAAGACACTGCAGCATCTCTCCAGCTCCTTCAGCATGAATAGTTTGATTCGCTTGTCCTGTTGCTTAAGCTTGTCTCCTGGCTCGTTGTCAGGAGAAGCGAATGCAGAAACAATTCACTACTGGCAAAGACGTTCTCGCTCCACTAGCGAAAGTGAGAAAAACATAACAGTCAAACATGTATTCCAAACGCGTGACACCCTTACAACACCGGAAACATTTGCGCATATAAGCGCTGTAAAAAAGGGCCACGACAAAAAGCCTGCAGCAGTAGGCAACGTATTTTGACAAAGTCTAGGCTCTGACAAAGCGGATGAACCCTGCCTACAAACGCCCTTTGGCATGGTTCACGGTCGGCCGATGCTTCGAACTTTTCTGACAGCATCTGACGTTCCAGATTTTCGAGACAAACCTCAACAACTGCACTTCTGTTATAGCCTTTAGCAACCGACACTTTGCGGGAAATTATTCAGGCCTAAATGACGCCATCAATAGCATTTAGCAGATTACCGAGCCGTTCACAACGACCAAAACCTCCAGTTAACCAGTTTCGTTTCCAGTGACTCGTTTTGAACAAATAACAAAATGGCAAGTTAATAGAGACCACTGGAAATTGTTAACCTTTCTAAAAAATATCCCAATCTAAGGGGGTCCGTTAGTGCGAAAAAATGTTAATATGTATGCGGACCCGTGAGCAGTGCGCATTTTTTTTTACAGCTGCTCATGCACGTATACTGGGATGACCGCCAAAGACGTCATATTTTACGGAGCAAAAAGCCAACGCCCCACTCTAGTCAACTCTTCTCCCTTCACCTTTCTCGTTTATCCTCATTTTTCCTTCATATTTTGCCTCTTGTATCTTCTCAGCGCTTCCGAGCCGAGGACTGAAGCCCCTAGATGGCGCACTAACGAAAACTTTGTTATTCTGGGCACACTTTATTGCCCCTTAAGTTCTCCCAAGCGTGATTACTCGGAATTATGAATATAAATATCCCGAGCAGTCTACTGGCATTGCCAAAGCATCGCTACCCAGTTTCTGGCAACACTTTTGACCGCATTTCAACCTGACGAGTATATTCGCATTCGTAAAGACAACTCGGCGTGTCCGAAAGCGTGCGTCGGGCTCCTCCGAAGACGAGACGAGGGAGACGAAACCCATTACCAACGTTGCTGCGTAAATACGTCGAGGAGAATTGTGACCGCGGGTGAGACGGCTACGCCCAATCATAATTTTAAGCGTAGAGTGTCCGTTCAATGCTGAATTCTCATATAAATGGGCTTGCTCTCGAGTCACAGCGCTCTCACGACATTTTCCGGACGTCAACACCCGGCTATATTTTTCCGCATGGGCTGCTCTCTCTTCGCTCAATTATTCACTTACTCCAGAATTCGTTTAATTTCAAACGACCTTTACATGCGTCTTTGCGGGACCCTCCCACGCCGCATCACCGGTCCACCTGCGAACGGTTTACGAGGTCCCCGAATGCCGTCGCGTTTAGACCTACTTCGGAATGCATGAGGGATGCGGCAGATATTCATGGTTGCTCTGCATGTTTCTGTACTTTGAGGCAACGCCTTATATTAGTCAATCATTGCGTATTATCTGCGTTGGGTAATGTTTTCTATAAACCATTCACATATTTCGCGCAGTTCGGATATGGAGAAAGTTGCGCCTAAATCCTGTTTTGAACTGGAGTTCAAGAGGCGCCAATTTTGAAAATGTGCGTCTTTCCGTTAAAATTGCGTGCGGGCGTTCGAATGAGGCTCCTATATACCAACATCTAGGAGAAGTCGCTCAGAAACTGATCATTTTCGTCAAAGCAGAAGTGGTTTGTCTTCAAGACTGACAAAACCGCTGCACACCGCACCAACTATTAAAAGATTGCAGGAATGTAGTGTAATTACCGCTATGTGGCGCCACTCGCGCCTTTAAGGCGCCGGAGATTCTTGTGCGTACATTCACGCCAGCGCCTTCCAATTGTGCCCCCGGATTGCGACAACGCGCTGCTAGCGTGTCTGCAACAGCTACAACTAGAGTATAGCCCACTTAAAGAGAACCCAGTTTTAACGAAATCTCGGCTATAACAAACAAATCTTCATTTCCCGTTACCATTTGTATACATAGATTTTATCTCCAGACATTGCGAAAAACGGATATAACGAGCTGATTGCCGTTGCCCGATGTGTTCGTTATAAGCGGACTGGACTGTACCATGATTCCAAACGGAAACTACTCACAAGCGTGCGAGCAGTGACAGTTAGCGCTCAGAAACTCTCATTGGGCTGAGGCATCATCAGGTGCAATGCGGACGCGGGATATACCGAAGCGAGCCTTCTTTTTTATAAGGCTACGCTCCGCTGGTTTTCCATTCAGCATAACGTTTAAAGCTTTACCCTTAACAGAAACGAAATGTAAAAGCTACAGATACAAATACACAACGCCGCTTTCGTGTCCTTATACTACTCTTTCAATATTTTTAGGCTGAGATAAAGACATAAAAAAATACGGGAAAGGTTGTCGAGAGGGAGATTTCCCGAGACGCGTTAGATCTTCATTTTAGTTCATTTTTCTTTTGACACCTCACTAGCAGGCTGGAGACGTGCGTGTGCGAAAACCATTCCGAGGCCGGCCTAATCGAAAATGGAGGCGGACGCCTTAGAATATGCCGTATCTTATGCCGTATAGCTACTGCGCCTGCCGGGAAAATCGCCCTATCGCAGAAATGTGGCCATTTCAACGTACGTTTCGGCGCCAAGGCAATCAGGGGTAATGTTTGCCAGCAGGGCATTGCGGCGAGTGTTGGTACCGCGACGAAAACCGCGGTGGAAAAATGGGAGAGCGAAAGGACTCGATAGCGCGATGAAAAAGCTGTTGGAAACTACTGATAACTGGGCGGCTCGACCGATGGCTGCCATGCCACGCGCCATTTTTAAATGCCCAAAGGACGTTGCGAATAAAGGCCTCAACAATGCTCGAGACTCACTTCACGAGCTCATTTCCAGTGATGAGGAAATAAGGCGTATTCGATACCGATGAAAGTGGCGAAGGCCCACGAAGAGAGCGATTTTTAAAAGCGTAAATCCTCTTGCGTTATAACCGAAGCCTCCTTGTCTTCCTGTTTGCCACAGTGCACGCTCGCGTGCATTTCAAGACTCCCCATTGTCGTCATGAGAGAGAGAGAGAAAAGAAGGTATATATATATATATATATATATAGAGAGAGAGAGAGAGAGAGAGAGAGAGAGAAAGAGAGACAGAGAGAGTGAGACAGAGAGATGTCTGAAGTAATTCCTTTGACCAGGTCCCTGCGGAGGATAGAGCAAGGCAGGAGAAGATTAACGTATTTAGATACTGACGTAAAATTGCCCATTTATGGAGGGTATTTTAAAACATTCACATAACTGCTTTCTTTTTATTTTGCTTGAGCTGTGGCATAATAGAGCCGCACTTCGGCATTCGCTGGCAAGCCTACAGGCGTATGACACACACCGAGAAACTGCATGCTCAGCACTTTAATCTCTCCTAATTACTGTTTCTTCCCCGAACGTCATCTATACTTCTGTAGTCATTCTCCTTTAATTACCGTGAAAAGGTGATTTTGAAATATGTCTGCCCGTTCCCCCGTTAATTCCCGTACTGAGATTAAATCTCCGAATTCCTAGCCAGATTATTCTACATTCGTTTCTCTCTCCTCGCCTGTCTTCTGCAGATATTTGAGGACAGTAATGGACGCGTATGTGTTTCGAACAAACTGAAACGGGAAGCACATTCCTCGCTTGCTGCTGCGTGGAGTGGGATATACGGGGAGGGAAGAACACGTGGATGACCCACTGTGCTCCCGGTCTCCGTTCTTCGCTATTGCATCAGCATTAGGGATTTGTACTTAAGTAGCTCTCGTGCAACTTTGGGATTATTGCCGAAGCTGGCCATAAACTTCTTCGCTGCGGGAAACGCGCTCAAAACGTGTCCCGCAGGTTGTTTTTTTTTTAAATACGATAGTCACTCTTGGGCTACGAAAACGCAGAAATTTCGGTCCATCTGTATGTGTACCTGTCTGTCTGTGATTTGATTCAGCCACCCGGCCAAAGTGAAACAAAAGCTGCGCATTAGTCTATAACCACAGCCAAATGGAACTGCTAAGTCCGGTGTCTATGTTCATACTTGTCAACATTGTTGAACTAGAAGAAGCATTACGAGAATACAAGGTAGAAAATGAATGCATGAGTGATATTTGCAGTCTTCCTTGAATAAAAACATCACGGATGCTTGGTTTTTGCGATGCAAATGAAATACTACATCAACCGCAGAAAACCGTTGCCTGCTGTTTCCCGCGCTACCTGGCGGAATTTCAAAAATCAAACGGCAACACCAAAAAAACGTTCTACTAGATGTGTTCCACGTTCCGTTTGGAACGCGCGTGAAGTAGGGCAACGTGGTAACGTGGTTCTATAAACGTTGTAGTAGGGTGCCTCAATTCACGCGCGTCTGAGGCGTACGGCAGCGCTGGCATCGAGGCACCAGACTTGGAGCAGCGGAACGCGGTAAATTTAAATTGACTCGAGCGCACCTCTACCGTCTTATCTCGGGAGGAACGAGACGGGAGAGGAACAGCATGAGAGGTGAGCGGGAAAGAGAAGGGGCAAGGGGCATTTACTTGGCAGGGACGCCAGACGACTATCGCCTTTCGTGGACATTTGCAACGAAAGCAGCAGAAACGCGGCCATTTTTTTTCTTTTGCGTGAGCGATAATTCGAGCATGTCGGCCAACTTTTCGTGTCGATACGTCGAAAGAGCCAGCAATAGTAGAACACGGAAGGAAAGAGTGGAGAAAGGTCAGGGATAGATGTGCCATCGAAAAGAGATAGAGAGAGAGAGCTGCCTCCGCAAGGCTACAGACGTTGTCAGGGTGACGACAAGTCGAGGCGCGGCTCGCCAGCTCTCCCTGCGCCGCCTCAACCGGTACCGTGACTCCCGCAGCCCCTCTCACGCTTTACAGAACGTATTGTGCAGCTAGTGCAAGGGAGCCGGATACAAGCCTCAAGTCAGCGAGGGAGAGAGACGAGATTGTCGCGCGTTTTTGAAGCTCCACCGATCGGTCCTCCATTAATTTTATCTGGTGCTCGCGTGCCGAATCAAGCACATTTCGTGAACCAATCTTATTTTTTAAATGAGAAACTTTATTCCATAAAACACAAAATATGCACAGAACACTGGACCGATAACTGCAAAGGCTGGCGGCTGGTCTGGTCCAATATAAAGGCTGCAAAGGCTAGCGGCTGGTCCAATAAAAAATTAGAAGCAATTCACAAGCACTTAAGCAGCAGAGCGTGAAGTGCTCAAGAAAAATTGAGATGTACACGAGACTACATGTCATACAACTGTAACTGTACATGTCCACAGATACACACAACAAATCCCAGTGAAAAAAATAATGACACTAAAGAAATAGTTTCAGATAAAATTTCGCTACATTTGTAATAATGTTTAGTGGTCATTTTAAAATTTCTCGCTGTTTTAACGCCTATCGCAAGTTCGTTCCACATTTTGACTACACTGAACTCGATCAGGCGTTCACCAGATTGAAAGGCTGAAAGGAAGGTTGAAATTGAAATTCGAGGCTTGCCTTGTCCTACGAGAGGGTAAGGTGAAAAGGCTTAGCTGAAAGGTGGAATTGGAGTTTACGATATTGTTGATTATGAGCGACATTTTGTACTTGCGAGAGGACCAAAACGACAATAGGTGTTCTACGTTGTTGGCCCAAAACGCTGTTTGCGTCTGCTATAAACCCGTAAGAAAATAATTAGGGTGTATAGGAACATGGCATGCTGGTTATAACCCCACAACTGGTTATATAATGTGCCAACCGATTATACAATAGTTAGTTTTAATGCCAAGCCTTCACAACTCACAAAACTTAATGTCGAAAGCTTGCAGAAGTGAAGATTGTTGCGAGAACAGTTCGACCCGCCGAGTCAAGCAAAACAGCCTCCCTTGAAGATGCGGGTTTTGTACGAGGAAAGACGGGAGCACCCTGAGGAGGTGAGAAAAAAAAAAAAAAAAAAAGCCCGAGAGCCTTGGTGAACCCCTCCTTTGCAGATCATGCACGGCCTTCCCCTGTAAAGCATGCACCGCCGCTGGCGTCATCGTTTCGAGGAGAAGCCGAGTTACCAAACTGTCGCGGGGTGATAGATTGGCGTCGGAAGGAAATAGAGAGCGCTGAACGCCCGTCGTCAAATGCTGCGAGAAATCCAGCTTATTCCTCCTCCTCTTCCGCATCCGCCTCTTCAGCTTCCACCAGTACGGGGGGGTCACCGTTTTTTACTTATCTCCGTCACACACGCAAACGATATTGCTATCACTTAGCGCCTCCCAGAGAAAGGACTTGAAGAAAAATAGCGCCGAGACGACGCAGGAGCAAGTTTTCGCGGCCCTGCTTCATGATTTATTAAACGTTTTCTGCACAAGCTGTTTACTTAGTCAAGAAATTCAGATAACAATGTGTTTTCGTTGAGACAATATTTTACCCAAAGCGGACAGCGGAAACGAGCAACAGCACAGAAAACCGGTACACCTTCCCGCATTCCTCAGCAGAGACCGAAATGCACATGCCTCGGCTAACTCTCCGCCGCTGTCTGTAATATACATATTGTAAGCGCCGGTTAGGGCCACGACGCCGGAGGAATATGCCTCCGGACAATCCCCCCGTAGTTGTACACAAACGCTATGCGCCAAGTACTAGCAGAAGGGTGTGCGCCAGTGGACTGGTACTTCGCAGGCTTGTCTGCCATACGCAATCAGGCTTCATCATCGTCATTAGTTGTCTATCATCATCAACGCCCGTATTGGTTGTTCTTTGGGGCTCGCTCCCTGTCACGTAGGACAAGGTTCACCGCCTAATAATGACGTCCCCCAAGACTCCTGGTGCGTGCCCTACAATATATATATATATATATATATATATATATATATATATATATAGGGAGCAGTTGTTGAACTTTGGAAGATGGTAGAGAACACAAGAAAAGAAAACTTTCAACAAGGTAAAAGCACGATTGTTGCCAACGTTTCAGCAAAGAGACTTGCTTTCGTCAGGGCCCTGACGAAAGCAACCTGACGAAAGCAGGCCCTGACGAAAGCAAGTCTCTTTGCTGAAACGTTGGCAACAATCGTGCTTTTACCTTGTTGAAGGTTTTCTTTTCTTGTATATATATATATTGAGAGAGGGAAGCAGGAAAGCAGGCCTAATGCAGGGCGGTGTTTATTCCGGCGGTCGTTACTCAGCAGCCAGCCGAACCAACGAACTCCGATGATGATTACGATCGCGTGAGCCCAGCGATACGATGATGACACCAAACGATGCGTGGGCGAGACGATGCTGATGATAGTGTGTTTGGACACAATAGGGAGAATGACCACTCAAGCAATCAATGTGAAGACAGCGCTCACAATGTGTATATATATATATATATATATATATATATATATATATATATATATATATATATATATATATATATATATATATATATATATATATATATATGCATGCATGCATGCATGCGGCACCTGGCATTCTGTTTTCGGAATTCTTTCTTCAGCTTTCCTTACAGAGGACGGCGTCTTTTTTTTTTGTTTTTAGCCGAAGGTGCGCGAGGCAATTCTGTGTTTGCCGTGGTCAGAGCAGCGCATGCAGGCTGTGAGGACGGGCGAAACCACACACTCTACGAGCACGACACGATAATTTCACTGAGGTCGCTCGCTTTAATGGACACCCTGTGTTAACAGTCTCGCTGGCTGGTGCTTACCGGACTTAACCCAAGTCCGTCGCGTGAGCCCGCTGTGCGGTTACTGCGCAGCCGGACAAACAAACAAAAAATATAGAGAGGAAGACCACAATTTGTTTCCATGGGCCCCACCACTTTGACGTGTACAACCGGGTGTAGGCGCTTGTCTTCCATTCCCTGTTTTTGCTTCCATTTTCGTGTTTCGAATTCTCCTTTCATTCACCCTCGCGTGAGAACGCTCGCACAAACAAGGCTGAAACAATATTTGCTCTCGGCGCACGCCCTCCCGTTTTTGCGTACACAGTGCACGTGCCAGGCGAGAAAGACGGAACTACAAAAAGGGCACACAGAGAGGGCGCTCACTAACAACTGAGTTGTTAGTCAGGAGACGAGGAACGATGCAGAAGAATATGCGGCAGTAATAACAGACGCGAAGAGCCCGAGCGTGCCCGAGAAATCAACATTCACGCCGGCGCGAGAACGCGCAAAGAACTCGCGCGTATTGTTTTCCACCATACCGACGGAAGCGACGTATGCGCAGAGAAGTATCAATAACTATAGCCGATGCACACACCACACACACACACACACACGCAAAGGAAAAGCTTGGGTCTCCCTCGTAAATGCGGTCCACATCATCTTTATTTCGCGTTTAAACATCAGCTGTCTGTTTTGTGTGTGGCATATTGCTCGCCCTGCGTTCTCCCATAACGTCGATGGCTTTAAAACGTTGTTTTTTATTTTTTCGCTCAGTTTACGGCCGATGTATCGGAGAGAAACCTGAGGCCTCCTTTCGACCCCCTCCCTCATTTGCTTTATTTTAATCGCGATCCCTGCACCGTCGCGCGGCGTGCGAGAATGCTAACAAGCATTGATTCTGAATACAGCCCGCAGCTTGAGTGTCTGGCGAAGAGCGTATGTCCGATCACGCTCGCTCGTTGCCGCGGGCGGCATCAAAGCGTACGCGGTAGACACAGCCGCGTTCATGCATATTCATGGCGAACTCGGTGTCGGCGTCGCTTTCACCGGCGAACGGAAATTCGATAATGAGACCGACCTCGGGAGGAGGAGGAAATTCCTCGGGAGGGAATGTGGGAGAGAGGCGGTGTACGATCCAATCTGCCTTCACTCACTAACGGGTGACTGTGGGTTGCAAAATAGAGGCGGAGGAACGGATCCAATAGGTGCCATTACAATAAGATAAGACTGAGACGTCGGCTGACTTTTCCGGCGACCTCGACGGCGCCGCTTAGAATAGACGATCGGATTTCTTTTCTGGCAGAGCCAGAAGGAAAAGCGCTTTTGTTCCGACCCTGCCGTAAAGCCTTCTGGGAAGCCTTATTCATCCGCTTCCTCGAGAAACGCGAGAGAAAAAGAAGTATCGCGTATGATGTTTTATATAGTCCCCGAGAATCGTTCAAAAGAATAGAGGCCACTCTGCGGTAACGAAAGAAGATAAAAAACGTGGGCCTAGTGTCGCAATTTTGCACATCCATTAGCGATAACGAAGCTGGGTATGTTATGGCCGCAACGAGAGCAACAGAACGACGTGAACAATGGTACCGAATGGTACCGAAACAATTTAAATGCGTACGGACAATACTGAAGTTACACTGTTTTTTTTTTTTCGACGTCGAGTTACCGTCTATTTGCTAATCCTGACGGACCCGTATTGCCTATTTAGTTAACCATTTCTTTTAACCATGACAGAAACAGTTAACCTTTTCTTTTAAACATACAGAAACAGTGAACCTTTTCTTTTAAACATGAGCGACAGACAGAAAAATGACAGAAACACGAAACTTTTAGGACAACTAACCAAACCTTACCATGTAGTCTATGCGAAAGCGTTAGTGTTGAATTGTGGATCGGTTGTATTGGGTGAGACGCTATGTTTGACAGCTGCTGTAGATGCAGACGCTTCAGAATCCATCACATTATACACGACAACGATGAAGTTTGTTGAACAAGCGTCACGTGGAAGGCAACGCGTGCATTAAATGCATGGTAATGCCGCTGTACCTACCTTGTACCTGTACCTTTGTCCGTCCCCAAGGATGTACATGTGTCCTCCCGTTGTCATCATCATCATTTCTCCCTTTTGTGACATTTTCTTACTCTTTCAGTTACTATGACTGAGATGCTATGCTAGTTGCCCTTGTTAGGACTAAATAGGAATGCTATTCGGCAGGCTTTCTTAGATAATAAATGGCAGCCTACCATTGTCCCTGAAGAGGAAAGTGTATAAAAGCTGCACCTTACCGGTACTCACCTACTAGGCAGAAAATTGGAGGCCCACAAAACGGGTTCAACTTAAACAGAGAACGACTCAGCGCGCAATGGAACGGAAGATGTTTGGTGTAAACATTAAGGGACAAGAAGAGACCGGAGTGGGTGAGGGAACAAACGCGTGTTAAGGACATATTAGTAGAAATTAAAAAGAAGAAATGGGCGTGGGCAGGACATGTAATACGAAGGCTAGATAATCGTTAATCATTAAGGGTAACGAAGTGGATCCCTACAGAAGGCAAGCGTGGCAGGGGGCGGCAGAAAGTTACGTGGCCAGATGGGTCAAGAGGTTTGTGGGGATAAATTGGTTACAGTTAGCACAGGACCGGGATAATAGGAGATCGATGCGAGAGGCCCTTGCTCTGCAGTGGGCGTAGACAGGCTGAGGATGATGATTATGCATACATCGCCAGACTTCTTTAAAGATCTCTCTCTCTCTCTCTCTCTCTCTCTGACTCTCTGTCTCTCTCTCTCTCTCTCTCTGTCTCTCTCTCTCTCTCTCTCTCTCTCTCTATGCAATCAGCGGGAATGCGCTTTGCTACGTACCTTGTAGCTACTTGTGTAGTTAGCAAGCTCAAATTCCTGTTTATTTACGCAGTACAGGTCTGTAACGCATGTTTGTACGTCTAACGCCACAACCCACGGTGCAAGGATTCTGTGCTTGTTGTCTTGCATTCCGGAGGACCATGCTTCAAATCCCACGCAGCGCAACATTTACACATTTGTCTATTCAACTCAATTAGTCCATTTGTTACAGGAACTTTCCTCAGCAAAACGGCACTTCAAATTCTTAAGAATACTGCTCACATACCTGAAACGCGGCTCATCTGGATACCTGGACACGAATCTCTCGAAGGTAATGAGGCGGCTCACGCCACTGCCCGCGCGCTTATACACCGGGTCATTACCATAGAGGGACAAACACCGCTTGCGGCCCCCAAAACAGAACCGCTTGTCAGGTATGCTGACATTCTCACTTACTACCGTCAAGCCCGAAGAACCTTCCCGACTCCGCATTCCCAGTTAACAAGAGCAGAAGCCACCACCCTTCGAAGACTACAGACGAATACGTACCCCCACAGAACCCTACTCTATGCGACTTACCCCACCCAATACCCGTCTACCTGCAGTTTCTGTCCCACGCCCGGTACACTGTACCACCAGATTTGGGAGTGCCAGAAGATTCCAGGCCTTGCCCCAATAACCTCCCCCTCCTACAAGCAGTGGGTGAACCGCCTGACGAGCCAGGACCTTGGGATCCAGCGTGAACTCGTGAAGAGGTCCTGGACCGCCAGCCGAGCTCAGGGTATCCCGGAATAGGAAGCCCCCCACCGGGCGGGTGCCCTAACATCTGCACCTGCTTGGCAAATAAAGATTTATTCATCATCATCCTGAGAAGTGTGGCGTGCAAATTCGAGATGAGATTGAGTGTTTTAAATCCTGTAAGCAGTCGGCCATTTGTAGTGGTATAAACTCTGATTTTCAGCCGCCTAATGCTCTCTCGTTAAAACACACACTCACGTACAAAGCCCGCTATCGTTTCCTTTGCGGCTTGATGCTGACAATATTTAAGCCCTCTTTATGCCGATTATCAGGATGGTTTTAGTAAAGTTTGGTTCGTTGAAGAAGGTGGTTGGTGTCGTCGTGGAGGGTGGTGAAGGACCCGATGACGAGGCGAGGCCAGTAGGTGATGAAGAAGAATAAGTCTATTTACACGTATTTACAAGAGACGACAAAGCATAACATAAGACAAGGAAAACTGGATTAAAATTAAAAGGTGCCGCAGCGCGCAAGGGAGTATCGCGGCACGATCCCTCGTGGGGGCCCGGAGGCCAAAAAGGTGCCAAACCGCCGCACGGTAGGCTGGAAAGATGCGTGGGGTCTGGCGCCCAGAAACCGCCACGGGAGCGAGTCTTCGTGCGACCACTTGCAGTCGCAGCTCTCGACAAACTCGTCGAAGCGTGTGCGCGCAGGGCGCGAGCAATGCCGCCTCCCCCACAGCAGCGCACATGCCAAAAAGGGTTTTGACCTCCGCTCACCCCCCGGCCGTCCCCGAAGGTCAAGATGAAAGGAAAGCCTCCCCCGACGCCGCACAAAAGCCGCCGGCGAGGCCCAACAAAGGGGGCGACTCGCTGGCGTCGGCGGAGGCCGCCCAACATTCCGACACCGGATGGGGAGACCCAGCAAGGCCACGAGAAGGGAGGCGGCTCATCGTCAAGACGGGGGTCCATCGGCGCTGCAATCATTACAGCTCCCCTATCAAAAGCCTGTGTCAGGACTGCTTGGACTACTACAGGCTCCAAAACAAAGTGATTACAGCGCGGATAACCCAAACAAACCACAAACAAAACGCCTTGAGGGCTCCATGCATGCAAGCGCGATTTCCGCATGCCAGCAAAGCACAAAGTGAAAGGCTACACGATGAGAAAAACAAATGCTGCATAACACGCCCGGGGCACATCATGCAAACCAGAAAAATACCCGCGTACGGGATACAACGACAGAGGCAGAAGTGGGGCTCACTCGCGAGAACAAAGGAAGAAACAAGAGAAAACGGCGGCCCAATGAACAACGCAATTGTAAAATAAAGCAACAAAACGCAGGGTGAACGTTACACTAAGCCCAAAGCACAGGCAAGAAAAAAAAACAGCAGCGGAATGAACCGCGCACGAGCGTTCAATCCATTCACCACAGTTCTCCTTCTGCCAGTAGCACTCAGATTAATCGGGCGCAGCTTCGAGGTGAGAGTCCACCTGGTTGCTGCACCAATTGTGATGTTCGGAGTTCGCCGAGGCGTGAGGTGATCCGCCTCTGCAAGCCGTGGGGGAAGTCCCCACTGTCAGAGCCACACGCATGACCAGGAGCCGAAGCTTTGAGACGCTTCCTTTCTCATGCACGCGTTTGACACTGTCCCCTCCAGCGCATGCAAAGTGGCTCTCCCCTGCCCCTTTGTCGACCCTTGCTCTCATTCGGGACCCTCGATTTACTGCTCCAGCGTTCGATGCTGTGAAGCTGCGCTTAGAGCTAGGCGACCCCGAAAGCTTGTACGGCGCAACACTGGAGCCCTGGTCACAGCTGGTCGACGGCTTGTCAACGCTAATGAGCGCTGGCGGACCTTGCTGAGGACGCGTACCCGCCTGTGCGGACGGCGGCTCAGTGTCGTCCGAGTCCATGTCGCTCGCCGGGGCATCACCCGTCTGCGTTAGCCCGCTGGACACCGCCGCCGCTATGCCTGCCCGGTCTCCGCTACCGCAAATACCCGCGGGAGCTACTGCCGCCGGAAGCCCGTTTGAGCAGGATCGGGCACGCCTCCGCAAAGAACCGCGATCAGTGCGGCGGTCAACCAGGTTCGACGCAGCTGAGCCTCGTCTACTCTTAGGGGTACCAAATATGTCACCCGGCGAATTCCGCAAGCCTCTATTGCTCCCGGATAGTGGCTCGTCGAAGCAAGGGAACACCGGCGGGTATGCCTGGGCGCGAGCACAAGACTGGGCGGACGGGAGCTGCATGGCGCGCAAATCCGGGTTTCTCGCCAGGGCCCCACCGGCCGCTGTTCGTACTCTGCCGTCGGCCGTCGTGCCTGCTGCAGTTTTACCACCGCGAACTTCGGCGGCAGCGTCTGCCCCCAGCGAACCATTTGGGCATGGCCGGTCGTGATACGGCAGAGGTTTTGCAGCACCCAAGCGGGCGTTGACTGTCTGACCGACCGCCGCTACCTCTACCGCTGAAAATCTCCGCGGAGGCGCCTCGACATTGCCCGGCTCATTTGCCTTCCCGGGACAGCCGCTGGCCAAGCCCGCCACCACTTCCCCGGCGCGTGCCGCCGCGGCGAGCGTGCCTGCCTGGCCCGTGGCCTGGCCTACCGACTCTGCTACCCTTGGCTGTGTAGCCGAGGAGCCGCTGATGGGAAGTTTCTGCTTCTGACGGGAAGCGCCTTCACGGGAAGCTTCCGCCAGAGAGGCAGATTTCGCCGGCCTGGTCAGCTGATCAGGGGTAAAAATCCTTCTCAACAACGCAGTTTCGTTCACTGCGCTGAGGCTCAGCTTAAATGGCTTAGCGGGGACACTCGGCCCCCTTAGCCGGCCACCCACCTTGTATGGCCGTCTTTTAAAGATCCCGGAAACCGCCGCAGTGACCAGACGCGGCCTTTCCCCTACCTCGGAATCAGCTACTTCAGCCCACCGTTCCCTCTGAGGGGGTGGACTGGCTTCGTGATCGAGATAGCGGTAACGGCGGCAGTCAGCGGACGAGTGTGTTGTCTGACCACAACTGCAGCACGGCCGCACAACGTCCTCGTTTCCCGGACGCGCTAGGAATTCCGCTTCAGCCAACCTTACCAGCCGCTCCAGCTCTCGCGTTTTTGCGCGTTCCGCCTCGAGATCTTTATCTCTAGTCATGGTGGGCCCTGGCAATGAGGATGTCCCTCCAAAAAAAGAAAGGTGCAGAGACGGACCACTCACCGTCGATGATACGGCCGCTCCGCTGCACCACACACGTCAGTCCCACTCGTCCCGCGGGGATCGGAAGGTGCTGAAGTGAAGTTTCCCCGGCAGGAAAACTAATCCACCCGTTGTCTCGTAGGCGGCTCGCAGCCGCCCTGCTTCGTCTCTGTCCTTGCGTCGTGATGTCGACCTCTCTCCTTCTGCTCTCGCGGTCACCTTTGGGTCACACTTCGATCACGAATTCGTCACTTGAAGAGACGAAAACATCCACGACGCTGTCGGGCTGCGCCAGTAAAGTTTGGTTCGTTGAAGAAGGTGGTTGGTGTCGTCGTGGAGGGTGGTGAAGGACCCGATGACGAGGCGAGGCCAGTAGCTGATGAAGAAGAATAAGTCTATTTACACGTATTTACAAGAGACGACAAAGCATAACATAAGACAAGGAAAACTGGATTAAAATTAAAAGGTGCCGCAGCGCGCAAGGGAGTATCGCGGCACGATCCCTCGTGGGGGCCCGGAGGCCAAAAAGGTGCCAAACCGCCGCACGGTAGGCTGGAAAGATGCGTGGGGTCTGGCGCCCAGAAACCGCCACGGGAGCGAGTCTTCGTGCGACCACTTGCAGTCGCAGCTCTCGACAAACTCGTCGAAGCGTGTGCGCGCAGGGCGCGAGCAATGCCGCCTCCCCCACAGCAGCGCACATGCCAAAAAGGGTTTTGACCTCCGTTCCCCCCCCGGCCGTCCCCGAAGGTCAAGATGAAAGGAAAGCCTCCCCCGACGCCGCACAAAAGCCGCCGGCGAGGCCCAACAAAGGGGGCGACTCGCTGGCGTCGGCGGAGGCCGCCCAACATTCCGACACCGGATGGGGAGACCCAGCAAGGCCACGAGAAGGGAGGGGGCTCATCGTCAAGACGGGGGTCCATCGGCGCTGCAATCATTACAGTTTTATTATAAGACATTTATTCAAGGGAAGGAAGGGAACAGGGGGGAGGAATGTTAAGTACATATCTCTGGGGACTGAATTATAGGCCTTGAGGAGGGTTCATTGCACGTCTTCGGTGATCCGCGCATGGAGTCTACGGATCGAAGAGCTTAGTACGCCCAAGCGAGCTACGCTGCACGTGTGAGACCACTCGTTAATCCGAATACAGCTACAGCGAATACAGTGTGGTTGTAGGGATCATGGGTTCGAGAGTGGTGCGACATTGGGATCGGAGGTTGGAGAGAGAGAGAGAGAGAGAGAGAGAGAGAGAGAGAGAGAGAGAGAGAGAGAGAGAGAAAGAGAGAGAGCTCTTTATTAGAAGAAAGCAGAGAGGTCTGCAGGCATGTATTCGCCTGCATGCTACTCTGCGGGGATGGGGTGGAGGAAGTAAAGGCCCTAAAGGAAGTAGGGCGAAAGAGAGGGGAAAGAAGAAGAGGTAAAAAAGAAGGCAACATGGAGTGTTCCGTGGGTCACGTAAAAGTCCAGGTGTTCTCACAGGATGACGATGTGGAGTTCTACAGTGTCTGGGATCGGAAGTTTCTATATCGCGTGAATTTACGGCAGTACCAAATGATGTATTTGAGACCTTTTGGGGTGAATAGTTGGAATTGGGACATTTGGGTGTCATTGTGGGCTTGCACCAGAGTGGCGGAGAGTTTCGGGTGCGTAAAAGGCATTGGTGAATGATTTGTTCATGAAAATTTCAGCGGATCGGTTGAGCGTTGCAGGGGTTTATAATAAAAGTTCCTTGCCCTACTTGAATCGGTGATGGCTGGGGAAGTGAAGTCTCTGAAAGCGTATGTAGTGGAGGGCTCCAAGGTAGGTTGACGCATCGGTCGGAAAGAAGCGGAGGTTGGCAAAAACACGTGGTGCGCATGATTCCCTGGAGAGGACGGCTCATGTCGCGGAATTCAGTAAATACGCAACTGTGTTTCGTTAGTGAGAACCCCCTTAATCTGGCTAATGAATCTATTAATGTATGTATGAGTTGACGGAGGTAGTTGCAATTCTTGGGTCGCTTCGAAAGAGTCGATTATCAGATCACGCTCTTCAATCACGCTATTCAAATCAGCCGATCACATCAGATCAGTAGATCATAAGTTCAGACGTCCTCCATAATAAATTGGAGGGCATCAATGATGGCTGCATGTTCTGCTTAACTTTCCGTGACCAGACATTAGGTCATCGTTCACGGGTGAACGATGATTTTCAATGTGCGGTAGAGATAATGTTGGGAACCAAGAACCGAAAGATCGTCAAGAGAGGTCCAGGCAGTGGCAACGTGCGTAGGTGCGCGAGTAGCATCTTTATAGACGCCTATTTCGCTAGTTTGTACATTTCTGCGAAGGAAGCTGATGCGTTTTTTTCCGGGTATGCTTAGCGGCGAGACGAACTGAGTGCGATGCCGTAGTTTTAGTGATGAGAGGTCTTTGCAGGAACGAGGAGACAGGGGAAGATAAGTTTGGGAGTGGATGACGTTGTCGTTTCTCCCAAGCGGTGAGCAAACCACCATGGTTCGTATAGGATCTCTTGAAGTTGCTTTCTTTGAGCTGCTTTCGGTGCAGGATCACATAGGAAGAGCGCATACTATTTTAGGATGATGGATGCCGCCAACGGGGCAATTGCAAATCTGGGTTCCCTTAAAGTGGCCATGCGGACAAAACACAAGTTTGGTTCAATCGAAATTATCCCTCGTAAGATTCATATTGAGACCACTTTTAACGTAAACTCCGCTCAAATAAGCTACATAATTGGGAAAAAGGGAATGAGCATGCGACCCCCGTAAGTGTCGTTTCCCACAACAAAACCGATGATGTCATATGTGAGAGCTCTGCGATTGGCTGAGGCCGGCAAAAGCAAGCGCTATTTAGGCAGAGATTGTAAGCTTGCCGAACGAGCTATTTCCGCATACATTTAGGGCCATTCTTTTTATACCAGTAAGAATGATAGAATAAAAAGTGTAAATTACCAAAGTGCACGTAAACATTGAGTCACCGGTTCATACTGCTGCTGGTACTGCGCGCACTATGCTGTTTTAGCTGCACAGCACTGCAATGCTCTGCGGTGCCACAGACGACACTGTCCGATTGGCGTAAGCGACATTGTCTTACGGGACCGTATTTGGAACCTCATATTTCACGAAACGATTTTTTCTACCTTAAAAAAACAAGTCAGGTACAAATACGGTCAAAACCAAAGGCAGAAAACCGCCCGCCACGGTATGGTTGCGCCATCTAGGTTGACTAACGGTAAACAAGTCTCCCCGGCACGTATGACATCATGGCAGGCGTCACGAAAACACGATTTAACGGTAGAATCCAGATTTTAACTAAAATGGATGAATTTCTCAGAGAATAAAGCATTGTTTACTTATAGACAAGTGCATGGGGGACACAAAACACGAAATCTTGCGAATAAAAAATACTTGTATTTTGTCTGTATGGCCCCTTAATCTTCACAACAGATTCCGCGACAAATTAAATCATAAAAACTGGGGCTTCGCAATTCCCCCAAGTGTCAGTTCTCCTGAGAAAAACGGCTGCGTAGGCAGAGGTGAAACACGAGCAATTGCAGACTCCTAAACCCCTAAATACTGTCCTTGTTTGAATAACGAAGAAGCAAAAGTTGCGCGGCCTCTCCACGGAATACTCACACCGACGATTACGGCATGACTATTATGGCAATGCAGATAAAGTGTTAATAATCACAAGGTTTCATAACGAAGTTTATAACCAGGACGACCCGCACTGAGGTATATACAATAACTACGGACAGTTATCCCAATAACAGCCATTGTAACGGTGTTTCCCTTAAATATGAGGGTTGTTAATCAGGCGCCCACATACGGACTCATTTTTGCCGTCAAAGAGGCGTGCATTTAGCTCTAATGAAAAAATACCTCCAAGAGTTAGAACGCATCATCAGCGAGAATTGCCAACGCGTTCCCTCCGAACCACACTGTCGAAAGGTTAGGCTGCTTTATAAGAGCGTGAAAACATATGCGTACCTTTAAGCCTGCACCACTTCGCGTCCTGTGTCAGTTCTCTGCGCTTTCATGCAAACATGCCTCCTGTGGCTGGTCTTCCCAAATTGCGGCCAAACGCGGCTCGTCGGCTGGTGTGGCTGAGTGTACTCCTGATATAGGCCGAGTTTCCAATGGGAGTTAAGCCCCCACACGCTCCTCCACAATATTCGCGAGAAATATATAACGTACCTAACATCATTAGGTAAGTATGGAAGCACCGAGCAGTTCTTGGGCTGGTCCTCTGAACAGCTCGCTTTAGGGGCAAAAGTCCCGCTTCGCTGGCCTTGGGAAGTCCTCTGGCCGGCGATCGGGCAGAAGTCCCACTACGCCGCTCTTGGGCAAGTCCTCTGAGCGGTGTCTTGGGCAGAAGTCCTGTTGTTCCGTCCTTGGGCAAGTCCTCTGGATGGAGCTCCAGGCAAAAGTCCCGGTATGCCGCGCATGGGCAGGTCCTCTGCGTGGCACACCGGGCAAAAGTCCCGCTTGGCCACTCTTGGGCAGGTCCTCTGAGTGGCTTCTCGGGCAGAAGTCCCCTAATGGGGTGCTTCCTGGGAGGAGAGCTGGTCTTGTAGATTTGGGCAGGAGAGCGGGGCCTTTGCAGCTGCCTTCCAGTGACGGTCGCCACCGCAAGTGTTGCAGGCGCCGTCCCCCGGAACTGAGCTAGACGAGCTGCGGACGAAGGCTGAGTGTATAGATGTCGCCTCGGTGCGTTGTTGAGTGTGGCAGGCTGGGATGTGCCCCCTCACAGCTCCTTTCGCTTGGGGACAGTCAGGGGCGTTTGCGCACCAGGCCATCCGGGCAGATGGTTGAGTGGCACAGCGGGAAACCGCTAGTGCCAACGGGTACCCCTGCCAGTTCGAACGGCAGGAGCTGTAGGGAGGCACAGCCAGCAGAAACACCCTCGGCCGGACTCAGAACCTGTGGAAATAAACAGTTTCGATCTAGCTGGCTCATTCTGGGGGAATGTAACACCGGCGGCGTCCGCTACTGACGTGTGCAGTTAACTTGGCTTGCGTTGCCTGTAGATCACAAGATCAGCTCTCCTTCCGGCACTTTGCAGGTGGCCGCTGCAAAGTGCCAATTTTTTTTATTATGGGGACCACAGAATAGAAAGTTTCCTTTATTGCCCACGTGGCTTTTTACTGCAGCTTTAAAGTACAAACGTTAAAGCCTTTATCAACACCTCTATTATCACCGACTGGAAATGATGAGATCAAAAAAATTTCCTCGCTGCCAAGCTTGATGATGTGTTGAGTTAAAAATATACAAACACCAGTTTGGAATTTTTCACCGATAGATTGGCCATTGTTTTGCCACTGCCCTCAATCTGAAAGACAAACGTAATTATTTGCTTCCCTCAGAGAGGGGAGATGCAATGCGGCCGAGTCACTGCAACATCACCCCGCCGTTTGTTAAAATCCCGTCATCTGTTACGTCACTGTTCGTTCTTATATCTACTTCGTTGCAACCGCAGTAAACGTTGTTCGTCACCCGAGTGCCGACCCCTCTGGCTGCCAGTCGCCATTGATTTCTACGAACGGAACCAGCTGGTATGTACAAATTTTAATTCTACGCATACCCCTTTAGATACGCTTAACTCTATTTAAAACTGGGGCTATAGGGGAGAGGGGTGGCAGAGGATTCGGTAGTTTCCGCGACCTGAGCAGACTTGTTGGTAAGTGCTTCACTGAACTTCCAGGTTGGAGCTCTCGAGTGCCTCCTCCCCATGGGAAGAGGAGGGGAAAAAGAAGAAAAGGAGTGGGCAGACTCTCGCGCACAGCAAAACAGACGTGATCCCAACATTCCGCATTCTTGTTTGGGACTGCAGTGCACTAGATGTTCTCCACGCGAAATACTGCCCCGCCTGGGTCCTCTCCTATGAGGCCTGGATTAAGCAACCTGATCGGCAACAAGATACGTTGGACGCTTTGTGGCACTTCGTTTGTGCGGTAGCCATGGCAGCACATTATTAACCCCCTCCTTCAACCCTGCGGTGTCGAGCCATCCCCAATAAAATATTTGTCTGTCTGTCTCACTCGCAGAGAGAGTGACAGCAGCTGTCCGGTGCGAGACATTGAGGGCAGAGAGGCGAAGGTATGGACTATGTGGTTGATGCGGTGAAGGATAGTTCGAGGTGGCGCCTGTGTCGAGCGGCCTCGTGGGTGGTGAAGGGTGTGAAAAAGGATATATCCTCGGAGGCAGTGGAAGGGTTATGTGATGTCCCGATGCGAGGTGAGCGTCCGAAAAGCTTTGGGTGCCATGAGTAGGAACGAAATGAGGCGGGCCTGCTCGTGTGACCAGAGCTCGATCTTTACGGCCGGCCGCCACATCGGCTTCCAAGCTTCCTGTGTGGGCCGAGATTCGCAGCACGGCCACGTGGTGGGACAGTGCTGTAGGGGATGGAATTTTCATGGCGATCGTAGCCGGAAAGGATAGCTGTGGCGGAATGTTATGTTGCTTGTACTTGGCAGTTTGGCGGGACATTTTAGTGGTTAATGCATCGCAAGCCACCCGTCAGTGGTGTGGCTGGCTTGTGATAGTCGGCACAAAGAATCCTCACATTGATTTCGCAGCGACATATCTTAATAGTTTATTATCGCGTCTACTTTTCCTTGGCGTGCGTCCGTTGCCATGTGCCCGTAGCCGGTATCACGGCACTTCCGCTTCGCAGTACATACTGAAATAAAATGTATTCGTTATTTCGGATACTCGGAGAATGGAAACGGCGCTGGTCTGTTTCTATAGCGGCAATGATAATTGCCTCAACTTGTAACCCGGAGCTATACTAACATATTAAAATGTTCTGGAAGCGGAGTGTTGGGCCGGTTGGCTCATGACGGCGAAATAAAAAAGGAAGTTTTTGTATTACATTACCTTCCGTTACACCACAAATTACACCACCTTCCCGTGAGGAACCATGAGGAGGATGCGAAGCGTCTTGGGGGTTCCGTGTAGGTTCCATTGTGTTGCCGTTATGTTGTATCATTTATCGGAGCACGAATGGGAACGTAGTGCGAACCCCCACGTAGACAGAGAAATGTAGAGGCAGCGAAGAGACCGACGCACGCGTTACCTTATCGAACACCTCCTGGTTCTCGTCTTTCTTTATTGCGTGCTCACGCTCCTACCCCACTGCCCGCCCACTTCGTCCTCTTCTCCGGTTGAGCTGCAAGGCGCGTGGCGCTTCCCGCCACAGCTTTCCCACGGAAAATTCAACATCCTCCTCTAAAGTTTCCAGTTCATAGTTTCCGTTGACATTCAGCTTCGCGTGCCATCGTTGTATCAGTAGCTTCGTGACGTAGTTGGAATGAGTGAAGGACATAAGGCGCGTTCGTAGCACATGCTGCCATCTCGGTTTGTAGCACAGTGGGAAGAGCGCCACGGACCTCACGCTGCGGCCAGAGAGTCGTGGGATCGAAACCGGGCGCCGCCTAACTATTTCTTTTTATAGTGTACTGCGCCGACGTCAGGCCAAACGCTGACGGGGCTGAAGAGACGCGCATGCACAGTAGAGTGCGGACGGCGGACAACAACAAGGGAGGGAGGGACACAGCCCGAGCATGAGATGCTTCGCATCTAAAAAATACTGCCCGACGTGAGCAGTAGCGTCGCTATGCGAGCGACGACGCTCATTGGCTCCTATTTTGGCGGGTATAGCGCGACACTTGGGCACACTCACCCGCAAGCTGCGAACGGCAAGCAAGAGCTGCGACCGAAAATGAGAATCATCCAGCGGATGTCAATATATAATCCAATCTATAAGCACCAACAGGAACACAACCAACACGTTATCCCTGTCCATGCAGTCCCTCCAATTGGGTACGGGCCAAACGATTCAAGGGCATCACCATCATCATCAGCATCATCATCATCATCGTCGTCGTCGTCGTCGTCGTCGTCGTCATTAGTGCACTCGGATAACGTTGGAGTTGCTGCAGGGCGTTTCGGCGTACGTCACCCCCGACGGCGCAGTTCAGCCAATACAAGCTTCGCTTGAAAAGCCAATGGACGCGGGCTCTGCACGAAGGAGACACACAAGGGTCGCCACTGGCCGTCCTTGCATGTTTCAATTTTCCCTGTGCAGCGTTCTCGCACATTGTCTTGTTTCTTATCTTCTGCTTTTCGCAAAAAAAATTCCCCCGCATTTCCCCGAGGGGGAGAATGTGAAAGTGCGAATGCACGGTTGTCGGCCCGCTTGCGGCGCTTGCGCTCGGCCCCCGCAGCCCACCGCCTCGCCGCCTTCTCTTCCATCTCTTCCATCGGGTTTGTAGTATCACGTGTACACCACGCAGTTATCAAGCCGCTATAACGCCGCTGAGTCGCCAACGCACGCCGCTGACGACGTAGTTTGAATGCGTTAAAGATATAAGGCGCGTCACTAACACTGATATCAGCGTCGCGTCCGTGGCTTGGTCGGTAGAGCGTCGCGCTGCGGCCGCAAAGTCCTCGGATCGAAACCTGGCGCCGGATGCTGTTTCTTTTTTAAATATAGAGGAGCACTGCGGACGCCGACGCCGCGGCGGCGTTCGCTTATAAAGTGCATTCGCACTTAAAAGAGATATCATTCAGATAGCAGAGCCCATAAAACAGCAAATTAACAAACCACAATCTGCAGCAACCCCGGCATGCCGATGCATGCAGTCAGGAGTCGCCACACCAGCGGCTGCTGTGAGCTTGCGCATCCTGCTGTCCGAAGGATTCTGTGCAACGCGGTGCTCCTGTATGGGGAGTCTACAATTCGGCCTTTCTACGGAGAATGGAATATAAAATCAGCGCGAACAAATAGTACGAAAATTGCTTCCTTGAAAACAAGTCATAATAGCGGGGTTTGGTCTCGAGTTTTGTAGCCCGGCATTTGAAAACGGAAAGTGAGTCCATCATAGCTCGCACGTTTCGCCAGAACTGTGAACAGCAGCCCCCGAAATACACGCCATTGCTGCTACTCCTCACCCATTCCCAGACATGGAAGATTGACCAAAAATGTCAATTCCACTGCCATATGCTCGCACGTATTGAGAATCATCAGGCCCGGAACAGTGCCCACACGTACAGCTAGCTGCCCGAGATAGGGATTTTCTTTCGCGTTTGAAGTCACAGCCTCAAGGCTTTTACTACTGCATAAAATATTGCCTTCCTATAATACGTAATATCGCGTAGGCGTACGTCAGCTGGTGCCACTAGGGATGTTATAACATTGGTGTGATCACGGGCAAATTTTTTTGACTGTGCAGTAATTAGTTGACCCGGCAGGTGAAAAATCCGGCGTATCCGGGATACGGCAGACTGAAAGTCTACAGCGGATTGATATTCAAAGTGACTGACCTAACCAGAAACCTAGCTACAGTCATAGAAAAATGAAACACGAACACAAAAATATGCACCAGAACACACGCAAATAGCGCTATTTCTTTCCATGCAAGTCACAATGACGCCTGGCTTAGCTAGAAAAACAAAGTTGGGAATTGTGGCTTTCCACGTATATCAATAGGGCGCCATTATTAGACCTCCACGAAAAGTATTTTTCGATTTTGCGTGTTCTGGTTCATAATATTTTCGTGTTCGCATTTCTTTTTTTCATCACTGGACGGGAACCCAAACAAAGGCCAGTGCAATGCGAGACGACCACGCACCCCGCACCGCCAGAACGACCCACAGCGCAGGCTGACTTGCCTTCTGCATGCTTCGTGGCCTTCGACATAAAAGGCGGGCTAGAGGTATGTACTAAGGCCAACAGGAGTAATTGTAGTATGATAATCACAGCAGTACTATCTATCTCGTCACCCAGAGAAGTACATTCTCGCTAACTATCCGCTCTGGTTGGTGATGTGAACAAAGCTGTGTGCCGATTGATTGATTGATTGATTGATTGATTGATTGATTGATTGATTGATTGATATATTGATTGATTGATTGATTGATTGATTGATTGATTGATTGATTGATTGATTGATTGATTGATTGATTGATTGATTGATTGATTGATTGATTGATTGATTGATTGATTGTGTATCTCCTTTGTAGCGGCTGATGACTTCTGTCATCTCAGCTAAGAATCTAGTATAACTGTATATGTTCTACCACTTATTTAATTCCAACACTGCTATCTGTTACTCCTCCGTTTGGCGCGGTAGCTGACATAGTCTACGTTCCCCTCTCTGCCGTTATACCCCTATTCTAATATTCTTGTAGTTAGTCACCTTATAGCCTTGAGGTTTACTGCGTCTGTGGTATACCTTTAAACCCTAGGGCTTCGGGACGGCCCTTAGTATAGCGCCATCATGTGCCATACACAGAAACCTTCGATTGCACCATTGCCTGAACAGATGGCGGGAGAGCTGTGCCAACGCGGTTGTGCGCCGCCGGCGCTTCTTGGCAGGTCGTAAGGCTAAGGGGAACGGCGACGTCTCGTTAAGAGTGGACATAGGCCCAACAAGGGGTGGGGGGGGGGGGGGGGGGGGGGGGTGTTGGCCAGCGCTCCCAGGCATCGTGAAAGAGAGAAGAAAAACTCACAAAGGAAAATAATGATGCTTATGATGATGATGATAGGATACGTTCGAAAATCGGGCTCAAATGCTTTCGAGTTCGCTACTTCCTACATTTCCTGTTTTTTTGCTGCTCTGGTTTTGTAGCTCTGCTTTGTTTTCGGCAACGCAAATTTACCAACTAGTCGAACTCGCAATTCTGCTGCTACTATCGGAACGGAGGTTCCGTGCTGTCGCCCAAAAACTCAAAAGATCCCCGTCCACAAAACAGTTCTGTCGCCTCCTTCGGGTGCTGAATTGTCCATTTAAGCTCGTAATCGCATAGCCTGTAAAGGGATTTCATAGTACAGTCAGAGGTGCCGTGCGGGTATTGGGAAGATAGGAGCCTTATTGACAAGCACGCACACACATAGTCAATAGCTATCTCAAAACACGCGCCAGTGATCACAGCAATGATGCAGTGGCTGCGTATTGATTGAACATCATTTGAACAAACAAAATATTGGCTTGAGCCTTGAGGAGAGGTAACCAAAAGGTCGCATTGATACTTTGCCTTATGAAATTGCCATATGCATTTTTTCTTTCGATACAGCGGATCCTCCCCGGCCGCGGCGGCCGCTTTTCTGATGGAGGCGAAAAGTAAAAACGCCCGTGTGTACGAGATTTCGGCGCACGTTAAAAATCCCCAGGTGGTCAAAATTAATCCGGAGCCCTCCACTACGGCGCGCCTCATCGCCTGCTTTGCGTCGGCGCGTTAAACCCCACAATCAATCAAATCAATCAATCAGCGATACAGCTGATCAACAGATTCTGCCGCATGTATTTCAGAATATACCTTCTGATATACCAAGTTGACCCTCAAGTACGCAGGATTAACTCCAGCTGATTCGTTCCAGTGTGATTCATTATTCTATATTAAAAAGACTGCGATTTCAATTTGAACAAAGTGAAAGTCGGTTCATTAAAGTGAATGCGAGTAGTAGCACTCGAGCGGGAAGTACCGCTCGATTATTTTTTGGTCATCTTTTTCTCTTTATTTTTATCTGTTGCTAATCTTAATTCCTAAAAACATCATCCTTAGCGGTGCTTACGGCAGAGAATCAAGCGCCGCGTGCTCAGCGAGATTTGCACCTGCGCAGATGATCAAGCGCTCATGCAAACCAAAAAAAAAATTATTTGTTACAAATTATCACGCTGCCCCGGGACCGAAACAAATGAAAAGAATGGGTACGAGAGCCGGTCCTTGAGGCGCGCCTTGTCCCTCTCTGCCCGTTTCCCCGTACTCCCCGGTGGCGCGGCCACAATTTCTTCCGCTGTCATTACTCCTCGTTCGCCGAAATGAATAAAAATGAGCGCCATGCTGCTACCGCGTTGCTCGCGCTCCCGGCCGCTTTTCCCAATAACAAGGACGGCCTCTCAAGATTGGAATAGATATGAAGAGAGCGAGAGAGCGGGAAAGATAGAGAGAGAGGGAGTGCGGGGCACGTAGAAAAGTAGAGAGGGAGAGAACTGGGAAGAAGGAGAGATAGAGAAACTCACGGAGTCGAGCGCTCGCGCACAATTTTGTTTCTTCGCTTCAAGATTCATTTTGCTCCGTTTCCCTTCCGTTTCCTTCCGTTCGAATCGTTTCGATGCGCGCTGCCTCGAATAATGGGCCAATTGAAATTATGGTTGGCGGAAACGCAGGCTCGCGCATACTCGGCGACTCCGGCGAACACAGATTCACGGAAGCAGAGACGTCCAATAGTGCAACGTGATTTCTTACAACCTTCGAAGAGCTGGCTGGCATTTATCGGCAAAAAATAAATGAAGGAGAGCGTTGGCAAAGCAGGCGGTGAATATTTAAATATGAAAAAGAGGGGTTGGGGATGGGACGCGACACATAAGACTCAGTCCCACCATTGGATACAGGGGTAAGCCGACATGACCGCATAGAGGACGCAACTAGGTCGCTCGACCGATGTTATAAAAAAAAAGGAATGAAAGAAAATGGGACTGTGTGTTTCGGGAAGAAAGGGGCAGAAGAGTTGGTGGACGAAACGCAAAAACGGAAGGAGCTCCCATCAGGGCGAGAAGAGACGGGGAACGGCGGAGAAGGAAACGGGGGCAAGACGGCTGCCAAGCCCCTTACAACGAAGCAAACACCGAATCAATGCCGTTTCACAAAGCACGCCCGGGTTTGACTCAAAGAACACAAAGACGGTGCCGACAAACTGCCCCGACTTTTTGAAGGAATTAGGAAGCACAGGGAGGAGAAGAAAAAGTAGGGACGCTGCTGTGGAACAAGCGCGCGAAAGGGGTGGAAGAAGCGCGCAGAGGGTGAGCACGTCGCGCACTCGAAAACGGCGGCCTTGTTGTGCCTAGAGAAGAATGCAGGAGGATGGAGAGGGATGGGATGGAGCTGGGAAGAGGAGAGCGGCGGGCGCACATCAGCGCAAGTCGCGGCGGCAGTTAGCATTAGAAGCGCCGCTCATGGCTGGGTCGTCTCGTAACGAGAAAGAGAGCGGCGCCGCTACGACGACTGCGTTCGCTTTCGCAGAACCAGGCGCGCTGTTCGACGGCCCGACGAGGCGACCGGCGGCCGCCACGACGACGATGCTTTGAGCGTGACGACGCCGACTAGCCGGCGCGGGTAAGCGATTGCCAGGGAAATGAGAACGGAGGAAGGGGGGGAGGACTGGTAGAGGAGGCCATTTTAGTGGGTGCGGTGTGAAGTCCTAGCCTTTTTGTACTTTGGGATTAGTGCGTGCGTATGTTCGCAATCATCAACAGTCTTAGCGACGACGCGTCTACTCTGGTTCCTATTTTCCTCCTCTCCCAGCTGGTTTCGGCTAATGGGATGCCGAAAGAGGAATCGCAGAGCGTAGCTTCGAAATCTGTACGAGTTTCGGTGCTAGGACGCTTAGAGCACGCATCAAGTTGACGGAGCAAACTTGTACGCAAACTGAATGGAAAGCGTGCGACGCTGGGAGGAAGATGGCGTTTTCCGGCGCGTGTTAGCGCAGCGTTCGTCGTCGCCCATTTAGTTTCTACACGTGTCAGGAGTCACACATAAATATGCCGTAATGAAGGGCTGTGCGCTAGTGCAGGTCACGTGGGAATTTTTGACGTGCGCCCAAACCTCACACGCGCGGGAGTTCGCACGTTTCGCCTCATTCGGTAATACAGCCTCTGCTGTCGGGACTCGAACTTGCAACCTCGGATGTTGTTGCACAACGCCTCTGCCCCTACACCAACGCCGCTGCTTTGAAGGCAAATGGAAATCTTGACCCCTGCGATGAACCTTGGGGGTGTGCCTGTGTGGTGGACTTTGTGGCGGACATTCAGGGCAAAATTATAAGGATGTGAATCGTCCTTTCCCGGAGAGTGTATATGCAGTCAGTTATAGTTTCTTCAGCCCTATACGCCTCGAGCGCGGCCTGTAGGGGCGCCACTGAAATCCTCCTAGCGGCCCGTTTCGAAAGCAGCCGCGGGAGTCACCGGCCCGCTCCCCACTGTCACCGTTGCTTTCGGGGCCCGTTAACAATGGAGATTTACCGTTTGTAGGCGTTGGAAATACATATTTATGAGGAGCAGTCACTCTGTTCGCAAATGTGGTGTGTTTACGAGAGTATAAATGTGTGTGCGATTTTAGTCAGGTACATTCGGTCTGTACAAGCGCCAGGTGTGCGTCACAGGTCGGCGTCGCGAAACAGGGATATGCATATGGAGATGATTGTCATTCCACTGCCCTGAAAGTTACTAACAGTGTCTCCGTAAGCATAATTTCCCCAGATGGTCATGCCATGGCTATACATTAGGATGTAAATCAGTTTTGTGCGCTTATATAACAAAGTGGAGCGATGATACCTGACAGCACGCCAGTTATGCTTGCCAATATCATACCTCAGATATTGATCACTACCCTGGACATAAATTTCACGAATATTCTACGAGTTAAGTACGATGGATAATCCAAAATTATACCCGGGATGAGCGCACGACAAAAAAAATAATGCTGGGGCGTCTTGTCCTGAGCTGAGCGCCCGCAAACATTCATATATGTTACATATATCCTCCGCAAGCAGGCCGGAGAAGGTCTTCCACAGTAATGCCCATTCGCGACTAAACGTTTTTCGATGCATAGTCATACGACGCAGGGAGCCTGCAGAATCTAGCACAAACGGAAATCAGAAGGCCTTATCAGATATCCCACTCTTTTAACTACACGTTTTATCAGTTTTGAACTTGTATACCTCAAAAAATGCGTTCGCCGAGGGATCAGCTGTTAGTTGAAGTCTAAAAACTAGAGTGACGTGAACGAGTAGTTTGTGTGTGTGATTACTAAAACGTTCTTTCCTTGATTTCGCTCCGCAATCGTACGCAACAATACGTAAACGTCCTCCTCCTCCTCCCCATGTCTCGCGAAATAGCAGCGCATTTCGCTCACTAGTTGGTCTCGTAAGTCCTACCCGGCTTACGTTTATAGGAACAACTTTAGCATTTAAGAAGCTGCACTGAGTTTTTTTTTCCTTTATGCACGAGCTATTTTGTTTCTTCCGGACTTGCAGACCATTAATTTTTCAGTGGTTTAATTCCCTTTTCTTGGTTCTTGCTATAAGGCATGAGTGCACATCTTTCACGACGCAGAGCCTTGGAATATACTTAACATTTTCGCGTGGCTTATATTCTTATGAAAGGCACAAGTTATTATCAGGTATTGGGTAATCGCATCCCCGAAATATATTTTTATACGACGTATATATTCGTAATGAGGCCGCATTCGTTGTCCGCGCTACAAAACAAAACACACCTCTCACTGTGCCAGTATCAGGTTTAAACGAGGCGACAATAAAATTCACTTGTGCCGGACGTATTCGGAGGTGACGGCGGTGGTATGCTGCTGCCGTCAGCGACGCCCGTAACAGCGGCCGAAAAGGACGCAGAGCCGCGTTCCCGGATAGCTATTGTTGGCTAAACGTACTGTTTACTTACAGACGTCACCATAAGTTTTTTAGCACTTAATTGGAAGGGCAAAAAGGAGCGAAAGAGAACCAGAACACTGCATGAGCCCCTATGGGCCGCGCAGCGCTAATCCCGTCAACTCCGCGGAGAAGCGGCGGCAGGCGGCGCAGCGATCGCAAAGCTCGAGGCGTATAGCAACAAGTCATATTGGCTCAATTAGAAAATCGAATAACCCGAAGTACATAGCAGTGTGTTCTAACGGCACTTTTCTAAAGGTTAATTACGTGGCAAAATCTAATTAGCCAAGGTCCAAATAAAGAAAGTCAGCTAATATACATATGAAAAAAAAAAATATGGCTACTGCCGCCGCCTCAGCTTCACGTTTCAGCAGCCAGTTGATGAAAAAGTGATTTCTGTATCATTATTTTTATTCAGTCCGTTTCAGTATACGTTCGGCTTTCGCGGCGACTGCTCCGGGAACGCGGGTGTGCCAAAGCACTGACTTCGATTAGATTCTTCGAAAAATGTTTTTTTTTTTTTTTTTGCGACACTACGAAAAAAGTGACACGCAGGAATTCGGAAAAGGTAGGAATCGCTATTTTCTCACGGGCGTCACAGACGCATCTGGTAGACAGACTGTAAGCGATGACCGCGAGTTGGGGCCATTCATAAATTTATGCACACAAGGCCACACGTGTACGCGCATGGTACATCACCTAAACACCATTCGTACTCACTTTACGCACACATCGCAGGCTCGACCGGTTACAATCCCCCGGTAAGGGTAAATACACAAACACTTGTGTCGTCCTGTCATTTTGTTCTCCTAGTGTCTGTGTATTTACACTGTTGTTCGCAGATGTTTATCCAATACCAACTTGCCCAAATGTCGATCCCCGGTCAGGCCCTCGCGCTGGGCTGCACACGGGATGTGACGCTCGTCCCACAGAACATAGACACACAATCCCAAAATCCTGACACGCATCCCATGGAGGAATGTCTCACGCATCGACCCCACAGGTAAATACAGGAACAAACACGCTATATTTACGTCCAAAGATGGCTAGGGCTCTCGGGAGCTATTTGGTGCGATCGGCTGCAGCCGCTTACGTACAGACCGAAACGCCGCTGTGAGCACCGACTCTACACCGTCTCAAGGGGAGGAACGGAGTAGGAGCGACAAAGGAAGATGCCCAAAGTTCGCTAGGAGACGTTTATTAAAACGTCAACTTTACGGGTGGTACGCACATGTACTTACCCCTAACTGTGAGCCGTGAGGGCTTAGACAAAAACTGGGGCGCCAAGCAAAAGAACTTGACCCTCTCGCGGGTAGACGGGAAGGACCAAGTGGAGCTGGCCACTGGTCTCAGTGGTGTGAAATTGAGAACACGAGTGCTTTAGCTCAGCGGCAAGCATCACGCGGCGCACTAAGCGCCTAACGTGCTATTAAGGGTTAAAATGAAGGTTCGAGGTAAGGCACGAGCCGGCAGCCGGAAGAAGCTTATCTTTTTTATTGTGCCATTTTGCGACAGGGCATCAAAGAAATGGGAGGATACATTATCGTGTTGGCATGTAGGATTATGAAGACAGAGAAAGTGAATAGGGATAAGAAGTGACTGAATGCAGGTGGCTTCGTGCACTGCCGAATGTTGTATGTCTCAGCAAACAAGTCCAACAGTTGCTTGAAGAGAGGACCATGCGTCCAATGACGAATGTCGAATTTCCGGCGCAAAATAGTGGTGACCGCATTATGACGAGATCGGGGCGTCTGGACAGGCCTTCCCGAAACGGCTCCCGTCAAGGGCGCGTCACGCGTCAAGGCCTGAGGGGGCTCGGAATCCCGCCCCAAACATGCCAACGATGTCAGATCGGGCAACTAACGGGGCGGGTAAGTCGTTGCATGACTGTTTTAGGACCACAACGGTCGCTTACTCCTTCAGCTCAGGCGGGAACTTCGAAAAGGTTTGCTCGTCACGGCGCACTGGCGCCGTGGAGGGCAAAGGGGAGATAGGGGATCACAGGATCACAATGCCAGCCGAGCTCCACCGCAGTGACAGCGGAAGCTATGAACCCCGCAGAGCAGCGCACATTCCCTCACAACTGGGCTGCTTGGTTGAGCCTCATCTTCGAATTACGCAAGGCCGGTCTTGATTGTCACTGTGAAATTATATGATATTAGACGACATTACGGTTATCTCAATTCACAAGTTCTTTAGAAGTAGGTTGGCGTACGTCATACAAAGCACGTGCCGGCCGTCTACACGATATTTTACGTGATGCTACATCCTGTCGCGTTAAAGTACAATTTATGTCGAGAGATTATAGCAGGCAAACCAAGTTTGCCTCCGTAGCATAAGCCCGCCTCGTAAGATACCATAGAAGTTATTACATCTGGCATATGCCGTGTCAGTCTGGTAAGTTTAGAGATAGGCAAACCTCATCAGCGTTGAGAGGTGTTGATAGATCTGACAAGATAAGATTCGGCTGATGCGTACTGGGCAAAAGTGATTCGGCTCCTGCATACGCGATAGCTAGTTCACTGTACGCTGCATCATACTCCAACGCGATATATATAGATTTAGAATAACATCGGATATGCACCTCCAGTGCGTAGGAGAGTCATTTCTCGCTCACCGTTATCGGTGTCGAATCCCAGGTCCCCGTCGCAGGACTCGAAGCTCGACGACGTGGGCGACGAGACCGGCTGCTGCTGGGCTTGGTATCCCGAGTTGACCACGCCGCCGGACGGGGGACGGTGCAGGGGCGCCGGCCGCGTCTGCGGCGAAGAGCTGCCGTAGACCCCCGCGACTCCTCCTCCCGTCGCCGAGGACGGGCCGAACCTCCCGGAGCCGACCCTGGCGTCGTCGGCGACGCTGAGGCTGCTGAGGAAGACGGCGCCATTCTTGCGCAGGCTGCCCACGAACGACTCGAAGGGCGAGCACAGGTCGGCGCCGTGCAGGGACGTGCGGGACGAGGACAGCAGCGGCAGCGCTGACTTCCAGCGCTGGCCCTGCAGCCGCAGTGACTCCATCGGCCGGTGGCGGGCGGCGCCCGACGTCTCCGCCGCGATCCTCACGCCATGTCCGCACCGCCTGCGACCATGAATAGATGATGTCACCATAGGGCAACGAGGGACTAAAGAGGATTGCAGTGCCATGATAGAATCACCACGTACGACACTACGCGTTACAGATGTTATAAAAGGTGCCTCAGACTGTTAGGCGTCGGTTGTGTACAGGAAAGTTTGAGCGATGTCAGATCAAACTTAAGAGGCTACTAAGGCGGGTGGAATTATTTTCAGTCAGCTAATAAATCAAACCTAATTTAAGTAAGGCTTGATAATCTACACAAAATCTCGCAAAATTGGAGGTCACTATGGTGCTACGGGGATGAAATTAGGTCTATGATTAATTCATTATAAATATTGATTATTTTATACGAGCTTCTTTTTCTTGCCACTTGACGGATGAGCAAACTGGGGCCCTTTAATATCAGGTACTGTTGACCGATCACTATGATATGCAACACAAAAATATAAAATACACCTCTTCACTTTAGTCACCATGCTAAAACCCGTATCTTTTGTAGAACCTTCAGATTTTTGTTGTGTGTGTGTGCTTCGGCCGGTAACCTGAGGCTTACGGGGAATCAACCGAAGTTACGGTCCGCAATCTTTTGTGCTGTGACAAGCAACTGGCCCCATCTATAGGGAGTTCTAGCGTATGGTTACCGTGTTTGCGTTACCGTTTACTGTGTTACCGGAAGCCGGAGTTTCCGTTTACCGGTGAAAACGGCAGGACACGTTTTAGCGCACCGTTTGCGGTTTGCGAATTCTGCCGGCTGCCGTGGCGCAGGTAGCGACATCTGATGAATTAGTCTAAGGGCAAATCACGCATAATTTCGTTGCTCATATCTGTTTGCTTTCGTTTAAAGTAGCTTGAATATTTCACTTCTCGGGTGAAGTGTTCACAATAACTAGTTGTTTTGAGAATTCTGTAGACATCTCCTGTAGAGTTTTAAAAAGTAAACGGGTCGGTGGCGCCATCTACCGACTAGAGTTAGAGTAAAGGTAAAAACGAATTTGCGTCCGCGCTAAATATTTAGGCAATAAATTAGCAAAATTATGTTGTAGTAATTACTCAGTAACCTACACTACCTTGCCCAGCACAATTTTAGAGACATACAAGCACTTTGCGAGCTTAAGAAACTTATCTCAACTATTTCAGGCGGGCAAGGCTTAGCACGAGTAGGGGCGGCCATTTTGCTCGCCCATCTGAGAAAAATTGTCTCTTTTTGTTCATCTGAGCATTATCTAACAAAAAACTCCCACCTACCCTCGCGGGAACCCCTGTGTAGATGCGACGCATAGGCGGAGTGCCGAAGGGACCGCGTTTTATAGCGCGCATAACGTTGAGGGGACTGCGTAAGCCGGTCCCAGTCGATGACGACGTTGGCGTACTTGTAAAGCGGCGTGGACCCTAGGTGTTTGAGCCAAGCGTGGATGTTGCTTCGCCGGAGAACGGCACACCGGTTATATGCGCAGCGCGCCCGAAGGATGGGCAACCGCGGAAGAGAAAGTACTGCACATGCGCCGGCCCCAGCGCGTCTGCCGCGGCTATGACGCAACGTGCCGCGGCTATGACGCAACACAATCCAACACAATCCACTTTAATCCAATCCAAATCCAATCCAATCCAAGCCAAGCCAAGCCAAGCCAAGCCAATCCAATCGAATCAATCCAATGCCCCTCGCGAGAGAGTGTTCGCTATCGGAGAGGAGAGGGGGTGAGCGGCGGAGAGCGCAGCTGGCGCGGCGAGGAGTATGTGGGAGGGGTGGACAACGCCGACGACAACGACGACGACGACGACGACGACGACGCCGTAGGGACAAGGCGAGTGAATCGATGCTCTGCATCTAATAAAAACGTAATAAACAGCATCAAGTAAGATTACGTTTACCGGCTGTACCAAGCATAAGTGTTGAGCGCATTGCATTTGCTGTAATCAATACGCGAGGGTACAATTCGTCTGCTCAGGAAGCTCGCTGGCGACGGTAAACCCTGTGCCGTTAAGTTCCCTTTCGCGGTATACCTCTCGCGCATGCGCAGTCGACTCCCACAAACACGGTAGACGGTAACTTAAAAACAGTAACGCTATGCTAAAACTCCCTAATGGGCTAATGCGCAAACGTTAACATTCGCGTCAACATTGCCACGTCGAAACGCCTCTTTTCAGTAATAGCGTGCCCGAAGAGAAAGAACACTAGAACAAAGCCTTTATAAACTACTGCCACTAGTGGCACGGACCAATGAGGACAACTTTACTCAGCCCACAGGTAGCCTAAGTTGCACACCTGCGAAAATAGGGGAAATACAAATACAGTCTGTCAGGATTTTCTTAGCCACGTCAAAAATGCATAGGCCTAAAAAATTTCAAGTAGAAGTTTACGTCTCGACCAAGGATGAAACGTAGTATGCCGGGAAGCTGGAGAGAACACGTTTCTTTCTTACTGTCATGAAATATTTTGGCCGCAGTTAAAGGAGCCATGAAGAGAAAACAAAAGTTTGTTTTATTCGAAAGATTAGGTGTTTCATAGTACCCCAAGCGCTTTCCCGGAAGCAAATGATGCTTTATTCACTGAGAAATAAGGCAATTTAAGCCAAAATTTTAAATCTCCCGCTAAAATTGCACATTTGGTGACGTGAGCAATGGTGTCACACGGGCCGGTCCATGAAACAGATACTTAGTATGTCGACTCCATATAGCACCCACACGCGGGAGTCGACCGAGACGGCGGCCATTTTAAAAATGCTAGTAAAACCTAGTGCACCCGCAGCCCTAGTCATGGAATCGCCTGATCCGGAGAACAAAACTCTCGCCGAGGAGCTCGGGCTTGCATTTAACAACCTCACACCACTTGAACGCTCAACGCTTCTAAGTGCACGAGCGGCAAGAGTTGTGGGATACGCGGTGGACGGGAAAGCGACCATTCCGCGATAGCCACAACAGACGAACGCCCTGCCGTCGGCACCGCTGCCTCGTCAGCGCCGTCGCCACGGACGAATACAGACTGGTACGTATGTGCCGTATTTTTATTACGGTTAATAATAGTTCAACTTCAGTAGCAGTATCGCTTATGCCAGTTGGCCGGTGTCGTGTATGGAAAGCCGTTCGCGCGAGCTCTCTGCTTCGACCAGAAAGATACGAGCGTCAATGCGCGGTGTTTACGGCATTTTTCCTCCAAGGTCAGAGCGCCTCGAACCCGAAAATTCGTCTGCGCGACGGCGAGATGTCGAGCTCGGCCAGGCGGTTGTTTCGTACGCATTGGCGCACACGCTTGCGTGTTCGTTCGGAACTTCAACCGTTTACTCCACCGTTCTTTGTCATAAAAAGAATGTGCAGTATGTTTCACGGGCATTTAGCTCGTTATGCAAACTGTAAGCCCTGCCTAACATGCGTTTGCTTTTGCCGGCCTCCGCCAATCGCAGAGCTTAGCCCATGTGACGGCATAGGTTCTGTTGCGGGAAATGAGCTGGTGGGTCGCATGACCATTCCCGTTTTTCCTAATTATGTAGCTTATTTGAGCGAAGTTTGCGTTATAAGTGGTGTCGTTATGGTTCTAACGAGGCAATCTTTCGAATGAACCAAACTTGTGTTTTCTCTTCATGGCTCCTTTAAATGGTAAGCTTTTCTTTTGAATTCTTCGTGCCTAAAACGTTTAGCGTGGCCTACAGAAATTTGACAAAGACTGTGCATGGCCGAGCCTCGCAGTTTAAAATACGCATCTAATTGGTTGATCGCTAAACTATCTGTGAAAAGTGGCGCCAGAAAAGGGCCAGATAATCACCCAGTCACGATGTTCCATTTAGAGAAAGGTACATGCCCGGCACTTTCCATTCAATGCGGAACGTTAATTAAAGGTGTTGATGTGGTACGCCCCACTCCTGAATCGACTTAAGAGATACCAAGTCGTCTTTATTTACGAAAAGAATGCGTGGAATTGAGGTAAGAGTACACGAGGTAAAAGTACGGAGCTCATTTAACAGTAGCTCGATAGAATAGAAGGGCTGTTCCAAGAGAACCAGTAGATGGCGCTGGAAGCGTACAGGAAGTTCCGGTGTTGTACCTATTTCGGAACCTGAACAACGCCACCCAGTCATCTCGCCTCTCAGCGACCCTTGCCGCACATAGTCCTTCCTATTCTGAAACCTCTGCCTTCGACTGAGCTCCCAAATGAGTGCGCCGCCTTTTGCTAACCAAATGTATAGAAAGAAGAAGCAAATAGAAGGGGCAGGCATGACGATAAACGTCGTCGTCGTAATCACCACCATTTTCACGCTTCTACGGCTGCACACGCTGGCGAAAGCATTACACGGGGGAACCCTTGAAAAATGAACAAATGCCTGATTCTGCTCTTCCCTAACGTTAAGGCTGCCATCAGGTCCGGAATAAGGGTCCCGCTCCTAGTCCCCAAGATATTGGCTAGTCGGCCATATATGGGCAAATCTACCCACATAACAAAGTATCGCGTCAGCGACGGAAGTCATCGGCCGAACAGCGCACCTACAGACTGCAGCGCCCTCTTACTGCACTCGTATTGTTCAATAAGGAAACATCTTTTAGGAACTAATTTGTTGCCCTTTTTTTGCACTCCGTTCGCTGTTTTTTTTTTTTTTTGAAGAAACGCATCCGCTTGAATGGGTTTCTGAACCCTTCTGAAAACGCAAAAAGGCAGCCTCGTCTGGTTGCGACGCTGGTTCATGCTGGTTCATTACACCACCCATGCTCAAGCGCGTTGTTCAGCAGAAGAAGCAAACGCTTTCACTATGTTGTCGTTGCTTCGAAATTACTGAGGGCTTTACTCATCAATAGGCTATACTTGCGCTTAATGAAGACTTTTTGCTCAATCATTTTATGTTTTATCTCTGTTTTTTTTCTTTCAGGATATGCCAGTGATGGTATGGCCGAGGTGGACACCAGTACGATGACCGAATTTGCCTGCAATATTTTTAACTTCTAGGCATCTGGAGCTCACACAAGGAGGGGGAGATACGAATGACTGAAGCATGCAGACCCCGGATGTAGAAGACAATGTGCTTTTTTTAAGAGTGTCTATTTTGCCACAGGGCATAGATAAGGGGGGTATGAGTTGATGATGACGAAAGATGATTAAATGAACATGAAAATGTTCGCTTCGCGTATGAAGTCTAGGAGGGAACGATGATGGGGCCCATGTATCTATGAGTTGTATGTGGATGCATCGTCTACGCGGAGGCCCGTCGACGCAAGATGCCGCAGTCTCGTCGGACACAAAGCGACGCAGGACCACAACAAGTGGTGGAGGTCGGCGATCGCGTCGCTGCGGTGGCAAACTGGGCAACCGGGGCTTGAAAATGAATATCGGAAGTGAGGCCATTGGAAGGTCACGGCGGGAAATGGGGCCACCCCACCCGAATCCTCCTAAGCGCAACCTCCTCGGCAGGGGCAAGACCCGTGGGCAGGGTGGCAGCACACGGTGGAATGAGAGCGCGTGTGCGGCGCCGAAGGTGTTCTTTTCTCGTCACCAGGAGAGTGGCATCATCCAGCTCTAACGGGGAAGTTGGAGATGGAACGGAGACTGCTATCCGGGCTGCTACGTCTGGCTTGCAGTGGTCTGGAAGGAGGTCACGTGGAACCCATTCAACAAGAATCTTCATCGACGAAACTCAAACTTCTACTGCTCAGCGTGGTTTTCCACCGGCAGCTTGCAGCGCCATCTTGCTGCCACACTGAAAAAGACACAGGCGTGCCTCGAGCTGCAGATTATTCACATTTCAAGGGGATATGTCGTAATGGACAGCCGCGTTTCTATCGCAGCTTGTCAACGTGCGAAGAGAGGCATTGTGACCGCGATTATACGCGCATACCATACGTACAGTCATGGACGAATGAAACGTGAATACGAAAATATGAACCACAACAACTGAATAGCGCGATTTCTTTCCATGCAAGTCGAATTCCCCCACACATTTGGGGAATATGTCTTTCTAAATATAGCACTAGCGGACCGTTATACGATCTACACTATCCATACCATTTGTTTTCTCCGTGTGAAGGATCATATTTTTGTGTTCACATTTCATGACTGCACATTGATTTATAATGTGGTTAAAAACAATCATATTGTCGCATGCTATAAACACGCAGTTTCTGAGCCGGGGTCCTTGAAGGTGACGGCCAAACGAGTACAAGCAGCCGGAGACTTTTCGGGAGAGTTCGAGCACAGGGTTCCAAGCGCGAGCGCCACAGCTCTGAATGACGATGATGAGAGAGCACGCGCACTCCACCACTTCTTCGCCCTCACAGTCGCCTCTTAGCGCCCGAGTTAAGAAACACGTGACAATAGACTAAACCTTCACTGTAACGAAGGCCTCAATAAAGCCAAATCGACTGCGTTACAAGCGACGCTTCGTAGAAATCGGGTATGCCGGGCTCTCTGTACACTGCACTGGGACCGTGAAACACTTCGAATAAAGCAACTTCGTTGTACCGAGGGTTTACTATATATTTATGCAGCAGTTGCTAAGCGACAAGAGATGTGCGTAGCCTCTGTGGCAAGAAAGGCGACGACGAGGAGTGCGAAGCAGGCTTCGCTGGAGCGAAGTGTCCCGTGCCCTCCGGCTTCTGTCACGGGTTGCAGGTGGAGAAGCGTAAGTCTCGGGAGATATGTCATTGACCCGCAGCCGCCCCTTTAGGTGCGGCGTTCCCTTTGAGCTGATTGGAATAGAGACCGGAAGAAGCGATTTAAGAGAAGGCGGCCACCACCCTTATTTGGCATCGACGCCTTTGAGTGACTGAGCACACCTTTACGCGCAATGTCCCCAGGACGTTTTCATAGTTTCGGAATCGAAAATATGGCAGGACGTCTCCTCTTCCTGGTATTTATGTGACTTAGGGTAAGGCGTCACAAATCATCAGCGACCCATGACGCATTTTTTATCAATAAGGAGCCTTTTAATTTGTAGTAAGCCCCAATAAATCAGCTGGGGTCCGAGTGGTAGCCCCGTAAAACGCCTCGCTAATCATTCAGAAGCATTTAAAAAAGCTCCGCCGCAGACCACGCTGCACCTGCCGGCGGATCGCGTAAACAGCCACGACGCTCCAGTGACGCTCGGCCGGCCAGGGCATGTTCCTCTGCCCAGCCACGCAGCTGGAGAACCGCTCGAGCTCTGCTGCGAACGCTTCACCCATGTGCTGACCCGTGCGCTCATGCAGCTTGCGCGCAGGCTTGCTCACGAGCTGCTGCCCGTCCGGCCGCTCGCTGGTCGGCTGCAACGTCACTTCGATGGCCGCGCTCTTCTGTATTTCGGTTTCAAAATCGGCGATTTTTGCTGATTGCTTGCGACGTCCATGCGCGTATTTCAGCTGCTGTATTTTGCATGTTGCTACCCTTTCGGCAGACTATACTGAAATAGTGTTTCAAAAGGTCAAAATTTTCAGTGCAGTTGGCCTTTAAAAAGGTAGAAATAAGCATTAGTTATACAGATGCGTCCACAAGTTGTTTCTAGCTCCAGTTTTTGGTATGAAATGCCTTTAGCGGCACTTTGAATCATGGCTAGTGCAAGCCTGGACACTTCCAGGGTAACCATTAAATGTATAGCTTACGACTTGTCATCCCAACGGATTAAGCTCTGTCTTTACGAAGCGGAAATCACGACGCGAGTCTGAACGACTTTTCTTGCTTTAGAGGTACGCCTGGCAGTGTCTGTGGTAGCAGTTTAACAGTATAAAAAATGTCATTAGGCGGAACGTTACTTCGTCCCGGTTAGAAAAAATCAACTACCCCTCTTTCGAAACGGCGACGATGGGGGAACCCGAATATTTCCAAAATTCACTCCAAGGTATTTCTTATCGGGACGGCTTACTTCTCTGCGATTGTGCTTACTCGTCCTTTGCCATGCTGCGTATCTTCCTCAGGTAAAAGCTTCATTTCCGGGTGGCGTTAATGTGACGAATTTATCAATGAAGTTCGACTGCCGTTTCTTTTCAAGTAGCATTTCTCATTTCGGCGCGACGGTTTTGACGCCCTAAATTGTTGAGGCGAGTAGTAGTCACGGATGGCAATATCAGTGTATATACCCCTATATAATTTTATATCTTACCGAAACACTATCGGAACCAGGTGTAATATATTTTAATGGCACGGCTGTGATTTCTCTTAACACGAAGCGTTTTATTCCCGGATGCACGAATATTTCGCTGACGTCATATCCGTCCCGGAAATGACGCCAGTACAACGAAGCAAGCGGCCTGTAAAGGGTGCACCTGTGCACACATGTTCTTCTTGCGGGGAAGCAACCTTTAATACTAAAGAGTACGTTATACATGGGGTTGTTCGTTTTCAGGTTTTATATTTTACCACGAAAGTGTTTTATGCCGCAATACCCCAAGATTTCACTGACGACATACCCGTCACGGAAATGACGCCAGTACAACGAAGCAAGCGGCCTGTAAAGGGTGCACCCGTGCACACATGTTCTTCTTGCGGGGAAGCAACCTTTAATACTAAAGAGTACGTTATACATGGGGTTGTTCGTTTTCAGGTTTTATATTTTACCACGAAAGTGTTTTATGCCGCAATACCCCAAGATTTCACTGACGACATATCCGTCACGGAAATCACGCCAGTGCACGTTTTCCGAAGCGACCCGCCAGCAGGACGTCGCTCGTCAAGCACACCCACAAGACAGCCACCGATCCGAAAATCATGCTCAGCGACAGATTTCGCCGCACATTTCACTTTCGTGTTTTACTGATTCCTATGACAAAGGAATAAACCATAGCTTTTTTTTTTTTTGCTTTGTTAGGAATCGACCGGGATGTGCGTGTTGACACAGCGCGCACGAACGACTCAATAACCCACAACGAGGCGACGCGTCGTCGTACTTTCTCGCAGCGCCTTACTGATGTGAGGCGAAGCCCACTTAGGGAAAAAAACCCTGCAGCGTCGTACATTTCGCGGTGCTCAAGCGACATCGACATTGCGGCAGGGCGGAGCCCTTCAGCTCACACGCGGGCTCAACGCGAGGGCTGTTCGCGGTGTCTGACTCATCACCTCTGCGGCTCTGCGAGGGTGCCTTTGCTCGTGTGTGTGTGACTCTGCTTCGAAACGTGTCGACGCTTGTTTTTACCGTTGCAGTGGAGACTGCCTCGTTTCTTGACGAGCGGAGCCAGTGCGCGTTTCGGTCCCGCCACAGTACGCAACTTTGCCCGGTCGAGTTGTCATGTTTTAGCCTACACGCCAGTGTGGTGCTCTAACGCCGTTTTCTTTAATCGCCATGCACCAACCAGTTAAAAGTTCGGCCTTTGGCTGTTCGTCCTCACAACGGAGGCAACTCTCCTGCAAACCGGATACCAACCACGCTACCTCGACAAGACGGGCGTGGTAGCCGTACGCTTTCGTCTTTTAACAGGCTTTACTTTTTATTGATTTTTTCAAGGCGAGTGTCCAATTTGATGCTTCAGATAGTTGACACGCATGAACCACCATCATGCCACGCGAGAAAATAAAACCTGTACGCAGCCTAAAAACGTTGCTGTTACGACCACAGACGGATACGTTAAAATATCTACATTGGCTTAAACACGCGCACTGTACCATGATATTTCTCTGTGATCAACACCACGCGTAAAGTGAACGCGAAACCACGAACAAGGACATCGCTTACCCCTTTCACTTTGCTTTGTTTCGCAGATTCCGGTCGGGATTCAAAATCTCATCAAGCCCAGTCAAAAAAAAAAAAAAAAAACAGAAAGGACCGAAACTACCGCGCACCTACAGACGTTCTCTCTTGAGGCGAGTGCCTTGGAAAAGATGAGAATTTATTTCCATACGCCCAACGGTCGCCGTAAAACATGTCTTTGTTGTCTGTTTTCTTTCTTTTTTCCGCGCTCTAATGCGACACATCAGTCGCGAGCACAATGCAGTCCCAGTGCCCGAAACCCAGAGCCTGAGGGCCACCTTTCATCTTTTCTTGTTTCGTGCGTTGCATTGCGGTAGAAAGATATTCAGCCGCAACGTCACACAAGCACGCCCACCGACGAAAAAAAAAAAAACGCGCACTAAAACGGCCCCTCATGCATCGCGGGGAATAACGCGGGAAGTATAAAAATCGGAACAGGAGACGCTCTGGCACTTGGAAGCACGGCAGTTTAATCTCGACTGAACTGCTCGAGTTTCAACGCCCTTCTGGAGGGGGGTGTCTCGTTCTGCGAATTGCGGGAAATACAGACAGAAAGAGAAAGATGGGCAACAGAGAGAGAGGGAGGGAGGGAGGGAGGGAGGGAGGGAGGGAGGGACAAGAAAAACAGCACACCATAAAGAAGGACCCTCACCACTGGACTGCAACAACTCGAGAAAACGAGATGGCAGAGTTTTGAGAGGGCGGAAGTCGGATAGGGGGCTACAGAGGTGGCGGCGCACAGCACTACTCGTCCTCTTTCCCCAACTTCATGAAACCCGCAAACGACAACAACAATAGCAGCGATGTGAAAAGAAAGAAGGAGTTTCAAGAACGTCAAGATTCGCTCCACCGCATCTCTCTCTCTCTCTCTCTCTCTCTCCGTCTTTCGCTCTGGGCGTCGCACTGCTGCTCAGAAACCACTATAATATACCGCTCCACGCGGACGTTACCATTTTTACATTTAAAAAGAGAAGTCGCCGCTTCCCCGAGGAGACTAACAGGGCGGAGAAAAAAGGAGAGCAGGGGGAAGTGCCAGATTGCGCGAGTGCTTCCTTAAAAGCGGTCGTCGGAGTGTAAAGCGAAGGACACAAAAAAATGGCGGTGAAGATGTGGAAATCTTGGTCCTCCTATTCCAAAGCTTTCAAGCAGGATGCGAGACGGCTCTTTTTAGTCCCCAGTTTCAGGCCGAGTGCCAAAGTGCACGACGGCTACCGACAACGGATGCGCCAGAAAATCCAGAATAACACAAGTAAACAAAAATAGCGGTTTCAGGTACGGCCTTTCGACAGCCACAAAGGCGCCAAGGCCGAAAGCTCCCATGGCAACAGTCACATGCATCATACTGCGGCTTGCAAAGTGCATAAAAAGTAGTGAAAAAAAAAAGAACCCGTCCGTCTCATGAGCGTCATATTGAACCGCCCATACGCAGGGACAAGGCGTGTGCTCCCCAAACTGGTTGCAGTTTTCGGAAGCAAGCATGAAAATGCCATTACGCTGTGGTGAGCCGTTCGACGTGCATGTAATGCGGCCGCAGAAAAAATTCCGGTGCGTAAAACGTACCGTGCCCCACAATCCGTGGAGAAAAGAAGCAGCCGCGGAGGCTCGGTGGCTCAGGCGTCGGACTACTGAGCATAACGACGCAAGTTCGACCCTTGCCACGGGAGCCGTTCTTCTGATTGCGGCGAAAAAATCAAAGCCCCTTTCTTAAGAGAAAGATGACACAAACGCGAAGCTATCACCCATGCAAACTTGGTCAAAGTCGAAGTCCAAAATCTGAACTGCTTCAACGGTGTCCGAATGGCACAAGCGGATAGACGTCGGCTTCGTTAACGCGAGAGACCCAGGTTCGATTGATGTGCCTTGATGTGCCTTCGCGGAAACCCATTGTGCGAGTTGGCTTTCCAAAATGCCCAAGTGGTCAAAATTAATCCGGAGCTCTCCGCTACGGGGCGCCTCATCGCCTGTGTAGGGTCGGCGCGCTAGACCTCCTATTCAATAAATCGATCAATCAGTTGGCTTTCCTGTACTGCGTTTTGGGTGCAACGATTTGTATTTTGGACTTTGGCTTCTGACTTTGAAGATACTGGCTTTTGATCAGAAAAACCTTCGCGTTTAAACCATCCTTCGCTCACGATCATCATCATCGTCATCGTCAGAGAAAGTTGGCTTTTTCGCAGTGCGTCTTGGGGCAACGTCGCCATCGGTTAGGCATGAAGAGCTTCGCTTTAAAAAGAAAGCACCTGTGTGTAAAGATTTCCACGCGCACTTAAGACCTTCAGGTGGGGATAGGCATTGAACCTATAACAAAACAGGCAAGCAGTTCGAGCTATCACCACCTACCCGGCACTCGCTACACGTATGCATCGTCATGCCCCCCCCTTAGAAAACGCACGCTGCCAGCGTCCACACTTCAGGTATACATAATTGACTGAAGTGACCCTTAACACTATCGCCATCGACGCGGCCGAAGAAACGGCCACTGCTCTCGGCCCCACGACAGACGAAGACTTCCTCACCACCATTCCAGACCGTCAAACTGCATGGCGAAACTTACCCGAAGAGCACATCTCCCGAGCAGGATTGAACATTCTGAGGCAACTGAAACAACTACATATCACTTCATCCTTTGGACGAATACCCCCGAGGAGAATAAGGCGGTTCACGCCCCCGCCCACTCAAACCGTTCTTTAAATAACAGAGAACTATTCAGCTTTCTTCAAATCCACTCCTCTACCGACATAAACTAAAATACTCGCACATTACTTACATGAACGCCACCGGTAACCACCACCTCACCCATCCACCACTTCACCCAGACGAAGCCCCCCTTAGGCACCTACAAACCGACTCTACCCGCATATCACTCCTCTACCCGCCAATTATTCCACCCAATAATACGCCGCGTGCATGCTCTGTCCTTAACTTCGCGTGCACGTAATTAATCCGGAGCCCTTCACTCCGGCGTGTCTCATGGCCTGTGAAGCGTCAGCGCGTTAAACCACACAATCAATCAATCAATCAATCAATCAATCAATCAATCAATCAATCAATCAATCAATCAATCAATCAATCAATCAATCAATCAATCAATCAATCAATCAATCAATTGACGTGCACCTGGTGTGGGGGTGCCAACAAACCCCTACCCTTACCTCAACCCCCTGCCCTTCTATGGGTGAAGCAGATGACGAGCTCCTCCCCATTTGGACCAGCGTCGACTGATGCAAGGGGCTCAAACAGCTGGTGCCGCCCAATGCATTCTTGCTCCGAGGCGTCTCCCGTAGGGCGGGGGTTCTGGCATCATCCCTTACTTAAGATCAATAAAGATTTCTCAATTCAATTCACTTCAGTCCAATTCGACTGGAAACACAATGTGTTTGCTACGAAATACCGTTTACTCTAGTTGCTGGGCTCGAACAGCACAACTGGTAACGATGAAATTTCCCACAGACATTATATGTTAATGACGCCCCGTCACCATAGAAGTATCTGTACGAATATAACTCGCGTACTACTCTCGGCACTTCAGTTTTAGCCAAGTATATAGGTAAAAAGGCCACCCGTGATCAGCTATTCCTGCGTCTAGATAAGTACAGACTGCATCAGATCCAATAAAAAACCCAAAGAGACCATAATTGAAGGGGAGTATTGAAGGTGAGAACTATTCTGTGATATTGGGGCTGCAATTTTACTAAACGGAACCAGTTACGAAATTTTAAATAGGAATCACGGACGAAAAAGGCCAACGCCGTTATCGCTACTAATAAAATTATCAGACGAGGGAGATAAAAAACAGGCAGTTTGAAGTGTCGGCCAAGTGTAACGGATGTTGGCAGATAAAACTGCAGGTTGCTGGATACGCGCTGCACCAAAGCCCGTCTTATCGCCTGAGCAGCATCAGCACGCGAGTATTACTCGCCCCAATAATTTAAGCCTCTCCCTATAGCTCTTTAGACGTCTACGCCCGGCGAAGCCCGGTCGACTTGCAACCTACTTTCCCTATCTTCTGCTGCTTCTTTCCTGCATACTTGTCCGCCCATTATTTGTTTTCTGTCGCCAAGAGAGCTTCCGAGAGCCCACCAATCACTTTTTTAAAAAAATTCAATTTTCAGTTTTCGCTGCTCTCCTCAACTATATACTAACTCCCTTATCGGCACACTCATCGAAGTCAGGGGAAGGAAAGGTACTTTATTTCTTTTTATTTCACTTACTTCGCCCCCTATTCTGCGCTACGCGATGCTCCATACTTCCGTGCGCAGCGCTCTTTTTTTTTTCCCCGTGTTTCCATTGTTCTGTATTTTAGTTTTTTGGCCAAGAAGCGGAGGCAGTGACTGCGCCTCGAAGAAAGACCACGCGCCGTCCCGCGTGGCCTTTTTATCGCGACAGAACAGCGGCACTCGCTGCTAGCGACGACGTCTACGCAAAATGCCTGATGACTTCTCCTCCAGACATTCCCCCCCCGCCTTACTTGGCCCGAATCCAAACGTATTGCTGTCTTTTTTTAAACACAATTTGTTTGCCGCAACCCATTTATAGTTTCCTTGGAAAGCCAAACCACGCAAATTTCCCTTCATAATCTGTCGTTGTTGCGGTTGTTGTCGTTGCTGTTGTCATCGTCGTCGTTGTCCCCGTCGTCGTCATTGTTGTTCTGAGAAATATATGCAAAGCATAATCAGATTGATTGATTGATTGATTGTGGGGTTTAACGCGCCGACGCAACGCAGGCGATGAGGCGCGCCGTAGTGGAGGGCTCCGGATTAATTTTGACCACCTGGGGATCTTTAACGTGCGCCGAAATCTCGTACACACGGGCGTTTTTGCTTTTCGCCTCCATCAGAAAAGCGGCCGCCGCGGCCGGGAATCGAACCCGCGACCTCGTGCTCAGCAGCTCAACGTTTTAGCCACTGAGCCACCGCGGCGGGTAAGCGTAATCAGGCATTATTATCTACAATAACACGCCAACAACCCCCATTACCGTTGGTGGGCAATTATTTATAGTCATCGGTTCAAGAAATCTGGAGAACACTCACTGAGGAAGGCTGCACGTGACGTCACGGTGAGTTGTCTTTTGACGCTGTTTAATTGGCTCGCTGCTCCGAAGCCGATTCGGCTTGCTGTTTAATCGGAAGCGTGTCAGAATTGTCTTAGCCGTCAAATCTCTACAAATATGAAGGATGCGCTAGAAACAATAGACGTTGTTTCGATTAGGATGTACTAAGGTCTGTGCGGAACGGTGGCGTTCCATCCCGCTCCGCTAGCGCGCCAACGACAGTAAGACACGAACAGACTCCCCAACGATGGACAGTGTCGTTGATGGAGAAGACAGGCATTAAGAGCGCGACAAAGGCCGCGTTCCTTACTTGTCCCGGGAGATCTTCTCCTGATAGCCGATAAGGGATGTCGGCTTCTGGCCTCGATGCTCCCAAAGCAGGATAAGTGGTATGCACGAAACAACGAGACCATAAGCCCGTCTCCTGTCATGGCTGCGTGTTTCCAAACGCTTCGCTGCCCAGAATTCCCTCGTGACACGTGTCATGTCACTTCGCGCGCTATTCTACTGAGCAACGGCTATTCTATTGGAATCCCAGCGTTCCGTGTTCATAAAGAGAATTTATTAAACACAGGTTACAGCTAGGACCCGCTGTAGTTAGCTACTACACGGGTCGACAGAGCACAGGATTTACGTAATGTGCCACAGAGGAAAAAGAAGTGAAGATCACGGAAGTTCACAAAACAACTAGTACACCGCACCGAAGGTTCTTTACAATAATGTCCGAGGCATGAGACTCAGACACCATAGTTCACGCGTGGGAGTGAACATAAAAACCACAGCAAGTTCACACACATCCGTTCTATGTCCGTACAGAGATGCATGCGCAGCCAGGCTGCCTAAACTGCGCCTTGGCCTCAAACATACAACTCCTTTCAGCACGCAAGTTTCACCTTATTAATAAGGCACGACACACCATTGCACGGTGTTATTGGCAACCTTGATGAAGCGGGTAGACCAACGCATGAGAAAAGATTCTTCACCCAGCGCCACCAGCTCATGCTGCAGATGCTCTATGGCCATTTTTCGAACACGCCACAACAGGGGATACATGGCACGCTGTGGTCGTGCCTGCAAGGCGGCTACCCCTCGCTGGCGCCACACAACAAAGGCACCCACACACAGCAGAAAGCTGACAAATGGGTCTTTCGATTTCGTGTGGGCTCCCAGCCTAAGCTCAAACATTCTGCTGAGTAAAACCCAGAATGTGGCGGCCACACAACACTCAAAAAGAGCATGCTCTAGCGTCTCAGTGCGTCCGCATTGCGGGCACCGGGAAGAGCGAACCACACCAAATGCTGCAAGGCGGTCACACGTCGGCAGGGCCCTCCAGCCCCGCAGCCACCCGAAATCACGAACGTCTGCAGGAAGCACCGCTGACGTTAACTGTTGCCAGCGGGCCCCGCGAGACTTCTCTTTTTGCCGATCATTCAGTTGCCCAATAGCCAATTTCTCGCATATATCAGTCGCAGATGAAGCTCTAATATCCAAATCTGGGTTGGCCGACTGAAAGCCTCTAAGTGTTTTAGTAACGTACCTGTAGAAAGCTGGCGGCTGCACGGCTGTAGGTCCGGGAATGGGCTCATCATAAAACAACAAGCGAGCAGTACCCAAGAAGTAGCGAAGCAGAGCCTGCCCCGGGTACTCATCATCATCTACTAGTTCTCACACACCGCGTAACGCTAGAACACTTGACATCGTGTTCAGGCATGGCAAGCTAAAACCCCCCATGCTGCGGGGCAGACGCAGCAAAGCGCGCGCAACTGACTCGGTCTTGCTAGCCCAGAAAAATGACCCGAATTTTGTGGCCAGCCGACGAGTTATATCACGAGGTGGTCGAGCTACCCTCGCCACGTAAAAGAACGCCGCTGACACGCACGACTTAATGATATAGCTCCTCTCAGAGAGAGACAGCTTGAAAGTCGACGCTATGTTTATACGTTTGTCAGCCGAATCTAACAAACCCTTCCACGTCTCACGAGCAACTTCTCCAGAGCCATGGAAGACTACACCTAGCACCCGGACTTTTCTCACCCACTGTACGTCTCCAGCAAGGTCACAGGCAAGCGACCCAAATCGTAGCGCTCTGCTTTTGCCCTTATTCAGCCGGGATCCAGACAGCTCACCATACTCCAAAAAAAGCCGTGTAAACGCTCGGTAGCTGTCCTCATCCCGGAGAAAAAGGGACACATCGTCCGCATATGCAGAGACCTTAATCTGACCTTGACCGGGCAGTGGGAAGCCGCGGATGGAAGGACACGCTGCCACGCGACGCAGAAGGGGGTCCAGGCATAGGGCAAAGAGCGAGGGGGACCAGGGATAACCCTGCCTGATCCCGCGCGTAACTGTGAAGCGCTCACTGAGGCGGCCATTGACAAGCAGCCGGGCGGTCACGTTCGAGTAAGCTAGCCGAAGGCAAGATATATACTCCGACGGGAAACCGTAGAGACCTAAGACACCGAGCATGTACCGGTGCTCCACTCTGTCGAAAGCTTTCGCCTGATCGACCGATATGAAACAACCGGAAATGCCGGTTCTCGATGCGAAGTCAAATAGGTCGCGGGTCAGGGCTAAAGATGAAAAAATTGACCGGCCCGGCACGCTGCACGTTTGCGCGCAGCTTAGTATGTACGGGAGTACATGGCTCATTCGGCGGGCTAAAATGGACGCAACAATCTTATAATCAGTGTTGAGGAGCGTGATAGGCCTGTAGGCACCTGGGTCCGAAGGGCTCCCTCCTGGCTTCGCTATCAGTACGACAAGACCCTCGCGAAAGGATTCCGGCCGCTCTCCATGAAGAAGAAAGCCGTTCACCATGGCGAGAAGCGCGCCCCCAACAACGGAAAAATAGGTCTTGTAGAACCTTGCAGGGATGCCGTCAGGGCCCGCCGCTGATGCGCCGTTTAGGCGTCTGACGCAATCATGCAGCTCCTCTTGCGAAACCGGCGCACAAAGCCTGCTCGCCATGTCATGGGGTACCTGTGGCAGCGCTCCACAAAAAGACGCTAGGCGTTCCTCAAAGAATGCATCCCGCAACGTATTCTCTGAGGTGAGAAGGCGAGAAAAATGTGCCGTGAACACCTCACAAATGTCGTCGCTATTAGCACTTTTCGAGCCGTCCGGCAACATAACCTCTGCCACTTGAGCCAATCCTGGTCCGTCAAGGGAGCCTGATTTGACGTACCGTAACACGGATGGGTCTGAAACTGGCCGGCCTAGAAACTGGGCACGACTAGCAGCGCGAGAGGACTGCCGTAACAGATGTTCGTATCGCGCTCTCAATGCATTGACGTAGTCACGCATGGTGAAGGTTAAAGCGCCACCCCTTTTGACGATCCGAAGCCTCCACAGTGTATCGTTGAGCGCGGCCGTGATGCGGCCTTTACGCGCTCTCCCCTCCCGGACCAACACCTCGCGCCAGCCGGACTTTAACTCATCCCACGGTAGTGGGTTCGTCGAGTCGCGGCGCGGTGGACGAAGCGCATCCCTTAACGCGGCTACACTGACCTCATCTGTCAGCAAACTCTCGTCCATCCGCCACAACTGCTGACGTGGCATACAGTCGCCAAGGTTTAGAGTTGCTAAGACTGGCTTGTGATCGGAGATACGCGGAGTGCCCGCAGAAAAAGAAAGAACGTCACAGCGCTCAAGATAATGGCTGAGCTCCGGCGGGAAGTAGAACTTATCCAACCGGCTGCCCGATCGTCCCCTTTCCCACGTGGCGGCAAACCTTTCACCATGCAGCTGCACCCATGCGTCGCGGAGTTGGAACTGGCTTACAAGATCATTTAGTGCCCGCGCGCCGACATAAGGTTTACCCTGTCCAGGACCGCACACATCTCGCTGGGGATCGAGAACACAGTTAAAGTCCCCCACTAAAAAGGTGGGGTAGGGCTCCAACATGAATGCATCTAGAGATGCGAAAAACGCCGATGAATCGGAGTGTCGCGCCGGTGCATAAACAACCACGGCACGCACGCGACGATCTAGGAGCAGAAAATCTACTGCAAGCACGCGCCCGTCAAAGCCAAACGTGCAGTGAGCCTTGCGACGAAGGCTCTCTCGCAAGAAAACAACTCCTACCCCCGAAGCTACCCGATCATTCAATGCAAAAAACGCCTCCACTGAAAACCGCTCGCGAAAAGCCAACACATCGCGCGGCGAGCGGAAATTACATTCCTGCAGGAAGAGAACGTCAACGTTTTGCGCACGTGCATAATGCATTATCTCTCTCTGTTTGTCAAAGCTTCGAAAACCTTGGGCATTCAGGGAAAGAAAATGTACCAGCATGATGGTATTAATGCGCTAGTTAATGTTGACGCTCCCTCCTACATTTCGCTGTCCTCAGAGGACACTTCAACACACAATTTCTTAGTGTCATCCGCGTCACCTGAGTCCGCAGAGGAAGGCAGGGTCCGCTTGGACGCGTCGGGCCAATCCAGGATGGATGGGGAGCGCAGTAGGTCAGCGACCTGGCTGACAGGATTGACTAGGCGGGGGTCCTTGATCTTGGGCGGAAACAGAACACTGGTGCTGGGCGTAAGAAGGCCCGCGGCAGAGGGCTTTGACGCGAGTGCTGTCTTGGCACTGGTTCCGGGCTTGTTTTTCTCCTTTCGTCGGCTGCTGCGCGAGACGCTGGAGGTTCCAGAAAGAGCGGTGTTTTTGACCGGCGCATGCCCTTGCTCGCGCTGAGGCTGCTCTGCGGTGTCGCTGCTCTCGGTAGAGCTGAGACTCGTGAAGAGGGAAGTGTCCGCCGAAGACGATGACGTGGCCTCCCCAGCAGGTGCAATCGCCTCCTCCGAAGGCGACGTGTAGCCCTCGAGGTCCATTTCTTGGCTGTCGCTCGTAGATTCCTCAATCGCCGTGCTGTCACCCAGAGCAGTGCTCCCGCTTGACGCCTCTGCCGACTGGCCTGAGGAGGCCCGGGGTAGTTCGGGAAATTCGCTTGCGCTTCCGAGAGCCTCAATATTCCCGCTTGACGCCTCTTCTGGCTGGCCGGAGAGGGCGCAGGGTAGTTCAGGAAATTCACTTGCGCTCTCGAGAGCCTGCTGACTGGGGGACGCACTAGGCGTCGCGGAGACATTGCTTGCAGCGTCCGCATAGGACCGGGGCCGCAGGCAGTCGGCGGTTGCATGGTTGCCCTTGCAGCGCCGACACTTGGCGTTACAGTCGGCTTCGTCGTGGCCGTACTCCGAGCAACGGCCGCACCACGGGGTCTTGCAGTTTCTAACTTGGTGGCCGCTCTGACCGCAACGGGCGCATACCCGTCGAACACCTTTATACTCAAACTGGGCCTTGAACCCTCGTATCTTCATGAAGTTAGGCACGGCCTTGGCCATCTCCATCTTCACGAGTCGCATGCCGGTCTTGATGTGCTGAAGACTCCTCCACGCCGGCTGGCTGACGTTGAGGACCTTTCCATACGGTCTCAGTGCTGCCGCGAGTTCCGCGTGGCTAACGACGGGGTTCAAGCGGTACACCGTCACGTAGACGACCTGTGGGCCCATGCAGGCCACAGGACACGAAACGCCGTTCACAAGGACGGCTCCTTTTTCGGCGATCTTGCGAGCAGCAGCAGCCGAAGCAGCCACTGCGCAGAACTTAAATCCACCCAGGTGCATTAGGGTGTCCAGGCCATAACGGCCTACGATTTCCTCGAGGCTGTTCACCAGGTCATCCACGGTGACGTCCTTCGGGGCCGTGAAGTAGAAGACATGGGCCTTGGGTGGTGGCTGAACAGCCTCCCAAGACGCCATGATGACGTGTCCTTAAATGCCCAAGAGGCGGTCCAGTCGGCGGCAGGGTATATGACGTCCAGAAGGAGGGGCCACCCCAACGACAAACGTAGGGCCGCCCCACAGGAAAATGAAGTCCTTGACTCAATCAGCGTCGAAGTCGAAGTCGAACTCGGGTTTCCACGAGGCCACTGCACCTCCGACTGGGAGTTTTGTTTTCCGCTGGGCTCTGGCAGTATGCTTTACTTCCGTGTTGCCACTTTTATTCTGCGCATCCGGTATTTTTCAGTGACCATTGCCTTGTATGCGCCTCGCATGGAAGCCAACAGCGCCAGAGTCGTCGTCTGCACTGAGAATTGTGAAAATTTAATAATTCTTTACTATGCCATAAGCCTTTTTCTTTCTTTTATGCCTTGTCCCGAAGAACAATTAGCTCATTTCGGAGGTTACATTTTCAAACTTCTTAAAAGCAACCTTAGCCGCGACAAAACAAAAATTATCCAGCCCACTGAAATGCAATCGGGCCGAGCAGTGCCATCGACAACCCTAGTGCAATACGGCACCCCAGGAACTGCCGCGAAGAAGCCAGCTCTGATGTCGTTAAATCGTTCGCGTGGAAGAACATCACACGCACGCACACAAAAAGAGCCAACTACGTCCAGGGCTTCGGAAAATGCAAGAGCAACGTTGTATCGTATGCGGAAGCCAACTTGGAATATATTGGGTGGCGAGAAAAGAGAAAAGGACGCATGGACACGATAGAGTGAAGCGACGTAGCTTCAAGATGGCTTCACGACGCTGCTGATAGGAAATGGCTACTGTCGGGAGTAAGGTCGGTTAAAACGAAAGAGGGAGAGAGAGAAGGAGGGAAGTATGAGTCGGCGACGTCAAAACTCATTAAAAAAAACAAAGCGCCCCGGAGCAAGTAAAATTAAACCCTAAATCCTCGACGACACTGAAAAGCCGTTGGAAACTTTACCTCGGCCACGAATAAAAAGTAATTGCGAAACAGGACAAGGACGATACGAAGAAAATGTAAAGAGAAGAGAACAGCGAGGATGGAAAGGCGAGCCTCACAAATCATAAAGAATCTCGCGAAGCCGCCGGCAGAAGACGCGAAATAATGGGAGCGGAAGCGGCTGTGCCCGCATCCGGAAAGGGCCGGAGGCGGGAGGAGAGGGCGGCGGGGCAAAAATCCCGAGCTCGTCGCTGCGAGGCAGCCCTGCTTGCCCCTTCATCGCAGGGTGGCACGTCGCGATGTCCCCGATTTACTTGACTTTTCTCCACTGTTACACACCCCCTCTCTATCTCTCTCTTTCTCTTCGTTTTTCAGATTCCACGCGAAGACTACTGTTTGCGATGGCTTGAACCGAGGAGAGCTTAAAGGACAAAGTCACCCTTGTTATAAAATGGGACGAAATGGCGTGGCCTGCGTTGGTCTTTTTTTTTTTCAAAGAAGGAAGGAAGGAACTGATTTATTTCGATGGAAATAGCTTCGCCTTTCTTACGAGATTTAGTCAAAAGAGCGACGCTTTAAGGGAACACTAAGAAGAGATCCCTGAGGGCCAGGATTTGTGGGTCGAGAATTGTCGGGTACTGTTCACCTAAATTGTATGTGGTTAGCCGAGCGAGTGAGATTGCCACCTCCCTCATCGTTGCAGAACTGAATACGACCCCAGAAGCACGATGCTTAAAAAAAACATTACGAGCCGCTTTACTTTGTAAAGGTAGATGACCAGCAAAGCATTTTTAGCCCACGACATAAAGGTTACACAGAATAGGTTAAAGGTGAGGTGACATTTTACTTCTCTTGGGCGTTGGCGGTGGTCACCTCTAACAAAGACACCGACATACACGCACACGCTTTAAATTTTACTCTACTGATCATAAAAATGGCGCTTATTAATAAGAACTAACCCACTACAAATGCATATTAGATGGGGTGAGGCGTATAAGCTTGATGTCTAAATCCTGTTTTGAACGGAGCGCAACTTCGATAGTGACCGCGTGCTAATAGTAGTACACCGGGATGTCCGTTTTCGAATGCCCGCGCGCCGCGCGTCCCCGAAATGGGCTCCGTCACCTCCGTCATGTAGTGGTGGTGTGGTAGACGAGCGGCGAGCAGAAGCAGCTGCCTTGGCGTTGACGACAAAAAGCCAGAGGCAAAACGTAACTGTTTACTGCATTCTGATGAAGGCGAAAAATGCCCGTGTGTACGAGATTTAGGCGCACGTTAAAGATCCCCCGGTGCTCAAAATTAATCCGGAGCCCTCCACTACGGCGCGCTTCATCGCCTGCGTTGCGCCGTCGCGTTAAACCCTACAATCAATCATCAAATCAACTGTTTACTGCATGGCGAGACATGAACAGCGGCGATTCAGGGGGGTAAGCTCGCCCCCTCTTGGGCGAGCTTACAGCATAATTCGAAGGGGGCAATATCAGGATTCGATGCTACCCACCAAAAGAAACGCGCTTCTAGCGTGTCCATAACACGGAATGCCAACGGTCAATCAACTTTCACAGTGCTTTGCACGCGACACGAAAAGAGTACAGACGCACAGGTGCACTCTTCCCCGGTCTCATGATAGCTGCTGTACGTGATAGCACGTTGAGTCTGAGAGAGGGGGTTGGAAATCTCGGCGAGCTGCGTCCGCTGGCAGTTTCATGTCTCCACACGCAGAACAGTTTGTTTCGTATGTTTAAGCTCCCGTGGCTGAGTCACCGCAGCAAGCACTCGAGCGGCGGAAACGCTCCTGCTTGTTTGAGGAGTGCGGCTTTACCGCCAAGCACACGAAGCTTTTTTGCACTACAGAAAAACTTGCAGCACGCGAGCGAAGGGTAGCGGCGCGCTGAACCGTAACAAAAGAAACGTGGAGCGTAGGGAGTGTTTGTTCGCAGACATGACGAGTACATGAAACCGTAGCCATAGACGCTTCGCTTAAAGATTCGTTACCCTATACAGTTGGTTCGGATGGGAGGCTTTGGTTCAGCACGATGACGTCAAAATATTTCGAATAGATACGTTAGAAACGTTTTCCACCAAATGCAATTGCACACAATTGCAATTGCACAAAAGTGGAATGCACACAACTGCGCGGAGCCTCTTTTTAAAAACTATGAACAGTGCTTCGCCGTCCCATGGGACGGCGGAATGACAAGCCAAGTGTAACGACTTAGAACACCTGACGAAGCCTGTTCACGAATATATGGTTTCGAAAGTGTGCACGAATGAATTAACACTTAAAGGCATTGATAATTAGGAGCCGTTCTACTCTTTGAAGGTGGGGGACCTGCCGCAAAGCTGTATGAAATGAACATCACACGCACTATTAAACAGAATTTGAAAGGGCGTTTTTGTTTGGCAGCGCCATAGCTGAAGTTCCTTTTTACCTTCACAAAGTAGCCTGAATCTGTTCGCGGGCAATCTGCGTAGTGGTAAACTGTGGGCACAGCATGAACCTCGGCTTATTTCGTTACTTGCAACCAGTTGTTTGCGGTGGATTGGTTTAGTAAAAAAAAATTCACCCTGGTATTTATTCGGTCTGTAAACGATGAGTGGTGGTTCAAGCAATGGGCTTTTTCGACATTAGGTTTATATGAATTGTACCCTTGGTTTTCGCCCGCAAGGGCTCCCGATGACAAGAGAGCCAAACGTTCAGTTTGAAAAATGCTATTGAAATGTTTCTCGGAGCATCTGCTGCTTTGGAGCAGAGGATGAATGGGTCAGAACAATATTTCTAAGCAAAAGTGCCCATGTGTCGAGATTTTGGCGCAGGTAAAAGGTCCCCGCAGGTGACAGAAATTAATCCGGAGCCCTACACTACGGCGCGCCTCACGGCCCAGGTGTGGCTTTGGTGCGTTAGACCCCGTGATTTCAATTTTTACAATTATTATTTGCGGAATTACATTGGGCACTGCTTTTTGAAGATGAAAGCTTGACTCAGTTTAAATTTTGATTAGTTTAATAATGCCGTCAATGATCTGTTTCAGATCATTTTGACTAAAAAGAGCAGTATTAGGTCTTCGGTGGACAGTGTCGAAATGTGCGAAATTTGCGGGATTCGCCTAAAACGGCCAGCTTGGCTAAAGTTACACCAGACTTGCTGTGTCTAGCATGGGTGCTGTAACAATGCGAATGATGCCGCTTATCTGTATACGTTTTTAACTTAAGTTCGATTTCAAGCGTGCCACGAGAAAATATGACTGTAACATCTAGAAAGTTTACACTCTGCCGGAAGTCGAAATTCAAAAGCCGGTCTTACAAAAAGAAATACAAACGTGGATCTAGTATTAGGTCCCTCGATAAAGTTTCCTCGATCAAGTTCCTCAATAAAGGTTAGAATCTCACTTTCGTCAGCCTGCGAGATCATGAATGTATCGTCGATAAAACTTTTAATGGTGGCTTCGAATTCTTAGTGACAACGACTTTTGACAGGAGTTTCAATTAAGATATTGCTATGCGGCGACAGGATAAAGATGAGATGAACCAAAGGGGATGGGGATCACCGCGGCCGCCTTTCTGATGGAGCCGAAGAGCAAAAACGCCCGTGTGTTCGAGATTTCGGCGCACGTTAAAGATCCCCGGGTGGTCAAAATTAATCCGGAGCCCTCCACTACGGCGCGCCTCATCGCCTGTGCAGCGTCGGCGCGTTAAACCTCCTAATCAATCAATCAGAGGTAATGGTGAAGCCACGCACTTAAAGGGATTCTGCAACACCTCCGATAAAAGCTTTCCCTCTTTACTTCAGGTCTGGAAACACTGTGACAACCTTAGTTATCGCAAGCATACAGTGCCACTGCGTGATTTGCTCGTCGCATCAGATCCACCTTCCGTTTCTGCTTTGCTTTTGTGGCGACTTTTTTAAAGTGATACCGAATGCGTTTGTTTCTGCAACTGAACGGAATCCTGCGAAAAGCCGCTACGTCGCTCTTATGACGTAATTCTGCCGCTCTAAGAACGCCAATACCGATAAAGAGAGGGGAAACGATTACGCAAGTTTCTAGGTTATCTGACGGGCATAGATCAGTAACCTCTGGCTGGTGTACTTCTTGACCACCTATTATAAGTATTGGAGGTGTTTGTTGACAACAGTCTGAAACCATTTAAGATATAGAGCCAAGTTGAGAAGCGTGTTGCAGAGTCCCTTTAAAAGTTGTCGGCGATTGTTGTCGTTGCAAACCTTTTATTCCCCAAAGGAAGGCACATGCCTGCGAAGGGTAGTGGGTAGGCAGGGGGGAGTTGAAATTCGGATTGAATTCCGTTTCCCTGTGGTTATAAGCTGGTCACTTCGTGTGCCGACCCGGCGCCACCTACTGGTTTATTTGGAACGCTCGTTTTGTTGTTGTTTTGAAGGACTTCTAAAAAACTCCGCTGCTCAGCCTTAATAACGTAGGGGTGGAATCTCTGGTTTCGGAGCGAACGGCGTGGGTTCGACCCCCCAGCAATGCTTGTCTTTCCCCAATTACCCGTCAACGCTTTGACACGATATTCCTCTCAAGACTTCGAAGACCCTAATTTTCTCACAGCCCTCGGGGTGTCCGGCATAGAGAGTGGTCTCTCGAGATTACTGTAAACCGGGGCCTACCCCGGTCGCAATAGTCGACTTGACGCACTCACATAATCCCAACCCTAGCCAGGCTCTGCTGACGGCAATGACCTCTTCTTTGGCGCTCAAGGACCCAAGGACCTACCGTTTGTGCTACTCGGCTACTCCTCCCTGCCTCTTCCCCCTCTTCCCTTATTATGGCCGCATGGCCTTCAATTTGAAATAAAGGATTACAACAACAACAACAATTTGGATGTTCTTTTACCTCAATTTTACGCATTGTTGTGGTAAATACGGGTGGTTTGGTATCTTCCAGGTCAGTTTATAAGTACGTCGCGGCATATCAACACGTTAAAATAACGATTTCTGCATTGCACCGGAAGTGAACATCGCGTCAGAGAAGTGAGCACCCTCGCAGGCCACGCGCCACACACGGCTTGTTTTTCCTAGGACGTCGGGACCGCCGCACCATGTTCCAATCCTCTCATCGTCGTCTTCTTGTGCCAGTACTTGGGTCCAAGTCTATAGTTCATCTCAGAAGCTAGCTGCAGCACTGTGGAGGCTACATTGTTGTCCCCCTCAGGGCGCCTAACTCACCGCGAAGGAAGCGACAAAAGGCGCCGGGGCCGTGCGGTGCCACTTGCCGAGAGGGGAGAAGGGAGTGTCCTTTCAGGACCCCCTTCACGGCGGATTAGGCGCCCTCAGCGGGCGCACTATTGATAACAATGTAGCCTCCACAGTGCTGCAGCTAGCTTGTGAGATGAACTATAGTTACCGTTGACATTACCCAGGAAACGCGCAAACAACCGCAGCCGCTACTCCAATGAACGCAGACAAAAAATGCAGACAGACGCAGCAAACGAGGGAGCGGCGAAGAAACGTCATGCTTCTCGGGATAATCGCCCCTCCTTGCTCTCATTCGTCGCGAGGACCGGGCGGAGCTAGGGTAAACGAGTACGAACGATGTGGGCCACAATCCGTCTTAGGGCCTTTGCTGCGGGCGCCGCAAGTTAAACAAATGCCCATGTGTTTCCCTCACATCAACAAAGAAGCCTTTCTTGAATTCAGCGCTTCCTTCCACCGCTTTCTATTTGTTACACTCTGAGCTTTCCCGTCGTTCTGTTGATCTTCTTGGCGGCGCGGTTCAGTCCTTCTAAAGATGTTCCGCGCAGACCCGGAAAAGGGCAGGGGCTTAGGGTCGCTCCCAATTCCCTACTCTGTATCGGAGTTAGAAACAAGCTGGAAACACGTTTTAAAGGACGTTCCCTTTTTCTTTTCGTGTTGCTGTAAAGTTAAAAACACACTCGGCGACAAACTTTAATAGAAGGAACGTTAAAAAGGACGGGACTGCTTAGTGTTTGCCCAGAGCCAACGGAGAGGCCGGGGGGACGGGGAGTCTCGGCCGATTTTTGTGCGGGGAAACGAGCTTCGAAGGAAGTACGGCAATGGAAAGCGGTCCGTGCTGACACAGAATACGGCTTCGAAAGGAAAGTCTTGCTCAGCGCTTTTCACTGGGCAAATGTTCGCTGGGCTAGTAATACGTCGCGAGGCTGGGCCCTTCGCTCGCGACAGTTATAGCCTGACCACTGAAATTGGCTTTCAGGGTGTTTAAATTTTTGGCGGCGGTGCATCTTAAAATTAGCGTTTATTCTAGACACGGCTTAAGAAATTTGTAAAACGCGTTTTAATGAAAACAGAGTCATTATAACATTTCCTGCGTCCGTTGCTTCATCCACCTCAACTCACTGACTGCAGCGTCACAATAATGTGTCCCTCCGCAGATGATCGGGTCTCCTCCACAGTTCCTCAACACGAACACCTTCTGCAGTAAGCCCAATGTTCCCTCTGTTTTATTCTTCCATATCATTATACTCCTTCGCTCCTATAATATCAAAATCCACTGGGGAAAAAATCGCGGGCCATTTCCACTAACGTGCAACCTGTGGAGGGGCGAAGCGTGCAGCGTATAGGAGCATTCTTGGCCCACGTTTTTGCCCACGGATATGAAACCATTGGGGTGTAGAGGCATACACAGCTTTGCTGTAAAATTCTCGTGTCTTTGAAGCACGAAGCGTTCCAGCTCGAGGCGTAAATGGGCGTCCCGGTGGTTTAGTACAGTGACTACATGAGACGACGCTTACGACGACGACATGAGACGCCAACAGCCCGAGCCCCTAAGTGGCTTCGCCCCTAAAATTGAGGCTATTGGAATCGTTCTTAAGCATTTTGTTTTCCGTGTAGTTTATATATGAAACCTGTACCTTAAGCTCCCCAATCGGCAGTTTATTGCGAATGAGACTGCATACCCTCAATACCGTGCGTCCGTCCTCGCGTGCTTCCATGCACTAGTTCGTGCTTCCATCCATTTGTTTCCGTAGCATTCCGCGTCGGAGGCCATATTAATTCGGTTTACTTATAATAACGAGCTACGCTGTAGTTTCGACACGCAGGCGAATTTGCTAACTTGCGTCGAGGTCGGAACTATCTTTGCCATACTTAAACAGGCTTGAGGTCGTTACTGAGAATGACTGCTGCGAAAAATCCCCTAGTTTCGTTTCACTTCTCTACAAACCGCGTGTCAATCGACGGCCGTCCAGGCGTTTATTTCCTTGCGAGGAGGAAGGGGGGTGAAGAAGGGCGGACTACGCTGTGACCGTAACTGAAGCACACGCTGCGCCTGTATTGCGCGGCCTGCGAGATTGACGCGTCTCAACATTCTTTGCGGCGTGGCCTCACCGACCCCCTCCCCCAGCAATCGCGTCATCCCCGTAATGGCGGCAAACCTCACTGAATAGGACGGTCACATCCGCCTCGCGCTCAACTGCGGGGGCACAAACTCCGACCACGCATCGAAGGCGCCCACATCACTGGGTGGGAGCGGAAGTGTGCGTTACAATTAAACGCAAAGTGGTACTTTTTTTTTCTTCCGTAGATCAGGCCGACAGACCCGGCTGGGTTACGAGCGGAGACAGGAACTTTCACATCCGGTTCCACCGAGATTGGCTACAGCCTTGACGAAAGGTTGAAAAGCGCAGTGGCTTCTCTTGCACAGAGAACCACCTGAAAACAGGAACCACACAAGGGATCGCAGCGTCCACGGCCGACCCTCTGTCTGAGTAGCGGATGCCCGACCCAGGGCGATACAGCCAGTTGGACCGTCTGGGATAGTCCAGTGTATGACACTATTCGTCGCAACGCCCTGCGCAGCTCTCAGGGATAACTTCCGCAGCCTATGGCTACGTTCCGTAGTGGCTGCTACCCTTTGGCACCTTTAACACATATCAGGAATAACCGGCGTGATACTTTGCCAATGAATAGGCTTTTCAAGCAAAAATAAGACCCCAGAAGCCACAAAACGCAGGTCAGTAGCGGGTCGTGACACGTGTGAGTTAAAGATAAACGATAAACACGATCGACATCGTCGGGAACGAAGTTGAAGGGAACGAGGGCAAAGGATGAAATCAAGATCGGAAACCGGACCTGCCGAGGGTACGCCTGTAAAGGGTGCACCCTTGCATTGCGTGAGCTTCTGCAGTGAAGCCGGAAAACTGGAATGGGACACGCGATTCCCAGCGTCCGCAGAGCCGGCTGGCTAGTTTGCTATTGCAACAACATAAACGTTTCACTTAACAAATCACATGCGTGGGATAAAAAGGCCGTTCAGTTATGATTGCCGACTGCATCCCGCACCAGGACTGCTGCGGGGCAGTAAAGGCTAAAACGACTATTTTACATAAATATAGTGCCTGTTTCAAAGGCTTTTCGAAGCACATTACCCATTTAAGCTGTTTTATGGGTTCGTTTCACAGCGCGACGTCCAAGATACTTGGTCGTACTAGGACCCGTAACGATTATAATCAAAATAACAAACTCGCGCAAACAGAAACAAAAGCGCGCTTCGATAAAAAAATAAAACAGAACAAACACAAATGTAACATAACGTAGCGAGCAAGACGCACCGTTCGATGCGATAGTGGTCTGCAGCGAATATCATTGGGATACTGAAATTATGGGCATGCCGGGGCGAATGCTTTGCAGGCTTTGCGAACACGAGGTAGGCCGGTAGTGCCGTTCCACGTTTCTGACCCAAACCTAGAGCTGCAGATTGCGGGCCGCTCGCCTTGTGAATGTGGCGCGTACATGATAGCAAAAAAAAAAAAAAATTCCTGCGAAATTACATTATCTGAACAGGATAACTTCATGCACTAAGCAGCAGCGATAGCTGTGTGTTAGGTATTTCCTCCCGCAAGCTTTCTGTACGTTTAAAGAGAACATTGCTGATGAATACGACCAAAAACCGCGGTCAACTATTATTAGGCATTAAAATAACCCCCGAAAATTGCGACACCGGTTTACTGTCTAAGGCAAGGGTCGGCAACCTTTTGAAGTGGAGGGTCGAGTTGCATGAAGCCGACACGGCGGTGGGCCGGACGGCAAATCGGGTGGGAAGGGGGGAAAGGGGCTTTGCAGGCAACGAAAAAAAAATCAGTGATTTGGCAGTAATATTTGCAATAATTGACAATAATCCGGTTTAATGTGAAGTGGAGGACAAAGCCAACTGGAAGCAATCAATTCTCTATTCATGTCTCCCGTTTAGCTCCATTTGTGGTCAGAACTGGCATGCCGACCTTCATATAGGAAGGGACAGGGGGGTGGGTGGGGGGTTCAACAGACGTGCTGGGGGCCGCATGAAACCGGCACGGGGGCCGCATGCTGCCCGCGGGCCGCAGGCAACCGACCCCTGGTTTAAGGGATTTATAACGCAGTGCACGTGCAAACCAATCGTACTGCGCGGTCAAGAGTGCACTAATTTCAAACGGCCACCGACTGTTCTTGCTTTCTTAAATTCAGAGGCTATCACCATAAAGTAGCTAGGCACAAACATTTTTATGTACGTGGTGAAACCATTGATGCGAAGAACTGCCTTCGCTGATAATGCAGCATTTCATGTCCAAGAAAAGCGTCGACGTTGTAAAAGAAAAAAGAAAAGCGTCGACGTTGTATAGCGGAGAATGCTTCCCGCTGGCATGACAGAATCGTTTCCAAATAAAGGCAGGCGTTCATTAATTAGGAGGGAACGAGGAATAAACAAAGAACTCCTGTAACTCAACCCAACAACCACTGGGAGGGTGTCTCACTGCCATGTTCTCTTTGCATAATACGTGACCGCAGTGGGACCGGAAGAGCCGCTAATTAAAACTAGAGACTGCATGCTTCGCGACAGCTTGCTCCGTCTCTGTCTTCAAACAAACCTCCTGTTACATTTCTGCCCCAACGTTGTTTCAGCGGCCTAAGCAAGCAGTGCGCGGAGACGGCAAGTATTTGAAATGCGTCGCCCGGGACACCGAGTGGAAGTTCGCGCAGCAAGGGCTATTGTGTCCTCGCTCTCGCAGAAGCTTGGCCTTATTTTTAGCAGCTAAGAAATTATTTCGAAGCCTTTTCAACTGCGCAAGGCTTGGGAACGCTTTCGTCCTCCGCATTTTGTCTCAAACAGGCTGCTACCGGCCTCAGAACCAGAAAAAAAATTTAAAAACTCCCGGCTGAAATTCGCGCAACGGTGTGGTATAAGACCACGGACGGTTCGAAATGTAAAAAAAAAGAAGTGAGGCAAATTTGGAATAAACGTGCGCTTCAGACTTTGGGAATGCTTTGTTCCCGCGAACAGTGCGCTTTGTTGGCGGCCGCGAGCACATGGAGGCCTTCGGTGAGGAAGTAGTCGGGATCTGGCTCAAAGCTTTCGCGCGTCTTAATTATTCCTTGGCGTAAGCGAATTTCGTATACCGCGTAAAGAAGGCGCTCCTTCCGGAGACTCATCTGTTAATTAAAAACGTCCGCCACCACGTCAGTTCAGGTCTTTGTTTAGCCTGCTCGGGCTTCTAAAACTGAACTGTGCATTTCAGTCCTTTCAGTGTTATTGTGTACGTCTCCGCAAATTGTGATCATCGCGGACGTCCGTGCTCAAAAAGAAGGGAATCGTGTGGAACCAGACTATCTCCAGCTACCGAAGTGATATAGTCATTAAACGTCAATCTTTTCAGAACAAACTCGGGATCTTATTTTCTACCGAGGCGTCCTTTGTAGAATGAAGGCGAGAGCACCCGCTAGGATGTTGTTCGACGCAAATTAAAAAAAAAAATGTTAGTGAACTTAATTATTGTTAGGTGGAGGCAGGACAAAAGTGACACGAGCCGTGGAGGGTGATGAAGCGATGTAGTATTTACAAGGCTATGTTACGTACAAGTGGCCAAGACAACTTGAGTAATGTTGTTGTTGTTCCTTTGTTAATGACGCATACCCTATCAGGGGATTGGCCAGTCATGAGTGGTTGGAGAGTAAAAACGTTCTTACCCAATTACGGCACTCTGTAAACCGGTTTACTTTTCTCCGTGTCACCGACTGCTTTGTCGTCATCGGTGGTGGATGCTGTCACGAATCAAAGCGCGGTGTTTCGCCGTTGCCATGTAGGCGCGAGATACGCCGGCTACAGCTAAGTTTGGTGCATGCATGGCGGGAAATTTCCATGTGTGGAGGTGAAGCCAGTTCATCAGGAGCGTTCATGTCAAGACAAGCCGCAGCCTGGCTGCCTCGCGGCCACTCGGGGCCTGTGAGTTATGGTTGCAGCTGTTGCGAGAACCAGTGCAAATAGGCTCCATCAAAGGCGTGTTTGAGCAAGTCTTCCGCAAACGGCGGCCGCCCGATGAACTTCCTCCCTTTCCCCTTCTCTCCGGCACAGAGTGCACCGGCTTCTGGGGAAACCGCCACAAGACAAGTGGGAGCTATCTTCTGTGTTTGTACTATGTGTGTCGTGCGCAACACGCTGAATGCCTGTTGACGGATGCCCTGGAGATTATATGAGGCTCGCTTTTTGACGAGCCAGTCAGTGCTTCTTTAGGCTCCTCGAAGGACGTTTCTGTTTTTTTTTTTTTTTTTGAAGTGTGAGCCAGTGTTAAGACGCTACACAAGGTGAGAAGACAGACACGGAAAGCAATGGAACCAGCGTCTGGTACCGACGCTTGTTCCAATGTTCCAGTGTATCAGTGTTCCCGTGTTACCATTGTTCCAGTGTTACCAGCTGGTTCCAGTGTTTCAGTGGGAACCAGTGTTAGGACGCTGGTTCTCAATGAAGTGGTAACCAGCGTCTTAACACTCAAAAGCTATGAATCAGTTGGCCCACCTTTCTATTTTAGCCACGTTTCTCTTCCCGTTCGAGTTGTCATTATTTAGCAATTCAGTGTGCTGCTTCCTACCAACGTTCTTCTCCGCTCACCATGCATTAAACGGTAAAACTTTTCCACTGGCTCTTCGTCGTCCGAACGGAGGCAGTTCTGCCGCAAGCCGCTCGCCAACCGCACTACCGCGACCGTACGGGTCGTAGTTGTACGCCCTCGACCATGTAACAATGTCCCGGGCGCTACGCCCCACTGTCCACTTATCATGCTTCATCTTACATTGTTAGCACACTGCTCTAAAGTTTGACGGGCTCTCGAGAGACAATGTACGAGTTTAGCCCTTTACAACACAAGTAGCAAGCTTTTTCTGTTAATTAGGTCTCGATTCTTCAACGTTTACTTCGAAGCAAAAGAATTCTGAAGGATGCGTTGGCGCTGTGCAGAGTATCAGCAAACCCTAGGTCGACGCCAGGCCCGTGTCACGGCGCGTAAAAACCGTCGATTTGCAGGCATCAATAAAGTTATGCCTAACCTAACCTAACCTAACCGTGTAGAGTATAAAAAAACAACTGTGGTTGATTCCTCTGTCATAGGAATAGGTAAAACACGAAAGTGAAATGTGCAGTGAAATATTCAGCTGAGCATGATTTGCGGGTCGGCGGCTTACTTGTGGGTGTGCTTGGTGAGCGACGCCTTCCTGGCGGGTCGCTTTGGCAAAGGTGTACTGGCGTCATTTCCGTGACGGATATGACGTCAGTGAAATCTTGGTGCATCCCGGCACAAAACACTTTCGTGTTAAAATTTAAAATCCGGAAATTAACAACCCTAGCTACAACGTACTCGTTAGTACTAAACGTTGCTTCCCCGCAAGAAGACCCGTGTGCAGGGGTGCACCCTTTACATTCCGCTTGCTTCGTTATACTGGCGTCATTTCCGTTTCGGATATGACGACAGTGAAATCTAGGTGTATCCGCGAATAAAACACTTTCGTGTTAAAAATGCGACACAAGTAGTGGAGCGTTTCAAAAGAGCGAATTATTTATGAAGAACTTTTCTTCTAGAAGAACGAGTGTCTGTGTCGCATTTGTGTCTCACCACGGCACTTTGCAATTTTCTTTGCTTGGAGAGAGAGAGAGAGAGAGAGAGAGAGAGAGAGAGAGAGAGAGAGAGAGAGAGAGAGAGAGAGAGAGAGAGAGAGAGAAAAGGTCAATCAAACTTTATTTAAAGCGGCCCATGTCCGGGCTGCCGAAAATGGGTTCTGGTGGGCCTGAAATGTCTTCAGGCGGGTATTGCGCAGGTGTCAGGGTCCCGCACGCGGGCAATGTGCCGGGCGAAGCGGGGTCAAAGGATGGGGCGAAGATCAGGCGGAGGAGCGGCCCAGCTTTCGCGTGAGTATGGGATGTGGGATGGTAAAAGGTGTGGATGAAGAAAGTGAGGTAAAGGTAGGGAGGGGGGACATTAGACGATATGAAGGTGTAAATTGTATTATACGTAAGTCTTACCCGATGGACAACGAAGAGCACCATTGTTATGATGATCTAATGCGCACACTGAACATGCGGGACGCAAAGTGATCTCTTGGGTACGCGTAGAGGAGCCAAAACAAGCAGAAGGAGAAGCTCTGGTAACCTTCAATGCCCAAACATAAAACCACGACGTGCTAAAGAAAGCACAGACTCAACTCTTCACCACGAGGAAGACATCTATTAACAAAAAAAAAACTGCGTACATTTTTGTATTTTTGCTACCCTCTTCAAGCTTATAGACGTTCCCCCACGCTTCATCTAGCAGTGGAACGGAGCGCGCAAAGTGCAAAGGTAAATACAAAAGAGGCACGAGGGAACACAGAATAGGGAAATAATGGACGCAGCTGCTTCCAACGGCGCACTTCAGAGAGATCGAGAGCCTAATTAATGTCTGCCAGAGTATAAACAGTTAGTACCGCATAAGCACTAACTAAAATACAGAGCGCAACAAAAATCTATAGAGGGCAAAACTAACGCCTCGCTATGTTCCGTTCTTCTCGTGTCAGCCGTTTCGTTTTGCTTTTTTTTTTCTTTTACCCCGGAATTTTGATCCCTAATCACGAACCAACTCGTCCAAACAGCAAGTGTTAGCGAGAGCAGCTCGTACCCTCCATTGCGAGATTTTCGTACTCTTAATTAGTGACTACACGGCAACAGGTTCAAAGTTGCTCGAACCGCTTTCGTCTTATGTCAGCGATAAAACACCGTGCCCAGAAAAGGGGAGCGGCGGAAAACAGGCGGCCTCATGATAAAATAATGCGGCCAAGTGCGGTGGAAACAACGAGACATGATGAAGCACGGCCGCGCTAAGCGAGAAACAAGGAAGAAGTAATGACGACGAAGCCAGGCTCGAGAGAGATAGAGAGAGAAATAGAGAGTGACGGGCCGGTTAACGGCGGGGAGCTTACTTAGTACGCCGAATAAACGAAGCGAATGTGACAGGGGGAAAATGATGCAGCCAATTAACATTCCTTGCGACGAATATGAATATACAGTGGACTTTCGGATACAACGAAAGTCCCTCTCTTTCACCCTCTTTTAAATGCAGAGCGTTTCTTTAACTCACATGTAGCGTCCGCCGTCCGTCCGCAACAGCTCAGCGCGTAGGTGCGCCCTCTCCTCCACTCCTCCTCTCCCGCATCACGCTACCCTCATCGCTCTCAACAACAGGTCCGCACCCCTCCCCCTACACTATATGAAAAAATAATGGTTATCGGCGCCTGGTTTCGATCCCACGACCCTGTGGGCGGAACGCGAGGTACATGGTGCTCTACCCACTGCGCCACAAAAGCGACACAGAATCAAAGGGTACGAACGCGCCTTGTATCCTTGACTCATTCAAACTACGTCAAGAAGTTGCTGATATACGGCAGCAGTTGCATCGATCTCGTCTTCACCAGTTGCTGCAACGCACGACCACTGCTTAAAGACCCCTTAACAGTACACTTTAGCGACCACGAAGCCGTCGTTCTCAGCGTCCAATACAACAACAGCAACAAATAAATAAATAACGACTTACAACAACCTACTCCTTCACTTCTTGCGTCACAAAAAAAAAAAGAAAAACCCATCTCTCCACGAGGGGGGACTCGAGTCGCAAAATCACGAAAGTAATAATTAATGTGAAAGAAATAACAATAATTAATAGTAATAAGCAATAATAGTTAACACATTCACTACCACCCCACCACCACCCCCCAAACACTAATGTTAACGCAATACACCCACCCCCTACGCGACGCATTTACTCGAGTCCCCCCTCGTGGGGAGATGGGCCCAATTTTTTCTGTATGTGCATTTCAAACTTAACGAAACTCTATAATCACAGCGTACTGCATAACAACATATTATAGTGTTTTCTAAGGTATCAAACTTGGGAACAAGAATTTCGTTTACAGAAACATTCCAAGGAAACTTTTTTGAGTTCAGCGTTACGTCCGGAACAAACTCCCAGCGTGACAGTTTCCATAAGTTTATTTAGGCGTGAGTGGAACGAGGCCAAAAAAATTGGCTTACGATTACGATACTTCCTAACGCGAAATTTGAGCTCAGCGCGAACTGCACAATCTTTTCAGAGATAGCGGACAGCTGCTGCTACAGCGGCGCGCACATCTGTATTCTGGCTTCAGCGGAGATGAGCCTCTCCTCGGGTAGCTCGTTTAGCTGCCGAGGCAGACGTAGCTCTTCCTTCTGGTTATCAAGTGAGCGCGTTATCGGCGAACGCACGACGGCACCCGCTACTTTGGCGTTATCTCGTTGCGGGGCGCGCCGCGGAGCCCTTACGTCTCCCGCGGCACCGCGGCATACCGCCTTCCCTCTCACACTTTCACCGTACTCTCCTTTCCTGCTCGCTCTACCTTCGGTGTGCTCCTCGTTCCCTCGGTTACAACGAGGCCGACGCGAGGGACGCCACGGAACCACAGGAGCAGCCGCTTAAGAGCTGCGCTCTAAAATGAAATGATCGCGACATGCTCTGCCGCTAGCACCGTGATCCATAGGATACAGCCACCCCGAAGCTATATACAGCGGGTCTCAGCTCAAGGCAAGCGAAAGTTATGCATACAAAATGTTTGCCCCAGCGAAAGAGCGTCACAGTTGATTGGCGGACCTATACCATGAACCCTCTGAACAATAAGCTCAGTTGGCGGAACTTCCGACAAATAAGCGTTAGTGAATTTAATATATAAAGGCAAAGGAGACAAAGCCAGCATTGATTCATACAGACCACTCACAGTAACGTCAGTGGTGTATAGATTCGTAATGCAGGCGATAAAATCAGAAATTCAAGCATGGATGGAAGAAAATGAAATACTTGGGGAACTGCAGAATGGGTTTAGACAAGACAGACGACTGGATGACAATCTGTTCGTGATAACGCAATGCATTGAAATTGCGAAAGCACAGAATAGACCACTATGGATTACGTTCTTGGACATTAAAGGGGCATGTGACAACGTAAGCAGAGAACGGCTGTGGAGAATGCTGAAACTCCAGGGATTAGATGACGAGTTAGTACAGTTCCTTATAGCAATCTATAAAGACAATAGAGTGCACCTTACTTGGGAAGGACAGAAATGCGCCCAGCAGGTCAACATCCATCGGGGACTGAAACAGGGATGCCCTTTGAGCCCAATACTGTTCATGCTTTACATGGCAGGGTTAGAAAAGAAAGAAGTCAAGTAGGGTTTAGCCTAACCCATATGCTGCAAGGCGAAGTGGTACAACAGCATATTCCGGGAATGTTATACGCAGACGACATTGTTCTTTTAGCTGATAACCAAACCGATATGCAGCGGCTAATAAATATTAGCGGCCAGGAAGCCACCTACCTCGGGTTAGATTTCAGTGCAGAAAAATCAGGAATAATGGTTTTCAATGACGTTACCACTGACGTAGTGTCTATCCAGCAAGGCGAATTACCTAGAGTGAAGGAATATAAATATTTGGGAGTGTGGATAAACGAAGGGGATAACTACTTAAGAACTCACGAGGAGCAACTTAAGGTTAAGGGAAAGCGAAACGCAGCTATAATGAAGCATAGTAGTAAGAGGAATGTGGAAAGGAGTAATGGTTCCGGGTCTCACGTTTGCGAATGCTATACTCTGCTTAAAATCAGACGTTCTATCAGGCCTTGAAGTAAACCAGAGAACGGTAGGACGTTTGGCCTTAGGCGCGCATGGAAAAACAACTAACGAAGCAGTTCAGGGAGACATGGGCTGGGCGTCGTTTGAAGTTAGAGAAGCTCAGAGTAAAATATGCTTTGAGATGAGGTTGAGGGCAATGGATCAACGAAGGTGGGCAGCTAAGGTTTTTAGGTACCTATACTTGAAAAGCGTGGACACGCAGTGGTTAAGAAAGACTAGAAGGCTAACGATGAAATACGGAAAGAACAGTGGAGAATCCAAAACAGCCAAGGTAACCAAAAAAGAGGCAAGGCAGATTGAAACGAATAAATGGAGGGAAAAAATGGAGGCTAAAACGTCGTTAGAGATGTACACGGCTGAGAAGATGAACATCAGAAAGGAAAATTTCTACGATAATTCCCAGGGCAGTGCTTTGCTTTTTGAGGCTAGAGCAGGTTGCCTGCGAACTAAGAGTTTTGTGGGGAAGTATTCACAAAATGATGGGGTATGCGTGGTCTGCGGAAAAGAAACAGAAACTATGCGGCACATAGTGTTAGAATGTGAGGGTATCCATCCAAATCTACATGAAGAGAATATTGGGCTTTCAGAAGCCCTAGGATTTAAGGGTATCAGAGAGGAAGTTAACTTCAAGGCTGTCGAGGGGACGAAAAGAAGATTAGAATGCTGGTGGACGAAAAGCAGAGAGGGGAATATTGCCTAGGACAGTTACCACCTGTAACAGGGAAAAGAAAGTATTTCGGGCCTAATAAGCGTTAGTGCCTGCCCTAAGCAGCGCTAGTATTAAACCAAGAGTGTAAAACATGGTTATATTAGTCCTTTTTGGTAAGATGACATGTCATCACCCCGCTTCAAAGGGGAAACCAATAGGAATCATCATCATCATCATCAAATGAAAGCCAGTATACTGGCCCCCTAAGGTACTCCAACCGGTTACACTGTATTTGGAGAAAATACATGGTCAATACTGACTGATGCGCGCTATCGGCGATTCCGTAGTGCACTCAAACTTGGCATAAGTTTTGCAAGATGAGTAGAAGGCGTGTATGGGTAACGTCATCATCAAACACGACCACCGTTTGCACAATATTCCTCCGACATTTTCTACAAAATAGCGAATAATATTTATATAACGTTTTATTTTATTTCAATAAAATAAAACTGAAGTTGGGCTAAATAGATAGACTGGCATCCCCAGAGAACGAATATACCAGTCCCTAGGGCAATACCTTCGCAGGAATCTCGTAAATAATAAAAAAATGAAGCTATCAGTCGCTCAGCAGAGATTACGTAAACGGAGACTGAGCGGATGTGCCAAGAGTCACGTGGCAAACAACAGAACAAGGAGCACGCAAACAAGCTCTCAAAGCAACACGTAAACTCTTTCTTCGCAGGTTAATTTTCATAACTCATAAACAATTTTAAATGTACAGGTATAATTCAAGCCGTGCCGACATTCGGAAGCTGCCAAGCCGCGGCGCCGATGGTGGTTGCAATGGTTATTGCAGGGTAGGCGTAGTCACATGCGTGTTATCTCCAACTCGATACGCATAAATTTGAACAGAGAGTTTTAGTGTACGCAGCCGTACGCAAAGAGTTAGTGTAGTCTACTTTCTTTGTGTAGTTCGAGCGCACGCTAGGGGGCTTGTGCATCTCCTTGTTTACATCAGAGCGTCAAAGAGCGTGTCGGCCCTTCACGGTTCCACTCTTCTGTGGACAGTCATCATCATCATCATTATAATAATCATCATCGCCACCAGCCTATCTACACCCACTGCAGGGTACAGGCCTGTTCCATTAATCTCCAATTATCCCGGTCCCGTGATAACTGCGACCAGTTTATCGCCGCCAACTTCTTGATCTCATCTGCCCATCTAACTTTCTGCCGCCCCCTGCCACGCTTGCCTTCTCTAGGGATCCACTTTATTACACTTAATGACCAACCAACGGTCATCTTGCCTTCGCATTACATGCCCTGCCCACGTCCATTTCTTAATCTTAATTTTTACTAATATGTCCTTAACACAGGTTTGTTCCCTGACCCACTCCGCTCTCTTCTTGTCCCTTAATGTGACGCCTATCATCTTCCGTTCCATTGCTCGCTAAGTCGTCCTCAATTTAAGTTGAATCCTCTTAGTGAGCCTCCAAGTTTCTGTCAGTAGGTGAGCATTAGTAAGATACAGCTGTGATACACTTTCTTCTTCAGGGACAGTGTAGTCTTCTTCAGGGACTTTCTTCTTCTTCTGTGGACAGTAATTTGCGTCTAATAGAACAAGCTTTTTGCTCCTGTGTTTTTGAATGCACCACGTGGTTTGAATGCACCACGTGATCCTGAATGTTTGAATGCACCACGTGATCCTGCGGGTGGAGCGTGGTTACTATGTTGGAATTATCGGTAGCGACAGTTCAACCCCACACCGGGTATGTAGATTGCACCCGATTTTTTAAAAACCTTCTCGGCTGGTGCTGGAGCGAAGTGACTTGTTCGGCCCAGTAAATCGCAAGAAGTGAGTGCAACCCTTACGCCGGCCAGGAGGTAATTTATCCGCTGGTAATTTCGCGCTTTGGCCTCAAGGCGCATGCGGTGACGATGGGTTTGTTCCAAGCACATTTATTTGCTGTCTTGAAGTCAAATAAAACGTGTGCGTCAAACCGGATTTTTTGGTTTAGGGCGCTGTGTGCTGCTAGGCTTCCACCAAGGTGCGTACTTGGGTAAAACGATATTTTTGCCACGTTATTGACGCTTTTCATTCCATACAGGGGCCAAGGTCCTTGTCTGTAGTTTCTTGGACGCTCGTAAAAGCTCTAGGCAGATGGGCTAATAACTTGGTTAATAGGCAACTTGCTGCGCAAAACATTACACAGGTGGCGCAATAAGCGTTACCTTATTACGGAAAACAGGCTAAGCGTTCTACTAAAACTCGCGTCGAGGTGCCGACGTAGCGTGCCGCAAAAATTTAGCGTTGCACGTACGCAAACGCAGCAAACGCTATACTGAACCTCGCTAAAGTCTTTTTCGAGTTTTCAGATAAAAGTGCACAGGCACGCTTACTTGGAATAGCGTGCAAATGCACAGGTACTTTCATTCAGGTGCTCGTACACCAAAGGTACCTAGGCCTGTTTTCACACTAGGCAATGGGCGCTGTTACAACAAACTAACACATGGCGCCACGTAGTAAAGCTGAGTGTATCTAAGCGACTGAAACCTTACTATCCATAAGGACAATGCGAAGCCAAGGACGCCCCTGACCTCGTTCTCGCTACGATTGGGCTGTCCGCCGGACGTTTTGTAGGAAAATTGGCCGCGCGGCACATTCACATTGTTTTACCACCATCTCGTGTCCCGTGCGGCACCAAGATTGACGCAGATAGAGTGACAGGTAACAGAAGTGTAGGCGGGCCAGTTGTTTTTTCGTATGCGCCGAGTGCGCGACCAGTGGCTTCTGCGACCGCGATGGTTAACACGGTAAGTTTTAGTTTTACTGCTAGACCCCACCGCTGTCTCACTCGCTTCTGGCCTCCGCTGGCGTCACGCGAAGCGTCATAAAATGGCGCGAGGGACGAAATCCGTTTTTCAATTGGTAATTTCTCGGCAGCGGAAGCATCTCTCGCCTCCGAATAAATGTTGAGAGGTGCTACGGGGCAGTTGCACTTTTGTCTGAGCTCAACTTGCTAGTTTCCTTCAGTGTCCATTGATCCCTTTCTGTATACTGTTTGTAATACTGCCATTTTTTTCCTGGAGTGCGTACATTCCATTGTTTCCAATGGCCAGTTTCCTTGGGGTCGTTTTCAAATTTCCTCCATGTTTTAATGTTGCTTTGACTGTTGCAAGGTTGTATACACGGATGTTGGCGGTCTTGCTTTTGTTGCTCTATTTAGACAACGCGGCCTCTGCACCCCGTACACCACGTGGTTCGCACCATTGCCTTCGCGTAGCCCTGAATTGCTGTGACATCGGTTCCTCGGACTAGGTACTGCCATTATGCGGTGCTTTTTAATAAGGTCCTTAGTTTTTCGTTTTTTTGGAATAACGTGGATTCATCTTGGGGCTGTTTTTCTCCTGTGGGTAGAGCTGCCTGAATGAATAGATTCATGAAATCATTGTTGATGGTGTCTACATCGTTGTCCTAATTGGTCAATACTAACATTTTGTTCTCAAGTAGTACTGTGAATATTCCCCCCTTGCTTCTTATGGAAGGTGGGATAGGCTTCCGAAACTTGAAGAGCTTCATCCCCTATTCTGAATTCCCTATTCTTAAATCCAGACGGATGCGGCTCCTGACCATCCTGTCATCAAGTCTTGTTTTCGCCCTGCCAATTCCCTGTACGCCTGTTAAAATGAAGTCAATTTCATTTTTCGTTTCGCCATTTGGGCCTTTTCAAGTCCGTGTCCTGTTCTTTCTTTTGCGGAAGAATGTATTCATAATTCGAAGATTATTTCTCTTGGCGAAGGCAACCAGCATTTCGCCACGGCTGTTCCGAGAGCCTAGGTCAAATTTTTCCACCGCATGCTACCCTCCTGTTGTAACCCCTATCCTTGCATTGATGCCCCCCTGACGATAGAGTACGGAGCTTTTCGTTCGTTACCAATTCAACGTATTTGTAAAAACAAATGTCCGCAACCTCACCTTTATAAGTGGACGTTGGTGCAAAAACCTCTACCACATGCGACTAATGTTTTAGGGCCGAAGCCTTTTAGGGGCTTGCGCTGTTGGCGTTTAATGTCGTCGTCGCAACCGTCGTCGCATGTAGCCGCGGTACTGAAAAACGGGGCACTCGTTTACGCCTTGCGCTAGAATGTTCCGTGCTTAAACACACGAGACTTTCACAGCAAAGCTGTATACCTTGTAGGGACGCGGCCCCTACGAGCGCCCGCGTAGGGTGATTACAGTGCAGTGCGCGCGTCAAACAGTGATAGTGGCGTCAGTGCGTCATGTGCCCGTGCGCGCGTGTGTGATGAACAGTGAGCCGGAAAAATTACGTGTAGTGCGCATACAACCCGGAACATGCGCACAACCAACGGAGTGGCGTAAAAGCGGCGCTCACAGGAGCGCCAGGGGTGTGTGCGCACCGGGGCACACGCGACAGCGGCTGCTTCCGCGGGCTGCGGACGGGACCGACGGGCGGCCAGCAACAGCCATGACGCATGGACAGCGGGGAGCAACCAGCGTCCGCGGCGGACGCTCTTCACCCGTCATCGGCACAAGTGACTGAAGACGTCGTCGTGAGTGTACAACATCAGGCCGTAACTTTCTGAACAAGCAGTGCTTCAACTGCCGCAATGTTGTCTTTTCGCGCTTTACGCGCACGCTGGCTGTACTGTCGTAACAGTGCCTCCCAAGTTGCTTTCTTTGTTTCTTCCTTCCGTTGTTCTCCCGGAATAAACAGGTGACTTGTTCTCATGTGAATTGGCGTTGCTTCGTCGGGCGGGTTCGGGCTCGCGAACCCTTTACGCTCGAAGGGCGTTCCTTCAACCTCTACTCCCCAACGGTTTCATCTCCGTTGGCGAAAACGCCAAAGCGCCAAGAATACGCTTATACACTGCATGCTTCGCCCCTGCGCAGGTTTCACATTAGTGGAGATGGCCCAAGAATACCTACCTTTGACACGGATAGGGGGTGGCTGTGGATAAGTCAAAAATGGCAGCGAGGCTTGCGTATATTGAGTTTTGTGAACAGACTGGGCGATGAGACGCGACATTCTGCACAGAAAAAAAATTAACCGACATCTCTTCTACCAGGAATAGGGGTTTACAGGGAGCTTGTAAACCTCCTTAGTTGGGACACATCAAAAATACATACATGATTGTTTGAGCAAAGAGTGTTGGTTATTTGCAAGGACCATCAGCAACGCGAAGGATCTGTGATTTTTTTTTTTTCAGGTCAATTTTACAACTCACCAAAACTCAGGATTAACTCGCCGAGCACGCGCACGTTTGCGGTCCCGCTCCCGTTGGCATTCTTGCAGGGCTGTTCGTTTTAAATGCAGAGCATTTCAGTAACTCACGATGTCACCCGCGTTGACGTCCGTAGTCCGCACCGTCGTTGTCCCTACTATATAAAAAAAAATATTATCCGGCGCCCGGTTTCGATCCCTCGACCCTGCGGGCGGAACGCAATGTACATGGTGCTCTACCCACTGCGCCACACAGCCGACACTGAATGGGACGCTATGAACGCGCCTTATATCGTTGGCTCATACAAATTACTGCTGACGAGCGCTCTCTCGTCAGCAGTTGCCACAAGTGCAACAACATTAACGTAACGCAAACTACTTAACGTCGTGCGCCCCCGGAAATGCTCTGCATTTGATCGTGCCCCTCGCGAGGGGGATGTTTCACTGCGTCTTCTCTCGGTCGCGGGACCCGTGGCGCCATCTGGCGGAGGCGCGGCACAACTCGCAGCACTTTGAAATTTAAAGCGCCATCATCGCCGATTGCGTCCCTCTTTGTTAGAGTGACTTGACTGAACACTCGTTCTACTGCAGCATTGGATACTGGCAGCGTGAGCAGTGAAATGGCTAGTTGCGACAGCAACGGAAACATTCGGGCACCAGAGCTGTTTTTGGCTGCTACCCCTCGCATGTCCGGATGTTGTGCAGAGGCAATAGCACCCGGAAAATTGATCCTTATTTGGTTCCCTAGGCACTCTGGATCGCCTTCTTGAGCGATGATTTCTGTTAACCAATCAGCGTTTCCAGCCGTTCCTTCCCTTACACCCTACTGTCTGAACAGTCTAATGCTACGTACCAAGCAGCGGCCCCTACACGCGGATTGTACAGCAGGAAATAAAGCGGCTGTCTTCTATATTTTTCGTTGTTGTTGACTTGTATCAATGAGGTGAATGTTTTTTTTTTTTTCGTCGGAGCGGATCAAGCGCGGCATACCCATGGCGCAGCCGGCATTGAAACGCGCGCGGAGAGAGATAACTTTCTTCAGAAGAAGGAGCGAGCGCTTGCGATTGGCTGGGAGTACGGCGTGATCCGGCGCGCTATACTTGTCTTGTGTGAGCGCCAACCTCTATTTCCTTTCTCACGAAGGAGGGAGCACTTGTGAGGGAGCACTTTCTCGCCAGCTGCGGTCAAGAAGCGGGAGGAGGGTTTTGGAGAATGACGGCACAAGGCAGGCAGTTCAAGCTTTGCTTGAAAATTACGCCTCACACCACCGCGACGTGAAAAATACCGCGCTGCACGGGTGGCAAACACCAGAACAACGGGCCTACACACGGAGGTAAAAATCGACCGTCATCGCCTTCAGGTCTTTCAGAAGCCAGTTTCACGCTAATGTAGCGTGAAACTGGTGTTGTTTTGTTCTGATTTTGGATTTGCAATAGGAAGGGGGGAAAGCGCGCACGCAGTCCCCCCAACTACCAAAAATTACATGCCCCACCTGCCCCAGTTTGGGGTAGTGGCAGGGGTCAACACGAGCGAAGTGCAATGCCCGCGCCTCGCCCTGGGAGCGCGTGTGAGAAGAGAATTTATTATAAAACCACATATCAGCACGCAGCGACTAGTGGTAACAGCGCTGCCCGAAAGAAAAACAAAATCCAATCAGTTTCCAAATACTCCGGGCAGTCAACACTTTGCACGACAAATGTCTATGGTGGTAAAACAAGCTACTCAGAAATCAATCCATAAAAAGTTCACATGCGTTCACAGAAAGAGTTCATAAACCCGTCTTGACCGGCGCAACTCCGACACCAGGTAAGTATGCCTGCAAATCGACCGGCTTTCTGAAGCCACGAGATACTGCCCGGGTAGATGCGCCGGTGGCTTAAGTGACATTGATTGCAATTAACGCATGGTGAAACGAATTTCTGGCTTCCACGTGACGCTCCTCCAAAAATGTGGCCAGTGTTGCCCTATGTTTTATTTAAATGTCGTTTTTTAACAAAGTTACAAGCTCGAAAAGTGTGCACAGAAGCTCGCAGAACGAGTGGGTGGTGCATGCGGCAGTGTTTCGCCGAGCACGTGCTTTCCCGGAGGTGCCACTGTGCGCGCGCTTTCTGGGGATCATCGAGTTTCACAGTGATTTATACTAGGGGGAAATCTGGCGCTAGTGTCCAGGCGAGCCGCGCTTCAGTAGGCGTGCCTTCATGTACAGCGGAGAAGAGTTCCATCGTTACTTGTAATGGCCCAATAACAAGCTCAGAGTGGCATGGGGCTGCAAAAAAAAAAAAAAAGCACAATTGATTTTTTCGTTGAGAGTAATGGCAGTACCTGTGACCCGATCATTACTAGTGCAAGATTCTTCCACATTCTCTGCTATTGTAGCCTTATGAACCAAAAATCCTACCCTCAACTGGTTTCTTTCCGGATACCCGCGGTAACTGGAAATATCCCTTGTAGGGAGCTTTGCAAATCCCGCACCAGCTATTCTCACCTGGCTCATGCAACTAAAGGAATGAATTAGCTTCTCTCAAAACTGTGCGAGCGTTCAACGTAGCTATGAAAAAATTCGCTCCAATCCACGCTGTGAAGGTGAAAGCCCCCTTCTCCCCGCCCCCTACTCAAAATGGGGGCAGAAACTTGGAGGCTCACTAGAAGAGTTCAATTTAAATTGAGGACGACTCAGCGGGCAATTGAATGGAATATTCTCGGTGTAACTTTAGGGGACAGGAAGAGAGCGGAGTGGGTCAGGGAACAAACGCGTGTTAAGGATATATGAGTAGAAATTAAGAAGGAATGCACGTAAGCAGGGCATGTAATGCGAAGGCAAGATAATCGTTGGTCATTAAGGGTAACAGAGTGGATCTTTAGAGAAGGCAAGCGTGGCAGGGAGCGGCAGAAAGTTTGGTGGCCAGATGAAATCAAAAAGTTTGCGGGGATAAATTGGCCGCAGTTGGCACAGGACCGGTATGATTGGAGATCTATGGGGGAGCTATTTGCCTTGCAGTGAATGTATACAGGCTAATGATGACAATGATGATGATGACGACGACAATAATGATAATGATCCCCCTCGCCTAGTATGGTGGCACCTATCTAGTATAGCCTTCCTTGGTATCCGGTGATGTTACGACCTGGCAAGGCAGCACGCCAGCATCGAGGTAACAGCTTCACACAGATATTTATTAATTTATTTATTTATTTATCTAAATATGGCGGGAGGCGTGCCAAATTACACACGCACAGGCGCGCGCACACATCCCTCCACACACACACGCACACACACACACGTACACACGCACGCAAACCCACGCACGCACGCACGCATGCAAACACGCACACACGCACGCACGCATACACACACGCACACACACACGCACGCACGCACACACGCGCACACACACGAACACACACGTGCACACACGAACACACACGCACACGTACGTATGCACACGCGTACACACACGCGCACACGCACACACACGTACGCACACGCACGCACGCACGCACACGCACACACGCATGCGCGCACACACACACATGCATGCACACACACATGCATGCACACACACACACACACACACACACACACACACACACACACACACACACACACACACACACACACACACACACACACGCACACACACACGTTTGGTGGGAGACCACCGGACGGGAGGCCGCGCAGTAAGTTTAAAGGAGAGTACACCACAAGCGTTGTTCATCAGCATTCAAACAAACAGAGTAGCATGTCGGGCAAATGTAATATAAAAAGTTGTTATACGACATTTGAAATTTCTCGGCGCAGTGCCAGCCTTATATGAAAAATTCAGGAGCAAGTAGCCGCATCACCACGCAATTTAGAAAAAAAGATGACCCGAGAACCAGAGGTTCGAAAGCACTAAGGGAATTGTGAATCTCGAAAGCAGTAGAACGGCACAATAGATTTAAAAGATTCATGAGTGACTGCTTCAAAAAGTACATTATCTAAGTGCCCGAAATGAAAATACGGGAGAAAAGAACCTGCCAAGAGTCAGACAAAAGAGAAAAATAAAGAGGCCCAAGGGGCGTGGAGGGCAAAACATTATGGAAAAGGAGTTCTTTGGGATGGCGGAGTAAATGACACCCGGGCGCACCGTACGAGGACACAGAAGCTTGAAAAGGAGAAAAACCGAGAGACGGACGGGATATATAGGAAGCCACAGCATGCAGGAGTGAGGCGATTTTTCATCCCGTCTGGAGCGACAGCTGACAGACCTCTCGCGGCGGACACAGACTACGACGACGAGGAGGCGAGTGCGTTGCTCCGACAAACGTCGCGTCGATTCCCGCCCGGAGTGAGTCGGCACGGCCGCCCCTTCGGTGTCCCGCGCAGTCTCCCTGCTCGACGAGCTTCGGATCTCGCGTCCGCGAGGAGTAGGGCAGTTGCGTGCAGCGGATTGGTCAGTTCCGAGGCGGGAACTGCGACCGTGTTTTGACGTTCTGAGAGGATGCGAGGACGTGTGAGCACTGTGACTAGTCTATGACGTGATAAACCGACACCAATACCGATGCTCGTCCATAAATTCCTCGGCCCTCTGAAGTCTACTTAGGGCTTTTGAAAGTGAAAGCGTGGCGATACGATACTTTTTTAAAACGACTCCTTTACCGCTACACCGTACTTGCGTCTCCTTCTTGGTTCTAGTTTCTTTGTGTCTTCTGTTGCGATGTAATCGACCGGCTTCTTTTCTGCCATACCGTGTATGCGTCCCCTTCGTCGGTTTTGTTTCTTCGTCTGAAGAAGCTAATTACTTTGGCAAGCAGGCTGGTGAAGACCAAAGCTTCTGTAGAGTCAGAGTTCTGAGCGACTGGTGAGCAATTGTTCTAATCACGTGACATAAGTTTCAAGCCTGAGGCGGCATGCACTATTCTACAATTATTACTTTTCCAATTCTTTGTATTGTGAATCTTGTGAAGGGGCCACATTTTTCGCCCGAAGTTCCCAGTTCCTGGCCAATTCGCTAAGTGGACATGTGCCACGAAGAAACAACAACAACAACGACGACGATGATAACAAAACAACAACAACAACTTTTGTTCTACCGCTGGCAACGTGCCGTACAGTGGAAGACCATAGGACTGCTACTAAGGAGACCCTGCTTTGAATGCCATGGAACTGGGCATATGTTTTTAATAAAGTGCAGGGCACTTTGGGCGTTCGCCTTGTCGTCGTATCTCGCTCGCATGGACCAAAGCAGAGCAACAGGGCGTTCCGTCGTAGCCGCTGTCGTCGCGGCGTAACCCAGAGGCTTCGAAAGCAAAGCGGTTTACATTGTCATAGGCGTTAGAAACTCGTGAACCGCTGGCGCGTGTCCTACATCTCCCCGCGCAAAGAAAACTGTAGATACATTTGAGGCCAAAATATACGTAATTAGCCGGCAGCGCCTGCGTTCATTTAGTTACGAACGCTGGTTGGGTTGGTTTTTACGATAGTAAGCGAAGAAAAGTGGCAGTGCAACGTCGGCACGTGCGGTAGAAAAGCAAGCACAAAAAGAACAGAACTCCCGCTGGCGCTGTTTCAGGCAGAGGGCGCGCGAGCACAGCGGAAGCGGGAAATTTGAATTGCATTGGGTGGTAGCAGTGAGCGGATAATGGCGCTCCAGCCCATTATGGCGAATCAGTGCTCTGCACTTCCGACCGCTTTCACATTGAGTGGAACGGCGTTACTTTTTTATTTACTCTTTACAGAGGCGGCCATTTTCTAGACCGGTCAACAACTACGGTTTTGCTGAATGAGGCACTTAAGGGCGTGGCCTTAAAATTTCTGATGTGGACTAAATTTTTTATTATTATTTTTCTCAATAAACGTTTTGCCTGGACCAAATTGGCAAACCTTTAACTCCGTGTGACCTGCGTGGCATTTGTTTGGCAATGATTCCCAGTTGTACTCTTTTTTACCCACGTTACCTCGCAATGAACTTGGTACTGTGAGAGAGGAGAACGGAGAGGGAGCAGATAAGGAGAGGGACACGCTCGATCCGCAGTGCTGCCAGCTAAACATTTTATGCTATACAGATTTTGTAGCGTAAGCTACACTGGCCGAGGTTGAGCAGTTTCGCGTGGACCTTGAAGGGTCGTGCTGCGCAAGCGCGAGGAGCACTGCATTGATTGGATCGGATTGGAATGAATTAGATTTGGATTGTATTGGATGCGAATTTAAATTTGGATTAGATTGGGTTACATTAAATTGGATTGTATTGTATTGGATTGGAAATCCAATTGGAGTACGGGTGTGTAGAGAATTGGGTCTGCACATTAGCCGGTCTGCGCATTCCAGAGGAGTGGCGTCATTGCCGCGGCAGGCGCACTGGCGCCGGCGCGTGCCCAGCTGTGCGCCTCCGTTGCGCAGTAGCCAAGTCTGACGCTGCGCCGGAGCAGCTTGTTAGCCGTTTCGCGAGGCTCCTGGACAGCCGTGCTGAGCATGCGCGAGGAGCAGTGACTGGACTGGACTGGACTGGACTGGACTGGACTGGACTGGATTGGATTGGATTGGAAATCGTTTTAGCAGCAGTAAGCATGATAATAAGCTGATCCTAGGCAACCAGGAAACCTAACAGTAGCCAGCTGAACCTTAGCTCATGCTACGTATATCCTGGCATAGCCGAGCTAAGCCACTGATAATTTTTTTTACAGATTCCTGGACTGAAGAGGCCTCGCCCTCTGGTAGACAACCAAGCAACTTTGACTGCACTAAAAAACGTTTATTCATTATCATCATCGTCGTTACATTCATCATCATCATCACCGTCATCGTCGTCGACGTCGTCGTCGTCGTGTTCAATAAAGTGTCCCGCACGTGCACAAAAATGGTTGAATGCAGATTTAACACCGAGAAATTAACGCTGTCGAATTTCTAAGGGAGAGAGAGAGAGAGACAACCACTTTATTTTACGGCCGGGTCAGGGGGAGGAGGTGGCGGGGGCCCAGAGGGTCTCCGCGACCTGTTGGGCCCTGGAGACGAGGGTGGTCTGGGTCTCCAGGGTCGAGCTCCGCAGGGTTTGCCCCCAGTGGGTGGGTGTGGGGAAATGGGGAAAAAGGGGAGCGGGGGAAGTCACAGAGAGAGTGTAGTTAAGAGTCCCGGGCGCCGCAGAGTGGGCAGAGTAGGGAGGGGAAGAGTGTGAGTGGGAGATAAAGTCTCTGCAGGGGAAGGAGTGCATTTGGAGGAGGCGCCAGGTTCTGGCCTCCTCCTGTGTGAGGCTGGGGTGCGGGCGGGGGGGGGGCGGGGGGGTATAGTGGCGGCGGAGGAGGCGGTAATGTTGTGTGATCTCCCGGTACGAGATGAGAATGTCCCGGGAGCTGGGAAGGCCGTGGTTGGTCTCCAACGAAGGGCCTGCTCGGGTAGTCATAGCTCGAGCTTCTCGGTTGGCCGCCTCATTGGCACCTGTTCCCGTATGGGCGGGGACCCACAACAAGACCACGGGGTGGGGAGGTGGTTTTCGGTGTAGAATTTGGAGGGCAATTTTGGATATTCTCCAGCTTGGAAATTTCTGATTGCGGATTGCGAATCTCACAGGATGGTGTCTGTACAGGGGTCAAGGGCGAGGGATATGGCCGCCTCCTCCGCCGCTGTGGCTGAACTCGTGAGGACAGTGAGGTAGTCCTGAGCTGTGCTATCCTCGGAGAGCGCTACTATGGAGAATGCAGCTCGGGAGGGTTAGCTAACAACGTCTGCGTAGATGGCATGAGGTGAGGGGGGGGGGGGGGGGGGAGGGGGGTGCAGGCGTTGCAGGTGCGCTGCGCGTGCAGCACGTCTGGCCGCATGTAATGTTGGTGGAGTGTTGCGAGGTAGTGGCTTAATTCGTACGAGTTGGCGAAATTCTCGGGGGATGGGGACGGAGGATTGTGGGAGGATAGGGGTCGATGTTTCCACTGCTGTGGCGTGTGCGGTCAATCCTTATGAGTGGCTCGGAAAATGAGTTGGCAGCTCCAGGGGAAGAAGCCTTCCTGGCACCCTGGTCCACGCGCTTCATAGTGGTCAGGAACAACATCCCGAGCATCCCTATTGTGCCGTATTGACTTTCAACGAGTTTTTGAACTCTTTCTGTAAGCACCTATGAACTTTTTATGGATTGATTTCGGAGTAGCTTGTTTCTCCACCACGGACATTTGTTGTGCAAAGTGTTGACTGCCCGGAGTACTTGGAAACTGATTGAGTTTTTTTCTGTTTTTAGGGCAGCTCTGTTACCACTAGTCGCTGCGCGCTGATATGTGGTTTTGTAATAAATTCTCTTTTCACACGCATGCCACGCGCTTGGACCGCCGCCACAAATCGTGCAGCTCGCTCGGAGCACTGCGCAAGGCGCCGTCGGGCGCCACCTTCGACAGAAACGAAGCGCTGCGGCTTAAATCGAGAAAAATTACATGCATTGACGAAAATTGAACGCGCATGCGCCTTCAGCTATCTCGAACGCAGGCGCTCGGCCGGAAGGCGTCGCGCCGATAGCTATTGCGCACCGCTCCCTTGGTCCGGTTTATTTTGTGATTGACAGTACATATTGTACTGTACTCTACAGACGACACCGAATCTTGATGGAAAGCCACTCATGTTCGCGCCGTGCATCTTGTGTTTCCGTTACTTGTTGCAGCACGCTCTATTAAGCGGACCGCACTGATGTATGTACGGTGATCGACAAATGAAGCGTGATCACAAAAATATTAACCAGAGCACACAACTAGCGCGATTTCTTTCCATGCTAGGAAGATTGACGAGTGACCGTAAGAAACCTGGGAAATGTGGCTTTCCAATTTTACCAAAAGCGAGCCATAATTTGACCTCCACATACGGTATTTCCTCTCATTTGTCTATCCCATCCACCTGTCTGACATCCCTTTACGCCCCTCCTCACACCATCAGGCGTTCCGGTGTCCACCCCTATAGGTGTAACAAATTACGCCTGATAGTGGGCCTTCCTTTCAACTTTCCAGACAATAAATTCCTTCATTCATTCGCCTGTCCCGGTTCGTATTTTTGTGTTCGCGCTTTATTTGCCATGAGTGTACAACTTGCTGCCTATGAGGTGACAAAATTAGAGTGCGACTGGGACAACGACAAGAGGAGACGACGGGGCATCAGTAAGGCACGTTGTTGGGCAAGTTAGTGCATAATGGTGATAAAATTAGAGAACAAAACAAGCCGTTCAATAACCGGGGGCGTCGACTGTTAACCGCCTACATTTGACATAGCACACAAGAAAAAGAATCATACGAAAAGATGAAAAGTAATGAGTTAGCTCGGGGTATTTCGCCGATTACATTTTTCCAGGCTGCGATTTGTAACTGCAGTCACATGAGTTCTGAATGCGATAATCGTAACAAATCAATTTTTGCAAGGTACGGGCACGCATGTGAATGTCCACACGTGCACATGTTCTCCGCAGCAACGTTCAAAATCTCCACCAATTCTTTCTAAGAAGGATGAACCCCGAGATTATTCATTCGCTTGCTTCGCCAGTAACAGTAAATCGCTTAGTGTGCTATGCACATAAAATATTGTGCCCTCTCGATAGCGGACACGTAATAGTAGCACTAATAGCATCGAGGTTATTCATGAAACCAACAAAGATGACGCAAATGGCCACACCCGCTGCTCTAGCATGCCAAGACTTGGGGTATTTGTACCCAAGAATTCATGGCCTCGACAGTGGGCTTCGCTGGACTGCATGCTTCATTGCAAGCGCATACACAGGAGCGCCGCGCCGCACGGTTACTTCCGTGAGCATCAAGTAACCTCGGACTGTGACTAGATTAGCCATCGATACCAAACTGTCGCTTCGGAGTCGAAACATCAAATTAGGCGGCAACGACGATAACTGAAACAACACAAACACCCACCCACCACCACCATCATCAACAACAACAAAACCCAAAATGTTCAAATGAGAACAAAACCACGTTCCGGGCTCCTGCAGCTTCTATACAGCGTTCTCTGGCTAATTCAAGCGACAGTGCTATTCGAAAACCAATTTTTCTCAGCAAAAATGTCCACTAATTTTTCTGGTCGCCCCCCCCCCCCCCTCCCTCTGGGCTGCACGGTATTCCTACGGGGCAACGACCTCCGCAGCCTCTGGCTGGCAAAGATCTCACGGCGCGGCAGGCACGAGCGTTCACAAAGAGAAGGACTTAACTGCTGCAGCAGCTAACACTGCACCTCACGATGAGACTGCGCATGAAAGTACCGAGGCTCGGAAAGGTAGGAGTGGAAGGAAAAACGAAGAAAAAAGGAGTCGCGATCGGGAAGTGGGAGCAGTGCGGTTCATTAAGTGAATGTTCCGCGTTTCGAGACCCGCCGGCCCTAAAGGGGTATTTCCCAAATGGCCGCGCCGCCACCGCCGCCACCGCCGCCGCCACCGCCGCTTAGGGCGTCTGTCCCCCCAGGAAGAATAATTTGCCCCGGGGCGCCAACCAGTGAGGTCCTACTGAAGTCCGCAAGTCTGCACTTGCTGGCTGACCTACTTTCTCATCATTTCCTCCTCCCTGTTAACGGCACGCAGACTGAAAACACGGTGATTTCAGCGAAACCCGTATATTCGCCTCCTCTGTTAGTGCTTGTGATGATATTTTCTACGTTTTATTTCGTTTTTGTCTTTGTCTCGCCATCTGAAGTAAAACAGTAACCGAGGGTCTTCCGGAGGCTAGTGCCCTAATAAAAGTAACTAACTTGCCGCCAACTCCCACTGGCCCGACCTTGATGATGTATTTCTGAAACTTCTGTGGTTCTGGAACTTCCAAGAATAGTTAAAGGAGCTATTAAGAGAATATGCGACCTTGTTCAACTTCAAACAACTACCTTTTGGCAACTTACTCAGCTCTACCCCAACAGGCTAGACGTTGTTTGAACCACCCAAAATGCACTAAATACTAAAAAAAACTTTCAAATTTCGCACTACACGACGTCAGAAGGGACGCAGTAGCGGCAGAAGCGACGTCATGTTGGTCGACACTAAAGAATACAGTTACCACCGTGATATGAGCACGTAAGCGTTCATGTAGTACGTCCGAACGGAACTAAATTCCGGGCGCCACTAAAATGGCCCAGCCCTGGCGGTGTCTTCGGCCTGTGGTCGCCAATCACACAAACAAAATTCTGTGAAGTCATACGAAGTCGCCGCTGGTTTACGTGTTTTACTTAATATCTCCATTATTTGTTTGTAGTTAGCGATAACATTGGCATCACTGTTATCGAGACAAAAAAGCATTTCTAATAAGCCAAACTTGCATTTTATCTTCACGGTCTCTTTAAATGTCTCATGGCCGCATTCTGTGTCTGACTTCCACTCTATGTGCTTCCTCGACTCGGCTGAATGGAGGATACCGCAAAGATTTTACACGTGAAAGTCGCTTTCAAGGACCTCCTTGATTGGAGGCTCGAGTGGAGTAGGGGTTCAGAATACGGGGTAAGCGACCATGCAACCTTATTACCAGTTCTGGCTGGTGAGGAGAGACGAAGAAGCCGGACAATATCAGGGGGTCACTATATTCCGTTCCTTGACAGGTACAATCCAGGCACTTCCGGTGCGATGCAGAAAGTTTATCGAGCGTGTTGATATGCTGCGGCCTGCCACTAAGCCGACCTATAACCCGTAGATTCGCGAAAAGAATGCGTAGAGTTAAGCTAAGAGAACACATTACACCAAACAAAAAAAATCACGGGTCTTGTAAAACAATTGCATTACTGGGGCTAGAACACAAGGTGGTCGCTCCGAAACCCGCGATTCTACTCTTACGCTACCCAGGCCGAACTCCGGAGTTCTCTTATCAGTTGCTCAGAAGATTAGGAGTGTTCCATGGGACCCAGTAGATGGCACTGGGTGCGTGCAGGAAATGCTGGGATTTTGCCCATCTGGAAGGAAGGAATGTCGTCAGGGTGTCCTGGAGCAAGGACTCTTCTTCAGGGCGAACTGCTCAGTGAAGATGTTCATTGACCCTCTGTCCGTACACCTGTGCATGAATCTCCCGCTCCCCTCATCTTCTTTTCTATGAATGCCCAGATCTATATTCCTTGTGCGGGGGGAAGGGCGAAAGAGGGTAAACATATGATTAATGCAATAAGCAATGGGGAAGAGACTTTCGTCCAAGACCCCTTGAGCTCTTCCAGCCCTAACGGCCCTCAACACCAGCAGACATTGATCACTGGTCGGATCTGGTCAGAACTCTCTCCCAAAGCTCGTGTTACGGATACTAATAAGTATCCTTATTGCTGGCGTTGAAGCTGAGCCCGACATTTGCGGCGATAAAGACAGGGATGTGCCTTAAATGTCTTAAAACCAATTGCATCCCAGAAGCGAATCATCTCAGCCGAAAAAGACTGGCGAGGATCGACGTATAAAAGCACGCACCTGTTTCAAGCTTCTCGGTTTTAGCACCGTATCGTTTACTAGAGAATTGAACAGCCCAGCCGTATTTGTGCCATTGTTTTTTCCTGCTTCTTTTGCGCTGCAATCTCCCACGTCTTGCCAAACTTACTACTAGCTCGCACTACATACAACCGTTAAAGACAAAATGCAACTTTGGTTCAAGGAAAGGACTGCTTTGCCCCAATAAAGATGATAACAATTTTATCGCAAAATTGATACAACAAGCTAGACATCAAAGAAAACGTGTGACGTAGCGGCGACTCCCAAGCCACTTTCCGGCAATTTCTCTATGTCATCACAAAACTTTGTGTGCTTTGCGGCCGCCGTTCTAAAGGGACCCTGCAACACTATCGATAAGCGCTTTAACTCTTTCCTTCGCTTCTGTAACCACTGCGAAAGCTATAGTTATATGCGTGGTTTGCTCGTCGCACCAGATACGCCTTCCATTTCTGCTGTGTTTTTGTGGCTTTTTTTAAAGCATCTATCGAAAAGCGTTCATTGCTGCAACCGAAGGAAAACCGGCCAACAGCCGCTACACGGCCTTAGTGACGTAATTCGAGCCGTCAAAGAAGGTCAAGACCGGGAAAGAGAGAAAAATTTTTTTGAGCTAGTTTACAAGCTATCTGATGGGCACAGAACAGTAATTTTTGGCTGAGGTACTTTGCGACCCCTAATCTAAGTTCTGGGTGTGTTGGGTGACTACGTTCTGCAAGCATTTAGGATTTAAAAAAAAAATGAAAAAAAGTGTTGCAGGGTCCCTTTAAGCCACCGCCAAAAAACATGACTGGAAGATTGTAGTGAGGCCTCTAGTTCCGTTTGATCGCATCTCCTAAACGCTAACGGGAAGTTAACACACGCATAACTAAGGTTTTAGAGGTGGTCAATATTTCGTCACTCCTGTCCATATTCTGCAACCGTATCGCGGAATTTCAAAGCTTTTCAAAATTTCTTGTGTTTGTTTTTTGGGTAGAAGACGTATTTTTGCGGCTAGGATGGAGCTGAGTGTGTCACAAAACGGTAGTTCTTTCAAATTGAAGGAAGTTGTATTTTGTAACCATGGCGCCTTTAGGTGGCAAGGACGATGTTACTGTTCATACCCTGCAGCCGACGTGTGCTTTCATAAAACCAAAATAAAGAAGGCACAACGATACATGAATGCATCCTCAATTCTGGGGCGTTCTCTTTGCAGCAGTTGCTGCAGAGAATACGCCGCGTAATACCAGCAATCTCGTCGCCGTACAAGAAGTGTCGGCCCTGACCCTCTCAGCAAGCGCTGGTCAAACCACCTTTTCGCATGATGTACGGCCAAGTAACCACAGCTCTGTCGAGGAGGTGGTTCTTTTTTCGACAGTACAAAGCGCCGAGATATGAGGCTATGACAACGTAAAGCTATGTGCTTGGGGACAAACGCTTTAGAGGAATCCTTCTCTTTTTTTCCTGAGCTTCAAAACAAAACTGGAATACCGCAATGATCTAGGCGTAGAACTCGCTTTCGCGGGAGAAGTTTTCTTCAATGCCTCAATAAACGCAGAGGAAGTTTAAGAGTAGAAGCAGCACCAAGTTTCAAGTTATTGTGTTGGCCTCCTGACTGCAACGTAACAAAGGAGCGGGTGCCTATCTCGTTCACGAAGAGGCTGAGAGCGAACAAATAGCGTTGGGCACAGGCAAGTTTTTCGGCTGTAAACGTTACAACTGCGGCTCCACTCGCGAGAGCGCTCCTTTAAAAAGACACTTAGAAGTGGGTTGAAAACATTGCTTTATTACAAGAATAAAGTCTGAAATTCGAAGGACACGTTCTGAGTTTCCCCACCTTTTCTCATGAGTAAGCTAGAGCCATGGAACCGTCGTGGCGGCGGGAATGCGGGCTCGTTTCGTATTCCGACGGTCGTGGGTTTGATTACCAAGCTTGTTAAACTTTGTTTTAAACTTCATTATTTTAATTTAAACAAGCTTCCCTGAGAAATTTGGTATCAGTCCGAGAATTCATTGATCTGTTCTTTTTTTATTATTATTATGATCAGTGCGTCGTCGGCCATCATTGTCCGCCACCTCCAGGGGACGAAAACAACGCCGAATTTTCGGTTCACCGATCTATCTAATGCACCCGCAGTAAAATTACGAAGCACATAATTGGGGCTAGGAAATGAGGGCAGGAGCGTTTCCAAGTACTATATCGTAGTGACCTTCATAGTGCAGTGGGCATCACGAGGCTCGTTGATGAATGCAAACGGACACTGTGGTACCTAACTCAAGATTCTATTTCGCGCTCCATTAGTAGCAAGGTTGAATGTTAACTGGTTTGCCAAACTAAATACAGTTAAACCTTCAGGAAACGAACCTCTATGTAACGAATGCCTGCATTTAACGACGCTTTTCAATTCTCCATTGCCAGCCCCACTAAAGCCCGCGTCTGCGACCTCTGTCTAACGAAGGCGCTGCGACGGCTAACCTTGATGTAGCGAATTTTCTAAGCAGATGAGTCATTGTTTTTGCACTTTTGCTGAAAATTGGGCGGGTGGAATGCAATAATTTAGGTAATTTCGCCCGCACCGCCAACTACTGTGAATTTCCACGTGTGAGTGCGGAGTCGGTTAGGCCTGCCTGTCGGCGTGTAGTCGCTCGTCTCCACTGCTACCTGTGGTATCGGTTCGTCGGTGATGAGTGCTGCTGCCAAAAAAAGGAAAACATTTGTGTTTTCAACACAAGCTCGCAATTTCAAATGCCGTCTCCGCCGGCGAGAAAGAAGAACGTCGCCGCCCCGCACAGTATCCTCGCTAACACCCTCTCACCAATTTTAGGTGCGGAAAAGAACACAAGTTCGTGAAAAGGCGTCCTTCCAGCACAAGTTTGGTCCTTCAAACGCGTTACGGCACCTAAAAATGTCAATGGGCAGAAGTAATGCTTATGTTACGTTTGTTAACACGGGGTTAAGTGACTTTGCTTCTTTGGAGTTTCGTGTATACTGACTAAGCTCGTGAGAAAGCAAACTGCGATAATCACGCAGTTTTCGCAGTGAAATAAGTCATTGAAGGGTGAGTTCACCGTCACTGATGTCTAACATTTTGGTTTCGTTTATGCTTCACTCACGCGAGCCTTAACTCGAAACCAACATGCAACGAAGAATTGGGAATTTTTGTCAACTTTGTTTTATCCCGGTTTAACTGTACACTTCACCCTCACGGCCACTGTTAAAAGGCCGGGAAGTGCAATCCGTTGCCAAGAGCGCCTGACAAAGGATTCCATAGCCATTATTGGTAGAAACAAATGCAAGGACACTAGTACAGACAAGTCGCTTCATTTCACCAGCTGTACAAATAACGCTGGCCACGCAAGGACGCAGAAAACTGAAATACGACTGGCGTCCAGCCTTGCATCGACGAGAGCTTTCAAATGGATAGCACGTCAAGCCGTAATGACGGCTTTACCGCACAGCCTTCAAGAGAGAGAGAGAGAGAGAGAGAGAGAGAGAGAGAGTGTGACAGAGAGAGAGAATACATTGGGAAAATTGATTCGCAATCGTTACACTAAGACACACGCCGGAAGGACATCGTAGCGAAGACGGGACCCAGTTCTGTCCACAGCAACACATCACGGGCGTCGCTGACAAACGACAGAGCGGGACCAGTGCGCGCGCACTGCCCAGTGGCCTGCACAAACGAAAAGAAAAAGAAAAACGCGACAAAGCAAGAGCGCGGAAAGCTGAAGAAACGATTAGAGCGACCTGCTCCCTTTCGCCCCCATTAATCTGGCCCGTTTTTCCTGCTTTTCTTCTCCCGGACACTTCGCTGTGGCAATTTAATCCGAGCCGCGCAGCGGCGCTGCCCGACCGCTAGACGTCTCCGGGCCGGGCCGTTTTCTCTTCCCCTCGAGTCTCCTTTTTCGGGCTAGTTAATTCCGTCTGTCGGTCACGCATCTGCTGCCCCCCGTTTGTTTGTCGTATGGCGCTCTCCTCGATGCGGCATTAATAATCTGAAACAGCTGTCGAAGGGCACTGAACGAAGGGCGAACAATGGGAACGATAATCGCGAGCGCATTGCGAGGGAGTTTGCGCAATTGAAAAAGTTGCGAATTTAATTTGATCGCATCTCCCCTCTGCACTATGCGAGGCCACTCTCTTCTCGTTTCGCATCCCCATACGGATCGCTTTACATAGTGCTGAACGGAACATTCCAAAGTTCAGCTGGAAATAGGAGTGGCTGCAGGCATGGCGCGTTGTCCGCCATTCAGTTTGCTGTTTTAGATGCGAAGCATCTCATTCTCGGGGCTGTGTCCGACCCGCCCTCGTTATCGTTGTCCGCCGTCCGCACTCTACTGCGCATGCCCGTCTCTTCAGCCTCGTCAGGGTTTGGGCTGACGTCAGCGCAGACCACTATAAAAAGAAATAGTTAGGCGGCGCCCGGTTTCGATCCCACGACTATCTGGCCGCAACGGGAGGTACGTGGCGCTCTTCCCACAGCGCTACAAACCGAGACGGGATCATATGCTACGAACGCGCCTTATGTCCTTCACTTATTAAAACTACGTCAAGAAGCTACTGATACAACGAAGGCAAGGGGAGCTGAACGTCAACGGAACCGACGAACTGAAAACTAATGGGAACTTCAGTCGAACTTCAATCGATTTTTTTCGCTAGTACGCCAAACCAAGAGGTATAATCTGTGTCTGGGTGCATACTTCAAGAAGTAGACAAAAGAATTACATACGTGTATGTATACAGTTAGCCATGGCCAACTGCGTGGTGGTGAAGGCGATAACGCACTATGCTAAAGAAACATGCGAGAGGTTTTCATCCCGCAGTTACGCAATATGATGATGATGGTTGTGACGATGAATGGCTGATTAGAGCGTGGCCCTTTAGGCAAAGCTACATCCCCCTTCTCTCCACCCTTCATTTCTAAGGCTCTGCGGGAACGTCATTCAGCCCTCACTGTTGACCTTTTTTCCTGCTGCGAGTGCGAAGTCTATTGGTGTTCTGTTTTTGGCGGCAGCCGTAGGTGTACCGGTGGTCATTATTTTGGAAAGCGTGCCACACGAGCGTGCCCGCTGGCCGGAGTGCCTGGGTGATTTGAGAGGTGGGAGGAAAAGATGCCTTTATTGACGAAGAAAGAGAAGTAAGCCTGGCAGAGAGCTTGGCTTGCCACTATAGGTTACAACATGAGAGGGGCGAAAACGAGTGAAAGAGGAGGAGACGCAAAACGCATACAAACACTAACAAATGCAGATAAGCACGCAGGAACTGACAGACGCAGGAACAAGCACACAGCACACGCACTGTAGTAAATTTAGGGCAAGCGTTCTCAGAGTTCATGCGGTAGTCACGGAGGAATGACACCAAGGCCCTTGTAATCCGTATTACCACGGCAGTTGAGTGCCATGGATGGATAACGTCGCAAAGTTTCAGTAATGCCTCAGCTCGCAGTCCCGAAGTTTTCTTCAAGGTTAGACGTGGAGTGTCAAAACGGGGACACACACAGTACATGTTCTGTGTCCTCGCGAACACTGTAAGCGCGAAAGTGAGGAGAGGCCACTCGGCGCGTATTGTGTAAGTAGTGGCTGGTAAAGGCAACGTTGAGGCGAATGCGGTGAACAATTCCTTCGTCAAGCTCTCCCAGGCCACACGGCATCCGGAATGTGCAGGCGGGACCAATACTGTACAGTGGCTTGATACGTTTTTGATCTGTCCGTCCATATTGATAGTTGTAACTGCCGCGCCACAGAGTATGCAAGCGTCGCGCCATCACGTCCAGAGAAGGGAGTCGGGGTGATTCCCTTTTTGTGGGTCGCGCAAGCTGTTTGGTCGCCAACAACATTGCCAATCACCCCACAATGTCGTAGTACCCGTCGGGGAGTGAGCTGGTAACCTGTGTATTCAGAGTGTGCATTTCGTGGGCCAGTTGTTACCGCGGAAACGAAGCTAGTTGTTAAAGAGCCGCCCGTGAATCTGTGAAAATGCCTTGGGCTTATAACTGTTTCATATGGTACTACCAACGGTCAATATAGACTCGAAATAATTGCCGACGGGAGCAGCGGGATCCGAACGAATTCTCGCTGAAGCCTCGCTGACACGTTTCCAGAACATCCTGAGCTCTACGGTATTCCGAATGCATGCTCGAAAAACAAAGCACGTTGATCTGTGAGCTCAAGTTGCTCGTGGATTTCATCGAACGTCCTTTCCCAGTTGACTAAGCAACAGAGTTACTTAAGAAAAGGCACGACACTGCAGGGCTGACGCTTCCGGCAAGCCTACCAAGCCTGCCATCGGCGTTTGCAGCGATTTAGTGTCTTCAATAGCGACCTCACAGGACACGAAAGCTCCACTGCCCGTAGTTCTCGCCTGCCTCAACATGAAGAGGCCATGAAGCCAAAATACAGACTTGGTTCATTAAAAAGGCTGCTTTGCCCTATTAGCAGTGATACTAATGTTCTCGCCAACATCAAATAAAGAACGGGCACATTGAGAAAAGAGATGAAGCAGTGGCGACTTGCCACCCACTTTCCGGTGACGTCTTTATGACGTCACAGAATCCTGTTTGCTCGACGACTGGCGGCAGCTGACTGAGGCCGCCACCAAAAACGTGACTGGGCGATTGGAGTTGGGCCTAAGGTTCCGTTGTTTTTGATACTGTACGTATCGCTAAGACGCCAACATGCAACTAACACACCGATAATTATGCTTTTAGTTCTGACCCATAATGCATCACTGCTACCGATACTTCGTTACTGAAGCGCAAGATTTCAGTTTCTCTACATTCCCTGCATGTTTCCGGCTAGAGAAACGTCTTTCGTGGCTGGAATGAAGCACGGTGAGCTACCAAAGGTTGGTTCTTTCGAAATGAACAAATTTACATTTTGTCTTCATTGTCCCTTAATAAGGACAGGTTCGCTCTTGCCGCCCTCGCGAAAGGTTCCGTATATGCGGAAATATGGCAATATGGGGTACTTTAAAATGACACAAAGCCGCCACAAAACAGGGAATATTTTTGAGAAACACATAAAACTAAAATACTGCATACTTATAGAAAAATTTGACACCAATTTTATGTCTGTAAGTTTACTGTAACCGCCAAATCATTGTCCGTATGAATTGAAGATGAAAACACGAGAACTGTGCCAAACGTTCTTATTGTGCGAGCTTATATAATTCCCATGTTTATTAAACTAATCTGTAGGTGCGCTTGGGGGCGTCATACTCCCTAAGAACTCCGCATTCCCATAATTACGTATATACGGACCGTTTTAGTAGGGCGCGTACGAGCCATTTCTAAAAATGTAACGCTCAAATGCATTTGTGAAACCGAGGCTTTTTCAGAATATCAGTGGGCCTGAGACAGCTTTCACTCTGTCTCTGACAAGATGGATATAGCGGCTAGCTGACGCCTTCATACATTTAGAAGGCCAACGCGACCTGGCTTCCTCTCCGATTTGACGTCGCGAAATGTATCCTTTTACTTTAAGGACAGCATCGGATGAAGTAAAAAAAGCATTTCCGACAATATTTCCGCCTCCACATTCCGAGTAATCCATACAAGAAGCCACTAGCCTCCGAAGGCTACAGACAAAACTCCAATCTTCATCGCACCCTTCTTTATGCCATATACCCCCGCCCCCTATAACCGGCCACCTGTAATTTCTGACCCTTACGGGTGTGGGTGGCCGGTGGGCGGACAAACTTCAGGTCTACCTGTTCTTCGGTTCTTCTACCCCCCCCCCCCCCCCTCCAACCCTTCCCCCTCTTACGAGCAGTGGATCGCCTGTTTGAAAAGTCCGCACCCTGGGACCTAGCGCATACTGGTGAGGAGGGCCCGGACTCCCAGCCAAGGCCAGGGCATCCTGGACAAGGGCCGCCCCTCCACCGGGCGTGTTCCCTAACAGCAGCACCAACGCTCGTCAAATAGACATTTATTCCTCCTTCTCCTCCTGACAGATTCCTGACAGATTCCTGATGACTTATTTGCGTCTTTTTTCTTCGATTTTGTTGTCTCTCGCCGTAAATTGCTTCGATCGGCTTCTTTGCCGCTACACCAGGTTTGCGCCTCTTCATTCGATGTATTTTAATCATTTTACGGCACAAATCACGTCAGCAAGCAGGCTGGCGCACGTCACAGCTTTCCTGGAATCGGGAATCTGCGTGGATGGTGTGCACGTGTTCTGCTCCCGTGCCATCAAGTTCAGGTGTCACGCGGCATGCACTATTCTAGAACTATTATTCAACTCTTCCTCGTTCTGCAACGTTTACGTCTCGAATTCGTACTCTTGTGAGGTTTCTCAAGCGGGTGCCTTAGCCCGACAAAGCTCCAGATTTCTGGCCGATTCGCAAAGTGTGCATGAGCCGCGAAGAAAGGAACAAAAATGGTGACAAGTTTTGTCCCACCACTGGCAACGTGCGGGGCTTGCCCAGTGTGGGAGCATTCGTTGCTACTGTGGTGACCCAGCTTCAATCCTATCGGATCACACATGTTTTATGCACTCTTTACAGCAGCAGCCATTTTATTGGCGGAAAGCAACAACTTTTACAACTAGTACAACAACAACAACGACGACGACGACGGTTTTTAGGAATGAGGCCGAATTTGACAGGGAAGCGCCAAAGTAAGTCATTGAGCTGAAAGGAAAATTCGGTAAAAAAAAAAATGAAGGAAGCCCACACTAACGCGTAACACTTGAAGGTAGCGAAGCTGTACGCTACCTTCGCGGACATTCAAGTCCACGATTGCATCCGATTTGCTTATTCTTCGCTGCCGCAACGACTTTTACTCCATCATTGCTGCTATAAGCGTGGGCCTCCCTCAATTTTTTGGAAGTGATAATCATTGGACATACTTTGTAGGGGCGTAAGCTATGACGTGTCTTTCTTGTTCGGAGCAAGTGTCGCCACAATTACAGCGAACACTGGAGCTTTTTTTCTTTTGGCAAATTTTGAGTCAATCTCCTTAAGTGGGTATGCTTGGCTTGGGCGGGGACGCTGGGCGGTTGCGCGAGACACGCACACACGAGCGCTCGGAATTTTCTCGTTTTTTTTTTTTAACTGCCGGCCGGTCGTCGCAATCTTGGCCAGTCTCTCTAAATGGATACGCTTGGCTCGGCAAACGTGCGCAGGGGACGCTGGGCAATCGTTACGAGGCACGCACACACAAGCGCTCGGCAATTTCTTGGTATTTTTAACGGCGGACACGAAAAATTGCAATTTGCTAAACAGCTTCGCAGCTAAAATATTGCGCTCGGTCGGATTCCAACCACGGTCCTCCGGAATTAAGGAGAATCACAGCGCCCCCGGCTGCGTGTTTACAAATGCTTCGCTGCACAGAGCACCCACATGACTTATGTGATGTCACTGCGCGTGCTTTTCAATTGAGCGCCTGATAAACGGAGCCGGCCATTTGTTCTCTGTAGCCTCAGTGCAGAGTATTGAGTACTGGTGATGACGGCTTGGGTTCGAGCCCCAGGAGGCGCATCTCTTAGTTTTTCTTTTTTTCATTGCTACTTTTTCTTTCTAAATGCATTATGTTTTGCACAAATCAACGTGTTGTTTTTGTTAATAATAGTGATTTGGTATGCTTTAGGTCGCTTTATGTTTGGGTGCCGCGGATGGCGGCATTTAATTACCGTTCTGCATAGCGACAGAGTCCTTCAATGCATTGAAGTACTCTCATAGCGGCAACAGACATTTCACGTGGGTGCTCTGTGCAGCGTAGCGTTTGGAAATACGCGCCCCGGCTCCACCACAGGTCGGCGATGAAAGATGACCACAGGTGAGCCTAGTGAATGGTATGTGGCCTTCGATTTAGAAACGTGTGTTAGGGACAGGTACTCCGTACTACAGGGAAAAGTTGTGCATAGGTATTACACAAGTAGCAGCGCGGTTACTAGCAAAGCACTTTCCCTCTATAAGCATACCTATTTAGGCCTAACAAAGGCGGGTGGCCAAGCCTTTCAGTCCTAGTAACCGAAAGGGGAAGAAAATGTCGCTAAGGGAGAAGGACAATGATGATGACAATGAGGGGACACATGAACTGCACAGGACACGTGTCATTGTAGGCACAACGCCATTACCGTGCAGATAAAGATCGCGCTGTCACATACGTGAAACTTTTTCTGCAAATTTCATCGCTGCAGTGTAGAAGGCGATGGTTACTGAACCGTCTACATCAACAGGAGCTGTTAAAGCATGGTGCCGCATACAATACCGGCATGTCCGATCCACATTTAAACACAATTTTTTGGTTGCGCAAGTTTTCTATTCAGCACAACAAAAACTATACGCACATATACACTTCGGATTCCCGAAGAAATCAAAGAAGCGGGCCGTGATGTGAACCCTGCGTCCCGGTGACCAAATCCTAATGTGTCCTGGAATATTTTGAAATATGCGGCCCCTAATAGCGTCATCCTATCTCTTGCGTTACTTCAGCCGAGTCTACATAGCAAAAAAGAAGCAAAGAAAACACTAATATAATTTTTTTACAGCTCTTGGTTTACTTTTATTCAATGCAGTTTGCTGGCGTACAGTCTTTCCTCAATCTCGCAGAGTGGCTGTCACGCTAGTTCAACGTGGATTTCAGCCGACGGAGAAGAAATTTAACACACAAATACTGCCCGCTAGGACGTGTTCCCCGCTCAGCCTCTCTGCCCACTCACATCAGCTTTTCCGCATCATGCTCTCCGTGGGCGTTATATGCGCCAACTCGCAACAGTCAGGCCGTAGTTAGCACTTTTTTTTATTTTCCCTTCGAACGTTCCTCGATGCTCGTTCGACGTTGATTGAGGCGGTGTTTCGCTGATCGATGTTGCACTGCATCCGGGCAACTTTCTCTCCAAAGCGCCGAGCATTGTGCACGAAGTGGGGCGTGTGTGGACGTTTATCTTTTGGTGAAAAATAGACGATTCGCACGCCAATATTAGGAGAAAAAGAAAACAAGATTAGTGCTTGTGATTCTGTTCCATGTGATGGATGCCCCAGAATTCTAGGAAGCGTTGTGCTACATGTTTAGCCGTGACAAAAGAGATTATATTTCGCGTCTTCTATCGTCTCGGCATTACACCTGGACGTTAAACGCCCATCACATTTTGTAGCTACCAATGCACTGCTTTTAGTCCTAAGGATGGTCCCTTACCCAGAGGTCAAGATATGAATGTTGGCTCGCTCCCAAGGCACATTTCGAATTGAGAACGAGATGCCTGGTGGCCAAGAACTGCATGTGGTGATGCGGAACAGGGCTATTCTTTGAGAAACGCGGTACAGGAGTCTTATAGAAAGACTTTGCACACAGCAAGCTCCTACTTTGAGTACTGTGTCAGAAATACTTGCGGAAGCATGTGGGACATTTGTGTCCTTTGTCGTTAAAGGGGCACTGACACAAAATTTTGAAGGCGAGATAACTTCGGAGATAGATTGGTGGGAACACACATACATCATCTGCAAAATATCAGCGGCGAATACAGCCTAGAACATATTTAAAATCAGTTTTGAAGTGTGCGAAACGCAACCGAGCAGCCAGCAGAGGACCACGCGCAATTGTAAATAAACAACATCCAAACACGTCACGAGTTTGTGTTTGCCGCTTCCGCACTACCGGCGTTTTGCGCCGGCTCGCGCGGCGGGCCGCTCCAATCGGAGGGCCGGAGGGCGGAGCTTCTGCTCTCGAGAACGAACAACCCGATCGTTGGCGGCGGAGGCGCCGTGATTTCGTCAGCTAATCGGGCAGCTGGCCGCGACCAAAGTTCTACAGCGATTCCAGGCACTCTGTTTCTATTACTGTTTATTACCATTGGATGCGAAAACGCGCCGGAGGCACGAAAAGCTCACTGAGCTAGCCGCACGGTCGCTGTGCAGGCGGCGGCCACGGCCGCGAAGTGGCCCAGGCCGGCGCAGGTAGCTCGAGTGATAGCTTGTTACCGCTGCACGAAATTGTCCCCAAGTCCCGACCATGGTGGCTTACGTGAGAAAGGAGTTAATGATGCGATGGCGGGTTGCATTAAAAATTGTCACCTGCACCGCTTACGAGAGCGGCACTGGAATATCCGCCGCAGTGCTGAGCCGAACAGATCTGTAGGCGGACCTGTAGGCAGACCGGCCGGCTGCTCCCAGCGCGCGTCTTGCCACCCACCGTCTCGAGCGTCGCGCGTCGTTCTTTAGCCGCGGTAGCATTTGCACTCGCAGCGCCTGCGTCACATCCACAGTCACTTTTTAATTAAACGCCTCACGAGATCAGTACGTGGGGGCATTCGCAGAAACTGCCGTCGATGCGGATTCGACAGTGCTACGGCGGCTCTGCTCTGTGATATCCCTCCGACGGTCACGTGGTCAGCTTTGTTCACACAAAATCCACAAAATCCATCGTTTCGCGGCACTCGCTGAAACCGAAACTGCGACTGGCCGCATTGAAAATGCCTCTAATTAAACAACCGTCGCACGCTGAAGCAAATGAGGTTTCTACAGGTTATAAGTAGGTCACTAGCTACTTATCGCAACAAAAAAAACAAGACGCAAAATTTTTGTGTCAGTGCCCCTTTAAACCTCGCTGGCCGTGTAGGCAAACGCCTGACGGTTTTCATATATATGTGGAACCGTGTTGTAGCGTACACATCAAGGTTTTGTTTTCAATGCCAGCTACGGAAGGAAGTTTTGCGGTACAATCAGGAATGTTCTAAAATGCGGTGTAACCATTGCAACGTGTGAACGTGTAGATCCGCCAGCCAGCGTTCCACCATGGCTGTAACTGGCTATAAAGAAACGTCCAATTCGGGCACATTCCGGCGTACACTATGGTTTTATTATTTAAAATAGCCTGGTCTATTTTTATTTATAAATGCAGAGCATTTCAGTAACTCACGATGTCACCCGCGTTGACATCCGTAGTCGTAGTCCGCACCCCTCCCCCTACACTATATAAAAAAAATACCATCCGGTGCCTGGTTTCGATCCCTCGACCCTGCGGGCGGAACGCAATGTACATGGTGCTCTACCCACTGCACCACAAAGCCGACACAGAATGGGAGGCTACGAACGCGCCTTATATCCTTGACTCATTCAAACTACGTCAAGAAGCTGCTGATACAACGCATTCAATACCACCAACTCCCCATACACTAAACGTTAACGCAATACACCCACCCCCTATGCGACGCATTTACTCGAGTCCCCCTCGCGGGGAGATGGGCCCAATTTTTTGTGGAGTGGTTGGACCTATCGTTAAATCCCCCATCCGCCCCCCCCCCCCAAAAAAAAAATTACTCCTACTTATATGCTTCAAAGGCAAACGCCTTTCTTATAGCGAACCCCTCCACCCCCCTCCCCCCAAGCCAAGCAACAGCAACGCTGCCGGGTATGGAAGTAAGTACATGCGCAAAGTGGCATAGTTTTTCGTTGGTGTCAACCATGCGTATGTCTTTTGCGTACATTTTAACACCAGATCTGTTTAAGCATTAGCTTGGTCCGTTGGCATTAGCAAAAAAATACCAAGAAATACTCCTCCGGAGCGAGGCACCCGGCACGGCCTTCGTGCGGTGGTTTTATCAAAAAAGAATACCCAGCGCAAATGAGTGTGCGCCTCGTGAGGAGCACACGGCACCGTCCAGACTTGCGTGTGGGCTTGCGCCACGTGAGGAGCTCCCACCTTTGAAGTCGTCGTCTTCGGAGCGGCGGACCCGTGGCGCGCCGTTCGCTACAGCGCTCCCCCGCGTAGAGCCGGAGGCCATTGGGTTGTCCACGTGAGATTTTTGGTCGATTGAGCTTGGGAATTTCGGGGCGAGGTCGTTGTGACGGGGAAGCCCTGGATAGGTCGGAAGGAGGCGACGTAAGCGGGCTTGACTCGGTCGGCGGAGATGGCGTCTTGGCGGCTGTTAATGCCGAGGGTGACAGTCATGGGTTGCCGCTCGTCGTACGAGGAACGTGCATAGACTTGCTCTTTCTGATCACTCTTTCCTGAGATCCTATGCCAGCGTTGGTTGAACCCAGCTCTGCTGTGTCACCAGTCTTGCACCACTCGTGCAAGCTGCGCCAAATTTTTTTACCGACGTCTGGTTGACGTTTGCCATGCTCAGAATGTAACAAGTTGACTGCATTCTTGCGAGTTTGTCGACGTAAATGTGTGCGTGTTCGGGTGGGTCTGCGCGCATGAAATGTGCAATATTTTCAGCGAAGCAGCCACAGCAGCTTCTTGATTCTAACGGTCTTAATTTTACTCCCTGTTTCTTGTGCCAGGGGTAGATGTTGCGAATAGTGTCCTAGCATACTAAGAAAGAAAGAAATTGAAAGTTTGTTTCGGATTTTTTTCCGCTGAATGCTGGCAGACGACGGAGCACTATCCACCATTGAAATCCGAACAACCAGCCCGTAATAAGCATCCTCATCCCACCCATCACTGTCAGAACGAGTTTGTGGAATGCATGTACATAGTTAAAATGCCGACACAGCTTAACTGATATCAGAACTATACAACACATTATTAGGAGTCTCGGCACGACTTTATTATAAACGCAGCAACAACCCAGCATGCTCTCCTCAAATAAGTCACATCATATTATAAACATATGTGTTTCTCCAGCATAAAGTGCGCGGCCGCCTAGTTACAGCTTCGGGGGTCATTTCTACACCCCAGGAAAACAGAGTAAGTCCTAACTATACGAACATGAAAAACGCGAAGGCACCGGAACAAGCGCAGCTTCCCAAAGCCAGTTAAAAAAAAAACTCTTCCCGTGCTCACTAATTCCCTCCCGCTCATGGTCACCCGGAAGATGCCACAGCACTCAAGCGGGTAATTTTCGGCCCATTCACGAAGCTTTTCATTGGGGCGAGAGCTATGAAGGACGCCGAACTCAGAAGAAAGATGACTCCGCTCCACTATACTGCGCGTCTGGGCACAAATATGTTGGAGCAAACACTTTCTAGTTCCCCTTTCCATCTCTCTCTCTCTCTCTCTCTCTCTCTCTCTCTCTCTCTCTCTCTCTCTCTCTCTCTCTCTCTCCGTTGTTAGCGGATCCTTCCTAGCGTGAACTGCGCGACGCGATGAAAAGCGAAAATTAATGGGCACTCAAAGTATATGAACCAGTGTAGTGCCGCGAAGTCCCCTTATTTCTTTTTTTCTTGTTTGCTTTTCTTTTTTTGTGTCTTAGTCTGGTTTTTGCGTCTCATCCTGAACGTGGAAAGAAAAGAAGATGGATAACATAGCGAAGACTCCAGAGAGAGGCGAGAAGAAAAGCAGACACGCCGAAATGTATGCTAAGAAAAGGGCGGGGTGGACATTGTGCGTGTGGGAAGGGGGGCTACTTGATGGATCTGGCGTCTGGGACTGAGTTATGGATATAAGCACCACTGCGCCGCATCTAGTTCCTTCAGTGCCAGAGCGCCACTCAGCTAATTGTGAGGAAACCCCTCCGTGCCAGTAGATAGACGCACTAGGCAGTAGATCGACGCTGCGCGCATTGGCTGCGACGCGTTCCATAGCGACTGCCCGAGAAATAAAACACAAATAAATGGAGCGCGCCGCTGCTAGGCAACGCCGGGGCAGGCACAGAGACACACAGGAACATTTAAAGGGCTGCGGAATGCGGTAGCTGTTCCGTTGCGCCAGTTCATTGCCGATGAAGCTCGATACCATTGAAAAGCAGCAAAACTTGCGGAGCAACTTTCTGCGGCAAAACAGCATTCATCCACCACCCGGCAGTGCTAAACTCGGCGCCACACTCAAACCTGACCGCCTCAAACCGGCCTAAAACGGGTAAATAGACGGACCGGACAAATGAAACTACTAACACCGATGTGTCACGTGTCCCAGATGCGACAATCAATGCCCTCAATACAAGTATCCAGTAGTAAACAAATTTCACCATCTTCCCGTAGGGGAACCCTGAGTAGTTTGCGAAGCAGTCATGGGGTCGACTCAAGTTCCCATTAGTTTTCAGTTCGATCGCGGCGTTGCGGGAGGAGGATGAGGGGAGCGGAGCGCACGCGCGCGTCATTTATACCGCGGAGCTACAGTGGCGTACCCAGCGGAATATGCAGCGGCTACCGTCGCGTCTCTAATCCTAAGCTGCTTCGCATTATCGCGCGTGGAGCAGCAGGTGTTGCCATTCGTTGCGCAATCCCGGAGAGGAGAGCAGCTTCGGAGAGGAGAGGGAAAATGTCGGAGAGGAGAGGAGAAATGCCTCGCATACTACTCAGGGTTCCCCTACGGGAAGATGACGACGGTGGTTGAACTGGAAGCTATCTCGTGATGGATTCTTTGGTCGGCCAGTCCCTAGGGACATCCTGCCACAATCATCATCAGCGGTGCCTGACCAGGCATGCGCAGGGGGGGTGTGGACGCCGCACAACGGAGCCCACACAACGGCGGAGGGAACAGGCTCGACCATAAGCTGCTTCGCATCTAAAACATGGTCATTCGCGGCCGTACAAAAAGCAATAAACATGGTACGTTTTCTAATGGCAAAGTTCCCAGACGGAAAGGACAGCAAACATTTTCGCCGTGCGCATACTTGAAGGTGCAGCAGGTTTATGAGAGTGCCTCGACGAACCAAACCGCACAGGCATAACTTAGTCGCCTTTTCCCGCTCTGAGTTCTGGGTAGAAACATTCAAAACGAGGGATCCGGAAACCTATGATTACAGTGTTCCAGAACTGCTAACCATTAGCCAATAGCCAAGAATTTCCCATTGATAATTTTAGGTCCCGTGTTATCTCTGCAATTGCAGCAGATATTCTCGTATAAAGCGATGTTCTGCCCACTCCAGCTATCGCTTTCGTTCAGTTTTGCCTACTGTCAGATAATTTCTGCACTAATTGAATCAGTATAGTGAACAGAAAAAAAATCATCGACCATAGCAAATACAAGTGCACGCACGCACGAAGTCGTCGACCCACAAGGATTGAAGGAAGAACCAGCACAGAAAAGTGCCACGAAGGAACACACGAGCGATGTCCGCGTGTGACCGGTCGCGTGCTTAGAGAGAGACCGCCTGCATAAATATATAATACGCGTTGCCGAATGCAGAACGAGCATGGTTTCCCCCCGCGGACACGGAAACGTCGGTGCAAATACGCTCGGTACGCCATCATTAGCAGTCTTCATTACGCACTCATTAAACGGCGGCAACGACGGGTCCGTTTAGCATCATCCCCCGTCACGGCGTCGCAGTTGCAGTCCCTGGGCGCTCGCGCTAGCCGACAGATCGGCCACCACTTTTCCGCCCCCCGGGTGACAACATCGGGCCGTCGTCGCTCGCCGCACACGCAACACGTGCGCGAACGCCCCCCAGGAGAGACAGGTACCTCGCAGTTCCTTTCAACTCCTTCCCAGTGCAGAAATGGCAGGATGCTGCCCCGGTGTGGTTATTAAGGCCTTGTAGTTCAGTCGATTTTCGATGTCACTGAGCGAGAACTTGTCGCCATCATTCGTACAAACAAGATGCTCCTTTGGAAGCGTTCCATAGCACGAGACGTTCCATGGAGCAAGCTTAAACTAGGCAGTGGCGAGAGGTGGGAATCCACGGCAGTACACCGCAGGTGAAGGGAGCGGAAGAACGAACCCGAACGATGGAATATACAAGCATCCAAGCTATAGTTAAGCTAATTTAAGTAGAAAAAAATGTAGATGACAAAGAGAATTTGCGTGGTCATCAATATACGCGTTGCCAGTAAAATAGTCAAGCCGGAAAAGTAAGTAAAGTATGTCGAACATAAATGTGAATGTTAAAGAGAATTGATTGATTGATTGCGGGGTTTAACGCGCCGACGCAACGAAGGCGATGAGGCGCACCGTAGTGGTGGGCTCCGGAATAATTTTGACCGCCTGGGGATCTTTAACGTGCGCCGAAATCTCGTACACACGGGCGTTCTTGCTTTTCGCTTCCATCAGAAAAGCGGCCGCCGCGGCCGGTAATCGAACCCGCGACCTCGTGCTCAGCAGCGCAACGCCCTAGCCACTTAAAGAAGAGAAGATGAAGTAAATTAAATCACGTGTTTGTCTTTAACGCCACGCAGACTTTCGTCTTGAAGTCGTCTTCGAGATAGCATAAGGAGTCATCCTAATTTTATGACTTTACTCAACGCAGACTGGCAAGCATCCCGTAGTACAAGCCTTGACTTGGTTATGGTGCCAAGGTGTAGGCAGTCCCACTGAGAAGCCGGAAGCGTGTACGTCTTTAGTTTCTCAAGTACTCCGCGGTTTGCCACTTTCATTGGACGTCGTTTCGCCATTGTTTGCCACAGTTGTCCATACTCTCATCGGATTAGCGCTGGCAAAGTGCCACGTATGGCCTGAAGTTTACGTCTGCCAGGCGGCGCCACAGAGCAGTGGCTTTTTATAACTCGAGGAAACAGCACTGAACAAAGCACGCAGACTCGGGAGACTAAATGCAGGCTAAACACGCAGACTAAACACGCAGATTAAAGCACGCAGACAAAACACAGACATAGCTAGCGCTGACTAACGCGGTTAGCGAGCGCTGTCCCCCGAGTCTATGTCGCGTCTTTAGTGCTGTTTCCTCAAGTTATACAAAATGCAACATCCAGACCACTTGCCCTTATCTTGACTTCAGTGGGGTACGCAGGGTCTCTCTGGACGTGGCACGACACCAAAAAAAAAAAAGGGGGAGTGGGTGAGGAAGAATGTCACAGGAGGGAAAGACATAATGAAAACAACATAACCAAGTGAAAGAAAAAACTCATCACAAATCAATTCAACATGCAAAATAAAAAAAATCTAGGGCCCACTCGGCAGCAAAGGGCCAAGGTTTTTAGGGCTAGAGAGAGAGAGAGAGAGAGAGAGAGAGAGAGAGAGAGAGAGAGAGAGAGATCTTGAATGAAGTCTGGCGATGTTAGCTGGGTTAAAATGCCTAACTTGCTACGACAGATGCTGGCGTGATAAAGATTATGGGGATGATGTTGAAGAAGTTGATGCGCGCAGGGGCACTGAATTATTTAAAGACATTGGTCTAGACCTGTGTGCTGCAGGTACGTGATCAGAGCTCTTAAAGCACGTTTGGATCGTGCCCACGGACCTAAAACGTCCTTTAGTTTAATGTCCACGTAAAGCGGCAGTCCCAAAGACACTGCAAATGACACCAAAGGTTTGGGCACTAAATGAGCGCGTCGTCCTGTGTACTTCTCTTCTTAGTCAACGTCTTTCCGCGCCAATTTTCAAGATGAATAAACACCAACTCGCCCAACTTGCCATCCTGTTGTGATGACTGCCGTAAGAGGGACTCATAGCGTATTTTCAGCAGGTTGACATAGTACCGCATGGCGAAGGTTAAGGTGCCCCTCTCTGTACGATGCGAAGTCTCCTCAACGTGTAGTTAAGCACGGCCGTGATGCGCACCTTACGCGCATACCCTCCTTAACTAAAAGCACGCGCCAGTGGTCCTTCAATGCATCCCAAGGGAGCGAACTGTACTCGCACAGAGCAGTGAACGAAGCCGTTAGTGCAGCAGAACTGTCCCTGTCGGTTAGCAGACGCTCGTCCATCCGCCACATCTGGTGGCAGGGCGTACAGTTGCCAAGGTTAAGCGTTGCTAACACAAGCCGATGATCGGACACGCGACGAACTCCAGCCGGGAAGCAGAGGACGTCACAGCATTCCACCTAGCAGCTCAGCTCGTGTAGAAAATAGAACTTATTTAGCCGACTGCCAGATTGTCCTCTTTCCCAAGTAGCGACAAACCTGTCGCCGTGAAGTTGCACCCACGCGACAGAAAGATGGAATTGACCGATCAGGTCCTTCAACGCCCGGGCACCACTATAGGGCCGACCTTGCCAGCGTACCCGCACATCACGCTGAGGGGCGGTCACACAATTAAAATCGGCCACCAAAAATGTTGTGTAAGGTTCAAGCATGAACTCGTCGAGGGATGCAAAAAAGAGGACGAGTCAGAGAGAGAGAGAGAGAGTAAACTTTATTAAAGAAAAAGCCAAGTGGTCGGTTTCCTCAGTCCAGGACCCCGTTGGAGCGTCCAGCCGTCTCAGCCCGGTGAATCAGCCGAAGCTGTTCTTCGGCGCTCGAGCTGGCCAGTTCTCCTTCCCACTGCTCAACCGAGGGGTTAGAAATCGCGGAAACTGAGGGGTTGAGCTGGCACTCCTACACCATGTGGTATAGAGTGCAGGGTGCTTTGCAGAATCGACACTGCGGGTGGTATTGCGTAGGCCAGATAAAGTGCAGCTTGGTAGGATGGGGAAAGGTGTTTGTTTGCAGGAGACGCCAGTAGCGCTCCTCTTTCTTGCTGAGAGAGGGGTGTGCAGGGGGAAGCGTTAGCCGGGCTAGCCTGTAGTAGTGCGTCACCTCCTGGAATGATGTCAAGGGGATGGCCGTCTCTAGCCAACTCTCTCGCGGCGCTCGGCTGGTCAGACCTCGAGCAGTCTCGTGGGCAAAGACATTGCCACGGAGAGAAGTGTGAGCGGGTGTCCAGACAACCAATACCCTTTTCTTTGGAGGGTTCTGGCTTAAGATCTTCATTGCGGTGTGTGAGATGCGGCCTTGAAGGTAGCTCCTACACGCTGACTGAGAGTCCGTGATGACTACTTCCGCAGGTGTTTGCGTTATCGCCAGTGCTATAGCTACCTCTTCGGCCTGTAGCGTCGTTACTTTCGTGAGAGTGAGGCTCGTGACGTGGCTGTCTATCTTCGTTACGGTCGCCACCATGACTCCGCGTCTTGCATAATCTGCGGCGTCCGTGTAAAAAACAGTACTGTCCAGGTGCATACACAACAACAGCTCGCACGCGACGAGTGAGATGAACTATGTACAAGCGGCCATGACAGCTCGAGCTGAGCCCGTACCACTCACTGCACCACCTTCGTCGGCGTGGATCCCCTGGAACTATGTGCCAGTGTCCTTTTTTTCTTCTCCCCGTAACGATATCCTTTTTCACCTCTGTGAGCACTTTTCTATATTAAAACTTTGTTCAACAAGAACAGCATTCATTTTTGTTTTAATTTGTAGTTCCCAAGGACCTGACTCTCGTTCGGTCGTTTGGAGAACACTGTTGCGGCATTTGTTCTCTAACTTCTTTCTGAGCGCATGCGCGCGTGCCTACCCGCCCGGACGCGTCTGCGCGACTGCGCGGCTGTATCTGGGTATGCCCGTGCGTGCGCGCGCATTAATATTCCCGGGAGTTATTAAATGAAGCTCCGAGAGCGGGTGAACAAGGGACAAGCATAAAAGAAGACTCGCGGAGGCAAGACCGCTGCGCGGGATGCGAGAGTGATGATGCGTCCGCTACCGGAGATTACTGCGCGCGCCGCGGACCAATTAGGATAGTTCGTAAAGTGGGAAATTTTCATTCGCCAGAAGAGTTATTAAAGTTCCAAAGCGGTTACCAACAGCTCTGCTGTTCGTCATTTTCGTCTTCGTTGCCCTTGCGCCTTACAGGGAATTCAGAACGATTACTGCATTTTGAAACGCGGTATGCATGTCGCATCCGCGTTCGCATCCGCCGGAACTGTAAGATAATTGCGGCCGGAAGTAAACAGCCATGAAGTCTGTGCAAATCGAGTATGGATCAGGACAATAAATAAATAAATAAATAAATAAATAAATAAATAAATAAATAAAAAGCAAACTCTGAGTTTAACGCGCCGAAGCTACACCTGGAGGGCTCCGGATTAATTTTGACTACCTGAGGATTGTTGACGTGTGCGGACACACGGCCCACGGGCGTTCTTGCTTTTCGCGTCCATCAATAAATAAATTAATAAATAAAACAAGTCGCTTTTTTAAACGACTTTTGAGTCTTAGTTCTAAATGCCATAGGCTATCAGTCTCAAGCATTGCGTAATTTATGCCGGAGAGCAATTGCACGCAATGTAAGCCTAAGTGGGGCGAAAATCCGAGGGGGAGGAGGAAGAGGTTCAGAGAGAGAGAGTTAGATCGCGCACCAAGAAAGCTAGTGTTAGGGCACAGTTTTCTAGCTTCGCAATAGCCTTTTGGTTTGGCGCCAGGCGAGGCAATGGCGAGACAGCATCGGCTTTCGAACGACATAGGGACCACGCAATACTGCTGGATTTTGCTCTGGAAACGCTGCGCGTCAGAAAAACAAATGGTCGGCCAATGTTGGCCAGCACATGGCGAGTTCAAGGGATGCTCTTGACTGACATCATTCTATTAAATGTTTACTCAAAGTCAGTAATCTTGCACGATAATGACATCATCTGAAAGTCTGTCCTGCGTAACTATCTCTGCTTTACCCCCCCCCACAAAACACGCCTCCAACACCGAGCACACAATCACCGCAACAGCACCAGCTGCGCGCTTTCTCGGTTCTTGCGGAAGAGTCCTAGGAATGCCATGTTCGCTTTAAAAATGACTCGCAAAACCCACTCCGAACTGAACCGGCGGAACGAAACGCGAAGCGAATGAATGGCGGAAAAGAGTGTAAAAAAAGGTGAAGGAACGCCATCTACCTGAAAATTTTAGAAACACACACCTGCAAATAAATAGCGTCCCTTCAGGGGAATCAGGGTGATAGGCTTACTGGCGGCGCGTCATTGCCCTCGCTAATCGCTGTATAAACTATTTCACAGGATGGAGGACACGACTGCGACGGTAGCAGGAAACGCAAAGCGTGTGTATGAATGCAAGGGCTCACTTTCCCAACGCTCCAACGCGGAGAGTCAAAGGTTATGAAGTAGTGCGTCCCACCCGTTGAGCCCTTGAAAACTGCTCCGAAGCCATCTACGACGTTTCTCGGTAATTTCCGTCTCCGATTGAAGTGCTTGTTCGTGAATATAATATTGAAAAACAAAGACCTAATTGAAGCATGTGCCTGAACACCGAACAGAACTTCCCTAGCATAACTAATAAAATGCAGCCACCTGAACAAATGAAGGTTGCCTCTCTGCTCCCGAAACCCCCGTTTTTTTTCGTGGCCTAAAGTTTTCCCATAAATTCCGGGAACCCTGTGTCTGGTACGTCGGTTTCCAAAGCCACACATGACACAATCGTGTTTTCGAATTTGCTTCTCCCTGAGGGGGATCGATCAAATTGTCGCCCTATATATATATATATATATATATATATATATATATATATATATATATATATATAATAAAGTTGCAGTCCTTATTGCCGGTGCTGTTTGGCGCTTGAAAAGTGTTTTATGGTGCCGAATAAGGTATGATTGCCTTTTTTTTTTACGCATGAATAAATAATTGAAAATTCAAGTCGAGAAAAAATGCGCCGTTTTTTCCGGAAGCGGGAATCGAACCCACAACCTCCGCATAACGCGTGCGGTGCTCTACTATTGAGCTAGTTCCGCGGCGACTCCCCTCTCGACTATACCACGGGGTTTTGTATTTACGACTGCTCAGAGCCCGGTCAACTAGCGCCGCCCCTCGACTACCGCGGGAAGACGTAGAACGTCTTTTCCCAGCGGCCGCACGTAAGACGTGGTCGGAAGTCGAGGATAGCCAAAGGCATTTCAGACTGCTGAAGCCAGAACCCTCGTAATGCATTTTTGTAGAACAGAGACGTACGGGACGAGGGATTCCGTAAGGACACATATCAAAGTTGCAGTCCTTATTGCCAGTGCTGTTTGGCGCTTGAAAAGTGTTTTATGGTGCCGAATAAGGTATGATTGCCTTTTTTTTTTACGCATGAATAAATAATTGCAAATTCAAGTCGAGAAAAAATGCGCCGTTTTTTCCGGAAGCGGGAATCGAACCCACAACCTCCGCATAACGCGTGCGGTGCTCTACCATTGAGCTAGTTCCGCGGCGACTCCCCTCTCGACTATACCACGGGGTTTTGTATTTACGACTGCTCAGAGCCCGGTCAACTAGCGCCGCCCCTCGACTACCGCGGGAAGACGTAGAACGTCTTTTCCCAGCGGCCGCACGTAAGACGTGGTCGGAAGTCGAGGATAGCCAAAGGCATTTCGGACTGCTGAAGCCAGAACCCTCGTAATGCATTTTTGTAGAACAGAGACGTACGGGACGAGGGATTCCGTAAGGACACATATCAAAGTTGCAGTCCTTATTGCCAGTGCTGTTTGGCGCTCGAAAAGTGTTTGAAAAGATATATATATATATATATATATATATATATATATATATATATATATATATATATATATATATATATATTCTAGGATACGGTACGTGGGAGACATTTCTTCGTAGGTGCAAACACAAACTTTCGTCGTGAGCGACAGGCCTGTACAGATCTGCGTTAGAAAGAAGCTTTCGATGTTATTAGTATGCTCGAATGTCGAAAGAAGAGAACGCTTCGCCTTCTTCTTTGTAAAGACAGTTTTCAATTCTGTCAACTTCACGTCGTTGTCACTGCTAGAGATGCAACGACGCCTTTTCTTGGCAAAAAAAAAAAAAAGGAAAACGGCTCAGCCGAAGGTGTCAGTCGGGCCTTTACCGCGTCACGGCAGGGATGGTGTCGTCAAACTTTTTCCCCAGCGTATTTGTTTCTCAGATATTTTTGCCCTCCCATGCCCAGTTACATGTTGATCCCCCTTGAGGAAAATCAAATTATAAGCGGCGACTAACTGATTTTTAACATTGTTACATTCGTGGGCATTGGCATTGTGCTTCGACACTATAAGTCTGCCCTTTAAAAAAAAAGTCGTCCATGTTCACCACCGGGGCTAGATATTATAGAAAGAAAAAGCGGCGGTGGAAAGGAACAGCCTCGCGTTCAATTGGGCAGTTAACACCGTAGTAGAAGAGAGAAAAAAATACCTCCAAATTAATATACGTTGCTCCTGCCTCTTGCAAGTGCAGGCCACTGTAGAGAGCAGGTGCGAACTAGTCAATCGCTAAGGGCGAGACGAACGACCTCTTTCGCTTTTCTTCGCTTGTCAGTTATATCACGTGGGACCAGCTCAAAAGCCAGTATAATCTTAAGACTGGGAGGCTTAACGTGCATACTGCACTTCTTTTTTTATACTTTCCCCCTACAAACTCCGTTCGTCGGTTTGACACCTTGACAGTCCTCTCGTTTTTCTCTTACGTGCCTGCACCCAGCGAAAATCCACTTCTGCTTCCCGACGACCTCATGTGCTGCGACACGGCGAGAGAGGAACGAAGATATTCTTTTCGTCGCGAACATCTGCACACTGCAACGAAGCAGAAGTATACTCGGGACACATATGGCGGAAGGCCCTCCTCGTCCAACACATCTCAAACATATACATTATTGAAAGAACAGGCAAGCGCAAAAAAAGCGCAAACCGACACTATTTACAGAGCCCTTGGGAAGGCGGGCCAGCAATGTCCCAAATTCCCGGATGTGCGGGCAGTGCTCGGGCAGTCAACACCGTCTACGTAACCCGCTTAGCAACAACGGAGACAACCGCAAAGACGGCGGAGGAAACGTTCGACACTCTTAAGCCTTTAACTCTTTAAAAAAACTGCAGACAACTTTCGCCAAAGGCGCTGAGCCTACCCTGCGGGAAGAGCTTTTTCTGAACCCAGGACATTATACGAAGCAACAAAAAAAAAAACGCTAAACACACACAGACGATCCGGACTACGCCCAAGTTATCCGCTTTAGTTAAAGGGACAGACAACCGATTTTTGTCGCGTATATGTTCTCTAGCTCATATGAAAGCCAGCGTTTTATATAGCCCGGTAACCACAAGCAATTTCTAAACAAACTGGCGGAAATAATTTTAATTTGGCAGCAAACTTCCTGAAAACGGAAGGGTGGCGGTTCGTAGTGTCGAAACTTGGCACTACAATATGTGTCCCTGTCACGTGACCTGCAAACCTAGCAGCTACTGTAACTGCCTCAATGTTTATTTACGTATTGGAAACCTTTTAACACAAGTATTTGTACAAACTTAAATTGTATATGTATTTTTTAGCATTATTTTGAAATTTTTTTAGACACGCCGCCCGCCGCCGCTGGGTTGCTCTCAGTGTGGCTAACTGAGCCTCCATGCCCAGAATCAACGGCAGCGTTCAGTAAACAGACCCAGTGAAGGAGCTTTGACGATTCTGCCTGAGTCAGAGGCGTTTGTTCTGCCAAAATATTTGATTTCAGTTTCCAAATACGCCAACGGCAGCTTTAAAAAAAGTAAAAAAAAAAACCGTCGCGCCCGGGGAGAATCGAACTTCCCGCCACCACAACGTGAAACCAGATTCTACCTATCGTCTATCCCAACAGATGGCGCATTCGTGCAAAATAGACCGTTGCATTAAAAAAACACAAAAAGGAACAGGAAAGCCTGCGATTCAAACTTTTTTTAGCTGGAAACAAGTTTTTAAATATCGTTTTTTATTTCGCATACAGACAAAAGTATGTTGCCGAGCTACTCTATGTCATGGTTGCCAGCATTAGTTTTGGGAGGGACACATACGGCTCGTAGATCAAAAAATTCGATTTAAAAAGTTCTAGGGCGTTATCAGCAAAACCGTTTCTCGTCAAGGTGCTTTAAGTGATGCCCTTTCATTTGGAATAGAGAATATATACTCGACAAAAATCGGTTGTCTGTCCCTTTAAGGGGAAATGTTAGGTTTTAGAACTAAAAGGAAAGTTGACCCGCAGCAAGTACAAGTTGAATAGTTCCGTGAACGAAATATTTTAGCAGTACCTGCCATAAAAGCAGCACAATGTACAAAAAAAAACGTGGCCCGATGTTACGCCCCCTACCGGGCGGAGGATTCCAGAAGAACGAAGGGCGCACACCAAAACCGGTCGGGGATACGACAGGGCTGCACTCCCGGTCAGAGCGCCCGCCTGTGCCACGCTCTCCTCGGCGTGTTTCCACTGAAGGTTCGCCGCGAAGGGAATGCTAATCGGTTTCTTTGTTGCTGGTAGCACTCATTTGTGCGCTTCTCATGCTCAAAAAGTATCCACGAACGCCAAACAAGACATCTGTTGCCATGCTGTGGTCCTAGCGGGACTTTACCATGCCATGATGGAAGCGAGATCCCAGATGGACGTACTTGATGACAGCAGACATAGGTATACGACACTACGTTGGCTGCTCTGTAAAATGCTCTAGGAAATTTTTGCCGAAGAATTGGGTGACAACGTTCTATTCGGTCTTCGCAGAACGGCATAGGTGGGAAGGATGTTGCGAAATTTGTGGCCGGCGATAGGTGAGGATATATTTTGCATAGTCTGAATGGCACCAAGGATTGCGAAGCGCGCGACTTCATCAGTGGGGCTCCAACTCGCTATGGGTTCCAGCTACGGGTGGTATGGACTCCTGCGCACAGATATAGATCGGACGGAAACCAGACGGCGCATCATGGTGCCCTGGAATATCGATCCCGCATTTATTCAGGAACAACCCGACCCACCCTTGAACACCACTGACTGCAGAAGCACCGGCTTGTTATAAGACCTTCAGCCGGCAACGGATGGCCTAAGCCGCGCCACGTGGCTTTTTGTTCCTCTGCAGTGCCTACCAAGAACAGGAGAACTACTGACCAATAAAGCCCATGCCGACTCGGGTTGTGCACTCCGGACGTCATCTTCAAATGGACAATTCCCAGGCACCTACTGGGACTAAGAGTGCCACAAAATTGCCAGTTCTTCTTTGTCATTGAGCGCAAGGACGCGGGTTCGATTCCCGGCCGCGGCGACCGCTTTTCAGGTGGAGGCGAAAAGCGAAAACGCCCGTGGGTTTGAGATTTCGGCGCACATTAAAGGCCCCAAGTGGTCAAAATTAATTCGGAGCCATCCACTACGGCGCACCTCATCGCCTGTGTGGCGTCGGCGTGTTAAACTCTAGAATCAGTGTAATCTTCTTTGTCATTACGTTATAAAGCCACAGGCTCCTTTCCCCCTGCGGTGGCACGCAATTACGCAGCTGCTGCCGCGGATCCGCAAAGCGAAAAAAATATTTACTGTCACTGATTTTTGTAGAAGATAACCGGTGACAATAAGCCGACACAAAAATAAAAACAAGTGAAAAACACGATGATACCATCACTGATTTGCTACATAAAATACTGGCGATAAGAAGCTAAAAAAGGACGAAATAATGAGAAATAGGATTAGTATCCGAAAGCTTCAAATATTCGGCTAACATTCCAAAAATAAACATACATTTCTGGCAAGGCCGCACAATCATCCGCTGGTCTAAAATAACGCCGAATTAGGAGCAAGAACACCTGTAGCGTCAACAACGGACGCCGCCTAAAACGCTCGCCTGAATTCGTTTTTGTCCCGCAACGCCTGTGTACAGAAATGTCCGTGTCCCAAAACACCCGCGTCACGAAAGGCCCGTGTACCGAAACGCCCTGTACCGAAATGTCCTGTACCGAACATACCGGGCGGCCCCTATTCTGGCAGCAACAGTACAACCGACCTTTTCTATCGGATCTGGGAATGTTCAGCCTACACAACTGGCCGTAACAAGCTCCGTACAACTCCAGTACACTCAAATACTTATGCAGAACACGTCCATTGCCTCACGGACAATGCATGACACAGCAGGATGAGGTAATCAAAAAGCTATCTATGAAGCCTGAGGCCCCTAAGCCGATGGTAATTGGGTTAATGACAAGGATAATGCGGCGACGTTATCGTAGGTGACACACGTTTGCCTAGAAACGAAAGTTCAAAATTATAAGCTGTGTTGTACGTGCTGCTATGCACCGTACAATACGTGGCAACCGTGTCTATAAACAGTTTAGTGCTTCCTAAGGGACCCGGATGGACTACTTCTTTAATATTTCAGAGGTTGTTCCTCAACCAACGCCGGAGTATTGGTTTCCTGCTATACCGAAGCGATTAGCAGGTAGAAGGTGTGTCGGGCAGTTTTTTTTTTTTTTTTTTGTCTTTCACTAAGCTCTTTACATTGTTTTACCCGTGAGTTGCAAAAGTTGCAAAAACCCTTTGAATCAAATATTTCTTGGTTCCGAAGTGATGTACGCAGCTAAACCCTGCCAAATAAGTCTGGGTGGAAGCAAGAAAAAAAAGAGAGACCCCGAAGTGCCAAAAAATACTCACAAAGCGAGAGCTTAATCGGTTCTCAGGCTGCTAGTGCGATTTGGTTCTACCGGATGATTACGTTTATTTTAATGCGCAGCATTCTATGCCGAGTACACCCACAATCAGAATCATGTAACGCCCTGCATTTCCACAATAATGCAGATATCGCAGAAGTTGCACCTGCAATCGTTAAATGGCGTAAATGGAGATAATTGGTTGAACGGAATTTTGGAGAACTAAAAACAAGAAAAGTAAACGAAAATATGAAAAATGGCAAAACTTAAAACCCCTGGCGTTTTCACGATAATGCTGTTTCCGCAGAAGTTTCCCTCGTAATCGTTATAATGGCGTAAATTGATATTATCGGTCGAACAAAATTTTGAATAACTAAAAAAATGAGAAAAATATAAAAAATACGAAAAATGGCGAACCGTGTGTAACGCCCTGCATTTCCGCAGTAATGCAGATTTCGCGAATGTTCCCCCTGTAATCGTCATAATAGCGTAAGTGGAGATTTAGAATTTAGGATTTAGAAAAAACAAAAACAAAATTGGCTATGAAGAACTCACACTCAAGACAATCGGCATAAGAATGCTACGCAATGGTAAGCAATTATCTGAATTTCTGCATAATGTTTTAGGGGCGAAGCTCCGAAAGCCATGGGTCTGTCCATCCCTTGTGTCTCGTGGTACGTGACAGCCGCATGCTTTCGGAGATGTCGCAAAGTGGGCCGCGTTGCACGCGCAAGAACCGGCTGCAACCGGCAGCGCAAACTCGGCACCGGGAGCGCGAGCTTGTCTGTGTTCGCCAACGGAGGCGCGAGCGCACGTGCACTGCGACGAGAGGGAGATCACGTAAGAGATCACGCCACGAACGCAGGCAGTCGTTCTCGGAGATCGAACGAGACGCAAGGACCTTTGCTCGTTTCCTCTCGTCTTGTTCGGGCACAAGTTCGCCTTAAATAAAAGTTCTTTCTTTACCGTTGTGTCCCATCCTACGTGACAAATTGTGGTGGAGGTGCGGGGTAGTCCTCGATGGCGCGGGGTCTTTCACCAGGTCTGGGCCTGGGAGCATTGACTCCGAAAATAAAAGTTGATTTGTACAATGTACGCACACAGTCTTACGTCTTTCTTAATGATGTAATGGGCGAACTTTCACGGGAGAGTTACGGTTACCCATGATCTCCCCCTCTCGAGCTTCGCCCCACTTATCATCATTCATTCCGTGGATATGGCGTGATTTTTTTTTAATTCCGCCTTGAAGGGCCCACGAATACAAAATGGTTATTTACAAGGACTGCTTTTGTGCCAACAACAATTCTGCCTTCAATTATAACTTCAAACAAACTCGGTATTAAAGAGCACAAATAGAGCAGTGATGACTCCCCAGCCACCTTTTTGGTAAGATTTCTTCGTGTCACACAATCTTGTTTGTGCGATTGGCGGCTGCCGACCAACGCCACGGTCAAGAAACGTAACAGTACCCGCCGCAGTGGCTCCGTGGCTGAGGCGTTGCGCTGCTGAGCCCGAGGTCGCGGGTTCGATTCCCGGCTGCGGTGGCCGCTTTTCTGGTGGAGACGAAAAGCAAAAAACTCCCACCTCCCCTCGCGGGAACCCCTGTGTACGCATAGGCGGAGCGGCGAAGGGACCGCGTTTTATAGCGCGCATAACGTTGAGGGGACTGCATAAGCCGGTCCCAGTCGATGACGACGTTGGCGTACTTGTAAAGCGGCGTGGACTCTAGGTGTTTGAGCCAAGCGTGGCTGTTGCTTCGCCGGAGAACGGCACACCGGTTATATGCGCAGCGCGCCCGAAGGAGAGGAAACCGCGGAAGAGAGAGTACTGCACATGCGCCGGCCCCAGCGCGTCTGCCGCGGCTATGACACAACGTGCCGCGGGTATGACGCAACACAATACAACACAATCCACTTTAATCCAATCCAATCTAAGCCAAGCCAAGCCAAGCCAATCCAATCCAAGCCAATCCAATTGAATCCAATCCAATGCCCCTCGCGAGAGAGTGTTCGCTATCGGAGAGGAGAGGGGGTGAGCGGCGGAGAGCGCAGCTGGCGCGGCGAGGAGAATGGGGGAGGGGCGGACAACGCCGACGACGACGACGACGCCGGAGGGACAAGGCGAGTGAATCAGATGCTCTGCATCTAAAAACTCCCGTGTGTACGAGATTTCGGCGCACGTTAAAGATCCCCAGGTGGTCGAAATTAATCTGGAGACCTCCACTACTGCGCGCCTCATCGCCCGTGTAGCGTAGGCGCTAAACCCCCACAATCAAGAAAAGTACCTGTGCGAATGTGGTGGGCCGTTTGATCGTATCACTTGAATGCTAACGTGCCGTTAACGCACTGACAGCTGTTTTTAGTGTTCCCACTAACGCGTCAGTGCTCCCTCTGACGACTCTGCTGACGTCGTGCAGCCCAAATTTGAAAGTTTTAGGTGCGGAGCGCCTTAGGACCGCACAATGTCTGTCCGCGTCCGTGCGCATAGCATTTACAATCGCAAAAAAAATCACACAGGCACCGGCAGGATTAGAGCATGTGTCTAAATACACCAGACAGAGTTAGTGTCAGTCGTCTTACCCATTGGGCTACGACCGTGAGTTAGTACCCGAGAGTCAAACGTCTTACTCCCTCGCCTGTAACGGTGCGGAGTACCTTAGGACCTCCCAATGTCCGTCCGCGTCCATCCGTGCGCACACCACCATCAAGCGATAATCAGGCGAAATTCGATTTGAGGCGTGAGTTGGAGTTTCAGCTAAGGAATAATCAAGGTCCAACTCACGGCTCAAATCGAATGACGGTCGGGGCGCAAATCGGATGTCACTCGGGGCGCAACTTGGATGCCACTTCGATTCCTCGTACTCCGCAACCTCGCCATCGTCCACAGAGTGGAGATGCTGCCATTTTTTAAACGTTTCTTTAATTTTTTTTTTTGTTTAACAAACGTCTTTCGTGACTGAATAGAGCTGAATGAGCTACCAGAGGCTACTTATTTCACATAGAGCAAGGTTATATTTTGACTATATGGCCCATTTAAGGCAGTGCTTAGTCAGATAATCACTGCAATTGGTTGTAAAAACACAAACCCAGCCTTTGGTCATACTCTTGGACGCGGGTTCAATTCCCGGCCGCTGCGGCTGCTTTACTGATGGAGCCGAAAAGTGAAAACGCCCATGTGTTCGAGATTTCGGCGCACGTTAGAGATCTACAGGTGGTCAAAATTAATCCGGAGTCCCGCACTACGGCGCGCCTCATCGCCTGTGTAGCGTCGGCGCGTTAAACCTCATAATAAATCAATTGATCATATCCTTATTGCATCAAGAACAACCGACATCCCGTTCGTGACAACAATATCTATACCTCGACACCTCGAAGTGCTTGTTGAACTCAATTTACTAAATATTGAGACAGTTTTGAAACTGTAGCAGTATTAATGGTAAATCGAGTTGAACGAAATTTTTTTTTACTTCCTTATAACACAGCTGCTGGCAGCAGTGTGCTTATAAATGGCGAAGAATGACGAAACTTGACGAGATTCACAGCGCGCGGGAGCAGAAATACAAGAAGCGTGACATAGTAATTACTTCTTTTCGGCGTAACAAAAAATTTTCCCGAGTTGCTCGAAATTGCTTAGCGAAAAAGAAAACCACGCTGCAATATATAGTTTCTTCTTCAACGAATCGATCGTAATTACGCCCCGAAGGCCCCGGATATTGCCGTCCGTCGTACGGAAATTTGGAGAACGCGGTGCGTAAAAACCAAAAATAAAGACAAAAAAATCAATATGCAATCGTGCATAGGATCGCATCCATCTTCCACACTTCGTTTCGAACGCCGAAGTAACATAAAAAAAAAACATCGTAGTGCCGCCTAAAAGAGAGAGAGAGAGAAAAATTTAACAAATATTCATATCTGCGGCGGCCCATCGAGTGGCTAGCAAGTTTCTTGTTCGGGCTATTTTTCATCATTCTCGGAATGGTAAGAGTCGCATTCGTAGTCGCGATCATATTTTACGAAAGCTTAAAAAGCAGAGCTATAACACATCGTCTGAAATTTTTGACCTCACGTTTTAATTAGCATAACGGGTGCGCGTAAAGGAGGTCACCACCCCAAGAGAAGAAGGCTTGCGTAATTCTTTCGTTGTTAAAAAAGCGTGTAGCGTGACGGGCGCACCGAAACAGTATAGTGTATAATGCCCAAAGTAGAAAAAAAAAACGAACACAATCGGGAAAGAGAAAGGACGAAAGAATGTCGAAATAGGGAAGGAAAGGAAAAAAGAGGAGGGAAGTCAAAGCGAGCTAGGAAAGAAAGAAGGATCAGAAAAAAAGAGAGAGAGCACGAAGATGAGAAAAAAAGTGAAGAAAGACAGACGGAGATAAAAGTACGGCTAGAGGAATTTAAATCATAACAGAAAATTATACAAAGCGACCGGGCATAAAACAAGTTGTAATGCTTTGTCAGCAAATACTGCCAAAGGCATTCGGTCTGCAGGGGAAAAGACGACTTCATCGCTTATATAAAACGCTGCGCCATGCGGCACAAAAGCAACGAAGCGAAAAGAAGAGGGAGGGAAGGGGGGACTGAACCCGGGCAACGGGCAAGGCGAGGCAAAATGTAGCGAGGCGCGTTGCTCGGGGAACACGCGCAACCGCTTTACGTTTATCGCCCTCCTTACGTATACAGCGGGCCGACCTTTAACGAGCCGCGCCGTAAACTGAAGAATGCATGCCCAGATGGACGGCACTTGCTCTCTCCTTCCTGCTCGGAACGAGCGGCGTGCGTTAGTGGATTCCTGCGCCGATGCTGCGTAAACCTGGCCTTGAGTTGAATCCCCCCCTCCCTTTTTTGCTGATTCATAGAGGCTCTCGATTCCTGAAAATATTTTAAATTGGCGCCTTTTTCGAAAGGAACTGGCGGAGAAAAAATTCTGCCTGTCTGTCTGTCTGTCTGTCTGTCTGTCTGTCTGTCTGTCTGTCTGTCTGCTTGCTCCGCATTTGTTGGCTTACTGCTTAATGTGGTTAACTTCTCGTCCCGTACTAGAAGTCAAGTCTGTCTGTCTGTCTGTCTGTCTGTCTGTCTGTCTGTCTGTCTGTCTGTCTGTCTGTCTGTCTGTCTGTCTGTCTGTCTCCGTTAACGACGTGTTGAAGCCGTATTCCGTGACGCGTTCAAGCTCGTTACGGAAAACTGTGTTTGCCCAAGGATGACTCGCCTGTTAACATTCCGATGGGGCTTATTACTTCATCTCCCGCGGACTTAAAAACCATTGTCCACAAATAAGAAAAGCTTTACAAATACATGTCAATGTTCACAACGGCCTGTTTCGCTTATTTTGGAGGCATGTCACTTCTGTACTGAAATAAAAAAATGAAACTCTTTCTTGCTAGGCAGCTGGCGTCATTTAGTGAAAACTGAATAAACCAAAATGCGTTCATTTTTTTTTATCTGAGTAAAGAAGAGTTATATTTCTAGACGAAGCAAACCAGGCCGTTAAGGACATTTCTATAACTCATTAAAACCTTTCGTGTCGGTACACGATGCTTTTGAAGCCTGGGGGTGGTGAATTAGTAAGTTCCATAGGAATGTCATCATGCGAGTCCCCCTTAAGATCAATGAATTCATCTATGCACGCGTCCTACTGAGGTAGTCGCGACCGCAGGCGGTAAAGTAAAGAAATACTTGAGCAATGCGTACACGCACTAAGTATTGGAGTAAAGTATAGCACCTCGAAAGCAGCCACCAACAATGGCGAGCTGAACGAGTTCGTCGTATCCCTTACTTCGCGACGTCAAGGGGAACTCCACTGGTCATGATCATAATCTCTGGTCTCCCTTTTCGCTGTATTTTCAGAGCTAAAATAAATAGTGTTTGGTTTATCTTCGGCCTTATTTTCGACTGCACAAATTCGCAGTGAATTCGCCGTGTTTTTTTTTTTTTTTCGTAAGCAAAACGTAAGCAATCAGCGACGTGATGCACGTATAGGACGACATGCAGTGTAATTTGGCGCTTCACTCATAAATAGCACAAGCAAGCTATCAAACATTGCGCATAAAAGTTACAAAAATACGTGGCATATATTATAAAAATTAGGACGGCAGCTTAGGTTTGCAAGAGAAACACATTTCTGCTGTTTAAAATTGGCGTAAAAACCACAAAGCGATCAGGTAACGTTGATCCAAAAGCAAGTGAAAGGCGAGTGTTGAGCTAACGAACATCATACAATCTTTTTTACCGTATCTATTTATTTCTTTCCATCACTTTTAGTAACATAGTTGGGCTCTCTGCTTCAAAAATGGATCCGAGGTTCGATTTTTTTGACGTTGAGAGAGGGATTGCGAAATCATCTCAGTGACCTTTCAAATTCAAACCGCTCAGAAAAACTGATACGAAAGGAATCCAGTGTGTTTCTGCCCGATTCCCTCGAAGCTCGCCAGAATGTCCGTAACTTCAGTACCCACACCATAAGGTCGTTTACCTTACGGAAATGAAGACTGCAGTATTACTTTCACTGGAAAGGATACTTTATACTCCGGTAATTAAAGGGAAGTGCGAGCCGGTAGAAAAAAAACGGGCACATTTCTTTCCGCCGCACGAAAGCACCAACAGGTTACGCCACACAATCTGTATCGAAAGAGAGGAAATTGGCTATTTCTGTTGCAGAAAAGCGGTTCGCCAGCTGTTCCTGACGTACGCTCAAAAAAGGCAAACAGCGTGAAGCCGTTCCCGCTGGGTTTATTACGCAACGCGGTAAGTTAACATGGCGACCGCCGCGCTGTTTCAACCGAATCAAACGCCGAGTATGGCAGGCCGACCCTTCTCACGTCGGTTCACTGCAGCTAGTAACTAATTAAGCGCGCGGGAAACATCGAATACTTACTCGCGTTCAGCTCGTCGCGTAATCGTTTCAGCACTGCAGTCTTCTAATGATGACCAAATCCAGAAAACCGGCATACGGCACTTCAGAGACCTTCGTTTCTAATAAAAAAGCAGAGGAAAGGCAGAAAGGGACAAAACAAATTTTAAATCCTAATTCGAAAAGAAATTTCGAAAATTTCGTCCACGCCCTCCTAAGTGATAGGGAAAAGCGCGAAAACCAAAAAAATGACGCAAATAGGAAAATAAGAAAAGCCGGTTTTAGTCGGGGACAGAATGTAACAGCGACGAAATTGCCTCTTAACCCCATGTGACGGCAGCTTCTTCATTTCTCTTCGCTTGAAAGAAAGACGGAGAGAGGGGTAACCGAAAAAGAGAGCGAGAGAGGAAATTTTCGAAGCCCCATTAGAGCGCTTAACCCTTTCTCTTCTCGACGCACCCGTTCCCTCCCGCTCCCTCTGTGCTTTCCTACGACCCGCCATCTGCCCAATACGGCCTCTCGCCGGCCTACTAAAAAGAATGCGGCGAGCGACGCAGCCTCGACCAAAAACAAAGGAGAAAAAAAAAAAAAAAGAACGACGACTGGCCAATTCTAACCACAATGTTGCGATGCCGGAGTAACGGCACGGGTGTGTGTATAGGCACGAGGCAAGCAAACAGGGGACCTCTCGCTTCCCTCTGCGGCTTTCCGAGCTCTCCGGCGGGAGGCGCGCAGAGAATAGCACGTCATAGGCGAAAGAGAAAGTTAAACGAGGACGTCGTAAAGGGAAAAAAGGAGAGAAGGAGGTTAAAGGGAGGGAAGGAAAAAGGGGTTAACGGGAAGAAGGGGCCCGGGCTAAAGAAACAAAAGGCGGCGCGTGGCGCCGAGATTTGGCGGCGCACTCGCAATTATCGGAGCCGTCGTTGCGGGCAGCCTTTCATTTGCTGTTTGCCGGGGCGGTCCGTGACACCCGACGCCCGTACAGCGGCGGCATCGGGAGCGACGAAATGAAGCTTAACAGATGACAAAATCAATAACTGCACCGGAAGAGGGACGTCATCTGCGTCATCCCTGCGACCGGGAGGCTGAGGAGGATGGAGAGCGACCAGTTTGTTTCTTTCTTTTTTCTTGTTGTTTCGTCCTTTTTTTTCCTCGTTCTCACTACCACCCTCCCCTTTTTCTCTCTTTTCTTTACAAAAATTGCCCCCGGGCGAAAGGACAGTCGAGTACACGATGGCACCGAAATTAAAGGTCCTGCTAAGTTTCCTACTTCGCGGAGTTTTTTTTTTTTTTTTTTCTTGTCGACGTATTACTTAGATGGAGGGTCTGAAGAGCGGGTTTAAAAGATAAATTCGAGTGAAAATGTATTTGTGACTGACGATGAAGCGCGCGTCGAAGCGAATTAGGTACCCGCGTGCTTACTGGATTTCCGAGTAGGCTAGGATCCCGACCAGAGGAAGACGACGGCTTTTTAGGGCTGGATAGGTATCGGCAGACGGATTACAAGTGCTGACGGGGCGTAGAGAGGATCTGATAAAACGACGTTAAGGTAATGGCGCGAAAGAAAGAAAGAATAGAAAAGAGAGAAAGAAGGGAAGAAAAAAGAAATAAAAAGGGAAAGAAAGAAAGAAGAAAGGAAACGAAAAAAGAGAGAAAGCGAAAGAAAGAAAGCAAAAAGAAACGAAGAAAACAAGAGAAAGAAAAAGAGAAAGAAAAAGAAAGAAAGAAATAAAGAGAGGGGGAGAAAAAGAAATGAAGGAAGAAGGAAAACAGAAAGAAAGAAAGAAAGAAGGAAAGAAAGGAAGAAAGAAGAAAGAGAGAGAAAGAAAAGAGAGAAAGAAAGGAAGGAAGAAAGAAAGAAAATGTAACGAGAACTGAAAGCTCTTGCGAGGACTTTTCCGCTCTCTTGTGCAGCCCGTACCTTCGAAAAGAGCTCCTAACGCAACCCAAAATGACGGCCGTTGATTTCCACGCACTATGATAAAAGGCGGAAGAGAAAAGTAGAAAGGAAAAGCACGCCCCTAGGGTCTACAATCTGCGATAATGAACAAGGCTGGCACCAAGCAGCGCGCAAAAACTTTTCACCTTGTCGCTTGTAATGTTCGTCGCTTGTAGAAAATACATGTAATGTTTGCGTTGTTACTATTCGCGTTACAATTGTTTCGTTTATTGAACATCGAATTGGAGCGCTTTTTGTTCTGTCCTCCTCGTCACATCCGTTATTTTTCGAGCGAAGAAAAAAAAACTGTGGTTGATTCCTCTATCATAGGAACCGGTAAAATACGAAAGTGAAATGTGCAGCGAAATCTGCAGCTGAGCATGGTTTGAGGGTCGGCGGCTGTCTTGTGGGTGTGCTTGGCGATAGACGTCCTCCTGGCGGGTCGCTTCGGCAAAGGTGCACTGGCGTCATTTCCGTCACGGATATGACGTCAGTGATATCTGGGTGTATCCCGACATAAAACACTTTCGTGTTAACACATAAAACCCGAAAACGAACAACCCTAAGTATAACGTACTCTTTAGTACTAAAGGTTCTAGAAGACCCTGTGTGCAGGGGTGCACCCTTTACAGGCCGCTAGCTTCGTTGTACTGGCGTCATCAGTTACCCGTATCGGCAGATGCGAGAATGTGGCCAAGTCCTCCATACGTCAAGCTAATCTCTCTCCCTCCCCTTACTTCTAACACTTCTCCAACCTGTTTTTTTTTTCTTGCGCATGCACGTGGGGTTTCGTCGAATGAGGTTTCTGCGCACACGGGACCGCCCAATTTTTTTTCGCCTATCCATAGACAGCTTCCCTCTGAAAACAAAAACAATTTTCGCAAACCATGGCAAGTTCGAGATGTCGCGTGTCTGATCTCGCGCATATCCTGCTGCGATAACGCAAGCAGCATATTTCTTCGGCTGCCCGTTACCGTTTTCATATCGCTTCATCTAGCGTTGTCATCAGTTTGGATAGCTTCCAAATTTTCCTGCTTATTGAGGCGGAAGCAATCATCAACTCGTGAGATCGAAATTTTGGCGTCTTCGTAAGCAAGAAATACACAGAAACTGGCCGACAGCTCAAAATACACAAAACATGCTAAATAATGCTCTCATTGACGCCAAACTTCTCAGGTAAGCTCCTGTACACACGTTAAAGGGACAAATTGTCAGCGAAGACCACAGCATGGCTATTCAAGGTGGGCCTCGCGCGATCGCCTCTGTGTTCGTCATGTGCAGTGATAGGGGATGTACACCACTACGTAATGTGTTGCCCAGAGCATGATGTCGAGCGGACTGCAATGCTCTCAGCGATTCGAAAACTGGCAGCCCCACACAGCATTCTGGACCACATCTTCTTTCCAAGGGGACATTGGATGCTGCGAAGAGACGTGTCACGCCTTCTCCTGAGCTTCCTTGAGGAGACGGAGCTGGCAAACTTGTGGTAAAAGGACACTACCTTTGGCTAATTAGGAGGAGCTTGGGCGGAGCAATTGCCGGCATATCCAGCCAGGCTAACGCCGCCTGATCCCACAACAACAACCACCACCACCACCACCACAGAAGAAAATTATTTTAGTCTTGGGAATCGAAATCAAGTCCTCCAGAGTGCTAGACGAGCCTGCGCACTCCCATCTGCACCTCATTAGAGGCCATCTGACTCTTTGGCATTCCAGTAGAACGCAAAAATAGCCCGGTACTTTGGATTAACCAACTGAAAATACAATACACAGAAAATGCAACATGCCATTCACTGCCTCCACAGCACATATGGTGGGCCAAGACAAAAGTCTCCTCAAACCTTGGCTCGCGCCGTCACAATCAATGCCATTTTCTATGGTTCCTAAGCCTACAATCTCAACCACACACTTCCGTACGCTTCAAAGACTGCATAAAGCCACTCTACGCACCCGAATTGTCAAACTTCAAGCCCTTATCCCTCACTACCACCCACCAGGCCCTATCATTCAAGAGCAGATAAGCCAATGGGCCTTCAAACTCCCGCTTACCCACCAAGAAGTCCAACTCAAGGCGTGGGGTACTCTACAAATTCAACAATTTTTTACCCCAGCAACTTCCTTGCGCTCATGACTATGTCCACTGGTAATTGAGTGTGTCATCTAACAGAGTGCGTCATCACACGCAACAATCGAATTGCCGCCTTCACCAAGCGTGAGCGAGGCCAAGATTCCAATGTCTACACTAACACCCGCATCACCCCGTCAACCATGGGCACGGCATGGACCTCCCGTGATCTCCCAAATGTCCATAGCTCTCACACCCTTCACGTACCACATGCTGCTCCCCTCAAAGCCTAACTCTACGCTATCATCCGCGCCATCGACCTCCTCATGTTTGATTTCAGGTCGACTATCTCGCCCAGAATTCTTATCCTTAACGATTCTTTCGAAGCTTTCCAAATTGTAAAAAATTCCGACCTCCACCAACTCGCTTGCTTATAAAATCCTCCACCACATGGCCACCTTGAGCGGCTACCAATACTGAGATTCGAATCGACTGGTCGCCCGGACATGAGCAATATAAACCGGGGAATCAGGTAACTCCCACGACTGCACTGCAGGAGAGTTCGAGGTTTCGAATATCCTCTCCTTCCCCCGCGTCTGCTACGGCTGTTTTCTTTGTTTATTCGGGCTCTTCATTGCCAACGATTCAAATCAGTAGATACAAAAAGAAGAAGAAGAAAACTGGCCTAAAAAATCTTCCCCCAAACGGCTTCCTTGCGTCGTTTTCCGAACGCTCCGACCTGCCTGAGTCTTTATCAATAACTGCATCACCAATGCCAGCTGTACCCCTGGAACTTTCAGACTATGGTACACCCCGCCGCCGACATCGAAATACCCTCGCTACACCAGTGCCACCACAGCTGACCTCTGCGCACAGCGTGTTGTTCTGTCCCAAATTCACACGTTATACCGCATTGAAAACCCCACAAAAGAACCCTCAACCCACACAAGCCCTCATACTGTCGAAAACTCTACACTCACACTCATTACACAATTGTCGGGAAATAACAATCTTGCACGAGCACTCTTAAGCTGCGCGCTAAAACCGAAAACCTCGCTGCTACTGGCGCATCGGGCAAAGCTCGCCGTAAACTCTCTCGATGGCTGTGGTGCGTAAGAGGATGCTTCCTAAAATATTAGATCGAGTGGTTTTGTGGCATAATTTGGGGAGTTAAGCACGCTGTCTAATTTGTGTATAGACTACCCACATCGATGTGCACAGTTCTCAAGGGCCGTCCCAGTGGTAAGCATCCCGACTGCCCCCATAGTTATATGAATAGGTGAACTTTCATGTTGGCTGCATGTAGCCAAATTTCGAAACAAAATTAGTTTTTCACGCGCCGAAGCTGCACGGGGATTATAAGTCCCGTCGTGGTGGACGGTCTACGGAATAATTACGACGTTCTGGCGATCTATAACGATAGCGTAAATATAGACGCACAGGCGGTTTCATCTTTCGCCTTTATGTAAAAAAGAGGAAAACAACTTCTGCGGCTGGTAACGTGGAAATGAATTACGAGAGGTCATTAGTACACTTTTAAATGAACTTCGATTTCACTTTAACGCATGCTGCAATTAAGTTGGGTGTGTCTTGAATTTCTAATCATTTTTTTCTTACCTAATGACAACGAAAGCTTAACCTGGCCCTCAGAGGGCAGTGCAAAGAGCATAACAGGAACGTAAGGCTGGAGTTCTTTACCCTGCAGGAAAATCTCGTGCGCACAATGCCCTTTCAAATTTACTGGTTTCGGTAACCATGGGGCGCATTCAAATTTAAGGCACTGTGTAAATACGGCGACTGCACAGATAGCAGCGCGGATAAACTTCTGACGATTTTCCGCCTCCTTGCTATTTCATATCAACGTTATTTTCACAACCAGGCCGAGCGTCATCTCGCGTTCAATGAATTCGCCCTTTCAAGAACTTCCCCGCAAAGCTTGCTTTGCCTCTACGCGACCCTTGATGTGGCAGAGCACGCTTTACAGGCCCAGACTCGAAATGGGCGCTAATATGACGCGGTATGGTGGAGTTCCAGCAAAACCGAGAATTTAACCCAGTACTCAAGACGGTACACGGTCAGGGAAATGCACATGCGCACAACCGGTATTTCTCTATCTGCGCACGCGCAGTGGCTCCGGTCGTCTACCCGGTACCATACCGGGATATGCTCTCCGCTCCGCCCAAACTGTCTACAACTATGCGGGTGGATGCAAGGGCCTCTAAAATCAGCGGAGAAAAGCACTCCCCACATTGAAAACTTGGAGGAAGGAGAGCAGAAAAATAGCAGCGTAATCATCTATCACCACTGCGGAAGCGCGCGCTCCTGCCTCCTCGATACCAGGAAAGTCAGAAGTCGTTGCTGACAGGGAACTGTCGCAGATGCATTGCCGCTTACAAGTTAAATTGGTCGACGGTTTAATTGTGGCTTACATTTTTGGTAACTTATTTTTCAGCTGCAAACTAGGTAAGGCCAGAACAATTAATCAAGGAATACTCGCACGGCGTTGTTGATTTCCTGCACACCATTAAGCTGGGCGCAAGTGTTTCAGGCACCGTAGCCAATGCGATTACAACGTCTCTCCGCGTTTGGCTTCACGTTGTTTGCAGCGACTTACAAGCGTGCATTCCGTGTCATTATGCAGCAGAATGGCACGTCATCATCAGCAGCAGCATCATCATTTTGTGTCATTTTCATGCACCATTTTCATCGGTCCAGACACTGCGCAGAGACAACCACTTAGTGGGTGTATCTTTGGCAGGGTGAAAGTACACCGCCTGCCCTCCCCGTGGGATGTACAAGACATCCGAGAAAAAAATCAGGAGCTCAGCCCTGTTTAGCTCAACGACATTGATTGACGATAACTGCGGTACTGCTAGGTCTAACGAGTCCTCAAAATGCCTCACCACATGCTTCCCCTTTTCCGCATTTATCGCCGTCAATATTGCGCGATCCACTAGGGGGACGTGCCTTGTTTCGTCGCCGCCGCTTTTCCACGCGCTCGTGAAGCCAGACGCAAGCCGCCAGCGTTAACTTGTTTAGTGAGAATCCTCTCAAGAGCACCCAGCCAGGTCGACGGTCCGCGCTTAGCATAAATCACACACTTGGCTTTCCCCGGTTCGCCCCTGCGTTCACAAGCGGTTGGAAGGCAAATCACGTTTCCTTCGACGCGCCTCATTAGCGAAACCGGAAGAAGCGCCTCGCAGAAGAAAAAAAAACACTCTTCGAAGCGAAGCCGGTTGCCCCTCTTTGTTTCCCGACCTATTTATGGGGCTAGATGGCGCGAAGAGCTCGGCGGACACCTTTACAGTGTAGCGGGTATGTAGCCCGCGTCGGGCGTGAAGAATCGGTTCTTTTGTTTACGCGTCTAAGCGTGCCTAATGAAGTGAGAGCTGTCAGATATGGTCTTGTGCGCGCCCTTGCGAATCTCGCATTCATCACGAAGGTGCCGTAGTGGATCCGGCTCAGCGCGAATTCGAATTTCAACTGAAATTTGCGGACATGAACCGAGGTGTGCGTGACAGCGCGTCCTCTACTTATGCAACTCAAAACACTGACATAACATCTAGAAACTGGAGCCGTGATGTCGTGCCCAGGCACTGTAGTGACACCGTAATCTCAGCTTCCGGGATATCCTTAGTGACGGCAATCAATCACGCCAAGCAGTATTGAAAAGCGAAAGCTTGAAAACAATCATTAATGGGTAAAAAAACGGAGTGCGCTGTGCGCAACTGCTCTTAATTTAAGGCAGTGCTTCTCAAATAGGGGTCCGCGGACCCCAGGGGGTGCGCGAGAGAAATTTGAAGTGCCCGCGAAACCTCCCTCAAAGCTCCCCCACACCACTCTTTCCTTCATTTTGCCAGAACTTGTTGGCAATGCAACAACGTGGCTTCTCCGCATGACATGTGTACACAACATGTGTGCATTTTTGCACAACCAGTGTGCCAGCTACGGGGGGGGGGGGGGGGGGAACTAGACACAGAAAGACAGCATATATGTGTTAGGAGAGTTTCGGATTCAATAGCACATTCTTTAACGTTATGACACGCATCGGCATAAAAGTCAAGCACACAAGATGGGTGTTTAATAAGTGTGTGTGTGTGTGTGTGTGAGGGGGGGGGGTGCAAGTGCAAATCGTGACATGACACCGACAATATCGCAATCTCGAAAGGGGTACCCGGCGCTGTCATGGCTGAGAACTACTGATTTAAGGACAAACATGTAACTTCAGTCGCGCTGCGAATTCTTCAGAAGAAAATAGAGCGCTTTCTTGACTTTTTATCTGCAGCCTGGCTGGATGTGGTTTGCAAGCATGCAACCCGGCGCCAGCGCTCTAGTGCCTCGTTTTTTACGAGTAGGTGCGGAAGCTCTGGGTCACTTCTGCTGAATCACGAACAACACTTTAAAGGTCAAGAATGCCCAAACGTTTAGAAGCACTTGTAGCTACAGCGAGGCACCAACGTGGCGTACCTCCACCTCTCTGTAGAACTAGATGTTGAGGCGAGCATTACAATATTAACAGCGATATACGACGCACGGAAGTGAATTCAGGAGCCGAGGCTATGGCAATGCTCGGTTACCGGACGTCTTCAAGAAGCGATTAAAAATCTTAAGTTATGGTTTCTCGCTCGCTAAATATTACGGAGAGAGTGATTGCTCCCGCATCCAGGAAGTTTACCTGTAATGCAAACAAGTTGTCTCCTACTCTGCCTGGCTTCGTTCCTGCTTGAAGGGAACTGTTCACTGCACCCCGGAAACCAACATACTCATAAAGAAGTCACCAGAAGAAGAAAAAATGCGCAGGTTAGTGTCTACGCCTGCACATCGTCAGCTATTTAAAGCTCTGCGCTAACAGCCCTGTCACTGTAAGTGCCGGCAGCTAGCAGTCTTTTCGCATCAGTGACCTTAACGAATGCGGAAGCAACGCCGGAGAGCGCGCCACGGCTATCGGCGCGTAAACAAAAAAAAAAACGGCAATCTGAGCAGAGCGTTATTAGTGCGTTAGCTGCCGCGACCACACTCGTTTCGACATGCAAAACGAGCGCTTCCTCCAAAAAATATGCACCGGATATAAACAGAATACGACTCGCAGGGAAGCGGGCGGTCCTTCACTGCCGGGGCCAGCAGCGTCGGTGACGCGTCCTTCCTTTGTGCCGGGAAGACCACGCGCTCGTGCGCGCGCATGCACCCCTCTCGCGGCGCGCGGGAAGAGCCGAGCAGCGTCCGTTGCCATTGCAGGAAAAGAAGCCACGCTTCCCGCCGTCCCCTATCCCCGTGCTGGCAGCGCGACGGGGCGAAGTGCGGGCACAGTGACAACAGCGTCCAACGCCACATTCCGCAAGGGTGCATGCGTTCCCACGCGCGGGGCGCGCGAGGGAGGAAGGATGCGGATGGTGTCCACTCACGGGGTAGGCCTTCGCGCGTGCGGCTCCGGTTATTCCGGCCGATCAGCGGTGGCTGCCGCTGCTGCACCACGAAGGCGGCGATCGGCGGCGGCGCATGGACGGTGCCGGCTGGGAGTCCCCCGCGCGGCCCTAGGGCGCCTCTGGGGCCGCTGACAGGGCTCGGCTGCGTCGCGTACCCACGCACCGCACGGCTCTCGCCGAAGCACACGACGGCATCACTCGGCGCACGAAATCGTCGCGCTGCCACGGCTCCTTCTGATGCTGCTGCTGCTGCTGCCGATATCGATTGCTGCGCGGCCCTGGGGGGAGATCCCGGAGGCGCCCCGCAGCGGCCGAATTCGCGCCCGGGTTTCAGCGCCGCCCGGGAAAAAAAGGCAGCCGCACAGAATTGGATTAAGAGCGACGCTGGCTGTCCGCTCCAGCCGCCTCCCTTGGCCGCCAGCACCTTCTACTGGGAGGGGGCGGGAGCGGGAGGAAAAAAAGTTTTCCGGGTATGCCGTGCACGCGACGTGGTGGACTTGAAGCGTTCGCGGCAGCGGCTTCGTTTTTGACGCTAACGGGACGCGGCTGCGAGTGAGCGCGGCCGGAAATCTCCTCGCGGGGCGAGCGACGTCCAGCCGAGAGCGTGCTGCCTTTGGTCCGAAATGTCAAAGGTCACGTGTACGCGCTTCGGCTCCTCCTCTCTCTCTCGCTCGGTTAAGCAGGCGTGCGCGCTGCGTGACGAAGTTTTGCATATGCAAAACCTGCTTTACGGAAGTCGGGAACTCCATAATAACGCTAATTGTTTCGAAACAATACGCGAAAAAAAACGCCTTTGAAAACAAACGAATGGGTGCCTACTTCAACGGGGAAAAAACTGGGCATACATTCTCGCCACAGAGAAATTGGCCCAGAAAAATCCTCTTGCCAAGGCGCATGGATTTGTTTTGCCTTTTTATTTAATTTCCCTGCAAGCAACGGCAAGGAAGCCCGTCGTAGCGGTTTCGCCATAAGTAGTATTCCAGACAGCGTGGGCCTTTCTAGAACTGTGATCGCCCGTCGGAAACACAACGTTTTGAGACGTTAACAATTCGAACCGGAGTCTAAAAGTCCCCCCCTCAAACAATAGGCTCACATCTGTGTCAGCTGGTCTTTTCCTAACGCAGAATAATTGGTATTCTATACAAAATACTGTCGGGGCTGCATAGCGTAGAAGAAGTCAATTTCCCCTCCAGCGAAAGCCGAGTTTGCCTATACGTTCCATCAATGTCTAACCCGTATAGTGAGGTGAAAATTGCGACAGGAGGCGAAAAATGAGATTTACCTCCTTCAACACTCAGTACTGACTCGAGACAATAAAATCGTAGTGTACATTTCACTCGAAAAAGTGCGCGAGGCAGCCGCGATGAAAGATTAGGTGTTTGCATGCCTTATACGACGCCACTATTACGCGCGTTTCAGGCTATGTAACAGCAGCAGGGCACCGTCATTACATGAACTCGAGCGCGCAGGTCTTTCTGTGCTTTACACCCACGTTTTTCTTTTTCCTCCTGAGCAAACAGTAGGTTTGTCGCCCACGAGAAATCTATGCGCTTGTCTAAAACTTGAAGCCTCGACAAGAGCGCGCGAACGCGGGAGAAAGAACGATACTGCAGCGGAGCAGACTCTGTGTATAGGGCACCGATAGTACGATAGTGCGATAGTGCAGCGTAGTACGATAGTGCAGCGGAGAAGATAGTGCAGACGTCACACGTCCTCTTCAATGGGACGAGTGGCGTCTGCACTATCTTCTCCGCTACACTACCGTACTATGCATACGATTCCGTATTATCGTACGACACTGCGATAGTGCAGCGTAGTACGATAGTGCAGTAAAATCTAGGCAGGGATCATTTTATTATCTCAATCACTCGAAGTAAACGCGCCTCCACCTAGGGAGCTTAAAGTAACTGACTGGGATGCCTTCCGGAAACTGCGGAAGGAGTACCAGGAGGAGTATGACTGCATTGGCAGCCTCTTCTTAAGGCTCAAGGAGGATATGCCAGAGCTGCGACCAAGGTTGTCAAAACAGATCTCAAGGTGGACAGGATGGACGCAAATCTTGTGCACCTCTTAGAAGCTAAAATTCCATCCTTGCCCGTTGGAAGACGCGGAGACTGAATCTCAGGCTTCGAAGGAGGATGGCGGAGCTTAGTCGAGAGTTAAAGCTTACTCTCAGGAACTGTCCAAGCAGCAGTGGGACGAGATCTGCTCGTCGGTTGACTGACAGATGCGTGTTGGGGGAAAGTGGAACCACCTAAAGCAACTGCTTGGCGACTCGCAAACTAAATGCAATCAAAGATTGGCTATTTTTCCGAGCCAAAAAAGGAAGGAAGTGTTGGAAGCTTCCCTCCTTCAAGAGCTGGCGGACAGATACCTCTCGCTGGGCCCCTCGGGGGACGCGGATTACCCTCGTTACCGGGGGGCCGTGGTGGGGGAGCTGGACGCCCCTTTCTCTAAATCTGAAATCTGGGAGATCCTCCTCGAGCTCAACGGACGCTCTACCTCGGGGCCGGGCGATATCTCCACCAAGCTTTTACGTAACCTGGATGGCAAGTCCATTGGTAAGCTCACCGAGGAAGTCAACAAAATCTGGGAAACAGGACTCGTTCCTGAATCCTGGAAGACCACCTCGGTGGTGCTCATACCAAAACCGGGCAAGCCCCTTGCGCCCGAGAATTTGAGGCCCATTTCGCTCACGTCCTGCGTGGGCAAGGTGGCCGAGCACGCTATTCCCAATCGGGTGTCGCGGTACGTCGAAGAAAAAGAACTGTTTCCCCACAACATGGTGGGCTTTAGGCCTGCGTTGTCCACGCAGGATGTAATGCTCCTGATCAAACGTCAAATCATAGTGTTTCAGTTAGAGGTGTTTGTCTAAAATTGGTGTATAGGGACAATGGTTAGTGATGAAAAGTGGATATAAAACAGTTCAGGAAGCACGAGTTCGTGAGGCCTTCAAAAACAGGGTGCCTCGGGGAGATAGTTTTGCCAAGGCAAAAAAGGCAAGGCCCCTGAGCATCACATTAGAAGCCTTCAGCACTGTCCTCCTCATTGAGGGCAGGCTGCGGTTACACACAGTATGAGATTTCCTTTAAAAAATCAACATCCGCAAGGTAAATTAACACATTTTAGAGCTTGACCATTGCTTCGTCTGATAGAAAGTGTGCTAGGTGTTGTGGTATGTGTTTTTTGTATAATCTGCGAAGTGTCTGCATCTTTCTGGTTCAAGTACTCTACATTCAATTAGCACATGGTGTAGAGAAAGAGCCCCACCGCATCTAGCACAATTTGGACGTGGTGTCCGTGTCCGTGTGTGACATATGTCCGTGTGTCCGTGTCCGTGTGTGACAAAAGATGTCCGTGTGTGACATATGTGTGCTTAATTTTTAGTCGGCAAAGTGCAACCTCAACGGATCTGCGTAGCTTTCCTGTAGTATGTCTGCCTATTGTTGGTTTGATTGAATGGGGCTTGTTTTCTGTTTGCTTATCCCAACGATTCTGCCAGATTTTACGAAGTCTTCTTTTGATGAGTGGTTTGACGTCCAAGTACGGTACAGACGTAATGTCCACATCATCCCGGAGAACTGCAGCAGCTGCTTCCCTGTCAGCAGCCTCATTTCCAGGTATTCCGCAATGTCCAGGTACCCAGCAAATTGTTATTTTCAGGCCCATAGCGTAGGCTGACATGATGATGTTTAAAAAAAGTTAAGCACTGCATTTTTGTAAGTTAAGCACTTCATTTTTGTGAGGCTTTGCAGAATGCAGGGCTGTCACTACACTCAAGGAATCTGTATATATGACTGAGCGGTGTATTTGGTGTTGTATTATGTATTCTACAGCCATTAAAATACCATGGGCTTCACCTGTGAATGGGCTGGTGTTAGGATTGAATGTCTTAGAGGCAGAGTAACGGGGTCCACAAACAGCACAAGAAACAGCAGAGTTGGTTTTAGATGCGTCTGTGTAAAAATTTGTGCATTGGTATTTGTGTTGAATGCTTAAAAAGTGTTGGTGTATTAAGGCACAGGGAGCTTTGTTCTTGTCTATGTTAGCAAAAGACGTCACATGCAACCGGCAACCGTTTCCATGGTGCAAGGACACCAGTAAAGGTGGTTTTGTAAGTGTCTTCAAACGGAATTTTCATGTTGGATGCCAAAGTTTTTGCGGACATTACATAGGGTTGGGCGAGAGAGGGTCGTTTTAGGAACATACCTGCAGTGGATGTATCATGTATTAAGATGTCTGAGGGGTGTTCTTGGAATGAAGTTGTTTTGACTGCGTATAGTAAGGTTGTGTAGGCACGCTGACTTTCCAGTGACTACATATCGGATTCTACACACAGGCTTTCTACCGGACTTGTTCGGAAAGCTCCAGTCGCCAATCGAAGGCCCAGGTGGTACACCGGGTCAAGGAGTTTGAGAGCGGACTTTGAGGCCGATTGACAAATAACACTGCCATAGTCAAGCCTCGATCTGACAAGGCTATTGCAAATTTTCGCTACGCAAGCCTTGTCAGTCCGCATGACTGGCGTGAGAGAACCTTTAGAATGTTAAACGCCTTAATGCATTTTATTCTTAGTCTTTTGATGTGGGGTATGAAGCTTAACTTCCCATCCAGCAGAATGCCCAAAAACTTCTGCTCCTTTTTCCCTGGAATTTGTTTTCCGTCTAGGGTGACAAATGGATCCGGTCGCATGCCTCGTAGTTTTAAAAAGAGGACGCATGACGTTTTGTCTCCATTGAATTTAAAACCGTTTTGATCAGCCCACCTAGAGAGAACTATTCACTCCCAGCTGGATCTGTCTCTCGCAAATGGACCTATTGGAAAACTTGAAACTTATCTGCACGTCGTCCACATATACAGAATAAAAAAGTTAGCGGGGTAAAATATTCTTTTAACTATCCATTTTAACAATAAAAAGTGTGCAGCTCAGAACACCTCCCTGCGGCACACCATTTTCTTGGGAGAACACACTTGATAAAACTGTGCCAAGCCGCACTCGAAAATGTTCTGAGTAAGGTAATCCTCCAGGATATTGAAAATACTGCCGTAGATACCAAACGCGGCAAGGTCAAATGAAATGCCATTACGTCATGCGGTATCATAGGCTTTCTCTAGATCAAAAAAGATAGAGACACAGTACTGTTTATGTACAAATTCGTCTCTTATATAAGCTTCCAACGCTACAACACTGCCGGCTGTGGACCTACCTGACCGGAAGCCAGACTGACAGCTATCTAAAATTCCATTATATTCTAAAAAATAAATTAAGCGCCTGTTTATCATATTTTCTAAAAGCTTACACAAATAGCTCGTTAATAAAATTGGCCTATAGCTGCCCGCTATAGAAGAGTTCTTTCGTTCTTTTAATATCGGGACAACAATGCCCTCTTTCCAGGATTTAGGAAGACGTCCAGCTTGCCATATTTTGTTGAATAAAAAGAGTATTGTTTTCTGTGTATCTTCATGAACATGTTCCACCATTTCGTATGTAATTTTGTCAGCCCCTGGGGAGCTTTTACCACAGGTAGAAAGCGCAACAGCTAATTCGTGCTTAGTGAATGGGCTGTTATAGCCCTTCCGTTCTGCTTTCCTCTTTCGTAGTGGCTTCCGTTCAATGATGTTTTTGTGGGGTAAGAATTGTCTGGTGTAGTCTGGCGGAACTGGAGACACCTTCAAAGTGCTCACCAAGTACATTGTCTTGATCCTCAAGCGTGTCTCCAGCAGTACTCACAAGTGGGAGGGTGTTTGTGTTACGTCCTTGTATTGCGCTAATTCTCTTCCAGACTTTGTGTGTGTCAGTGTACGAATTAATTAATGCAATAAATGTCTTCCAACTGTGTGCCTACCAATGTCTTCCAATCTGCCTACCCTTCGCTTTTGCACGTTTAAAAGCAACCAGATTTTCAGTTGTTGGGTACCTTCTAAGCGCCGCCCAGCTTTTTTTTTTTTTTTTTGCTCTTTCCGGGCTCCCTTGCACTCGTCGTTCCACCAAGGCCATTGTTTGGTCTTGTTTGTACCGGTTGTTTGGGGAATGGAGGATTGTGCATCATCAATTAGGTGTGCAGTAATTATATCCGCAGCTTGGTCGATACCAAAATGTTCTATAGATGCTGGGATATTTCTTTAAATTTTTTCCAATCGCACCCTTTGCACGGAAACTTTTTGTGTGTTGTGGAATTAAAGGGCTCTCTGTTGCACTTAACGTTACAGCGAAATGGTCGATGCCCTAGGGATTCGCATCTATGCTCCACTGTACCAAAGAGAAGAGAGTAGGCGAGCCCATTGCCAGATCGATAGCCGAGTATGTGTTGTTTGTTGTGCTGTAATACGTGGGGTGTTTTTTTTTTGTTGTTGTTGAAAAGCAGATGATGACACCAAGAATTTCTCTAAGAGTCTTCCACGAGTATCTGCACGTGCAGATTCCCACAGCTCATGATGGGCATTAAAATCCTCTGCTAGTATGGAAGGGGGTGGGAGCTGATTTATTAAACTTTCAAACTCAGCAGCTCCGAGATGGTAATCCGGAGGCACATATAAAGAGCATACTGTTGTCAATCCACCAAAAATAATTGCTCTCACAGCAACGGCCTCAAGGTTGGTATGTGTGCTTACTTGATGGCATGCAATTGACTTCTTCACAACCATAGCAACACCTCCAGAGGAGTGGGTGCAGCCATCCCTGTCTTTACGAAAAACAGTATGCTGTGTAAGAAAGCTTGTTTGTGTTTGTTTCTAGTTTAGGCGAGTTTCTTGAAGACACATTACATCTGGATTGCGTTCTGATAGGATTTCATAAATGTCATTCATTTTTTTATCAGGCCCCTAAAATTCCATTGTGTTACGCTTTGAGTCATAGATTTCATTTGAGAAAGGGGTACTTGTATATCTGTGTTTTGCTTAGTTATTTCTTGCTTGATGGGCCTGTAATCCTAGGCGGTTTTTTTTTTTTTTTTTTTTGCGCTGAAAGGATAGGCGCCGCTCCTTGGGCACCTCAGGTGGTAGAGGAGACGGCACAGCATCCATTGCTTCAAGCGTTGCCCCTCGAGCACCTGATGAGTCGGGCTCTTTGGGACGCGCACCAAGACGATTGGTGCCTCGGCCGGCCGCACGCGCTGGGGGCGTGGATCCCGGCACGTCAGACGTAGCAGAGGGAGCCGGCCCTCCAGTATCCACACTCACCTCACAATCAGGGATATCAGAGGTGGGTGATGGAACCGGAGGCGCGGCATGGCTTCCGGTTGTGTTGGCTATTGCCACAACCGCGGGGGCCGCGGACGTTGTGGCGGCTTGGGCTACCAAAGGCAGCTCAGGAGGAGGAGCGGCAGCCAGATCCTCTGCGGGCTTTGCAGAAGTTATCGGTAGCCGCTCAGTTGGGGGAAGAGACGGTGGCGCAGTAGCAAGGCTACACTGCGTCGCGATACTAACCAGACGCCGCCCCAACCCCCGGCGAGCGGCATGAGGCTGCCGAAAACAACCTGTTTCCGGCGCGCTTCAACAAAGCTGATGTTCTCAGTAACCTTAATTTGTATTATTTCCTTTTATTTCCCCTTTCGTAGGCCCTGTGGACGGTCAGGAGTTGGACAGAGAGGTCACGCTTTTGAGGGCTTCCTCTCGATCTTCTTTGTACTTAAACGCAGCGTCGTGTATTGCAGGGTATTGCCAGAACATGTGATCTAATGAGCAATACGCCTCTCCGGAGTCCGGACAGTGCGGGTCAATGTTGGGCGCAAAATGACTAAACCTGCCCCGCGAAGGGAAGGACCCCGTCTGGAGCATTCTCAAGGTCGACGACTCAGACCGAGTAAGCTTTGGATGAGGGTGTGGGTGATCCTCCGATAGAAAAGATAGTGACTTACGGCCTCGTGAAATGTTAGAAGCGGATCCCTGAACCTCTCGGCGTCCTCTTCCGCGAATCCGCCGGGACTGCCACGGTCAGATAATCCTCGCGCACGGTCATGGGCCAACTCGTAAGCGTTGTACGGGTGGATGTTGGCCCCCATATGGGCGGGAAACCATTTGATTGTGTGATGTGCAGCGGCCCACTCGCGACCAAGGATTGCCGCAGCCTCCTGTGAGATCGATCCTGAACGTAGGAGCGGCCTGCAACTACAACCCCAACGTAGTTCCTCAGGACCAAAAAATAAGAGTTTTTTGTCTGTCCGTCTGTTCATTCCAAGCTTTCTTCACCGCTCTGTCGAATCGAAGTGGCAAATGTTCAAGTCCGAGATGCTGCGACTAATGAAACTTTGTCCCTACTATTACCGTCACCGAGAGGCCTCAGTCACCGTGGTTTACCAACACATTAAAGCGATTAAATAACACAAAGAGGCGCCCATTTAAAACAGCAAAAAAGGCCGGATCTGAAATCGCGTGAGATAAATACTACAAAGCTGCAAAAGAGCCTAATACCCTGCTTACAAAGTCCAAAGAAAAATTATTTTCCACTGCCTTGCCTGCCATGCTGGAAAATGACCTCAAGCGCTTCTGGAAAACGATTAACCCAATCAACCCAATCGAATTTTCTTGCTCGACAACTCTGGCAACAGCGCCTCAGAGACAAATTGTGCTGACGTCCTAAACAGTTCTTGTGAGGTTTTCAACCCCGAGCTAACTGATAATCTTCCGGACAGGCCTTACCTTTCACATACCTAAATGCAAAGTATTATGTTCGATCCTCATGGCATCGCTAAAGTGATCGACTCAATATCGAACTCGTCTTCAACAGGAATTGATGGCATCAATGCAAAGATCTTAAAGAAAACTAAGCACAAAAGCAGCATCCTCCTATCACTCATATTTCGACAGTCATGTGATGCAGGCTCTGTTCCAGAAGACTGGCGTATCGGGAAGATTTCTCCTGTTCCTAAGAAAGGCGACCGGTCGTCACCTAAAAACTGTCGCCCCATCTCCATTACCAGGGTGTCTTCTAAAATCATGGAACATGTATTGTACCCCCATATAGTTTCCTTTCTACCATTTGTGAACTTCTTCCATTCAAATCAGCACGGTTTTCGTAAAAATTTGTCTTGAGACACACAGCTTGCCCTTTTTCTTCACGATCTGCGTACTTACCCGGACAAAAACGTTCGCCTTGATGCCCTGTTCTTAGACTTCAAGAAGGCTTTTGATAAAGTACCCCACGGCCGGCTTCTGCTCAAACTTTCCGGCTTAAACCTACACCCGGGTGTTCTTATTTGGATGCAAAATTTTTAAACCCACCGCAAGCAGTTTGTTGACTTAAATTCGCGCTCTTCCTGTTTATCACCTGTACATTCTCGTGTTCCTTAGGGAACAGTTCTCGGACCACTGCTATTTCTAATTTACATTAATGACCTGCCGCTTACTGTCTCATCTAATATCCGTACCTTTTCGCAGATGATTGTGTAATTTACCGTCCCACACTAAGCTCAGACGATACTGCTATCCTTCAACAAGACGTTTATTATCCAGGAGTTGTGCCTGAAATGGCACATGAATATTAACTTTACCAAGTCATCATTACTGATTATGGTTTGCTTCAACCGGCGTCGCAATTACATCAAATCCACGCATGTCTGTAATCACACCGCAATAGTTGCCGCTGACTCATACAAGTACTTGGATATTATCATTTCTCATTATCTAACTCGGACCCATCACATCAATTATATTGCAACTTATGCTAACTGTGCCCTCGTATTTCTTGCGCAGAAATCTGTCCTCCGCTCCGACAATTAAATTATTAGCGTGGAAAACATTTGTCTTGCCTAAACTGGAGTACGCCGGTGCTGTCTTTGACCCACATCAAGCTAACCTTACGCACTCCATCGAATACGTTCAAACTCGTGCTGCGCGTTTCATTCTATCAGTATACTCTTTCCGTTCCAGCATTTCAGCATTGAAACATCAGCTCCACCTGCCATCATTGGAATCCCGCCGCCACTTGTCTTGTCTCTGCCTTTATCACCAATTCTTTTACTCTCTCCCCCGCAATATAATCATTCTTTTACTCTCTCCCCCGCAATATAACCAGATCATAGTTCCAGCGCATTTTATCTCTCACCATTCTCACCCCACTGCCGTGTATCGCCCATGTACCCTGCCCACAACTTTTCAACGTTCATTCTTTGCCTTCACTGCATATGAATGTAAGTTATGGAACAACTTTCCCGCCGACATTGCTCGTATTACCAGTAATGTCAACTTGAAAGTGCCATTGAAAATTCTTATCTTGATTAATCGTCTTATTTCTATTTGTTGACATGCTGCTGATGTGTTTGGCACGCCTCATGTAATAGCCCTCCGGGGGCCTTTGAGGTGCTAGTAAATGAATAAATAATAAATAAATTAACCTTTTATATTTACCAGGGTGTCGAACCGAAAAAAAATATGGGTTCCCTTACCGTTCGGGTTCGGGTGAATTCATTTCTTTCTGGTTCAGTTCCGGTTCGACTAAATCATCTGCCGAACCGGCTCGCGAACCGGTCCAGAAGCTTTGAGCCGGTTCAGAAGCTTTGAACCGGTGCGCGAACCGGTTCAAAGCAAATTATCAGCAAAAAGAAAAAAATGCTTAGTAGTTTAAAACGACTGTAAAAACAAATGCAAACAAAAATTCACGATACGGCTTTTTACCAATAACAGTGGTGAAATTTTAAAAACAACTTTAAACAATTCGGCCAGATACTACGGAAACCTGGCGAAGCAGTGACGTTTTACCTGCCGCTTTCTCGCCCAGCCCTTATGTCATCCTTGGGACTATTTTGGGGGTTGTCTCGAAAGATGGCCAGGTCTGTCCGCTAAACATTTCTAATTTTGTCAAAAAAAATTGTACATAGCTACTCGTGCGCAGGGAATACCTGAAGTTAATTTTCAGGGGAAAAACTTCCCATTAAAAAAATCCCGAAGCTGGCTCGGGTCGATTAATTCATTGTAGGGTTTAACGCGCCGACGCAATGCAGGGGATGAGGCGCACCGTAGTGGAGGGCTCCGGATTAATTTTGACCTCCTGGGGATCTTTAACGTGGGCCTAAATGTCGTACACACGGGCGTTCTTGCTTTTCGCCTCCATCAGAAAAGCTGGTTCGGGTCACCGACGCGTTGAACGAATCGCGCGAAATTCGAAACTTTTAGCTCTGTAGAACACAAGATATTGCAGCTTTCGGGGCAGATTTTCTGTCTGTACTTCGCCTATTTTTAAATGCGCAAACGTATTTATTTTCGGTATTCCTAAGAAATCCTTTCCAATGAAAAATTACAAACATGACACATTCTCACAACTTGCCTAAGTGTCGGGTCTTGTTTTTCTTCATCCAGAAAGCTTGGGAGTTCCATTTTTCAAGTATTATTGTTATCAGTTTTCTATTCTTTGAGTCAATTTTAGTTTATGTAGCGAAAATGGCCCAATCTGGAAGATGCAGTGACCTGCTGATAAGTCAGAGTTCCTGCTCTAATTTGAAAGCCAATATAAAGACGGTTTTATTGCATTGTTTTTTTAGACTTTCATAAATCAAAGCCAGTTGGTCAAAATTAATCGGGAGCCCTCCACTACGCCGCGCCTCATCGCGTGTGTACCGTAGGTGCGTTAAACCTCATAATCAATCAGAATGATCTGTAACAATTTAAACTTCAAACGTCAACGTGACACGAGAAAAGGCAGGTGCAAACTAACAATTATATCAGGCAATATAAACAGCCTGACAGGCTTGGCTATGTGAAAGTTAGGACGATGGAAGGGTCGTTTAGAGAATTTAGCGAAAGTGAAGTCTGGGACACTTTATACATTTAAAATCGCCCCCTGCTAATTTCCCCCACTATTCACACCCATCCCCGCAGTGCGCCATACAATTTTGCTACCACTTAGGAGGGTCTTATGCATAGTAAGAGTAAGTGGAATAAAATAGGCATGGCGGTTGCTGACAACTGACGTCCCGATATAATTGGAGAGCCACTAGTCATCATTGTCATCGTCATAATCATCATCAGACCCCGTGTTTTCTTCTTTTTTTTCATTTTATTCCGCGTTAAAAAAATCTACCCCTTGGTTTTGTGCTTATTCGATGGCTGAAGGCAGCGAAAAAGAGCACAAGTTATTCGTGAATGAACTCTGCGCGGAATAATTAAAAACCAAGCGATGGGCCCATTCTCTGTTTTGCCGCGGAAACATATACTTGTCAAAAATATTTCCGTGCTTTATGCTATTACGTTTGATGTATATTGCGGGGCAGCAGAAAAAATTTGACCACCTGGCAACACTTAAAAGAAACTTCAAAATATCGACACACAGGCGTTTTCGTTTTTCTTCTACGTAAGTGAAATGACCACTGGGAAGGAAAGGATGATCGAACACGCATTCTTGCCAGTGCCATTCAAGTATTTGCACTTTCCAGGTGTTGATTGATTAATGATTGATTACGAGGTTTAGTGCGCCGAAGCTACATAGGCGATGAGGCGCGCCGTAGTGGAGACCTCCGGATTAATTTTTACCACCTCGGGATCTTTAACGTGCGCCGAAATTTCGAACACACGGGCGTTTTCGCTTTTCGCCTCCATCAGAAAAGCGGCCGTCGCGGCTAAGAATCGAACCCGCGTCCTTGGGCTTAGCAACACAACACCTTAAGCATTTGCAGTGGCGTCGTCATCATGATTGCCACGGCAAAACCTATCACCATCTTTGCCTGCGCTGTACCCTCATAGTTATTCCCTGCGCTGACCTTGGAGGAGCCCGACAGAGAGAAAGAGAGAGAGAAAACTTTATTTGAAAATAGGGAGAAGGGAATGTGGAAAGAGTTACGGGTAACGTCCTCTAAATTTCCAGGACTCCAGTAGCAAAGGCTCCCAGCTTGGCTCTCTCTAGCACCTCACGCTGTGTCGAAAGGTCCGAGCTGGACAGTGCTAAATCCCAGGTCTCTCTAGAGGTTTGGTAGGGGAGCGGTTTTTCGCACTTGATCTCAGCCCCACTGCTCTCTGCGCGTGCGCCCCGTTGCTATAGTAACCGAGGCGCGTCGTCTGCTTCCAGGACGCCGCTGCCGCGCGCCGCGGTCCCGAAGTCAAACGGGAGGGCGTCAAAACGCGCCGTCGACGAGCGGCGTGTCGCTCGTTGCCGCCGCATATCCGACCGCGATTTTACAAATTCGAACTTGCAGCGCCAGGCATTTGGCTTATTTTGCTCAGTCCAGCGACGAACAGTTGATCTGACGATTCGTGTCGAATTTCGATACATGGGCATTCATCGCGGTGGTCGCGAAGCAACCATTGACACCGTTGATACCATTGACGCCCTTGTAGCGCGTGCTTCAGAAACCAACGCCACATATATGCAAGCAAGATATTGTTTATGGAAATGACGTACTTCGATGTATTTTGGTGTATTTTATGTGCTTCCTGCTTTGTCGGAAACGATGCCAGTCTAGTCTTTTTCTTAGTTTTGTTGCCCCTCCTGCCTGGACCTAAATAGTGGCATGCTGTTCAAATAAATAAACAAATAAATGAAACCCCAAACCCGAATGAAAAAGGAAAACGTATACCCGCTATTGCAGGGTTGAAGGCCTTGCGCGCGCTTCTCGCCATGCACGCACTCTTTTCACTCGGCTAGGAAAGATGCTTCTGGGAAGCGAAATACATATGTTGTTGTTGTTAAGAAGATATGCTTCATCACACGGTTGTTTTTTGGCGCTTTCATAAACCCCACCAAGAAGCATGCGGCACCCATTAACCCGAACGCTCTCAAGCTTAAGAGCGGTCAGGTTATTTGGTGCCGCATTGGTGCCGCATTTTTGTAAGAATGTAATGCCAGAGTTTGTTATAACTGCGGGCTTTGTTTTTTATCTCAGCCTTCCAATGCCTCAGCCCATCACCTTCCATTGGAATGGAGGACCCCTTTTAACGGAAGTGCCATTTAGCTCGTGGTCGCATACTAGAAGTAACAATACATATATGTTTTTGCACAAAAAATGCAGGGAAGCTTGCGATCCCATGCAAGACTTGAATGGCGGAGCTGCTGTAGGGGGGCATTGCCGGACACATGGTTAAGTTTCAGTATCATTGTTTATATTCAGAGTTGCAGTGCTAGTAATCGTGATATGCATTGAGGATGTCGTCGTCATCTTCACGGCGAGGGGTAGATGCAAAGTCATCCTCAGCATTGTAGACTTCCACCAGCCCTTCGTAATCGACTCGGGGCAGCGGTGGCGGCCGGGATCTGCAGGTCCTCTCGGGAAGGTGTGCCACACTCGTAGCCATGTCTACAATCATCCATAATGGCAGGGATTGTGGTGGCCGCGGTGGCCTCTCCCAAGCAGGGTCTTTCCAACTTTAACAGTAGCGTTGGAGTTTTTTTTTTTTTTCTAAACCCACTGCACAAGCCGGGGACCTGACTTGGCAGTCATCGCGAGGCATGCGCTTACGAGCGCTTGGTATTTTCTTGGTATTTTTTCCTGCAACGGCGAACTTACTAGACAGTGCTCTTTCCAAGGTAATGGAAATAATTGTTGCAAATGAACACGGCAGCATTCTTGTTTTTGTTTTTCAATTTTAAAATGAATCAGTAGAATACCTGAACACACTCATTTCAAATGCGTACCCGCCGCGGTGACTCAGTGGCTGAGGCGTTGCGCTGCTGAGCACGAGGTCGCGGGTTCGATTCCCGGCCGCGGCGGCTGCTTTTCTGATGGAGGCGAAAAGCAAAAACGCCCGTGTGTACGAGATTTCGGCGCACGTTAAAGATCCCCAGGTGGTCAAAATTAATCCTGAGCCCTCCACTACGGCGCGCCTCATCGCCTGCGTTGCGTCGGCGCGTTAAACCCTACAATCAATCAATCATTTTAAATGCGTATCAATGTTCCACCTGCAAAGGGGCACGATGTGAACATGCCAAGGCAGACACAAGGGGGACGTGTAGTGTTTCAACTGCAGAGGCACAGGATGTAGAAGTACCAAGGCCGCCAGAACAAGAGGGGGTGGGTAAGTGCATATCCTACCTTCTTCAAGTGTGTACTAGAATTTCATTTCTAAGCTAATTTCTCAGTGCTAATTATTTGTTTTACAGCCGTACCAACGTCACAAAGGAGGGAAGGAGAGCTTCCACCTCACTCTTACACGGTGCCATGCCCTGGTGAGTTAATGGTTGAAGAGGGTTCCGGAAAGTAATTGTAATTTTTGTTCACGAGGCGAGCGTGAGTGAACCAAAAGCTAATAACACATTGGAATTGTTTTATGCATCATGTCCCATTTGCAAAAATTCTGAATACACTTTGGACTAGCAGTGTGAAGGCAGACACAATTTTGTTATAGCATTATGTGTCCTGGAATTCGAGCTCATGTAGCTCTTTTTGGGGTCACCAAAGAGGAATTTTTTTATGTGACACTTTTCCTCGTTACAGCGCAAGACTTCTCATATTTGGCCAATGGCTCGGTAAGTAGTGACTACATTTCATTGTGGCTGCTCCATGATTTATGCCGCCTTTTCTGTTTTGGGTAACATATCACATAAACAGTACTTTAGCAGCTTGATTGTAAATATCGCTTAGTGTTAAGAAATTCAGTGCAGCGAACTAGAGTTGTATGTTGACGCTTCGACTAGATCACGTTTAGGGCTGCTACAATTGATCACTGATCAAAAAAGCAGCAAATGTCTTTAAGATTCAGGGTTCAACCAGCTACCGCCAGTGTGTGCTTAAAACCAAGCTTGCCTTTCCAAAACCAATCAGGTGGCAACTCTAACAAAAATTCCCCAAAACTTAAGCAGACGCCATTTGACAATGTTCAAACCCAGGCGAAATAACAATTGGAGAGCCATTTGGACCTTTTGGACCATTTGGACCATTTGCCGAAAACACAAATGGTCCAAATGGAACCATTTGAAAATGAAAATGGTTCCATTTGGTCCAATTGTGTTTTCTACAGGGTCCAATTGGACCACCAATTGTTTTTTTTTTTTCGCCTGGGAATAGTGGTCGTGTGTTGTCTGGGTGGTTTCAATTATTAGTGTGCATCCTCCAGTATTTGTTTTGTGCACACGCTGCCCTTCACAGTTTTCTTAAAATTAGTCAAAATATGTTTGAATGTTCTAGTGTCAGTAATCATCTTCTGATTGGGCACTTATGTGATCTATCATCAGGGTGGTAGTTAGTGTGAGGATGCACATGTGAGATGGGTGCACTAATTCTAACTTATCGATGTCACTATTTTTTTGCTTGTGTGTGTGCCGAGAGCGCGTATGTATTTTCTGCCCATTTCTTTTTTAGTTCCACCTTGCCGAAGGAGTTGTTGTTTCTGCTGTGCAAGCAAAGAAGATTGTGGCGAACAAAAAGCCGACACTTGTTTGCAAAGACGCCACCGATGCAGTATGGGGTCCAGAAGAACTCACAAAGCGGAGTGTCAGTGGCATTGTAGCCCCCCGAAAAAAACACGCCGGGGATCTACCAAAGAAGGCCCTCAGCCTAAAAAAAAATCGACGTTATCAAAGGTAATGGGAGAAAATGGGAAAGTTGGAGAGTTGTACATTTTGTCTCAACAGGACTTGTGGGCCACATAGGTATCCAATCCAATAACCAAAACCTGCACTACTTGTGGAACAAGACTTTGTTGGCCGGCAGATTACATATTTCGACTTATGTCTTCCTCAAACAATTTCGTCTTTTACTTCACAGCGACTCTGGAATACTGGGCAAGATCTTCGAAGTTGCCGGATGAAAGAGAGCAGGAGAAGCTACTTGCAACGAAGTCGGCCATCCAAAATATCGAAAAAATTTTGAGAGAAAACATCCAGGATGTTGTGAAAGCAACCCGCTGGATGAAAGCCGCTACCGCTGCCGTGGCCAAACAAATGTTGCCCACCCATTTTTGCTTTTTCTCTTCTCTAAAATGCTGATCGAGCCCATGAGGAGCATCCGTGGGCAGAGATCTCGTCTACTATTAGCAAATGGTCAGTGAGGACCATAACGAGTTGCCACTGGTCCCAGTACAACTAGTTATGGTCCTCATAGAATCTAACTGGGGCCAGTTGCTACTGGACCCAGTTGCTACTGGTCCCAGTTGCTACTGGTTTGGCCTTACTGGTTCCAGTAGCTACGGGTTTCATCTGGGAATTGTCCAATAAACCAGTTAAACTGGTCCCAGAAGATACCAGAAGCAATGTTTTTCACCTGAGCGCTAGCAGACGTATCCGCACACCGCACAACGCGCGTTTGCGCCGTAAATTTGAAGTTTCCGAAAGCACCGCCGTCGTAAAAAATAATATACGTGCTACTGTTGTAAACAAAACAATGAAGGGTCTTAAGCAACTTTTTTTGGTTCAGGCACTCATTGACTGAGCTAATCAATAACAAAATGCTTGAATTACAAATGATGGCTGGTTGTAGCCCAGGATTCATAAACTGTCCATTTATTAGAAAAAATATATTGGCGCAAGCCTGTGATGTGGCGCCTGCAGTGTATTTCAAAGATCAGACGTCATGCAATTGATGATTACCTAATTTCACTTTTCCTCATTCCGTACGTATAGGACACAGATGCAGGGTATCCAAACTTAAGTAATGCCTAGTGTGTACTGTTTGATGAATCCTGAAGTCTAAAACAAGAAAGAAATGCAGCAAGGATAAAATTTCCCATTAAATTTAATTTAATTATTAGGAGAGGGCGATTTGACTGGAGACAATTTTTTTGGTATTGCATTTGCAGTGCATTTATTTTCCAAAAAAATCTTGCGAAACAATATTGCAAACTAGTTCGATCAGCACCTTGTATTCATCAGGAAAATCTGAAAAAAAAAAAAAAAGTGAGGCGTCTAGCAGGCCAACGTGTTGACAAAAAGATTCACACATTTGCATGAATACAATGCAGGTGCACCCCACACGCATATGACCTCTTTAGAAGAACGACCAATACTGACAATATTCACATGTTTAAAAAATGGTGACCAAGACTAGGCGGCCGCTTTTCTTTTGGAAGCGAAAACGCCCGTGTGTTAGAGATTTCGGCGCACGTCAAAGATCCTCAGGTGGTCAAAATTAATCCGGAGCCCTCCACTACGGCGCACCTCATCGCATCTGTTGCGTCGGTGCGTTCAATTTCATAATAAAAAAAATCAAATCAACTAAATAATGGTGTACAGCAAACAAGAAATCCTGGAAAATACCTCACTCCACTGAGACAGTTTCGTGTGAATCCAGGCCCACACCACAAATGAAACCCAACATAACACACACAATATTAGAGCAGATGGTAACAATTCACTATATTATTTACGCCATTACAATACACAGCTGCGTCTACTAGGTCTCTCACCAAACGCCAATCCACGATGTTTCCAATTGAGGGCATGCAGACCGGCTTTAGTGACACCACAACGTCGCTTGCACTGAAAGCCCGCTTGTTCAACCTATCGGAACAGCCCCTCTTGTGTGACGCCAGTTTCTCAAAAACAGGAGCATTGCACCAAAGTCTATGACAGATAAAACCGCAGAGCGAAGCACGGCACACATTCTTTACATGTGATAAATAAGACCATGCAGTTTTGTTGAATATAGATATGTGGGGTACACAGTGTATGCAAATGTATCACAACAAAAAGCAGCTTTTGTGATTCACTAATTACTAAACCATAACAGCCACGGGGATGTGGATTTTAGCAACTCCATGTCACTGACCACGCCTAAAGACCTGCCTGTCGAACAACTTACCAGAACTCCCTTTCCCTTGTACAACACTCGTGTAACAGAATACCTTGATCAAATAAAAACAGGACAAGCAAAAAAAGCATACCTATACCGTATCCTGCTTGCACCGGTTTCCGAAGCACACGTAGGGTACGCACAGCCGAGGGCGCTGATGGTATCAAGCGGCCATTGTGATGAACGCTACAGGTTGGCGAACGATAGCTTACACTACCGATTAATCGATTAATGCATTAATCACGATGGAATTTTTAGATGCGAAGCATCTCAAGCTTGGGGCTGTGTCCCTCCCTCCCTTGTTGTCGTTGTTGTCCGCCGTCCGCCCTCTACTGCGCATGCGCGTCTCTTCAGCACCTTCAGCGTTTGGCCTGACGTCAGCGCAGTCCACTATAAAAAGAAATAGTTAGGTGGCGCCCGGTTTCGATCCCACGACTCTCTGGCCGCAACGGGAGGTACGTGGCGCTCTTCACACTGCGCTACAAACCGAGATGGAAGCATGTGCTACGAACGCGCCTTAACTACGCCTTGAAGCTACTGATACAACGAAGGCAAGCGAAGCTGAACGTAAACGGAAACGACGAACTGAAAACTTTAGAGGAGAAAGTTGAATTCCCCGTGGGAAAGCTGTGGCGGGAAGCGCCACGCGCCTTGCAGCTCAACCAGGGAAGAGGACGAAGAGGGCGGGCAGCGGGGTAGGAGCGTGAGCACGCAATAAAGAAATACGAGAACCAGGAGGTGTTCGATCAGGTAACGCGGGTGTCTGTCTCTTCGCTGTCTATACATTTCTCTGTCTCTACATGGGGGTTCACACTACGTTCCCATTCATGCTCCGATAAATGAAACAACATAACAGCCACACAATGGAGCCTACACGGAGCCCCCATGATGCTTCGCATCCTCCTCATGGTTCCCCACGGGAAGATGGTGTAATTTTTACCAGTTCATCGGTTCAATTCACGTGAGCGCATAAAACCATAAATCAAGCTCCGTAAAACTCTACGTTAAATTATCTAACACTGTCGCCTTACATCATAACAGCCCCCTCGTATAATGGTAATTAAAACCGCACGTTTGAAGTGACAACGAGGAGAGAGGCTCCAGGTTTGCTTCTTTGAGAAATAGCGACACTATGCAGGCGTTCCAGCCACCAAATGTGCCAGCCACATTTACTACGCGAAGGTTAAGGTCCCTGAAGCGAAGGTCTGTTTAGCGCGCCATCTGGACAATCTCACACACCGACGATATATTGCCGCGAAATTCAAGAATGTATATGATTTTTACTCTTCCGTGTGGAAGACCCCATAGCAAAAGAAAAAAAAAAAGACATCGAACTCTAAAAAATTTCCCCGCATTTCCCCGAGGGGAAGAATGTGAAAGTGCGAATGCAGGAGTTGAATTTGCGCGGTTCGGTAATGTTCGCGATAGAGAGATCACACACACACACACAACTACAAAGAAAGAAAGATGCATTTATTCACAGACACCTATTTGTGTTGTCGTTGTACTTGATTGCTAGAGCGGATCTCAGCTTTGAAATTTCGTGTCAGTACTCCTTTAAGCGGGTGCATTAGCCCTTCTCATGCCCGATTCCTGGCCAATCCCCCAAGTGGGTATGTGCCATGTCAGCGGCCAGGCAGCGCGCGCCCATCTCCCCCCGTTGCCAAGGAAGACGAGGAGATTCCTGGCCAATCCCCCACGTGGGTATGTGCCATGTCAGCGGCCAGGCAGCGCGCGCCCATCTCCCCCCGTTGCCAAGGAAGACGAGGAGCGCGCGCACCCGCAGCTGTTGCTATGTGGACGGACGGCGGTCAACGGAATTCAGGGTCGCTTATAAAGTGCATTCGCACTTAATATAATTTTGGCACCAACCGATTAACCTATAAAGAATTGATTAATGTCTGCCGTTTAATCGTACTAATTTTTTAAAATAATGTCCAGCCCTAAAAAGCTCATATGCTACCCACAGCCACCGCATATGCAGACACGAGTTGCCGGATCAGCTGTACGTGGCTAGGCTGAGGTAAATGCGCCGAATGCCTCGCGCTTTACGTTCGCATCTATTTATTGCGATCGTAGGTGTGGCGACGACGCTTCTCGCTGCCGACGGCGCGTTTCAACGAGCGGCGTGCGGCACCACCGCTCACCACCCGTTTCAATTTGCCGCCGCGGCGTCCTGGAAGCAGACGACGCGCCTGCGCTGAGAGCAGTGGCGGCAAGATCAAGTGCGAAAAACCGCTCCCGTTTGGTAGGAGTTCTGTTGCCAAATTATAGGGAAGTTCCAGACTGTGTGGAATAAGTCTGCACTTAATTTGCTTTTGTGGCATTCTATTTATTTTATTTATTTATTCAGATTACCTCTAAAGGCCCAATACAACATGGTGTGAAAACAACAAAAAAGGAGTACTACACGAACAATACAACCTAGCTGACAACCTCAACAAAACGCAAACCATGAATATGGGCAGCAATTGCATGGCGTTATACAATAGCTAAACAAGAGAAATTATATCTACATTATATCTTATTATATCTTCATTATATCTCTCTGGGAACATTAGGGACAGTCTGGATTTGTGTGGGAAAATGTTGGTTTGTAGTTTTCTTGTGTTTGTTGCTTCTTGGACGTGATGCGGTGCGGGCATGGTCTTTTTCGCTAGCCTTTGTGTGAAAAGCAAGGGATAGAGAGTGCAAGAGTGGCCCGTTTCCTTGCGACTGTTGATATGCCTCGCTAGGGAGTCAGCTCTCTCATTTGCTTCAGGGCCTTCGTACGTGCTGGGCTCCATAATATTCTATGTCGGCCTTTTGCTTCAGCTGGTAGGATCTTCCTGGTTTCTGTGCGAATAAGGCTGCATATAGCACCGTTGCGGCAAGACGCATGGTACATCTCTCGATCTTGCCTGGAATGCGCTCTATGCCTTAAATTTTAATGTTTGAAGCGTGTGGCGCGTTCCGAGGCTCTGAAAATAGGCTGACCAAAATAGGTTTGACTGCTTTCGCTTCGTCTCAAATGTCATCGAAAGGCGATAGTCTTCTGGGCACCTGCCGCGTAACTACATCTGCACTCTCCCCCGATCAATTCTCCCGCTGTCCCCTCCCGTACGTACGGGTCCGCCTTATTTAGTGACACTAGGTCCTCCTATGATAAACACGGTGGCGATTCTAAATTCAATTCTCCCGTGTTTGGCGCGCCATCTGTAGCGACCTTCTGCCACAGTGGCTTGTCGCTCGAGTCCCGACCGTCAGGACTGAGTGCGAGCCCTTTTGAAATTTGTGGTTAAAATAGTTTCAATGCATTTTTTGTCTGCAAAACACAAAAACTACCCCGCGTCTATTTTTAATTAAAGAAATAGTGCTGGTATCAGTGGCGCACTTATGCTTTGCTTCAAATGTGCCTATTGTTTTCTTTTTGCTGAACATTGTACGCAGCTATGAAGCATGCTGTCAGATTCCGTAGTGTGAAAGTGTTTTGCCTACAGAATTCCCACAACTTTTTCCCCGGCGGCTGGATTGAGGGACAGACGGACAGACCAAAGTTTTCGCATATTATCCCAAGAAACATTATCGTCCTTAAAGGGCGGGCACAATTTGTTTCCAATTCTGCGATTTCAAATTTCCAGAAGACTTAGATCATTATTTCAAATTTTGCACTGCTGCAAGAGCTGCTCCGAGGCGGTGCAAAGTTCTTGCCACTTGTTTTTCATCTCCCACTATTTATTTCCCCAATATTTTTGCTCTGTAGTTATTTGTCAATCACATTACCATTGGAAATTGACATCTTTAATGAAATGTAGAGTTTCAGCTGAAAGCATGAATAGATTTCAATTCCGCGGCTGTTTTTGTCTGCATCAGCCAGTAAAGGAAACTGGACTAGCAGCATAAAAAGTAGAGAGCGGGAAAGCAGGAGGCTATCGAGTCTCCGCTCTTCGTTTTTCTCATTATGTAGCTTGATTAAAGTTTGCATTACAACTGGTGTGCGTTACTTCCAAATTGTCGATGCTTCCCGTTCATTTCATACTTTATTTTGTACTGCTGTTTTTACTTTACTAGGTACTTTTATTGTATATAATGTACGTTGCTTGTCACCAGTTGTCCTTGTTTAGTGTATATTATGCTTATAAGTTTTTCTTTGCAATGAAAAATGCACACTCCAAATACTTACATGACTAACCTGGCAGCACTTTTGATGTTTACTGCAAGATTAGCACTATTCACCAAGTTAAAGTTGTGTTTTTTGACGTGACATGTACTTATGTTATGCTTGTGTACTGCAAACTTATCTGTGTTTTGTTTTTTTAACCTGTGTCAAAGCCACTCGATTAAGATTGGCTTTGGCAGTATTTGATATAAATAAAAAAAAAATAAAGAATGAATTAAAGTTTGAAACTACAGCGCAGAGGACAAGGGACAAATAGCTAGTAGACAGACACAGCACTGCATGTCTACTAGTTCTTTGTCCCTCGTCCTCTGCTCTAGTTTGAAAGTTAAGCCCAAATTTCTACGCTAATGAGATAAAGTTGTATGCTGTTTTCATGGCCTCTCTAGTGACTTCTGTTTGGTGTGACCTTATTACCTAATTGATATTTATATAAAAGTTAAAATACACACATCAGTACCATGTCAAGAATTCTGCAGAGCTTCGTGGGAGAGAGAATGCGTCTGCTCATGGTTACAGACATACAGCTTTTGAGCAAATGAAACGGAGCGGTGAAAGAAAAAAATGCCATCTGTCACGCAAGAGAAATATTTTTTATTCATTCTTCGTTCCCCGAATATCATTCACAAACGAGCGCACCGAGTGCATCAAAACCTGAAGAAAAACACGAGGAAATAAGCTATCAATTTCCTTCACGTTCTTACATATCTTTTACCAGGAATGCACGAACCAAACTAAAAATCCACTAGAGCTAAAAACAGGCATCACAAATCAATGTTTTATACAAACTCAATGATTAACTTTTCACTGTTCAAGCATAAACTAAGGACAGAGAGAAAGAAGTCATGTCATCTGTATCTAACATCAGCACATTTAAAGAAGTAAACATTCACGTTTAAAAAGAAGAAAAAGAAGAGAAGCCCCTCATCCACAACATCGGCCCTTTCGAAAAGTTTTCACCGAGACCTGCGCTCTTCTTGTAAATTCAAGTCTCCGCACAAAGCCGAGAGCAATTGAGCAACTGCATGCCACAATTATGCATTGCACATTTCTGACTATTATATAATACAAGACACAAAGCACAGCAAGAAAAGGCACAAACGCATACGACGACAAACGTGTACGAAAATCGAGAAGCACCTCCTTTGCGCGAAGCTGCCCTTCCACGTAGAAAGAAAATGACTTTGAATGTGCGCAGCTAATGCGTGATGCACTGGCGAAAACCACATCAGCACAAGGAAACAAAAAAAGGAACAAATTATACAGTGGTGACTAGACACTGAATAATTACAAGTTGTCTGTGGCCACGCTACCGTGGCACACAGCTAAAAAAGAAACCCGACAAAAATCACATTACAGATCGTCGACAACTTGGGAATGAATGCCTGGACACCAGGAGTGCCCACTAACACAGCTAGGTAAATGTGCAAAAACAACGAAGTGCCGAAAACATGGCTTACCTTCACAAAAGACAAGAAAACGAAGGAATGAAATCATGAGGCAAAAGCTTAAAGGGGCCCTGCAACAGGTTTTGACAATAATGAATGGGGCGGTACATTCTTTATATCCCGCTCTTGCGGACATATCCGTCACATACAATGCGCCTATGCACGATTCAAGTCTCTCAAGCCTGCTTTAAAGGCCATAATCTTGTTGTCTCTGCTTTTTACAGTAATGGCCATATGGCTGACGTTTTGCAGTCATGGCAGCAACGAAGCAATATGCAAGCGTGATTCACACAGCTCATGCTACTAGCGAGAATACAGCCAGCCACGGTGAAGTTGTTGCTCAGATAACCCACGTTTTGCTGAACTCTGCAAAGACCAGTTTTGGGCCCCCTTTAAACACCGCCGCCTCTGACCTGCACAACCATATCTGCCAGCCAAAACAGTGCAAAATCCTCTCAACACAGAAAAAACAGCCAAAACTCTTGGGTACACTCATGGACTGCGGTACAAATGAGCAAGATGAGCGAACAAAAATGATAGAAACAGTAATGAAAGAATATATGGCTTTCCGTGCAACAGAGACAAAGCTGGCACGTCTTTCGTCCTATTGGGGAAAAGCCTTTCCAGCTCCGAGCCTGCCTTAACAGAAAAAAATGTCAATAAAAAAAATGTAAGCAAACACGGACTATGAGTAGTAAGGTAAGCACGCTACAAAAACGACTTCGCAATAATAACTTTCGTCGAGCAGAACAGCGAGTGAAGCCTTCACAGATACAGACTGTTCAGTGCCGACCTGGCCTCGCACTCAAATCAGTCCAGCGCTCGCACATCACTTGTAATAACAATGCCTTCAACAAGGGGCCCCAGATGCCCAAATGAGATCCTGAACAACCACACACACACATGCACGCACAGAAAAAATTGGCCGCGTGTCGATGCAAATGTCATCGAAAGACGATAGCCTATTGCCGCCCCTGCCACACAACTGCTTCTCCTGTCTCAGTCCGCTCAATGGAGGTTTGGAGAGTTCAATTTTGCTGCGTTCGCACTGCTGAAGCACTGTCTGTTGGGACTGTTCGGACTAAGCGCTCGAGCTTCAAATTTAGGCATCCAGTGCCAAAAATCGAGCACACATCTACTTTTAAAAACACCAGTTATGCATTGATATTCTGCTTCAAATAAGCCTAATATTACCTTTTTTCTGCACGACGTTGAGAAATATGGAGCATATTTCTAGGTTTATGAGATTGGAAATGTTTTGGAAATGTTAGATTGGAAAAATTGGAAAAAACTAGATAGGAAATGTTGGAAATAAATGCCTCACTCAAGAATTCTTTCGACTCCGGCTAGGCGGCTGAATCGCGGAACACACAGGCCAAAATTTTCGCGTTTGAGTAGCCAAAGAAAGACTATCGTCTTTACAAAAAGGAGGCAACCACGCAAAAAAAAATCCAAATAAAAACAGTAAAGAAAACTACGACTAAATCAGTAGAGCTAAGTGAAAGACGCTTCTGCTAAAATTATTTCCGGAGCTTTTCCGCTCGCCTAAAGAATACGAATGTGATGAGCAACTCCCACAGCCTTTATATATACACTTATTCAGATCCACCGTGATGCGAAGCAAAGAGCACACCTACAGTGCTGCCAGAAACCACACGTCAGTGCTGACGACGCCTCCAAGTGGAGCGGAAACCCGAATTGTGCACGATAAAAAGAAAGTGCTTTGGAAAAACTCTGCTTCTGCCAGCAAAATTCAGTGAGAGACTGTGTGTCAAGTCTTGCCCACAGTGAAGAACACACAGTGCTGCACATTCTGAACACTGATACTGCAAGTAGACATGTAACCGAATGAGAAAAACCCGGCACAGTGTGACAGTTCCAATCTACATTGAGCTCAGTGAAAATTATCTATGCCCACCAATGTGCACCATGAGTGACTTCATAATACCCTGGGGTTGAAGGGCTGTAAAGATGAAGATTGCAGACAGTGCCCTTGGTTCATTCGGTGTTGATAACCCTGTGGCAACACATTTGCTATTCTAGTCTGACCCCGGTCGGCTCTCTGGGTGACCACAACCAAAAGGAACTAACCTCTCGAGTCTACAGTAAAGCTGCGTAAAAGAGAAAAGGCTGACGTAACGTACGTAAAACAGGCGCAGATATCGTTCTGTGCCACGTCAATAGTGTTGTAGGTAGCCCCATTGCAAGATTAGTATCGTGGTTAGTTTGAAGGCAAGCAAGACAACAAGCGCACCCTGCATACACAGCACTGTTTGCTGCCCTTTGCAATAGCAAACACCTGCATTTTGTCGAAACTGCATTTAGAGAAATTGGTGCTCCCACGATGAAAACAGCCATAGAAAACAGCATCATTAAGCGATGCTGCCAGGCAAAGGCCTCTGGACACAAAAGATACAAGTGCACCAACCCACACACAGACCAAATGTTTGGTTGTACTAACAGAAAAACTGTGCCTTCCAAAAAAAAATAATAATAATAAATAAAGCCGTTCCACTCAATGTGAAAGCTGTCGGAAGTGCAGAGCAGTGATTCGCCATAATGGGCTGTAGGAGTAGAAGCGGAGACACCGACCAAAAGAAACTTAAAAACTTTAAAACAACAACAAGGCGTTTCGGCTTCGTTCCTGAAGCCTTGTTCACAATCTTTCCAACATGTTTCCCAACCAGACGGGTTTCCGTCAAACCCTCGACTTCATAATGGGCTGTAGTGCCGTTATCCGCTCGCTGTTACCACCCAATGCAATTCAAATGATTGATTGATTGATTGTAAGGTTTAACGCGCCGACGCAACGCAGGCGATGAGGCGCGCAATGCAATTCAAATGGCCCGCCTTCGCAGTGCTCGCGCGCCCCCTCCAGAAACTGCGCCAGTGGAAGTTCTGTTCTTCTTCCGCATGCTTTTCCTCCCGCACGTGCCGGCATTGCACTGCCACTTTTTTTCACTTACTACCGTAAAAGCCAACCCAACGAGCGTTCCTAACTAAATGAACGCGGGTGCTGCCGGTTAATTACGTATATTTTGCCTCAAATGTACCTGCAGTTTTCTTTGTGCTAAACAACGGGGTGATGTATGACAAGCGCCAGCGGTTCATGAGTTTCAAACGCTTATGGCTACATAAGCCACTTGGCTTTCGAAGCCTCTGGGTTATGCCGCAACGACAGAACGCCGTGGGGCTCTACCTGGGTCCAGCGAGCGAGCTACGACGACAAGGCGAGCCCCTAAAGTGCTCTGCACTTAACAACGGTGGGTGCTTTTTTGCTCTCTTGCGCAAGCCGACGAAACCTGTGCCTGAAGGACTGTAGTGGCAGAATCCTGTAGTGACAAAATCCAGAAGTGGCGCTGTAGTGGAAAACTCAACTACGCATGACATGCACCAACTCTGAAATCTAAGGTTTGACAAAAACTCGTCTGGTCGGGTGAAAGATACATAATTGAAGAAAGTGGTTATCGCCGACCATAGGCAGTGAACAAGGCTTCCGTATGGAAGCCGAAACGTCTTTTTAGCCTTTTTAACTAAGCCTTTGGTCGGCGATAACCACTTTCTTCAACTATGCACCAATTCTGTGTCCTAATTTGTTGCCAGCTCAGCAAACAGTCCATTTTTACTCGCATAGAAAGGCAGCTCATCAGAACCAAACTCTTCGTGAATGAAGCCACCCAAGAATCAGTGTTGTCATGTGAAAGTTCTACTAGCTTACCCAAAAGAGAAACTCAGTCTCCTTGTTACCACAAACCCACTTGATGCTTATTTAAAGAAACCACTTCTGTTGAAAGTAGAAGAAAAATTACCTAGCTACTCGCAGTTGCGATATTATCAACTTGCAAGCTAAATGTCTCCAGACAGACATTTGACGATGAGGTAGCGCTAGCACCATTTTTTAAAGAAAGACAGCGAAGTAATCTGGGTAGATTCTGGTTTCTGATGCCTTCTCGAGCCATCTACTTTGTTGCCCTTATGAAGATTCGGAGTGGACTCAATCAACGTGTGCCGAGCTGTTCTATTTCTTTGCTCAAATCTGGTTAAAATCACGCCCCCCTGGCCATCTTTTTTTTGATGGAGGCAAAAAATGAAAATGCCCAAGCTACTTTCTACTTTCTTTTTTTTTTTTTCTACTTTCGTCCCTGTTTTGTGAGCGCATCCACCTTCAAGATGAACAGCTACCAACTAGCCCAATTGTCCGTTCTAGTTCAATACTGAAGTTGAATAGAAATACCGTGTGTCTCATCTTTAAACGCTCGCTTACATTTGATAGGACTTCTGCATTCCCCAAGGAAAATTGCTCACACCAGGGACTGGGCAACAAGACCCAAAAAAGGCAGTGAGATGACCTTCATAAAAGTACGCTTTTTCTTAAGCATTGTAGCATGGTTCAAATAAGGGTTTCTTTTTTTGTTTCTGCCAAACTTCACAATGCAAAGCAGTAGTTTAGGCAAAGTTCTACAGGCTTTTGATGGAGGCTGCGTTAAAGGTGTCAGGTGCACCCCTGAAAGAACGGCAAAACTGAAATCACCGACACTTTCTTGTTTGCTTCTGCACAGACATAATCCCAAACTTTCAGTTTTGGTAACTCGCACGATAGTTTCACGGACAAACAAAGAACACACAAAGTTGGTTGTACCAGCAGATGACACTCTCACTGATCAAAGTTTTCTGCCCAGAGGACTGACCTACCAGTTTCTGACTGACCTACAAACACAGTGAGGCAGAACAGTCCCATATGCGTACAAGCAATGACCGTGACCATAAATTTTTACCCGACAATCTAAAATTTCTTGCTGCACTGTCGTACTAGTTCAATTTTGTTGCGAAATTCTAGGCAATTCACAAAGTTCCTAAAACCTTTACACATGAAAATGTGCGTCATGGTAAAGTGTGTACTTCACTGAGCCTGTGCTGAAGAAAGTATTTTTGCAAATGCCCTTAGCCCCCGCATTCACAAACCTAACTTATATTTATCTATCCAACCCCTTACTCCTTTCAGTGAACAAACTTATACCCGTGCCACACATACACAAAAAATGACGTTAAGTGCTTAATGCGTTAAGATTTAATGCCATTAATTTGCTGCTACATGCAAAAATCTAATGCCATTCGTTCTAATGTCATTTTTGGTTTAAGGTGTTCCACACAACTAAGTCGCCTTCACGAACACCGTAAATCTGCCTACTTTTGAACGCAATGAGCACCAAATGAAACCAACAAAACTCTCAGCACCAGATTGTTGACACGGAAACGTAGCTAAAGTTCAAAATACCACGATTTTCTGCTCACTCTTGCACAGAAAATCGTATTATTTTGAAGTTCAGGCAAACTTCTGAATCAGACAAATTTCACTAAAACAGTGGCAAAAGGCAAAACATCGCATTACTCGTCGTTTTGAATTTTTCTGATTTGGCTACCACTGGCAGGCGGCAGCAGCAACTGAAGCCACTTTTAGAAACGGCTTACACCATTTTTTAGAAAACTATTTCTCATAACGTTTTCTTTCTCAAAACATTCTTAACCCTTGTAGGATGTTTTTCTCTACTTTAAAAACTTCTAAAATACGAGTGCATTTCTCTTTTGGGTCATTATCACCATCATGCCTAACACATTTAATGCCTTTGCGTTTTCGCGTGTAGCACGGCCCGCCAAAATGATGTCATTCGCTATCTTAAAGGAGCCATGAAGAGAAAATACAACTTTGTTTAATTTGAAAGAACTAGAATTCAGTATCTCACTCAGCTCCATTACAGCCACAAAAGATGTTTTTTTAACGAAAAAAAAGGAAGAAGTATTTAAAAACTTTCAAATTTTGCGCCACAGTGACGTGTTATGAGTAAGAATGATGCCATACAGGCCAACAATAAAACATAATTTTCAGTGCGTTAGCTGCACGTTAGCATTCCAGTGATGCGGTCAAATAGAACTAGAGGCCCCATTACAGATGTCCAGTCATGTCTCGTCGCGACAGGTCAGTTAGGCGGCCGCCAATGGCACAAACAAGGTTCCGTGACGTCATAGAAAAGTTGCGGGATATTGTCTAGGGGGTCGCGACTGCTTCACACGTTTTCTTCAATATCTCCGTTATTTTTTCGAAGATTGCGATAATATTGGTATCATTGCTATCGGGACTAAGCAGTCCTTCTAATAAACCCAACTTGTATTTTGTCTTCATGGCTCCTTTAAGGCCTTAAACACTTAATGTCATTTTTCGTGTACGTGTGGCACGGGTATTACACTGAATGCTGCCCTTGTCGCTTCCTCATACATTCGAACCGTGAGCTCTCCTTATAGTAGAAAAGAAAAAGAAAACCAAAGTAGAAAAAGAAAACCAAAATGAAAGTGAGTGTTTTTTTCAGAATACATAAAAGTCTGCCAGTTTTCCGCACCACTCGGGTGCCCAATGTCGTGCGATGTTCATAAAATTAAAGAACTTGCTCCGAAAAAAGCAGAAAGATTGTGTTTACAGAGTTCAGATAACAGGACGGCATACGTGCTGAAGAAAGCAGAAGAAGGAAACCCAATTATTTACGTATAGCTCACTACATGAATGCATCAGAAATCAAGGAGGCAGTTAAGCCCATACTGATGCTGCTGACTCCCGTAACGTTAGGTGACAGCACTTGCATGACAGGCATGGAAGCCAGCATATTTTGCTGACGAATGCAACCTCTTGCCACCAGTGCTTACAGCGATGCTCACAACATTGCCTGAGATCAAAAATACCTACGCAGCACAACATAGTCACAAAAAAGCCCCACACTGCCATGACTCAGAGCCATAAACACCGCATTCACAATGACACAGCCTAGCGTCGGCAACATTCCACGCAAACGAGCTCATTTTAAGTTGTCAGCCATCTTTTTGAACAACCCTCTTTCCTGCAACACTGGTCACGACAACATCCATTTGAGGGTCATACGAACTGACGAATTTGGGGCCAGCGCTTAGAAGAAACCACCTGTGTCCTTGGGGACTTTGACCCCGTGATGTTGACACAGACACAACTTCTTCAGCCTAGCTCCACTTCATGTACAATACAATAAGCGGCTAAATACTTCCATGCAACTTTAAAAAAAGAAGAAACGCATGTTTCGAGATATGGCTGAAGGGATAACAAAAGAGTAGGGTGGGGTGTGCGTTTGTAGTGCCTTTCAAATGAACAAAAAAAAATCCAAAACCATGCAGTTGTGGTCTTTGTGGTTGCACTGCAAAGCACTCGTTTGCGACCGCTGCTGCAGGATCGTGGTCCTGAGCACTCACACCTTATCCAAGCCTATAATATGGAGCGGCATCATGATCTATTCCCCACCAAGCAGCATTTGCAACACCGGCAGGAAAACCAGGAAAAAAGAAAGGGGTGGGGGCATGTAATTTAAAAATGACAACATTCGCACTTAAAAACCCCGTCAGCTATTGACTGACCTTCAACTTCTACCAAAGCTTACCTCCCAAGCCTTCTTTGACATCGTTTAGAAGCAAGTGCAGAGGTGTGAATGCACAGACTCTCCCAAACAACCACCAACCCTCCAACAAGCAGTGAACTGAACCTCACTGCAAGCGGAACAGCTCTGCGCACTGGAATAAACATTGTGGCGCCATTCAGTGCAAGTGCATCACACAGTCTGCTGTGCGGTCGGTTGCACCTTTTGGCCCAAGTGCAACGAGTGTAGATATCAACGAGGCACTAGACTTGTGTCGTCAAAGTCACCGACGTGGAGGTGGGAGTCGTGTGGTGTGTCCACAGTCATTGCCGCTGTGCGGCGTTCCTTGCCTTCAGACAGCGTCCCCCTGCACTCCTACGAGCCGAACTCTTGTCGCTGTTAGTGCCGTCAGGCTGCTCCCAAGGCCAAGGTCACCCTCCTCAACAGAGTCACACTAAGAGAAGAAGAAGAAGAAAAATATGGAATAAAATGGAGCAGAATTACTCATCCGTTCATTCCTTAAAAAAAAAAGAAAAACAAATGAAATGACTGTGCGAAATCTCAGTCACATCCTTTTTGTCCATTATTTGGTTCATTTGGTTTTGGCAGCATAAACTTTGCTGCCACTACGTGAAGGACCTTAACGGTGCTTCTTTTTTACACGGCATAGCAGTGCATTTGTGAAAATCTTACTGCAACAGGCACGTCAATTTGTTGATTGAGTGATTGTGGGGTTTAATACACCAACGCAACGCAGGTGATGAGGCGCACTGTAGTGGAGGGCTTCGGGTTAATTTTGACCACCCGGGAGTCTTTAACGTGCGCCAAAATCTCGTACACATGGCCGCCGCGGCCGGGAATAGAACCCGCGTCCTCGTGATGTCAATTTGTGGGAGCTTTGTGACGAGCGCAGTGCCTCCCTCAACAAAAGTAATGGCCTGCTACAAAACAAAGTGCAAGCCGCTTCACTGACGATTGGTGAATAAGCTTAATTTTTCTCCCACGCTAGCCACAGTAGCAAGGGGAACCCGATTAGCTAAAAGCCCCTCAAGTCACAAAAAAATATATTTATGTTATAAACGTGACCTGTAGCTGTCCCAAAAACAAGCGTAACGGCAACAGTAATTTAATGGGCAATCAAAATTGTTACAAAGCACTCAGAATATTTGGAGAACAACACTTGAATTACGGCGGTCTTACCGCACTTGTTTCTAATGCTACATAATTGGTGCGTCTATATTGTACCATACTTGTTGTAATTTTAGACACAAAAACTAAAGCTGTCTGTCAGCAAGCTTCAATTTCTCAAGGGGCAAGGAAGTAGCAAATACATGTTTATTAATAAAAAATAAATGCACAGGGCGTAATAAAGACATTTATACAGTGCACACAGACGTACACACACACACAAAAATGCAATTAAACAAAAAATGCACGACTTTGCATTATTTTGAGCAGTGTAGCTACGCCATGCCCTGAGATTTAGAATTAACCAGGATTTGCATAAGAAAGGAATGCCATCTTTTGGTGCGAGGAATGCCAGTGTTTCATCCCACTTCTCCTGAAAGTGAAGCTCGGGATGATGATGCTGTTCCTAGTGAAGGGCAGAGATGCACAACACACGCCGACAAACCCTTTACAAGTGGTCCCACAATGCTGCAAGCACTAAAATGCAACCGAAAGTGCTCTTAAAATCATTTCTGGAGCAGCCCTGGTTGACAAAAGAAAGCACCAATATTTTCACAAACTCAACCTGCAGTTGCACGATGATAATCCGATCTCGTACGTCCTAACATTGTTGGAAATATTGTACCAATATTCAGACGTGCAACTTTAATTTTAGCACTGCAATCATTCGATGCAGTTTTGGCACCGGAAACGCGAATGCATCTCTAAATGTGATTCTGATCACAATACAAAGTACATCACCAAGAGGTATTGGGTTTTATATATATATATAAAAAAAAAACCTTGTGCTTATAAGAAGGTTTTGCAAAGGACAAATGCTCTCGCAGCGCTCGGGCAGCTAACCATGGCTCTGAGATTAAGTTAGAGCACCAAGTTGAGTGAAGCGCTTTCCTTGCTTTCACGAAAAGCCTCTAATGTAAACAAAAATTTTTAAAAAGCTGAAGAAAAATAATATGCCATTTCAAAAAAATTACATTCCCGTTGCTCAAAACCATGGTGAACTGTAATTTTCAAAATGTTAACCTGCCCCTGAACCTTTAAAAAAACATGCGGCACATGTCGACGTGCATACGCTAAATGCCAGATTAGAGAAAGACATGATTTAGAACTTTAAAGTAGTGCGGTTATGTGTCTAATGCCGGCTAAGACACTTCAAAACAGACATTGATTGATTGATTGTAGGGTTTAACGCGCCGCCGCAATGCAGGCGATGAGGCGCGCCGTAGTGGAGGGCTCCGGATTAATTTTGACCACCTGGGGATCTTTAACGTGCGCCGAAATCTCGAACACATGGGCATTTTTGCTTTTCGCCTCCATCAGAAAAGCAGCCGCCGCGGCCGGGAATCGAACCCACGACCTTGTGCTTAGCAGTGCAACGCCTTAGCCACTGAGCAACCGCGGTGGGTTTCAAAACAGACATGTTTCGGTAAACACGTGGATATGAAATCAAGAAAAAGAAGAATGATCGTACTTTAAATATACCTCTCATTTTCTTCGAAATAACAGACCACAAGCGAACTTTATAGTAGGTATAGTATGTATCACTGTAATATCATTGTAAATTTTAGCCTGGAATTAGAACTAGCCTCCTCGCATTCCCTCTGTAGCTACCTATATCAAAATTGCGAGGACTGGTTAATCATAACTATTATTTAGAGCTCTCCTGCCTGTTTCTCCCACCCACCTCCCCTTTTAAGTTGCACGGTACTCACAAACTTGCACCGTTTGCACCACTTAGAAACTCTTCTCCACATATTAGAGGCATGCAAATATATGTAATGTTGACTGTGAATCAAGTATGAAGAGTGATTTGAAATCAAATCATTATTTTCAAATACGAATGGTTTCACTTTTAAATGTACTTCCACATAATCAAATTTGTTACGTTTCAGCAAATACAGCAATTAAAAAACAAAAATTTCATAAAGCAGCTTATTTCTGTCTCCACATGCTAGTGATCAGACAAAAAATAAAACTTCAAATAGGACAAGGTGGGCTAGAAGGCAAAATACATAACCACTCGCTTAATCCACACCTACCGGGTCTACTTAAGTGCTCCTATCAGCTTTGACGTAATAATATAAAAATGTTTTATCTAATTTCTCTACAAGCCAAGGTTAATGCCAAACTTTGATATAGTACTTTGAGCAGTACAGGTCAACTGCAAATCAAATAAAATAGAACATACTATAGCGCAATACTCAAAGTTTTGAACATTCAAGAACTCTACTGGTTATTGAAATCTGAAGGCTTAATAAAAACTGACGCGATGTCTCCAGTTAGTTGTTGCTATTTCCATGTCATGTAAAATTTAGTCGTCAAAATATGGAAACAACAGCAAAAGAAGTTTACTTGCATTTCGCAGCCGTTTCAATTTCTAGTTCTAAAGCCATTCTTGCCTGCCTTAATTTGTGACGCGGCGAATTGGAGAAGCGAAAAAAAAAAAAACAAGTTACACAACAAAGCAGCGCCCATGGCACCTACGTAAACCTCTGGTCATGCAAATACAAAGACCAAGCAAGCAGCTCGAGCCAAAACTACATAACGAGTGCACGTATTCACTGTGACACATTTACCATGCAACGCAGCAAGCAAGAAAGAACGTAAAGAATCACACGAACCATGCTTCGACATCGTCGTTGCCCTACATTTGCTTTTTTTTCTCCCTCAGGCTTTCTTGCATCACATAAAGTTAGCGTGTGGTTGTCCGGAATCTCCCATAATATTGTAGTGCGCGCTTCCCTTTGGGACAGAAAAAGGGAAAAACGAAAAGAAGAAATACTCATGCACAGTTCGATGCAGCTTTTCTCACAGTACACAAAGAACACTACGATGACAACAGCACCAAACAATGAGAGCGGCAGTCAGACACAGTCAAGCTAACGCAGCTACCCGAACAGCGCTTTTCTCAGGTTGCTAAAAAAAAAAAAAGTGTAAGCAACACATGATCGTGCAACGCGCAAAGCAAAAATAAATGAGCAAACAAACAAAAAAAGCTTAGATTGCAGGCGAATTCGTGGAAGTGTCTAGCAGCTCTGCAACTGCAAAAACGGAACGATAGCAGGCAGAAACGTGACCAAACCTGCCTGAAATTGAATTTCCTGATCAGTCTTTGCCTCGAGCTACCAGGCCACACGCTCTCGTTGCTCTCTGTTAAACGTTACACGGATGCGTGTGAAGCGTACCTAAAATGCTAACTGTGGAATGGCTGGAGCAATTATCTTTGTTGGACCTGAATGTGAAGAGATTTGGAGAGTGGGGCGTTGATTACCAAGAAAAATTTGCGAGTTTTTTGACGCTCTAAGCGATAATCAGTGGCCAGGAAGCTGGTATGCATGGGCTACTATGTAAGCTTTGTGCAGATTGAAGCTAACCTCTTGCTGTGCGGATAAAACAAAAAAAAAAGGAAAGGGGGAGAAACAAGATTCTCCAAAATCTTGCGGGATGCCAACTCTGACCCTTTTGCGGAGTAACTTTGTGCAAGCAAGCCTGTACAAGATTACTGGACTGTTTTAATTGTCCCCAATACAAACAAATTGTGTCAAAGGCAGAAGAAAAAAAAACTGTGTTCACGTAAAACTTTGAAGTATGCAAAAATTTTTTAGACTAAGCATTCAGATTTGCATTAGTCGTCATCACGCTTTTTAAAATGGTATATCTTTTTTTAACATGCAAAATATCTTGCTAGCGACCAAAACTAAAATGACCCCCCCCCCCCCCCCCCCCCCCCCCCAAAAAAAAAAGAATTTCTCCCTTTAAAGTAGACTGTACTCTTTGAAAGTTACCATTTGAGAGGCTTCATAATTAGTGTAAGCGAAATTGAGATACAACTACCCTTTAAACCCCATTCTGCTTTCCGTCAAATAAACTCGGCATAAGCAAAAAAGTGAGGGTGAATATACCCAAAGTTTGGGCTATGAGGAGAGGTGTAGCAGGGTGCTAAAAATAATTTAGAAAAGCTAGTAACTGTCAACATGCACTAAACTCCTCCATGCATTTTGCAGCTGCTGCGAACAGGAACCGAAACTGTAGCTCTGCCGCAATAACCACGGTAACTATGCCATCATGGCGGACAAGCAGATAGATACCTGCTGAATTTCGAACAATAAAAAAAAAAACTAGAAAAAAAAAAACGCCATCTTTCAGTAGTGACAAAACAATCCAATGGAAAGCAACAAAATGGCATTGCATGCCACAAGCGTCTTTTTGTGGCATGCAATGTTATTGGCTGCGCAGTGTATATACAGTTGAACGTCATTATAACAAAGTAGTATCGGCGCAGTACATTAGTTCGTTATATCTGATATACGTTGTAACAGTAGACGTAAAAATAGGCTCTAACAAATTGACAATCTGGCTCGTGCAAAAATCCTAGATAATAAACGGATTACTGTAGGATTCAAATCCGCTATACACGATGAGGTAATCCTTAGCTGTCTCTTTTTGGCATTTCAAACTAAATGGACCAGAACATGGCAATGCGAAATTAGAACAGACCAACGTACGTTTGACAAAACAGGCCTGCGTTCTAATTTATTTGCAGAAGGATCTGATCTTCCCAGCACCGCCGGATGAAGTTTTCCAGTGTCCACGCACGAAAGGGCCTTTTTTAACTTTTATAGTTTTATGAGCTGTTATCTCCTGCATTTTATGTTTTGCTTTTTAAAACTAGCAATCGAGTTTAAAGCCTCGCGTGAAAAAAATATTTCTTCGTTATAGCCAACATCTCGCATGGCTCTAGCGGTTTTCGTTTTGTTACAAAAAGAATAAGTGTCACTGAAATAAAGCTTGACTAACCAAAGTTCGTATTTAGATCGCAATAGCCGGTAGTTCGCTATATCAGTGTTCGTTATAACGACGTTCAACTGTAACTGAATTCTGGAAATGCGTGCCATTCAAAAGCAACACAGCATGTACTGAAGGCAGCTGAAGTTGGAGCTTGACAAGAGCAATAAATAAAAAAATTATAAATGCGTGCAAAGCTAAAAGACAAGTAGGACCGAATAGCTTGCAGCACCACACCAACCACAGTGCCAAATGCAAAAACAGTCCAATCTAGTCATTAGGAGTGGTGCTCCATTTTGAGTCTATGCCCAGTGAGACTGAACCCCTTGCTTCATAGAAATAAAATGAAGTGGTGATGTGTGGTCCCGCAGCTTGCTAACACTAGCGTCAGTCAACTCCATGTTAGTAAGAACTAAAAAATAAAAACTCTGTCGGCTACTCGGTATAACCTCGTCACTGCAGCCTGCAGTGTAATTAGTCTTTTGGTGCATCTATGGCATAGACTTGTTCTTACGCAGCGTCGAAAACACCACAAGCCAAACTAATAAAAATTTCGCACAGCTGCCACCAAATTCTCTATCAAGTAGTAATAACTGCAAAAATTACTTGCGCTGAAGAAACACTTGAAAAATGAAACTTGCGAAGATGGACACCAGAAACTAAATAAATGTTAACAGAGGCAGCAGCAAGCTGACACCAATGTTTTGACATGGGACTCGGCAAAATTTCTTGTCAGAATAGTGGCCCTTGGCTCAAGGCTTTCTCTGCTACCTGTTTTAGGTTTTCTTGGGTTAAAAACAAACCTGCTACCTAGGACTACACCATACACCATACGCAGTCATATGAGCATGCCTGTTTTTCACTTGGAGTGCGCTGGAATTGGGGGACAGAGGGAAAATGCTTCTGCTTGGAGGATACTGAAAACATTCTCAGTTCAGTGATCCGAACAGAAGACCTTTTTTGCACGCAGCATTCTATAAATGTGCCAAGTGCCTCCCCTCCCCTCCTCCTCCTCCTCTACCACCGTGGTATGTCGCAAATAACTTGAAACAGAGAAGGCACACACACACACAGACCATCACCTGAAAAAAAGAAGTTTATTAAGCAAACACACCATATATGCAAGGGCACACAGCCTCTCTCTCTCTCTTTTAGAGTCGTGCAAATGTGGCTATTTTTCAGGGCTTAAATACGGTAGTGGGTCAACCTAAAGAGAGTGCGTGGAGAAAAAGAAAGAAAACGCCATTAGCCACAGAAGAACGTACACACTGAATCGACACCACAAAACAAACCGCCGGCGTGCGTTCAGCCGGAAAAAAAATGCATTCGTCTATCTATTAGACACAGCCGATGGCAAGAACAAAGCAGCAAACACGTCGGAAAAGCGTACGACACTTTACTGACGACCTTAGCGACTTACATATAAGCCTGTTGGCATATCACGAACATTTCCAACAACATGCTCTTCTAAAAGCCACACACGCTGAACACAGTTCCGATTTGGCACCCACGGCAAGCTTTGTCGAAGTAAGGTAGGCGCAGCAGCCATATTGCTTGGAAGGAAAATTTCCCCAGCATCACAACCATTACAAATCTTTGCACGACATGGGAACGGACTCCCCTCGAAAATGTTGCCACATTGCAGTGAAGCGCAGCAGCGGGACATCATAGAAGAGTGGCACAACACAGTACGAGGGAAATGGTAACACTTTCCGACCGTACCCACAAGCCTAGATTCCTTTTCTTTTATGCAGGTTACAGACAGCAGTCGAACAGCTCGACTATGTTCCAATGTTACATAAAAAGCACTGTTTCCAAACAGTGGAACCATTAATGAACACATGAAAACACTGCTAGGTAGGAAAGGGCACCACAAACAAAAAATAATGCCCTGCATAACGTAAAGCTAAATTCTGCACTTTTTTTTTTAGTTTTTAGCTTGGTTCGAGTTTTGCAACTGTTTTTTTTTTTTTTTTTATGTCCCACAACTTCATATCCCCAACCTCAAATGAGCTGTCTGCCATGGAACACTTTGTTTCCTCAGCTGCCAGAACGTGCCACAGATCTGGTGCGGCAGGACACCAGTGCTTTAAAAACTTGGGTACTTTTCCAGAAGAAATAATGCCCCTGGCTCGATTTAATACCGTCACGCTATCTGAAAGTGTGATACAAACATGCCTCCTGCATGTACATCGGTGAACAAGTTCCACCGCATTCACAACATGTTTGCAAAAATGCACGTACAAAGTAAAAGGTAGACTAGAATAGAATGAGTTCAAACTGGTAAACAAATAAATACAGTTGCGCTAAAAGGTGCACCATGACGTCTACACGCAACAAACATGATTGGTTCAAGCGCACATTTTGAACCACACCTCACGATTAAATAAAAGTTACATACTGCCCGTACCTACTGAGGCAATGAATTGAATCTCCAATGTTTACCAAATTTTCATTTTGTGAACCCATTTGCACCCAGAAGGGCTAGAAACACAAATATGACAAAATAAAAAGAGAGAGAGAAGATGAAAAACTATAAAACACAAACTGAAAGGTTCACGTTTACCTTCTACCACACCCCAGTTACAATTCATACACACAGCATATTCACGCGAACATAAGATGATTTACCCGGAACCAAGCTGTCAATAAAAATTTAACAAGTAACATCATTGTCCACTTGAATTGGAAGTTATATTATTCCGCACACAAACTGAAACCCGAACAAAAGAAAAAAAGTAATGAAGAAAGAACGTAGGGTGTGAGTACTTTTCATACTGAAGCGACAACTGAAAAATTTTGAAGCACCCTTGAAAATAAAGTACCTGATACATGAATAAACAACGTGCACCAGCAGTTATGAAGACCAAGTCATAACATAAGAAAAATGGCGTGACTTAAAACGATTTAGAAGGCCTAACTTGTAGCCCCTGAGCTATCACATAAAACAGTCTCCCCTCTGTCCCTCTACATTGCGTCTTGGCTTGCCTTAATTTAATCACATTTTAACAGCACTCCCATTCATTTTTAGGTAGCCCTGTACAATAAACAACATATTAAAGCCCACCAATACATGAGGGCCATTCTATACCAAGCCACAGAGATGGCAGTCCCAGCCACCCTCGATTTCTTGGATAAGATGCGTTTCAGCCGATCGTGCCAAGCGGTCAACGCGTGGTGCGCTAGAGCACAGAGGCAAAATGAAAAATATTTTTAATTGTACACAAAAAGTGTGAACTACATCATCATCATCAACTAGCTACGCCCACTGCAGGGCAAAGGCCTCTCCCATAGATCTCTAATTACCCCAGTCGTGTGCTAATTGCGACCAGTTAATCCCCATAAACTTCTTGATCTCATCTGCCCATCTAACTTTCTGCCATCCCCTGCTACGCTTGCCTACTAAATCACTGCAGAAAAAAAAAGAAGAAAGAAAAAAGAAAAATGGTGTACGCGAAAGGTTTTGAACATTAAAATTTGCATCAGAATATTAATCTACACATAACCGAAATCTCAGGAATATTTGATGAACTTTGTTATGTTTTTGTGGTGATCAAATAGTAGTGCCATATACTAACTTGCAGCAAGTACTGGGAAACAAATTAGTGAAATTGTGACCGCCTCCCAATTTAAGAATTACTTTTCGCTCCAAGCAAAATTTTTCTGCACAGATCATATGTTTGTATTATCCTATGTGCTATTGCCTCGCGATACGTTTTCTTACATACAAATATAGTCTCCGCCTATACCAAACCTGTTCAAAGCAAAACTTCACACAACGAAAAGATGCCCTAAAGTCCTAAAATACTTAAAATGCACTCTACGCACACCAAAGAAAAAAACGTAAAAAATAGAAAAAAAAAAAACAGTACTGCTTACTGACCATACACACAGACCTCGCCTCTACAAGTTAATAATCTACAAGTGAATATGGGCCAAAGCCATATCCATGCTAAGTGTGCAGGGGTATGTAAAAAGCATTTAAGGAATCTACAGGGTTACAATGAAAGCAATAATTGCGGCCCATCACTCCAGGGTTGTGCGTAGCACTTCTTAAAAATTCATCGTCACGCTATTGATGGGGTTCAAATTGGACATTGTGGTTACATTTCAGCCTCAGTTCCCAAGATGACAACGCGATAAACAGCTCAACTTTGTAGCACATACTGACAAACATGGGCAGGCAGTTGACCGTACAGTGATGGCATCCCAGTGTTCAATTCTCAGCCCCAACGGCCAGTTTCCTGATGGAGGCGAAAAGCAAAAACGCCCGTGTGTACGAGATTTGGGCGCACGTTAAAGATCCCCAGGTGGTAAGAATTAATCCGGAGCCCTCCACTACGCCGTGCCTCATTGCCTGTGTAGCATCAGCGCATTAAACCTTGCAATCAAATCAAATCAAAGTGTTCAGCACCTCTCTTATTTCAAGTGTTCAGCACCTCTCTTATTTCATGCTTTTATTTCTGCAAATGTCTGCTACTAAGTGCTGAAGGCTTAATATTTGACAGCAATACATGCTTTCAGTTCACCCTTCACTTTTTGCTACTAAGTGCTGAAGGCTTAATATTTGACAGCAATACATGCTTTCAGTTCACCCTTCACTTTTTGCTACTAAGTGCTGAAGGCTTAATATTTGACAGCAATACATGCTTTCAGTTCACCCTTCACTTTTTGCTACTAAGTGCTGAAGGCTTAATATTTGACAGCAATACATGCTTTCAGTTCACCCTTCACTTTTTGCTACTAAGTGCTGAAGGCTTAATATTTGACAGCAATACATGCTTTCAGTTCACCCTTCACTTTTTGCTACTAAGTGCTGAAGGCTTAATATTTGACAGCAATACATGCTTTCAGTTCACCCTTCACTTTTTGCTACTAAGTGCTGAAGGCTTAATATTTGACAGCAATACATGCTTTCAGTTCACCCTTCACTTTTTGCCGAGCTCCAGCGGTGGATGCCTGGAATGCATTCTTATGGTGCCCAGACAATGTGTCAATAAGTTCTGTATTTGTAATATTCATTCGCGCAGAACTTAACAGTACTTGGCAAGCAGGATCGTCATGCACCTCCAACTGAAACTGGTAATTTTGAAACGAATTTCTTGGGATGAAATCGTGACTTTACTGCCTCGCATATCTCTCTGCTACACAAACTGCCTTGGAGCCCACACGTGTGACCAGATGTAGCAGGTGATGCGAAACCCAGTGAGCCTGTAATTTACTTGTGAGCTCTGGTTCGTGGTCATATTCAAATTGGCCATATTCAAATTTATGTTCAAAATTTTAAATGTTCATAGCACAACCTTAATTTAGTGATGCCTAGTACCCACGTGATGGCAGTACACCCAGCGTAAATGTATGCTTCGAAATATAGAAGTCCACGTCATAGTTCCAACTTAGATTATTTGAAATACATGCAGTGTACAACCAATCATAGCTAAAAGACTGAAGCTTATCAACATTTACTGCTCAGCAAATATATGTGATAAGCTACTAGCATTAGGAACTGCCCAATATACTCATCAACGAAAAAAAAAAAAAAAATGCCCTTCGGGGGAGAACCTACGCTTCCTTTAAGCCTTTCACTGCACAGCTTTTTTTTTTTTTTCTGTCTGCTTCACACCCCCTGCCGGGTTCTTTTGCGTGTTACTTCAGTGGAAATTTTCCGCTATTGAATCACTACGACGGTCTGCACAACATGGAAACATTTTTATTCCCGAAGATTCCTGAAGAAGGTGGGTCGAAAGCATGCTCTTGAGGCTTGCATTTTTTCTTCCTCCAGCCAAAATTCCATTCGTCGCGTTTTCCTCTAATTTCTTGGATTATGAGAATTGCAGGAATCTGCCTCGCTATCTTCGCAACGACAAGCCATTTAGCTGAGCTGCTTCATCATTGTAGCTTTCATCAGAGTCGGAATTCATCAAAAGCTGCTGAATACAAATGAACTCAGTTACAAAATTGGCACCCCCCCCCCCCCCTTCCCAAGAAAAAAAAGCCTCACAACCTCTTCAAAACTCGAGGCCATGAGATGGCACATGTCCTCGTAGGCAATTGGCCGAGACTAGAGGTCTGAAAATTGTATCAATACCAGTGCCAGCATTGCCTACAACTGTACCTGAAATGACTTCCCCCAGCTCAAGCCAAGGCCCCACCCAACCACATTCAACCCCTGCCGCATCTGGTAGCACGAAGAGCTTTACAGATGTATTCTGGCTGCCTTCAACTTCTTTCCCGTCAACATGCTTTTCATTTTATTTTCGATTTATTTCAAAACCTTGGCCTGCATTCGTTTACGGCAAGTCAGCCACAGCCAATCCACAGCCAATCCACCCCTGCTGGTTTATTCTGTTGATGGGGTCTCCAAAGAGTGAGTGAGCTGGGTGGACTGCAATGCTGTTGAAACAACATTCAAGTACGTTCAGGCTTAATTTAAGGTTTGGTGCACCTAACTGGCAGTCAGGCCTAAGGCATGCTGTACGGGTGTGAGGCCAATGACGTAGGCCACCTTTGGCTCTCAATTGTGCATGGCACATTTTAGAGCAAAGCTGCATACCTTTACCCTGAGCGGTTTCATCGCTGTGGGCAAGAACGACAAGGCGCCAAGGTCTAAGACGCCGAGCACATGCATCAGGCAATACAGCATAGAGATCAGAATTCGTTCAAGGAAACCACAAAACAAGCATCGAAACCGCATTATGGATGACAAGGCGCCTGCGAACAATGGGACCCCCCAACCATGTGTTCCTGGTAAAGATTACGTTTTGCAGGTTATCTTCGAAGGCTCGGCAGAACTAGTGCCACCAAACAGAGCAGTTCTTGCCCAAGACGCCGTGGGCATGCGTCAGGCTAAGCAGGACCCAGCATTTGCCACGTCTTTGGACACACTTCTGCCGATGAAATGCTGCTACATGCATTATCTTTGATTCGCATCCGGAACGATGTCACTCATGCGCAGCCGCAGAGCAGGCAGGACAAGCTAAGCCTACCAGAGTCGACCGACTAAAATGCATAAACAACAAAATGGTAGCACCAGTGAGTTGCCGCAGTGTAAACAAATGTCACGTAATGCGAACTGACCACTGATCAAGGCGGAGGCACGGAACGATAGGGGAAAAGAGTGCCGACACTCTGTACCCTCACTTAGCGACACTAGCCGAGCACAAGCGACAAGCTTGCCGAGACGACGAGAAACATTTCATACCCTCCTCCATCACCATTTGTAGTGGCTTACAACAGCATTCCTGGACATCCACTTTCGTAGGGCGGGATGGCGACCAATTTTTCTGTATTTTATGTCCACAAGAAATTCCGTCATCCAGATATGCAAAGAATGCGCGAGCCACAGAATGCCTTAACGAGAGGTACTAAATTACGGATTTACAGGTTGCTTATCTGGCCGGTTATCGAATCCATCTCCCTTGCCTAGTACCTGCAGAAACTATTGCACTTATTAAAAAAAAAAAAATACCGAACCTGTTCAAAGTAAAGCAATTTGATTTTTCACACGAGCGTTATAACAAAAATTTCTTTGAATAATTTTTTTTCCTTCAAATTTTTTAAAAATCTCTTGCATCTAAACTTCCCTGCACACACACACATAGTCATTACAGCATTTCCCTAGTGTCGTACATGTTTCCTGCCATTCAATACCCAATACGAACAGCACCTGATGCCTTTTTCACTGGCAGTGTTGCATTTTCTCATGCTGTTTGTACAAAAATTTTCCGGGACGTTGCCAATGCAAAGTAACCATTATGTACCTTAATATTGCACCCCAATATCTGCCCGCACCGATACTTTCAAACAGTTTCCATTCTTGCAAAATCGAATGGAGGAAACGTCATCAAAGGCTTTTCTTTCTCTCTCTCTCTCTTTCATTCAGTCACGACCACGACAAGGTTCTAGAGATTTATCAGTGCTCACACTTTAGGCTTTGCAACATTTTTCCAAGTTGAAACAAGGCACGCTTTATTCCTGTAACGAAGGGCTTTACCGGACTGATTTTAATGCACAAGCATTAAGGGGCCCATCGACTGTAGCTTATAAGTGGTCACTTAATTAAATGGCTGACAGGGCAAAGAGAATAATAGTAAATAGTAATGCAATCGAGCCGAAAAGAAAATGAAGATTTGGGAATGGATGGGAACTGCGCCCAAGGTCTCCAGAATGAGAGTCCAGCACACATTTTTACACTGCTATGGCTCCGTGGCTCTACCTGACTGCAGGTGAACCTAGTTAATGCATTGGGGCCTTTGACCTAGAAAACGTCCGCAACCGGCACACACAGTGCCATGTACAATGAAAACAACATTGCGCCATGCGTCATTAAGTTACAATACCGGTGCAATTGGCACCGCAAGTGGAGCTTACAAAATAATTTTTTACCCCATCCTACTCTCAGTAAATGGCAATTTGTGCCTTGGCGACTTGAACTCGTACCGAGTGCCACCGTCGCTAAGACGGGCAGGCCTAGCACACATGCTGTGGGCCTGTCCACAGGCGACAACGTTGTGGAACAAAGGAAGACTGTGTTGCTCAGCTCCAACCTGGCGGATCAAGTCTGGGCCATGCAACTGGCCAAAGATGATGCTAGAACCCAAGGGCTCTTGGCCGACGCCTAGGATTACCGGCTGTCATACAATAACCTTATTTCTCTCTCTCTCTCTCTCCAACAAGGTCATCTTGTAAACCATAAACTGGCCTTACTTTTCCCAAGATTTTCACAAGAAAACTAGGATGGGAGGGCATCATCTCTGTGGCGTCTAGCATTCAATGGCCCCCACAGAACGCTCCGAGGAAAACCAAACTAAGAGCGCGCATTTTTTTTTTTTTTTTCACTCTAGCTGGTAACAATTTCTTATGCCACTGCAGAAATAAAAGCCAAATCAGTAAAGAGGGCAATGGGGAGACCAAAACAAGGAAAAATGCCATTTGAAGCTGGCCACAGGTGCCAAAAGATCACCCACGAAAAAACACAAAAAAAAGAAAAAGTACATACCATGGGAGTCCCACAGTGCTCAGACCACAATCTTCATAGCATGCAAAACACCACCCCCAATCAAAAATTATGCTGTAGAAGGAAAGCATCTCTTTTTGCTCTTGGCATAGCAAAATAGACTTCATAAGTGTCACCTTTTCTGTGCAAATTCACAAACGGCTTTGGTGCAAATTCAGCAAAATAAAATGAAACTGAAAGGGGTAACAGCATCACACCTTTATTTTTCGTTGCACCGTCTATTGAAACAACTGGCGGGGCACCAACCCTCTTATATTAATAAAACACCGAATTAATTAAAAGAAAAAATACGAGTATTCAGGAATGGTAGTAATTTTTACGAGGCAACTATAATACTGACGCGACCCAAGAACTGGTACAAAAAGGTGTAACAGAACTCGCCACATGTTCTATTTGCCCCGACGGGAATGCTGGGATCGTTGGCTGGATATGCATAGTACACGTGCAAAAAAACGTACAAGACAGACGTGGGACAGCGTAAAGAAGCCTCACAAGAGTTACCTGAGTAACTCTCGTGCTGTTAACGCTATTTACACAATTTAAAGGTTACCAATTCTGCCGGCGTAATTCTTCCTTTCTAAATTCTACTTTAAAAATTTCCATAACGCTATTTACACAATTTAAGGTACCGAATTCTGCCGCGCAATTCTTCCTTTCTAAATGCTATTCGAAAAATTTCCACGGAGTAAAAACATACTTCCCTCATTTCGAAGCTGAAAATTCTGTTCAAGTAACTTCTGTGTTGCAAACGATTTGCGTGTGATTTCCGCTTTGTTTATCTGAACAAGCAACACTTGACGGCACGAAGTCTATCGCTGTCCCGCATCTGCTGTGTAACGTTTTCAGCAGGCCTAAAAAATCACAAGAAGGCTGTAACAGCCGAAATACCAAATGCAAATGAAATAACCTACATTCACGAGCCATGCTGTGCCGCTAAAACAACTGCGCACAAAGAACTCCCGATAAGCCATTCGCGGAGCTCCAGTCCAAAGTATGCCCGCTACTCGTAGCTAGTCTTTAGTGTTTGTAACACCATGGGTTTATAGAGGTCTGCACTACATCACATCTTTATCACTGCCTTTAATGCAAAGGGCACACCCTTAAAAGTTAGCAAAGGCAGAACGAGCACATTTGGTACGTCAGCAAATCAAACAAGGCCTAAACGAGTGGGATTCATGACTGTTATATACCCCAGGCTTCTTATAGAAAACCATTTCGGCACAAAAGGAAAAGTGCTCATTGACTACTAGGACACTGCCCACAGAAAGTGAATCTCACACAGCGTCTGTCTAGCTTGCATCTGCACAACAGAACCAAAGTGTCTGGAATGACTTGGTAGGATGCAACTAGCATGCAATCACACACTTACGTTAACCTAGAGCTCTGCACTTAACAGACCTAAAGTACAGTTTGTAATGCATAGCTCTGCTGACTTCTTCAATCTATCCCCACTATGTCCGCCCCCCCTCCCCCCCCCCTTTCTGGGGGGAACCTCTGGGATCTACCAATCTACCATGACTTCACAACAAGTCCCGTGAACCCTGCAGAAAAGAGCCCTTGCCTGCCTGGGGTCTAGCCAAAAATATACCCCCACTATCCTCTCAGACTGCATCTCCCCTAATACTGCCAAGTTAGGAACAACTGCCACAAAGGCAAACAACGATATGCCTGCTGCAGGAAGGCAGCTCGATCCAAGCTCAGTCAAAGCAACGCGAAAGGCAACAGGTCAGTGAACCAGCAGCAGTAGAGAGAGAAGAGGAGGAGGAGAGGGTAGCCACACCAGCACCTGACCGGAGGGAGGCACAGCAAGCTAAAGACGCGACACACCAAACACAATGGCACTACACAAGGAACTGGGCGGCACAAGTCCAGCGGAAAGCATTTACAACAGGGACTTCTGCCTGCCGACGTGGCAACCTCATCAGCGATGGGCAGGAGGCTTCGGTGGAGCAGGACAGGGGGAGGGGAGAGCACCACCCCGGCATTGTTATCATCACAGCGACCCGAGCGAGAGCGAGGAGAAAAACTGGGGGGCAGCAGCAGCGGCGGTGGCGGTGGGGGGAGGAGGAGCGGCGGGAGCGGGCTGTGCGGATGCGGGTGGCGGTTTCTCAATGACAAACACCTGGGGAGCCAGAGCGGCAGAGTTTACCCGGGAGAGGGATCCCCGAAACGAGGCGCTGTTTCGCTCGGGCAAGTGAAAGTCGCTCTCGTCCAGGCACAGGTCAGTGTCGGAGTCGTCGTCCCGAGGCCGCGTGTCCTCCTAGGGGCAAGGAAGGGGGAGCACGGGGACACGGGAGGGAGAGGGGGGAGAGGAAGAGGAGAGGGGTAGAGGACAGGGCCTCACCGTAAGCTAGCAACACTTGCCAAAGCACCAACACGAAGGGAAGAAGGTGAAAAAAAAGAGACAGTTCTGCACACGGAGATAAGGGAAGGGCGACACAGATAAGAAAGGGGAACTTTGAAGCTAAGCACTCGCGCAGTACTTCAGGGGCGTTGGATACGCTTCGAAACCTCCCAAGTTGAATAAGCAAACAGCGTGTGAGCCCTGCGCTATACTCCAGAACAAACAAAAACGTTCTTTCGGTACCTTGATAACCAAGATGTTACAATTTTGTGACCAGCAATGCCGAAATTAAAATAGAATACCTGCCAAATATTGCTGTAGATTTAAAGGTATCCGGAAGCGCTTTCCAAGCTCGCGACTGAGCCTTTCAATCAACAGAGTGGGTTGTGGGCAGCGTTTGAGGCAACCGTGACCCCAGCATGCTTCTAGTGTAATTCGCAAACCATTCTCAATGACAGTCCCCAGCCAGCAACGACAGTGCCAATGCATCACCCATGCCATTCGCCACATAACGAGAAAGCCAAACTCAAGGCTGCCAGGTGACATCACAAAGAAAACGAAGGTGTGCCGAACGTATGCCAAAGTGCACCAGTGATTTATTTTTCTCCGATGTCTGCAAAACCACTGGCTCAATAACTGAGCATCTGGACCCCTTGTGAATCCTTTCAAATGTCATGAAAAGACCCTAAAACTCTAACCCAGGGAGAATATACGCCACTGAGACGCTGCCTCAACAGCAGTTGCTACATAAGTACCCCTTTTTTGGTACATTTAAGCCCATCATGTACTGTGCTCACATAAAATGCTCCCAAATTCATTGACCTCCATGTTTAAGAATGTTTCCCTCTTGACGCACAAGAAAGACAACAGATAACGCCACCACCTTGTTCACTGAGCTCATTTATTTTCCTTGTGATACCTAGAAAGTACATTCCCTGCTATTTTACATAAGATTGAAACGTTAAAAAGAAAGAAAACAAAAACACAGAAGTGCGAATGCTTGTCCTCTGAGCTGGCATCATTTCCATGCCTACGCCACGTTGGATCACTGACATGCCCTTCCTAGTGTTCCACAGAGCGCCACATCGATGGTAGTACCCCATGATGCAGCCTACTGTATTTTCATGCACATAACCTGCCCCTCACACAAGACCCACACATTGTGCTGTGCCCACACAAAACAAAAAAATCCCTGCACAATATTGCACATAATGTACCCTTAGAGTTTTCATTAAAAAAAAAAAAAGAATACCGCACAGTTACTTTGCTCTTACAAAGAAAGCAAATGCACACTGGTAACCATCCGGTTTCTTCATTTGTTCTTACCATGCGTAAAAAGTGTCACCTATTCACCTTCCTTTCTTACAGCCAGAAAAATTAACACAGATGAAAGCCATATTACAGAATGGCTACTCATCTGCTGAGCTGAATACTTGTACACAATATCAGGTTGCAAGAAGCTTTCCTTTCGATTGATATAAGGGCAGCACCTGTAATCTAGTAATCCTCTCGTGCTTGTGCTACACGGCAACTTCCCATTTACAGTTGAATACTCCCTTGGAAGTGCACCTTATGTAGTTGCTACAGGGCACTCGACAGATTTATTCAAAGGCCTTCCGGCAGGCCTTTGAAATGGCCGTGTAGCATAGGTATTTTGGACGCTTGCACTTCCACACAAGTGACAGCTGGGCTTAGAACAACCAACATGTTCGTACGTTGTGTCCCAGACCGAATAGCAAAAGTTCACTCTGTCCTTTTGCTTTTGAAAATAAGCCCACTGGAATAGAGCGGGGGGACGAACGCAGCGCCAGTGGTCAAGACGCATGCATTACGATGCACCATGCACTGCGGCGAAGCCAAGCTTCAAGGCCAGAATTTGCGGACATCTGCGAAGAAATAATCGGTGCGAGCATTTCCTTCCCCAGCTTCCCTTCAGTTTGTTGTTTTTGTTGCCAAAGAGTTCGTTACGAAGTGTAAAATGTTTGGACGACGATTACAGTACTCCCTAATGTGAAATTTGAGCGCAGCCTGAACTGCAGCCTTCTCGGCGACGCGCATAGCTGCTGTGCATAGCTGCTGCGCATAGCTGCTGCGCATAGCTGCTGCGCTAGCAGAGCATTCCTCCATATTCTAGTGTTGGCGGAGCTGAGCTGCTGCACAGGTCGCTCATTTAGTTGCAGTGGCTGACGAAGTCATCACGTCATCGGCGAACACACCATGGTGCGCACTAGTGTGCCGTTATCTCGTAGTGCGTTGCCTCTGCTACTACCTAGTGAGGCGGCCTCTGCTACTACCTAGTGAGGCGGCCTCTGCTACTACCTTTGCCTTCACACTTTCGCCGTGCTTTCTTCCTCCCCGTTCCTGCCTGTTCTATCTCGTCTATCTTCGGTGTCCTCTTTGTCCACTCGGTTACAACGAGGCCGACGGCGACGCGAAACCACAGGAGCGGGTGCTTAAGAGCTGCGCTCTAAAAGGCAAGCCTGCCTGGCCAGCCTATAGCCGCCTGAGAGAAACTACCCGCACCGGAGTGCTGATGGGTGAAGTCGTCAGTCGGATGGCTGTGTAGCAGATTGCGCAACCATTTCTGACTTCCCACCAACTGCGGTGTGTCCGCCTATTGCGCACGCATGCTCGAGCTGGTAGCAAATATGGATCTAAGAGCTCTCAACTTCACGTGCTTGACGCATTCACCTTCGACTTCATTCACAACACCAAGGCGAACCGTTCGTGCTTTTTCAGCAACAAGCACTCCATAGAAATTGCCGGGTACGCATATTTTACTTCTATACATGCCCCTACCTCACTTTTTTCATTTCCAGGAAAAAGCCGAGACAAGCTTTGCTAATTTCGTTCACCAATTTAAATTTGTGATGTCGCAAGCTGCAACATTCGGAAATGTATGGGGTGACGACACCCGTTTTTGCGCTTGTCGACACTTTCTGCGTTGATAAATGAAAGGTACTGCTTCCACTGCTGCAAACAGTAAATCTGTATTCGCAGCACCGCAATCTACTGATATCAGCCAGCATTTATTTTTCCACTGTTGTGTCCCTTTAACGAGGTTCCGTGGCTATCTGAACATACCGTCCTGCACCGACACATTTTCAACAGGATCGCTAACACGTGGCCAGTAAAAAAAGCGGAACAATTGAAAACTTATCTGATAGCAGTGCGCTATGCTTGTGCGCATAAAAAATTACTAGGCCTGAAACATACTCTTCACTACAACTGTATGTTTACCTACTGCTGTATTGAGGCACAATAACACACAACTTTACCATATAGAGGTTCCCCATTCCTTTTTTTTTTCTTAACAATAGAGAATTCTCACTAGATGTTTGATTGACCCCTGCCTCACCCCCATCAACACATTTGAACCAGTCCAAACCTAAACAAACCAGGCAGGCACAAACGCCCTACGAGCAAGTAAGGCTTGAAACGAAGTTGTAATCTGCTGCGTTTATCCGCCAGCGATTCTTTCGTTCTCAATTAAGCAACAGACAGTGTAAAACAATGCATCTTTATTATAAAAATGCAGCCTTGATCACAGCCTATTTTTAAGCTTCCGGCAAAAAACTTGATTGTGCTACTAGGAACAAATGGTATCTTGGGCGCAATAACAAAATAGGTGGTGCACACCCCGCCAAACTTCGTTGGAACAACCTTCATATTTGACTAGAATGCACGCTGTATGCTCTTCGTTCGTTTGACTGACGAGAAATTACGTGATAATGGCACTTTGGAGCACCATTTACCCTCAATAAGCAATTTGGATACACCACAACGGCAAAAAAGTGAAGCTATCCAACACACAGACACATAGGGCTTGCTTGCTCGCAGCATAAACAACATGCAATAGGCCTTTTTTTTTTTTTTAAGAAATACTGCAGCAAGCTAGCCCTGACGTCTTAAAGGGACACTAAAGGCAGAACAAGTTTTTGCACTGTATCTTTTGTAGTTCCCAAGAGCTTTCTCGGCGATGAGAGCTGCTTTCTACACTTAGAGATTAAAAAGCACAACAACAAAAAGAAAAGGGAATAACTCCTTTCTTGCTTCCCCTAGAATTCTTCTGTGTTCGAGATGTTATCGCAAGTAGCAATAATTCGTCTGTGGATCGAAATCCTTCCTGTCCGGGCCACTAGAGCAAATCCACCTTTATCTGCAAATGGGAAGACAACTCTGAAGCTTGTTGTTGCACTGTTAATTTGCTTTTGATAAGGCGCACAAATTTTATTTTTGGGGAGGAGCTTCAACAACATCCACAAGCTTGTCTTTTCAATGGCACACACTATCAAACTGACAATGTGCTACAGCACCACCAGTTATATTTACAGTTCCCATCATCTGTTAGCTTACCAAAGGGCTGTAGCCGCGTAGGATAATGTTAAACCTTAACTGAGAATGTTATTCCAACAACACCAATCAACTTGTTCCTTATCTTCAGTGTCCCTTTAAGGCTCAAGAGTGTCAGGCCACAGAAAGCCAACCTGACGTGCAGACAATAACTTAACCGCAAACAGCAATCTGAATGCCTTTGCATACAGATGACAACATCCCATTCCTGGCCAGCTAACTCTATTTTGGGCCACAATCCTTCGCGTCACACAAAAGCTGGCCTCTTCAAATGTCCCTCTCTGCAAAACCGCTCCCCACCGATGCCCCGATTTGCTTCCGTCCTTGGGCTCATCACTTGAGCACACGACAACCATTGCTATTCAGAGAAAGGAGGGAAGGCCATCCACACAGCTCGCTCAAAGGGGTCATGAACACAAGATACAACCTTGTTTAATTTGAAAGAGCTAGCTAGCCTCTGGTAACGGGCTCAGCTCCAATCCAGCCAAGGAAAGAATTTAACCAAAACAATGCAACAATTGTTGAAAAACTTTCAAATTTCTCGCTACACAACGTCACCACTCAGCGAACGCTTAAAACACATCGCCTTAATAACTGCACATTAGCACATTCAAGGGATGCAGTTAGCGAAACTAGAGGCCTCAGAGCGACCGAGCTGTTATGTTTCACGGTGGTTGCTCAGGTTGGCAGCCACAAATCGCACAAGCACAATCCTGTGACATCATAGAGACCCGGCAAGAAAGCGATTGGAGAGCCGCCAGTTGATCCGCTTCCGTTGAAATCCAGATTTCTGTTACTAGAATAAAGCAGTCTCTTCAACCAAGTTCGTATTTTGTCTACATGGCCCCTTGAAGTAACGTCGATCCGAGACGCGAGGTTTGCCACAAGAATGGTTAAAATCGCCCGTGACAGCACAAGCTAAGCCGGCCTTGTTTCCATGCAAACCTCATACACACATGCACACTTGGTGACAAGCAGGCAGCCAGTATTTTCACAAGCACGTGTTAGTCGGTGGCTCTCACGGTGAGTGTTACAAGAAGTACAACAGCAAACAAACGACAAAGGGTGTTACAATGGAGAGAAGCTCTAACAGCAGCTAGAAGGCACAGGAGTAGTAGCAGTGGCAACAATAACAACAACAACATGACCTGTTAACAGCTTTGCCCACACAACACGACGAAAAGAAACAAGTTTTGCTGCGTAGTGTTCAGAACAACAACGCTATACAAAACAGCAGCATAAGGATGCCAAAAACTAATTTAAAAAAAAAAAAAAAAAGAGTTCCAAACGTTTATGAATTACACCACTTGCTGGCACAATGAGTCATTTTGGTTCAACAATGCCACATAGTGCCAACATAGACTAGAAACCGAATTCCCTGGGAACAGTGTAAACGTGTCTTGAAAAGTTATAAATGAACACTAAAAAAAAAAGAACTTCACGCATACGTTAACAAGAACAATTTAAAAGAACACCACGCCAAAAATTATCCTCTCCTCTACCCCCCCCCCCCCAACAAAGCCAAGTCTTTCTACTAATGCACTTGCAATGATTTAAAACATTACCTATACGTCTTTGCAAGAAACAAGTGTACGTTACACCACCAGTCAACAAAAAGGAAAAAGAAAAAAATATGTTGCTCCGTGCTCTGCACTTTCCCTGTCTACGTTGAATACTGCAACTTCAACAATTTCGCCCCCTAGTTCACAAGCTGTGCCACAACTGAGACAACAAGAATGCACAGCTTGGAGCAGCAATCACTGAGTAACAATCACTGCTGCAGGCACAGAAGAAAACGGAGGAGAAAACGGAGGAGAAGAGGACAGAAAAGGAGCAGGCAGCAAGGCACAGTAGTTTGGGAAGGTTCGTGCACACAGGCATCAGGCAGGCAGAAGAGGAGGAGCACGAGAGAGAGGGTGTCAACAGTCACTGTGGTGCGTGCGGTGCAAGGAAGCGTGCGCGGAGGCCGAGTCGGCAGAGGAGGTCGCGAGCGAGCGGCCGCTAAGTTCCCGCGAGACGCCCGGCAACGACGGCTGCCGCCGGGGCTCGTCGCCATGCATGCCCAGGTCATCCTCAAAGCCACAGGTGGTGCTTGTGGCGGCCGCGTTCGCCCCCCGCGGGTGGTTCATCTGCCAGCAGAGAAGGGGGGCCACGCAGGGGCCAGAACTCGTGGGACACGGGGGAGGGCAGTGGCGAACCGGGCGAGGGGGGAGTGAGCAGCCTCACCTGCATCAGCTGCTCGGTCGAGGTCAGCACGTGCGCCAGGGGCAGGCAGCACTGGGGCAGCGTGTCCAGCAGCGTCGGGCGGCTGTGTGTCAGCAGGGGCTTCATGAACCTGCACACCCAGTGGGGCACCAGTGTGACACCAGTGCGGAAAGAATGTAGCAACAATGTGACACAAATGTAACACAAGTGTGACACCAGTGCAACACCAGTGTAACACCAGTGCAACACCAAGAATGTCACGGCATTACACCGCCTCACACGATGGCACTTGCCTACAAGAAAGTGAGCACCCCTTATGTGTTTTGTCTCTGTGCCCTCTCTGTGTCGACAGAGGGCACCACTGGTCTGCACGGAATGCCACGAAATTAGCTCTAGTGGACGTAAGCTTTTTTAAAGACTGCACACACATTTTTACACTGAAACTAAAATGAGCCACACCTGGGTGGAATCTGGCTTGCAATGGCATTGCAAGGCTGAACAGAATAACAGCAGCTTCATTCTTCAAAGTTGCAATGGAGCCCAGCTGTTTGGTAGCTGGGCTGGCACTCGATTGCTACCTAACTGACATCAGAAGCCCACACCAGCCACAACTTGGCTGCCAGTCACCTCTTCCCCAGTGATATGATTAACCCAAGTGGTCTGAGCCGTTTTAAAGCAGCCAAAAATGGATTTCGAAGCACTCTGGAGCGGCTAAACGGACTTTCGGACACACCTTAAATAGTAAAACAGGACACAGCACAGCCATGCAATCCGTAGAAACAACATAAAAACGTCCAGTGAGCAGGACAAACATTCTATGCACTAAATTGTGTTTGTTGTGCTGCTATAACCCATTCAAATCTAATTTGCACATTCGATACTGTATTTGCAGGTGTACCAAACTGCATCGGCCCACATCCCTCCTGCAATTTCTCGTCTCAATGGATATTACACCCAGGTAGGCACTTCATTTACCTATACACACATAACAGGCGGAACTGTGTTCTCTGTTGTAACCACTCAATTTTCCCCCAGAAATTTTGGCACATGATTACTACTTCAGGCAAGCCTTCATCGTCATTACCAGCGTTGAGGGCAAAAAGTGTTCGCAATGTTGGAAGACCCCCTTTAGCCCTTCGAATCGGAATGGCGGCAAATGTTGTCTATCCTGCCCAGGTCCAGCTATTGTAATTCACCCTTTTTCTAAACTACGAGTAGCCACATCCCCTTTTTTGTTATAGTACATCAACGGCAAAGATTGTGACAACCTGAATATGTATTTATACCATTTGCCGTGTCCTGTTGAAGTGCTCATTTGTAGTGCGTAATGTACTACATGATTTAGTTTTTGTATTGTTGAATAGCAAACCCCCCTACAACAATGCCCCTAGAGGGCGCTGTCAGTACATGAATAAATAAATAAATAAATAAATAAAACCTTGCCACTGCCTCTCCCCTGCTTTTTCTTCCCATCAGTACTCAAACTCCTGTCAATTCCCCTGCAAACCACTTAACGATTCAATCATGAGTAGAAACAGAGCTTAATGAATGTGGACCTCCACTGTCCATTTAGTTTTGAATGGACACTTTGGTATCCCATTACAAGGTGCTCAGCTGTCACAGCATCTCTTCCACAGCATCACACTTGTCTCGTCTAGTCACAAGTATTCCCTCCTGTTGGTCCTCGTTTTCCCTGTGGAGCGAGTCACTCTTTGGGCACAGAGCCTCCCTAGCTGCCCAGCAGAAGAAGAGTGTTCACGAACACGAAGATGCACACATGCATGCAAAAATAAAATTAAAAAACAAACAAACAAAAAAAATGGAGCGTACCTAACGTCGAAGTTGTACCACTTGCGCACCAACCACGCCTTCTCATATGGCGTCTTGGTCTCGGGCTGCGGTGGCGGACTCTGCAGCTCGGGAGGCGTTTGCACCTGGCCGCTCTGCATCCAAGCGATGACCGGAAAGGGGGCGGAGCAAAAAAGAAAGCAAGAGACGGCAGAGAGAACGTGTTAGGACGCCCTTGCTCACCGCACCGGAGATATTTCCGGAATGAGAAAGACCCGAGTGTGACAACCTGTCTAAAAAACTTTCGCACCGGTGATCACAAGAGTGAGAACTAGGCTTGTGCGAATATTCGTTTCACTGCATTAGCGGTACTATAATTGCCCCAGGATTGATCACAGTCAGACCCTGGCGGTGGAGAGATGAAGAGCTCCTAGTGTGGATGCCGCTCTCGTGTCGGCTGCTCATTAACGTTGCACATGGTGCAAGACGCATGTTGCATTAGATTTTAAAAAAAATAATAATTTGTGCACTTGTCTGGCAGTCAGTAAGCAATGGCATAGTTACCTCTGCTTGCGGATTTCATCTAGGAACACAACAATCAGCGGTCATTGTGGGATAATGCGCTAGTTTAGTTCAACGAAACATCATCATTGTGGTTACCGCTCGAGTGTGAAACGTGTTAAAAATATTGTTTCAACAGCATGCACTTCTCTTACTGATGAGTGCAGTCGTCTGCCTTTTTGAGAACGTCAAAGGGTACTTTGTTGAAAGTGGCATGGTACTTATTTAAAAGACAAAAGTTAACTACATAAAACATGCAAAAGACAAGACCCGTACATGCCCATGTATCTGTCACACCACGGTAAAATTGCACTGTGCCGTTTTAAAAAGAAGAAAGAAACAAAACCAACTATTCTGCACACGACCCGGGCGCTATTGCCCATGCATTAATGGGGACGTATTTTGCACACACAGAGCCTACTCGTTCCTTTTAAAAAATAAACACCATTTTTGGACAGTCGTAGCTGATACTGTGCGACATTCCCGCTAATTTTTATGTATAATTTAAAGTATATTTTTGTATATATGCTAGAGTATTTCAGGCAGATCATTCAGTAAAATTGAGTAGTTGTGACATTGCATCTGTCCTGTTGAATTTAGTGTCTCATTTTAATGTATTCCATTTTCAAATCCTGCCTCAAATCCCCTCGCCCAAAAATGTGTCTTGCTCAGCATAACTGAATGCCTAATATAGTCAGGTCTTAACCACTTAAAGTGGACCCAAGTTTAAAGAAGTAAAGATGGCGCAATTTTCTCCAGCATGTTGGTTGTTGCCTGCTTGTGGGCAGAACGCGTCCTACGACTCGCTGGATTTTATTGTATTTTTCCCACAATGCTGGCTTTGAATATTATTTTGAAAAAGGTGCGCCACAATTCGTGGGCGATCTCGGGCAAAGAGGGGACTGACCAATTTTCAAAACACTGATGTTTGCTTATTAAAATGCTGCTTTTTTTTACCGTTACTGAACATGACACCTAGCGTACTTCTAGTTCCAAGTAATACTGATTACCAACGTCTGGCTTTTCGCATTACAAGCGTTCTCTTTTCACTGCGTTTGCAACGTTGACAGGAACTTCAAGAAAAGAAAAGCCCAAAAAACTTTTATTCATGCCTTTTTATCCAATTTCAAGAATTCAATGCCAATGCACAATCGAGGCTCAGTGGACCACACAGTGCAGTTACTGGGAGCTCGTTGAGAGTAATTTATCAATAGGAAAAATGAAGGGGAATGTTTTACTGCACCTGTAACTGGGCACAGCTTCATTTACCATCTTTATGGCTTTGTGATTGACTTGCTTAACTGTCTTCGTAGCTACATTACGGAAGGGTGCAAACACATCGCGCTGTTCTAGGCACCTTCTAGATTTTAAAAGGAATGCAAATGGTCAACAGTGCAACCGTAATAGGAAATTTGTGCTCACTGTAAGGTCCAAGAAGCTTAGTTTACAAGTGTGCACTGTAACCGTTGCAAAAACCTTGCTAAACATGAGATGTTGATTGTACTGCGTGTGTTAGCAATGTAATTCGCAATTTCACTCGCGATGAAAGCCTTAAATATTAAACTGGCCCGACACTGTTATTCATCAAACCTGCCTTCAAAGTCGCTAAAAATTGACTTGACTGAAACTGCACGTAAAAGACCTGTTTGAACATTTCCATTACATCTCTGCGCTGGTTAGAATTCATGAATCACATGTTGCCTTCCAAATGCGAAAAAAAAAAAAAGAAATTTCACTCGCTCCTATAAAAAACAGGGGGGCAGCGATGTGCTGTTACTGTTTCAGGGTACCCAACAAATGCAATTATGTAATCAAACTACTCGGGAAATTATTGAAGCGCACGAAATTTTAAGGCATGGCAGTAAATGTGTAATAAGCCGGGCGTCTATTGCGCTGCCAAAAAAAAGAGATAGACTTCCTTTCAAACACGTGCTGCACTTTGCGCATGACGTGAATTGTTGTTCATATTGACTGTGCCAATTGCATTGAACGAGTGCTGATATGGTTGTGCAATACTAGAGATTAGAAATTTTTTTTAGTTATGTTAACATGAAGAATGTGTATAAAAGGTGCAAAGTTCATCGTATTAAATTTAGTTGGAAGTCAGCGCTCGTCTCGTCGTCTTTCTGTGTCCGTGTTTTATTTCGCGCTGTAGCATCTTTTGCAAGTATGTGTCATGTTACCAATGAAACTGACTGAAACTGCTGTTGTCAACTGAATTCCAGAGATCAGGGCTTCCTGATTTGTCCCTATTTCTGTTTTTATTCGATGTTGATAGTCATACTTGCGAAAGATTGAGCTTTCTATGAACCACGGCGCACAGGTTTATTGTCATTATTTCGGCCGTTCCGTGATTCCCGATGGGTCGCCGCTTTTCGGGGCAGTAATGAAAAGTTTATTGCCGCTTCTATGCAATACACTGAATGCCCAGGAACCGAACTACAGCATACCACTCTTGTCTGCGCCTTTCATGCAGAAATGCAATGTGAGAAAGGCACGAAGCGGCGCGCCCACAGCATGTATTCGCCCGCTACCGCCCAGCGGAGCATCCACACTCGGAGCGCGACGTTGTCGCCACCTGTAGGCCGATCTCGCGACAAATATAGCTTTTTCATTTTATGCTATAGATTTACTGTATATTGTTCCTTTCATGCGAGTCTCATTATGATCATCATAAAGGCGCAGAGCAGCATAGGCGTATTTTAGCACTTTAGTAATATACACCACGCAACCCTCAATTTTTCATTACACTGAGCTCGAAATTGCTGTGGACGTCATCAGGCTCACTACTAGGGCTACCCAATGTTAAGCCTAACAAGGGCGAGAGCAGATATACCCAGAGGTGTGTTCAATTGCTAGCACACTCCTAGAGATGATGTAAAACCTCACACACTAACGTATGTTTAAAAATTTGATGTATACGAATGCCACCGCAGCATGGCAGTGGAGTATGTTTACACTGAGCTTAAATATGCCACACCTAAAAACACAACCACTTCTAACGGGCAGAATTAAATGCCCCCAAATCCCTCCTTTTAGGTATTTCACAAATTCCACTAACACCCCTGGCAACGACTCTACATCACAGTTTTTTCACAGCGCTTAGGCTGACGATTTCTACAGCAGTCCACACTAAGGAGTTCTTGCCTCTTTGACTGATCTTGCAAGGATAGCATTGCAGGAAACACACGCACAAACAATTGAAGCACTGAAAAGCAGCCGTTAATACATTTTTGCGCCAACCGCAACAAAAGTGGGACAGAAAAGCTTTTGTCAGAAGTACCAAGACCTTGCCCCAACAGTTTCCTCGCCTAAAGTAAAAGAACAAATAATCCTTCTCAACGCTGCTTGGTAAATCCACATTAACACTTAAAAAACTGCTTTATCCAAAAGAAAAATATCCCATCAACCATTTCACACGACTTTTTTTTGCTGAATTCAGCTTCCGCATTAAAAATACCGAGGTCAAAAAGGATTGCCAGGTCAAAAAGGATTGCCATTTTTATTCCTCCAAGGTACTTTAAGTGATTATCCCAGCCATCATGCACAAGCCAATGAATACATTGTACACAGAGTCAAAATAGGGCCACCATGCATTGACAGGGTATTTCACATGCCAGGACGTTCCAAATTGCGACTTAATACTTTTTTTGGGGGGGTGTTTATGGTAGCAACACATCTCAAAATTGAGTTACAGTATTCTTTCTTCACTCAGGTATTCTTTCTCCTACCCAGGGTTTTGATATACGTATACCTAATACTTCAGCTATGTCAGAAGCGCTAACCCAAACATTCTGCCGCGACACTTATCCCGCTTTTATTAAAATACACGACAGGGTCCAGACTGTCCTGTATTTTTCCGTTATACAAATGTGTGTTTAGGTTTTAGAACTTCTGATAAAAGCATTAAACATTAATTTTTAGTTCTCTCCACCCACAGTCACCTTTACCTTGTCACCTGAATGATCACCCGCTTCCATGCAGTGTCCTGCATCAACTTGTGCAGCCAGGAATGTTACTGTACCACTAACAATTTCACTGGGTTATCCGACATCAGTTCCACCAAAGCAATACAAGACGCAAATTCAACTCCATGCAGATGCAGGTTAGTAAAAGTTAGTAAAGAAAGCGTGGTGGGCATTTTAAAATGCACCAGCCTTTGCTTGTAGCACTGATCGCATGCCGCACAAGCCATGCAAACAGCACTACCAAAGCAGCCATTACATCAAGCATTTCCTAGGTCTTCTGATGGATACCACCCCATTGGGCACTTCTGCCAGTCTCAATCCGAACTGGAATGTTCCCCACCAGCAAGCATCAGAAAGCTTCAATTTGTCGGGTATTAGTGTCTTGTTTGTACGCTGCAAGCACCATCGTCTCTCCCACTTTCAAAAAATTTTGTGCCATCATCATCATCATCATCATCATCATCATCATCATCACCACCACCAGCCTATCTATGCACCACTGCAGGGCAAAGGCCTCTCCTAAAGATCTCCAATTATGATCTCCAATTACCCCAATCCGGTGCTAACTGCGACCAATTTATCCCCACAAACTTCTTGATTTCATCAGCCCACCTACCTTTCTGCCGCCCCCTGCCGCGCTTGCCTTCTCTGAGAATCCACTCTGTTACCCTTAATGACCAACGGCTATCTTGCCTCCGCATTGCATGCCCTGCCCACGTCCATTTCTTCTTCTTAATTTCTACTAAGATGCCCTCAACACACGTTTGTTCCCTGACCCACTCCGCTCTCTTCTTGTCCCTTAATGTGACACCTACCATCTTCCATTCCATTGCTCGCTGAGTTGTCCTCAATTTAAGTTGAACCCTCTTAGTGAGCCTCCAAGTTTTTTGCCCCGTAGGCGAGTACTGCTAAGATGATTAGCCCTGTTACCTGTAGCCAAAGCCTGTCCCAATAAGATGGTAATATATTGACCAGAAGAGTTCAGGACTTCATCAATGCATGCCTGCTTTAGCTCATGACACTTTCAGGCCAAAATTTTAAGTTCTCAGTCGGAACGACGGCGTGAAGCAGTACCAAGTGAACAGGGTAACTACTTTCCAAAATGGCTGACACAGTAATAATGGAACCTCCTCGTATGAGCAGAGCATGCTCCATAACATTACAATGCATTCATGGCTGCAGAAAATGCAAACCTGGAGCGTTTCATTCAGCACTGCTTTACACTGGCAGTTTCCAGTTACAATGCCCGCACAAGACTGTGGAGATCTAAACAGCCCAGGCAATTCGAAGTGTACAACTGCATAGCATTGCTTTTTGGGGTGGTTTTTTTTTTTTTTGGCATAACCAACACAAGATGATTTATTTTAACCTGCCCCTACAATTTAAAAGAGAGCGCAGATTAAGTTTTTGCACGCACGTTTTAAGACAAGACACACATAATTTGCAATAGAGTGAGAAGTTTCCAAATGATTAGATACCAAAAAACCAGAAATTTACTTTCCAGCTACTGATTATATGGCACTATATTATATGGCACTATATTATACGGCGTTAAAAAAATACGGGCAATTGTTAACCAGGACGACAAGATTTGAAAAAAATTATTCAGTCAGTTTTGTCTCAGATACTCAAAGTACGCCTTGAGTGGCTCACTGACCTCATTTCTACCATGCCTTAACTCTTTCAGGACTAATGTTTTATTGAGTGACAAAAGTACTGGTACTAAGCAAAAGTACTAACACGAACATCACACACGATGTCAAGTTCTGATAAATTCAGGTTGGTGGAAATTTCAACAGCCTCCATTTTTCTGTGTCTTTTGTTTAAGCTGACCCACATTCAAAGGCCTTGCCTCGAACAAAATTTGTTATCAAGCACCAAAAAAGATCACTTTGAGTACATGTAAATGAATGCTGCAGAGTTTTGATAATGTTCTCAATGCATGTATAAGCTAGTAGATGCATATGACTGCGCTGAGACCTTATAGGTACATCAATCTCCACAATTATCAGCAACAAACAGCGTCAAGGAGAAACCCTGGACTTCCAGCCTTTTTTCTTTTTTATTTTTAAACCTGGCCACCTGAAATTTTCACACAGTGTCTTTTGTATTTTAAGAATCGTACTTCTCTTCAACGGCAAATAAACTGTTTTTCTTCTTCTTCTCACATGCGCAATCTGGTTCTGTGTACACAGCATAACTTTGAAGCTGTGTACTATTTATGCTGCATCATTTCACCCACATCATTTTATTCACTACGAACCGAATACTGGCTCAATTTATGCACTTTTGTGTTCTACAGGGACCACAAAGAATGCAACTGTATGACAGCTGTAATCTTGGCTTTCTCAGTGCAATGATTATTTCACGTCATAATGTACTAACACTTTGCTCAAATAAAGTACAGAATCTTTTATACTAGTGCTAATGAGTGTGAAACTTCCATTCCATTTCCCTATCACACACACATAAGCACACAAATGCAGCAAGAATTGTGAAAACCTGACTGGTAGATTCCGACATTATGTGGGCAATAGTTGGTCCAATATCAAAACAAACAAAAAAAAGAACTTTTACAGAAAACAAGGACAGAAGCTAAGAAATGTAAGCTAAAATGGTATTAATTTAGAGGGTGAGAGCTCAGTCAGTATTTAAAAAAGGACTAATATTTTGGAATTTCTTCTAGGTTACGACTAAAAATAACACATAAAATTTATTATTTGGCTATTTTTTACGTTAAAGGCAGGGTTATCAAAAACAAAACCCATGCTACAGGGACAATTAGTGACATGGTCATTTAGGTCATGTATGTGTAGCTAAGATGTAGCATCCCATGAAGGCTATATATAACCACCAAATATCCAGATAACATTAAAGTTTCCAAAGAAAGGCACAGCACATTTTGGCCCATACATTACTACAACCGTCCAAGAGTCATCCTACAAGCTATACGCAGTCACCAATCAGGCACCGGGCACAAGAAGAATCAGGCCAGAGCAAAGGGCATTTGAAACCCATGCAACTACAAACTTGCGATCATGCTTTGCTCATCAAAAGCATCCTAGTCCTACAAGGCAATTTCACGTCTCTACGCAAGCAATCAGAACACACTCGTCATGCCTAACTAGTACTTTTTTCAACAAGCCAGATAAACGTATCGAGCAGGTTCCATGCCTTATTAAGAGATAACTTTCATTTTTCTTAATTCAATTTTAACTCCACCAAGACATGCCAATTAAACAAAAAAGAATCATGAAAGTGGTGTAGGCAATCTACTCCAAATGGTGGCCAAACTAAGGTGTTCAGTGCACTACATGGCACATAACACTGCAAAGTCCACAAAGGTTATGCCAAAGATGGAAGAGTGCATGCTTGTCCCCATTACTGAGTGCTTCCCTTTAGAGTGTGGCATATCAACAGACTGAATGATCCCTGCTTAAATTTGTGAAGTTGTAAAAACGTTCCGTGACACCGCCCTTCACTCCACCTGGGCTGCCTCTCTCTCTCTCTGTTCCACTGTGCTCGTTCTAGTCCCCCCTGCTGCAGTCACGCACCCACCCAAACACACACACAGAGACAGCACACAAGCCAGACTAGAAAGCTGCTGTGGGTGCAAGGCAGTGCAAATGCAAACGGTTCCTTACCACCCCATTCTGAGTGGCCTCATAACCCTGGAAGGGGGCAAGAGAACAACAGCACGCGCACCACTTTACAAACCAAGCAGCAAACAGGATCCTCGCACTTTTTTTTTTTTTTAGATTGAGAACATGGCAGCGTTACGATCGCAAGACGATTTTGAGTTGCCCTGATTGCGTGTCACCCACCCTCCGCACTGTACCCCCGAATGCCGGAAATGTGTATTGCAGTGCCCCACAGACTTGTTTCGTGCAAGTAAATAAGCATAGTTGAACCATCAGCTAGAAACATACAGTCGAGTCTCGGTAATTCGAAGTCGCTAAATTTGGAATTTTCAGTTAACTGGAAGTGATCTGTTGGTCCTGGAAATTTCACGTGCAATCCAACGGAAGAAATTACTTGATAATTCAAAGCTAAAAGCTGGTTAATTGCAAGTTATTTCAAATAACAAGCATTAAGGTAACCGTCTTTTCTCCGTAAAATTATGAATTTTCAAGTGCAAAAACAGCACAGAGTTCTGTACTGATGTCGGCACCATCGCAACTGAGCCAACGCACAGCTGACAAGGCGGCAGCCAGTTCACACTTGCGCCAGCGTATGCCAGAGCTTTTCAATATATACACCAGTTGCGAAACTCCGCTTCAAAATCCGGAGGTCACGGGGCCCCCTGCTCTGTGGATGCTGAGGGGCAAGTGTGCTGGTGAGGCCCCTAGGTAACGAAAACTGGACTTCGCTAAACTATTACTTAGTCATGAAACTTTACAAGATAAAGCTTGCTTTTCAAATAAGAAGACATAAATTAGGTAATGTTTACACAAGTTTTTATGTTTTTTTTTTCTTTTTTAGGCTTTACAACAGCAGCCACAAAGCCCTTGAGTACTACTCCCAACTTTCTGCCAGTATACGACATACTAGTCAACTTACGACAAATATACGACAGTCAAACATACGACAGGCTTGCCCCTGTTCGCCCCAGCACAGGGGTGCCAACCATGGGCTGGCGTTTGATACATGGGGCCTATGGGGAGTTTCGCAATTGGTACATAACAACTCTTAGCGCATGCGTCTCTCTCTTTTGAGGTTGTAAACCTCTTTTTGTTGCTGCACACAGCGCCGTATGAGGAGGTTGTGTAGTGGACATCTCAGGCTTCGATTTTAGAGATAAGTCTCAACTATCATGACAGCCCGCGTCGCACGCTTGACTTGGGGTGTGAAAGTTGAGATTCTGGAATCAAGAGGGAAGAGGTGTTGTAAACTAATAAAAATGCAGTTATCGAGTGCCTTGTTTAATTAGAAATCCGGTTAATTCAAAGTTTTTTTGCTGTGCCCGTGGACTTCGTATTAACGTGAGTCAACTGTGAGTTCTCTAGCACAATTTCCCTCCTATCAACTGCCAGTTTGCAAAAAACATCTCAGCTACACCTTGTAGTACCTGCATCAATATGCATAAACTATGTGGCCAATCATAAGAACTGGCTTCAACATAATAACAATACGGAGGCACTAGACTGTACCTTTCAGTTTTTTGTCAGGTGAAAAATATTGCTTTGAAGATAGAAATTTTCATTATTTAAAATTTAATTTCGAGAATTTTCTCTTTAAATCACATGCTTTGAAGGCAAAAAAAGCCTGGCACGCTATTCTGACACATACCTTTTATATACATGTCTGCCCATCAAACACAGCATTATCCTTAATCCACAATAATCCATCTCATTCCCACCTTGCTAATCATTACTACTAATCACTATTCCATCATAAATCTATCTCAATTAATTTTAATCCCCATTAATTCCACCTTAGAAAGCATTACTATCAATCACTAATCAATCATTCATCAACTTTGGTAATCAATAATCTGTTATACAGCCTGGCATGCTTTAGTTCATTTCTGGCTTTTCCTGGGTTGTTGTACCACTTGTGTCGTCACCTGGTTCATTCTAGGTCATCCTTTAATGAGACATCAAAGGTTTTTGCCTTAGCCCCTGAAATGTTTTACTATCTTGGAAGTTTTTACCAAAATTGCCTTATTTTTTTCATTGCTGATTTCTAATCTTATTACATGCTAATCTACACTACATGCTAAGTCAAATTAACACCGTACAGTTTATTTATGAGAGTTGCATAGGAGACCAGGTGTGTGGTGCTAATAAGATACAAACCACGAAAAGAAAACAACAGTGAACGCCTTATCACTCTTTGCTTGTGCAGGGTAATCAACCTTCGACTATTTCCCTAGGGAAGTGTCAGGACAGTGTGGTAAATTTCAAAGCAGGGAGAAAGACACAGAGGAACTGATGAGCTGTCGTAATGTTCGCTTCAGATACGTCCTCAACATCAACCGAAGAACTGCTCAATTCTGCGTCGTCGCGGTCTTCTTCCCTTCCAGGTACAAGATAAACATTGGTATACGAATAATATTCATTAGAAGAATACACGACAACGACAAAAAGTGTATTTTTTCGAGTTGGCGGGCACGTTATGCATGTGGCGCCACCATCGGACACCCTGTTTTCACTCAAAAATAGCGCTCCTGCCACGGGAGAAAAGAAAAACATTATGTACGTGCTTCCATATGCTGCGTGACACAATTAAGCTTTAGACAAGCGTTTGTCATCCTGAACACTCAAGAGGAGAACCTATTCTGGTACGACGAAAAGCTCGGCTTGTCCACAACAGTTTGGGGAAGCTTTGTCTAGGACGTTTTCTTAGTGTCCGAAACACCTGAGGGGTTAATAATCAAGCTGATTCTTTTAACACTGCGAGTTCATTTCGAGAACTCTGGTACGTGTCAGGTAAGCACTGAAATGTGTAGATCTGGCCTTTATTACACTAACTGGTGTGATTACGTCTGCAGTGATGAAGTGACACGAAACTGGACATCCAAAATTTTGTTTACATAGCAACCATTGCGATGTAACAAGCAAACCCATAATGAGATGCTCCTCAAAAAAAGAAAAGGGGTGGTGGGGTGCATTCCACGCGAGCCCCAGGACTGAAACGCAAAGCAGTATGGGGAGCTTACAGAAAAATTAAACTAAATGCCCCAGAGGAGTTTTTCCTTTAAAATTTCTAATTCAAGCCCATAACAATGTGCCTAAGTGACAAGACCCCACACACAGTTTTGTGGACAGCCACAAAGAACGAACACCTCACAGCATCCCTGCAGCAAGGTGCTTACAAAACAAATCCATTCTTTGAATTCTTTGCTCGCTTCAGAACATCTACAGCCCCATTTAGTGTTGTCCAGAGAGCACAGGCGATTGATTGCCTCCACTGACATTTCTAAGTGATGCTTGTTCTTGCCAAGGTTTCGGCACCAAGCTCTTGCCACGCCACACGATGCAGCAAGCGAATATACATGTGAATGTAGAGATGTACATAGCAATATTGATATATGGCTCTAGGTTGCAGTGAGAGTGCATCACCCCGTCAGTGGTAGTGGCACCAAACACAAATGAGGAAAGCGACACTTACAGGCCTGATTCCAGTGAACTGAAGCATTTCATGCTCCTCTTCGATTCCCACCCTGCACAAAGACGGAGAAGACAGACGGGCTAGAAACAAGCTCCACAACAAGCACAGTCAGCTCCAAACGCAGTACTCTTTCACAGCCCGCGCAAGATATAGCTTCGAAAATATCAGTATCGCAATGTGAACGGCTGAAGCTTCAGTACTCAGTTCCAACTGGTCATTGCGAGTAACACGAATTAAAGCAAAATTAGAAACCCCAACACTTCTTTTTCCTTCTCCATCACAAAAAATTTCACAGCTAGCACACAGCGCATTTCCATCTTCCCTCTTCCTCCTCCTCGTGCCCTATCACAAAAGTCCTGATGATGGAAGCATAGGTTCAGGTTTCCGAGCCCAAATATCTTAGCACTCAGCAGGCAGGAAACCTTTAGATAAGCTCGCAAATTGTACAAAGGGTTTCAAGTGCATTCAAATCTAAAAAACTACATGCATCACAAGCCAACTCCGGCCACTGTTAGGCAGCTTTTTTTAAGCCTGATCCTATCCTAAAGCCTGTAAGGCTACTGGGATGTAAGAATAAAGGGACGTGAGCAACCTGATGCAAAAACAAGTGAATTTGGAGTTGAACGAAACTAGGGAATATTGATGCAAACAGCCCAAGTTACGCATTCATCCGACTGCACAAACTTCCCTCCGTTTCAAAGGAGGAAGAGGAGGAGGTCTTTGGACGCTCAAACAGCGTAGCCCTGGCGTCCCAATTCACCGGGCAGTACTCACGGTATGCTGAGCCACGCGAGGAGCTGTGTGGTGAAGCCCCCGCAGACGATGACCGTCACAATGGCTATGAGCGAGGTGGCCGTGAGCATCAAGTGCCTCTGTTCAGAGAGGGTGTTGCGGATGGCCAGGGCAAAGGCCATGGCACCACGCAGGCCTGTCGGCAAGCAACAAGGGAAGGGAGAGACACGGACAGTTACACACTGCCAGAAAAAATAAAGCAGAGAAGAATGACACGATTCTTGCGCACATAAACATACCTACAACACGAAATTATTGCAAAATAATTACCACTCAACGTGAAAGCTGTCGGAAGTGAAGAGCAGTGATTCGCCATAATGGGCTGTGGCGCCGTTATCCGCTCACTGCTACCACCCAATGCAATTAAAATTTCCCACCTTCACAGTACCCGCGCGCCCCCTGCCTGAAACTGCACCAGCGGGAGTTTTCTTTTTGTGCCTGCTTTTCCTCCCCCGCACGTGCCAGTGTTGTACTCGCACTTTTTTTCACTTACTAACGTAAACACCACCCCAACGAGCACTCCTAACTAGATGAACGTGGGCGCTGCCGGTTGATTACGTATATTCTGCCTCAAATGTACCTGCAGTTTTCCTTGCGCTAAACAACGGGGAGATGTATGACAAGCGCAAGCGGTTCACGAGTTCCGCACACTTATGACTACATAAACCACTTGGCTTTCAAAGCCTCTGTGGGACGCCGTGACGGCAGAACGCCATGTGGATCTACTTGGGTCCAGCGAGCGAGGTACAATGACAAGGCGAGCCTTTAAAGTGCTCTGTACTTAAAAAGAATCCAAATTATGGGGTTTAACGTGCCAAAACCACACCTGTGTTGAGGGGCATGCCGCAGTGAAGGGCTCCGGATTAATTTCCACCACCTGGGGATCTTTAACATGTGCCAAAACCTCGACAAGCAGGCATTTTCGCATTTCACCTCCATTAGAAAAGGAGCCACTGCGGCTGGGTTTAAACCCACCTCCTTGTACTCAGCAGTGCAACACCCGAGGCACCGAGCCACCGCGGCAGCGGGAACACAAAAATATGTACCAGCAGAGGAAAGCAAAGCGATTTCTTTCTCAGCAATTCAAATTATCGATGGCTTATTCACAACAAGTAGTGCAGTACCTAATAGTGCTTTCTGAATGTGCCCAACCAATTGCATTCATTAACACCTACCTTCCACAGTTTCGATCATTCACCCATGACTGTATGCATGCGAAATATTACTACAGTCGAACACGGATATATCGTACTCCAAGGGGATCGCGAAAGAATTCGATATATCAATAATTCGATATATAAAATACGCCTATCTGAAGATTATCTGACAACTCCGCACATCACTGAGACTTTTCTGAAGTCGTGGAAAACGGTAGTTTACTGTTTTGTCCCTCAAAACATGGAAAATCCTAACCGCAGCATGATGACCACCGCACTTTATTTATCATTGAAATGTCTTTTAGCTTCACTTGTTTTTTCTTCTGCGTCGTAAAGTTCGCCAAATTGTCTTCAAGATTACAAACACGCACAAATGAGAAAATCAACGTTGTACACTGTGCCACAACAGAGGCGAATAACGCTGACGGAACCTCGGCTGCAGTAGGCGGTTGGGAACGTTGTCAGGCACTCAGTGCCGTTATCTTCAGTATCCGAACCGAACACGTCCCCCATCTGGAGGCGTGAAACGAAGTCGCTTTGCACCCGACACGCTCCGGAATAGCCGGGGCGGGTTGTGCTGCATTCGTCTTTACGTCAACGTTGATGTGTGCATCGCCCTCAAAACTACTGCGAGGAATTCCGAACGCCTTTTCAACCAACATCTTTTCAGCAGCCTGCACCCGACGAATTCCCGCCTTCGTTGCTCCGAAATGAATGCCTTGGACAAAACAAACATACAACGCCGCATCCAGGGGCGGATCCAGCCACTCATTTTAGGGGGGGGCGGTCACTTGAAGTACAAATGAAGAGGGGGAGGGTGACTTTTGTTTTTAGTAGTTACTATTATCAAAGGAACCCCGTCAGAGCATAAATACTGTTAATTTTTGCTCACAGTGGTGCTACTCATTTGTTCTAATCAGTTTTATAATCTGAATGAATATCAAGAAATACTACAACTATCGGGCTGCCATACTTCAGATGTAGGCACATTTTGCTGTGCTAAGCCTTTGTTAGGAATCGGGTTGCGTGGCCGGTGCGAACACGGGTTCGTGTCGTGCCGGGCAGTCATCAGGACAAGTTGATGTGAGAAAGAACGCTTTCTTTATACAAGTATTTACATTATCCGGATCGCAGTGAACAGGCACGGCGCTTTCCCATGCACCGGCACCATAATAAATGGGCCGATTGACGTCCAATCATTTTCCCTCTTTCGACGTGGTCACCAGAATTCCACTAATTCTTGGATATTTCCGGGGTCATAATGATGAGCACATACCTGCACTTCAAAAGTGAATGTCCCATTGATAACGAAGCATTACTGCAGATACAATGGGAGTTCATGTACTAGACTGCAGAAACAATGCCACAGAAATATGTGCAGCTAGAGCACCGCGACGTCTGGTTGGTAGATTTGGGAACTTCTACTGAAAGTTCTAATGTGAGCAATCCAATGCTACAACACAAATTCCAACCTCCGTCGTCCACGATTTCCGTTGGCGGAGCGATCAATAACTTTTTCACAGTCAACAGGGATGTCTCTGTCTCACTCATCTGTGATCGCAGCCATGTCTTTAAGTGGCGGAGCGTAGAGAAGGATCTATCGGCGCTGGCGACGCTGACAGAGAGAGTGGCCAGTATTTGTAGTAGTGCTTTGATCGAAGGAAAGATGTCGACGTCGCACATGCAGAATGCTTCAACAGCAGTCGCAGGGATGTGCGCTCCTTGTTCGCTTTCACGCTTCCACTTTTCCCGCCATAGCCGCAGTTCTGCTGCAATAACACTAGCACTTATTAAGCCGTGCCGTACGAGCGATCCATACCGCTGGGCAATCTGCTTGACTACTTTTGGTTGGTCATCTGATGCTATGGTATTCAGCAGCTGGGACGGCAAAAATAGGAAAAGCTCACAAACTCCAAAAGTATCATCATTGAATCTCAATTTCAGGTCTGCCAGCACATTATCCAGTAGAGGAATATACACTGATGTCCTGAAGAAGCTCTGTGGATCAAGCGCTGGAGTGTTAGACCTGTAGTACTGTCTCTTCGTGATGCGATGGATTCGCAGCTCTGTTTCAAGTTCGTCCGCGAGCGCGACGGCTTTCTCGTAGAGAGGTGTGAACGCCTCTTCACTGTCACGCCTTTGAGCAGTGAGGGCAGCTACAGTGTCTGTCAGCGTATTCCTTGCTGTATGCACATCAACGCACTCCTTCTGGTAGAGACGACTCAACGGAAGCGTGTGAGCCAAATGGTCCGAGAGGCAAACTATCGCCATTATGAACTCACCATCGCCAACGGTGACGCGGAGCGTCCTTGCTTTTGCAGCGCTTTGAAGCTCCTTCCAGTTGGCGACGGCGTCAAGAGCTTTCACCACGAAGACAAGAGAGACCCGAAATTGGATGACAGTGTCATGTCGCTCCACCCGTCTCGTCTCGCAAAGGCCTTTCAGCTGGTGGCCAAGTGTGTTCTTTAATACACTGTTTCGTTTTGGTGAGGTGGTGTAGAAGGAAATTGCCTCCTTCATAACCCCCACCGCGTTCCTAACGGCTTGAACGCGCGATGACTTCGAGATCGACAAGTTGAGTGCGTGGTTAAAACACGGAGAGTGAACTGCTTTTGTGGCACACCGCTTAATTTCTGACACGGCGCCACGCAGCTCTGACACCATGAGGCTGCATCCATCTGTAGCTCTGCCGACGGGTCACGGCGCCGGTTCACGGCGCCGGTTCACGGCTGGTGCACCTGCAGCGCCACGGTTTGTGAGGTAAACCGTGCTTGCCTAGCTCGGTTTGCGATAACCACGGTTAGGAGACTAACTTCGGTTATGCCTGCCGTTTAGCTGCCTCTCAAGCCGTGAAGGCCGATCATAACAGCCGTTCTAGCCATTCGGCTTCCCCTGCGGTTAGGGCAGTCGTGCCGGGGCAACCTGACCAAGGAGATGGCCACAGGCACTGAAGGGAGGGGGGAGAGGGGGGGATGTTGACGCAGGCTTTGGGGGGGGGGGGGGGGGGGATCGCCCCTACCGCCCCCCCTCTGGATCCGCCACTGGCCGCATCGGTCCCCCTGCACGAGCCACCAAACAGCTCAATCACAGAAAAAGAGTGCCTCCGGTCAATTTTTTCTGCTCGTTTATGTCCTTTCACCCTAACCACTATCCGCGTTCTAGCTATCATGGAGCTGCCCCTCGTGCTAGCGTGAAAACAGCTGTTGAAGGCCATCGAAGTGACATAATGCCGCGGACATGGGCCGCCTCTGTCTCACCAAGCCAGGCAGCTCGTGTGATGAGTCAACATTATCATCAACTCCACCCTATCAGAGGAAGCAAACTTTTAGGGGTACCTTCGGCGCGGAATTCGATATATCGAATTTGCCCGTGATCAGGAGTTCGATACACGCGCACAACAGCCCTATACTTTTGCATGGGATTTTCAAGGGGATGCTTGGACTGTTCGATATAAACAATAATTCGATATATCCGTGTTCGATATATCCGTGTTTAACTGTATATATAAGTGATGGGACCCAATTGATTTAGTTTTTTTTTTTTGCAACTTGACTGTCAGGAAAATGAATCAAGAGGGAAATATTAACGAAATTCTTTGCGTAGATGTTGCGTAGGGTACCTGACAACACTTTACACAGGCCTTCAAGTTCAAGAACTGAAACTTTCTGACACGAACTCAATGTTTAGAACGGCTCGAAGCAGGGCCCCGAAAATAAGGCACAACAAATTTTTTTTTTAAATAGTTACCCCGAACGAGCTTTTAAACTAAGTTACACACCCAGGCAGGAGAGCAAGTGCGTGGCTAAAAATTAAAGACCTTAACAGCTTTTAAGCCACTTTTGCTACGGCACTCAGTTCGTTCTTAAGGTCAGAGACAGCCAATAAATGACTAAAAGCGACCCCACTCAATACCAACATCTGCTGACCTGCCTCTGCAGCTTAATACAGCAGGCTTCGACAAAGACAGCTGCCAAATAAGTTTTATGCAGCCAGGAGTCACGCACCGTTAAGGACTCCACAACAAACAAACCCCCGTGCCTCCTTTCAGCCCGAAGCAAGCGAAGACGAAGAAAGCTGCCGTCCCTCATTCTACGTCGCAACGACAGCAGCCGCCGACAGCAGCCGCCGACAGCAGCACTCACCCGAGAAGAACAGCACGTGCTGAAACGCCATGGGGATCTTGTGCGTCCTCCCCAGGTTCAGCAGGAACGTCAGCGGGTAGATGTAGACGGCCCGGCCGACCGCTATCGCCAGCTGTCACGTGTCTCAGTTAACGAAGCAGACACACGCAGTCGCGTGTACTCGAGGCGCCGAGACATTATTACCACATGTTGCTTCATTTAGTCGCACCTTTCACCCGTCGCCACAAGCAACACTTCATCACGGCCCCCCTTGGGCCCCGGCAGTTGCGAGTAGAGGGTCTAAAAGAAGTTGTCCGCGCTCTCTGGGTGCACTAGCTCTATGTACAACGGCATGTACGGCTTATGTAGAAATATGTAACACATTACAAAACGCAATAATGTATTTTCATTTAATTTACAGGGGTTCCACCTGACTCGGACCAATGATTAAATAAAATGTTGAATTTTTAAGCACGAAAAGTAATCGACAAACATTCGAAGTGATGCGAAGGATGTCGCGCCATTTTTACATCTTGTTTACTTAAATTAATTTGAAGTATTTTAAATTTCCAATGAGTAAATCTAGCCAGAAATATTTAATTGTAAAGTTGCAGAGCATCCAGAAATATGCCAAGCGCTGAAATTTCAACTACAAATCTTTAAAGGGGTGGGAAAGAATTCGTGATACTCAAATGAGATTTATAAAATGTAGGCGGCATGCAAAATTTTAATAGCCACGTAGAAAGAATGCCGGCACGTGACCCGGCATGGAAATGCCTGTTGCTACCAGGGCAGGTTGAACCGCAAAATGTTTAAATGATGCACTTCAGCAGTTGGGGTCGCTTGAATCCAACTTGCTAGCCGTTGCGCGAACAAAATTTTCGTAGAAGCAGTTGCATTCGGCGTTTTTTTTCATATTCTGCGAGACTTTGCAATTGTCTGGATTCCCCCATTAAAATGTGAGTCAGCTTATCTCCGCTAATTCCTCCACAACCAAAATGTCAAACATGTGGGATGACCCATGCCAGAATGACTAACTAGACCGTAGCACAAAAACTCACCAATTTCAATTCTTGGCTGAAGTGAAACACATTGAATAAGTAACATTCCATTAACTTTGTTAATTGGGTATAATTTTTTATTTTCATTATTTATTTCATTAATTTCTTCAATTTCTTTCTCTTAAAAAACATTTTCGTGGCTGGAGTGGTGCTGAGTGACTTTCCAAAGGCTACCTCTTTCGAATTAAACAAAGTTGTATTTCATATTCGTGGCCCCGTTAATTAAACAATCGTGGCAAGCACTTTGAAGCAGAAAAGGATACGAATGCGACCATGATGAAGCCGGCATCCCATCTGTGCTTCTTGTACGTGAACATGGAGACTCCAATATAGCTGAAGATGAAGTTCTCCGCTAAGAAGTTTAGCAACTCGAAGAGCTGGAAGAGAGAAAAACGACGCAGAGTTGCAGTCGAAAAAGAGACCCGACAAACGGCACTTGCGACAGCAGTTCACAAAGAAAGTACTTAACTTCTAATACGAGATGCAATGCAGTCAATTATTGTTGATTTCACCTCTGATAATTACATCTCATCAGTTTGGTCACAAAACTAATCCGATTCAACACCTCACCAGATAACAGCAGGAAATTTTTTACGATGCATGTGGGCATACGTCACTCCTGATTTATTCTGGCGTGCTAGTAATTGAATTTATGCTACGGGAATCTGTCAAAAACAAGCCCATTGTGAAGACTATCATATACGATAGTCCTCACATACATTACGACACTTACCATAGAAAGCATACAACAGAAAAACACAACCGTGTGTTTTTCTAATCTAATTACACAAGGCTTTTAACGGCTGTTAAATGTTTTCCGTACACCTGCCAGCCGGTACTTCTGCAAAAAAAGGTTCCATCCTTGACACTGCTACTCCTCAAGATTACTTTGAGAACAAATAAGACAACTAAGGCATACGCAGACATGTTTGTTACACAGCATTGCTCAATGGTACCATTCATATTCTTTCGCTCCCTCGTTGTGTCGTACGAGACTGGCAAATGCAACCCTTTGAGAAGATAATTGTGCGCTTTTACTGAAACAAGACGAATTGAGTTCTCCACAAACCTGCTTTGTCCGCAGCCGAGATTCTATTGACAAGTTGTTGTAGGTATAGTGGGCCTGGCAGATGCCGCAGAACAGCACGGCCACGATACCTGCAAGAGATTAAACAAGCCACACCCAACAGGGAATGATGATTAACAACAATGGTACAAACTCGAATAAAATTCAAGTTTTACCCACCGGAGCTACACCTGGGTTATGAGGCGCGCCATAGCGAAGGGCTCTGGATTAATTTTGACCACCCAGGGATCCTTAAAGGGGTCATGCAGACAAAACACAAGTTTGGTTCATTTGAAAGATTTCCTCGTTGGAATCATACTGACACCCCTTTTAACGCACACATTGCTCAAACAACCTAAATACTTAGGTAAAAAGGGAAGGGCCATGGGACCCACTAGCTCATTTCCCGCAACAGAACCTATGATGTCATACGCCCAGCTGCGCGATTAGGTGAGGCCAACGAAAGCAAGCGCAAATTAGGCAGGGCTTATAAGCTTGCCCAATGAGCTATTTGCGCTTAAATGAAATGCATATTCATTTACCAGCAGTAGGAATGGTGGGGTAACCAATCAAAGTTATAAAAATACACGTAAAGATAGAAGCACCGATGCGTACTCCTGTTGGCACTGGGCGCACTATGCTTGTTTTTTGGCTGCACAGCAGTCTGCCACTTTGGAGTTGTCTTACACGACACTGGCCAATTGGTGTAAGCGACGTTTTCTTACATACCCTGTTTGTCGAGCATACCCCATGTTTCACAAAACGATAACTTTCTACCGCACCAATAACAAGCCAGGTGCAATACGGTCAAAAACAAAGCAACGGCGGACAACGGTTCACGGGGCTCAATATGGTAGCACCACCTGGGAGGACTGACAGTATGCAAGCCTGCAGAGCCTAATGATGCACTGGAGGTTCGTTTGAATAACCGCCATTGTGACTTCATGGCAGACGTCACGAAAACACACATTTGGTGGGAGAATCAAAATTTTAATTTAAATTGATTAATTTTTCAGCGAATACGGCATCGTTTGCTGCCGTACAAGTGCTGGGGGCACTATAAAACACGAAATCTTTCGAATAAAACAAACTTGTATTTTGTCTGCACAGCCCCTTTAAGGTGCACTGAAATCTCGATAAAGGGGTGTTTTCACTCTTCACTCCCATCTCAAAAGCGGCAGTGGCATCCAACTTGCATCCTGGGGCTTAGCAGCGTAACCCCTTAGCCACTGAGCCACCGTGGCGGGTGTACACTTGAATGAAAAAGCCTAACGCGAGTGAAATGCACTCCCGCACAAAGCTGCCCAACAGGTAGGGGTGTCCAATTAGCAAACTGAATCGAATGCAATATCTGATGAAACTAAAACCAGCAAAAAATACCGAATCCGATATCGCATATTTTTTTTTTTGCAGCAAAGCTGAATATGCCTCAGATGGCACAATTTTTTGCATCACGAGTTCCACCAAAACTGTGCCATGCTTGTGGCTGGCTTGTCACGTGCGTTCAGTGTTTCAAGCAGTTTTCATCAGTCTTAGCTGCACGACGCCACTCCTGACATTACCACTACTGCTCCTTTCGTCACTCTTATACACACATACAATAGAGATTATTGTATTGATTTAAATACACAAAAAGCGTCAACAAGTCATAAAAGGGAAGACATCTAAGGTTCGTGCAGCGTCAGCGCGTGTGCTTTATTTGCCTATGCGCGCTATAAAAAGTGCCGCCAAAAAGACTCCTTACGGTAATGCCCGGACTATACTTGGTTACAACTCAAGAACGGCACCACCTCATGTAGTGTATCACTCCGCCAAAGCGCCGGACCTGTGACGTCAGTGCGCGCGCGTTTTGAAAGGGGTTTGCTATGAATGCGTGATATCGTCTGCCTTGTCTCACGCAGTTTGTTTGTCGTCACTGAAGTCGTTTATAAGCATATTAAGTCCAAAAAATCACGGGAACGGCTCACGCCATGTTCAAAATATTCCCAGTAACGCCCTACTTGCGCCCTGCGGAGAAACATCCGGCTACGGTGATAAGGCACAGCGGCAATTCCGGTGCCGTTCTTAAGTTGTCGCCGAGTATAGGGCTTCATCTTACATCCGTACAATCCAGGGAGGTTGGGTAGAAGCTCTTTCGCACTAAAAAGCCTTTGATGTCTGTAACTGCCAAGTCAAAATAGAAACTAAGTAGCTCTCACACCCAACGTTACATAGGAATCATAGTCACCTAATTCACAGCTCCCATTTTAGCTAAGCTGTACATCACACCCTCACTAGTTCACTTACACGAACCTAGTTAAGTATCAATGAGTCATCACAAATGATAGGGGTGCCATTAAAAAGAACTAGGCAAGTATCATTCATCAAATCAGATGGATCTACACCACTTTGCTGGCTATTGACCTCAAGAGAGTGGAATGGCTGCTATATTGCTTCATTTTTCAAAACACGCGATGTTGGTTACAGCCGCTACCACAAACAGTGATACTCTTATAAACTTACAATATGTTTATTCCCCACAGTTATATTATCTACCGAGTATCCTTGCTGTTATTATCCATGTTTATTCATGTATGCCCACCTGCTCTGGTCTCAAAAGAGACTGGCACTATTTCAAATAAATAAAATAAATAAAATGAAAAAAATGAATAAAACATTTCTCTTCCTAGATTTGCAAATGTGTGACACTATGAGTACATCATTCATTTTCAGATGATGAGTTTTGGGGCTACAGCATGTTTGGCCATTGGCTACAATCCTCAATATATTTGCAATATGTTGGAACATCTCACTCAAATCTAATATTCGAAGGCATCACGTCAGACACTTGAGTCGAATATGAATTAAATAACAACAGCTACTCAATCCATATTCAAGGCTGCAAATTCTCACACTTTTCCATCAAACAAATAACTGCGGGTTATTAAATGGAAAAGACATTTGAAGCCCTACACATGGACATGTGTACTGCTTCTTTGGTTCGGAGCTTTATCAATTCCCCCACTAAGAACTACACACAACAGTACTATACTCAACAGCTTACTCATATGAAACTTCTTAGGAAATGGAAGAAGGTTTGTTACAGTAACCAATTTTTTTTGTCACACACACACTTGGACGGGGTTCAGCACAGAAATGGCAACTTCTGGCCCAAAAGTAACTCTGCCTTTATCGGCCAGGAACTAAGAACAAGCAGTTTGCAAAGCTTTATTTAGTTTCCCTGTCGAAAGAAAACAGACTCAATTCAATTCAACATGCCAGTGTCATCCGAGCTCTGCATTTGGCTGGTGACAATGCACACAAGTGCGCTTGACAGCACAGACTCCGAGGGTGCGCAAAAGGCCAGGGGTGAAGTACGTATTGTTCGGCGGGTCCATTTTGAAACTCTCTAGCAAGTGGGTGCACTTATACCGAGACAGACCTAGTATATCCAAGGGGGTGGCGTGCACTACGTGGTATGAGCCCCCTATAAATTAGGACCTATTATCTTCCCTATTACACTGACTAAGCTTATCGTTTAATTAAGCGCACTTAGATCGTAATTTTAAAACATATTCAAGCCACCACAGCTCGTCACATCAAAGCGGGCGTTTCGAATTTTCCTTAGCCATCTAAAATCCGCTCGCATGTCAACACAGCTCAGTCGAAGGGTGAAGCAATATTTCATTGCACTCTTATTACAGACGGATTGATAACTTCCCAGGAGTCCTCAAATGTCATATGGTTTCTTTGTTCCAGAGTGATTCCTCATTACTTTATTATGCTTGTTTGCATACAGTTTTTTGCGTCACGTTTGTGTTTACAGTTAACCTCTGAATTATGCTCTGGGTACTATGTTGATGATTGTATTGTTCAAAATTTTCTGTGATGTATTGCTTTTGTACAATGTCGAAACTAATTTGTCTATGAATCATTTTATCGTACTAAGCAGGTTGCTTTATTCAGTAATGTATAACTGTCACTGCTTTTCCCACGTAACAGTGTTTGATATCTTTTCACGGGAGGTCCCCCCGGACAGTTCTTGGAACTTTGGGACCTCCTCCGGTATTGCGTTTGAACAATAAACAAACTTCAACCACTCCAGAGGTACGATAACGAGAAAACTGAAATTCGCTAGTTGCTTCCAACTTCACAACTTGGCTAATTGTAGCTGCACTAAGATTCACTCCAAATGCACACGTTTTTCCTCCCACGCCCAAAAAGAGGAAACAGAAAAGAAAAAAAGCGAAGGCAGACTTTTCCCATTGCTCTGTATTTGCGCCCGTTTTCCGACTAAAATCCCGACTGTAGGGCCATCACAGGGACCCAACGCCAGCGTATGAGAGACTGAGGGTGGGTTCAACTCGGGCAACTGCTCAGAATGAAGCTGGGCGCAGCATACACACTCACCTGTCAGGTCGAGCGCCTCCGCGATGAGGAAGGATGTGTAGGACATCAGGACAAAGAGGCAGCTTTCCAAAAGGGGAAAGTCGCACAGCTTGGTGAACTTGGTGATGTGGGGAGGGGGACACTCAGTCAAGGATCATCGCGGCGGGGCAACTCGTGCCGGGGTCAAAGCCCCGTATCTTTTAACCAAGCAGGCTCTGTAGCCAAACTTCTGGGACATTGAATGTTGGCGAAAAATAGGGTCAGGGGTGGTGCTACCACCAATCAGAGGAAAATTTGAGTGCAGACGTGCGAAATGATTAGACGAGAAGAATTTTTACGAATTTCTGTGATAGGAGCAGACAACAAAGCTATTTCCTTTCGCCTGTTTATCTCCATGCTTATTGTGTGTGCCAACATACACCAAAGTAAAAGGGAAGACAGGAAAAAAAAAATTGGAGGGGGGGGGGGGGGGGTGCTATTTATAACAGAACACAGACAACCTACGGTATTGTCAAATGCGTCTCGTAGAATTTAGTGCAACATTCGCTGACGCACGGGTTACAAAACAGTTCACTAAATGTCGGATTGACAATGCATCTCTACCAGAAAACGACAAGGCAAACCTTTATTCTATGCACAAACTATCAAGCTTCTGTTATCATTTAAACAACCCAGACACGTGTTAAAACATACACTGAATTCCCCCCAAAACTGATTGTCAAACTTCTGTCAAACGTACAAAAATGGTAAAGCGGGCTTTCAATGCTTTTAGCAAAGACTGCAATTAGTGCCCAACAGAAAAGTGACGAAGTAACATATTGAGATAAGCTTGGCATACAAAACGAAACAAAACACGTGTCCACAGTGGGGCACAAAGAGAGGGGAAGAAAAAGGATATGAGTGCTGTGACGCATCCCGTCACGGACCCGATCATGAAGGAGCAAAGGAAAATGTAGACAAAGTTCCCAAACGCCTTGAAGGCTGCGGCCACTTCAAACTCCCGCCCTTCGTTATTGTTCTCCTCGTAGCTCGATATCGCCCTGGAAGCAGAGGAAGAGAGCATTATCATTTTGCCACCGTTGTCTCAGTGAAGACAACACAATCTTAATTTTACGCATATCATGACATTCAAAAGCGGTGTTTTTAAAGCTGGTGCAACCATGCAAGTTCAAAAAATACAAAATCAAAATCAAACCTCTTCAGACAACTAACGAAACTGAAAAGAGTCGTACTCATTGTCTTATCTTTTTGAAGGGTATGTCTAGGACAAGAATTTATGTAGAAAACTGTTCAGTCAGAAGTGAAATTTAAAACAAACAAAAGTTACTCCGCACAATTTATACCACTCTATTTAAATAAGGTATGATAAGTCTTAACACTGACAACATTACATTCAATATTGCGCAGCACAGCAAGCTTAGTTTCTGAACTACCCGAAAATTCCAACGTGTTTTGTTCGAACTGTATGGCAACATATCAGAGACTTCTAAACCCAATTTTTCCTACTGTTTCGATTTGATTTGATTCTAACATCGCTTGATTCTGACATTTTCACCACCCTCGTCCAGCCTGACAAATTGTTCACTGACTATTGTTTAAACCCTTCGCCAACTTTCTGGCACGTCACAGCCCCAGTACTACTTTTCAAACTGTTACCGATGATCACCCTTTCACTAGCGCTCGTAGCATGATTGTTTGCTATAACCTCCGGGTTATGCAGTGTGAAGAGCTCAAAGACTACTCTGCAAACCATGCACTGATCGAATTCAAATAAGATGACCCAACCCCCCCCCCCAAGATCAATTCTCGAGGTCACAGTGCGCCTGAAGCAAGATGACATCAAGCCAGCCGAAAAAAGAAAAAGAATTACTCCGTAATATGAATGTCTGCCAGCATCAATTTTCCTATCGTCCATATCATATTTCGGGGTTGCTCAACAATCGGTACGAAGGAAAAGCACTCACGAGACCAGGCCAATGGCCACAGCATCATTGAGGATGCTCTCCCCAAAGACTAGTGCATACAGGTTGACGTCCACGTGGAGATCGTGAAAGATGGCCAACACCGTGACTGCGACAAGAACAAGAAGGTGTATTTTACCCCACGGAACAAACAATCACAAGTATTAACGGCGGTGGAAAACACAGGCAGGCGCAGAAGACATCAAGTGGGTTAAAAGAAACAACAGCCCCACAGAAAAATTCATCAGCCCTTTGTGAAGAAAAACAAGCAGTCAAACTGGTGTGTTTTGCCTCAACCGGTGCGTCTATGCGCGAAACAAAACATGTTTGTTTAAATTTCTGATTGAGCATACTGTCTGATTAATAAGCTGAATGAAACTTGCAAGGAACAGTCTTATTCTAGTGGACAAACACAGACAGGGCTGTTTGTTTCTCTCTCGAAGCCCCGAAGACTGCACACAGGTATTCAACAACAAATGCAGCCTCACTATGAACTACAAAATTAGAAAAGTAAAGAAGCTCGGCATAATGTTAAAGTAGTCTTGGCAGCTGTTTGTCATATCATTTGTTTCGAGATAGTTTCAATAAAGCAAGTTACAGTCATTTTCTGTAACAATACTTCCTTCGCAGATGGCCACTTTTTGAAAGCAGACGTGAATTCTATAACGTTTACAAGTTTACAGCAAACTAATTATGACAAGAAAACGAAACTCAGTTTAATGGCAGTGGTCTTAGTGGTCAAGTTCAGCATAATATTTTCCAAGATACCTACAATAAATTAAAAGCTAAATAGCATTCGCGAGAAACCGGAGGTGAAGCTTTTTAGTGTCGATGCTATCACCACCGGAGCGTAGCTGAATACAGCTTTTTTTTTTCCCCCACAAACACTGCAAGATAGCCTACCTCTGGACATCGCACTGACCCAGCGACTTCCCTTACAACAGGGTGAGTTAAAACAGCAGATAAGTGGACAATGGGCAGCTGGCGAGACAATCGCCTTGGTGCAAGCTGCTTGAAGCTCAGATAAGGGGCTCACACTCGCATGCAATCTACATTAGGAATGACCGAGATGGTCGGGTTCGGTGATGCTACCTAGCACGCACTTTTGTCGATTTAAGGTGTTGGTTCACGGTTGTTAATGCAACTGAGGTATCTGACGGTCACCTGAGAGGGAACACAGAACCGGAAGAGACTGTCTTTACTAAGTCTGTCCGACTTATCAGGAGTTCGATTATTGTCACCTGCTCAAGAGATCCATTTTTCAGCGAAGTGATTAGCCCTAGTCATTTTGGAGCAGCAAAACGGGATTTTGCAGAACAGAGAAGCACGCCTCACAGTGGTAAAATGGGCATTAGTGTTAGGAAACAATCCACAGGAACACCAGAACAAGTTTTTCAAAGTGAGAAAAAGTTGGTTGCAAAGAAGCGCTGGTTATCTTCGAGCAACTTATTCCACCACGCCTCGGATGGCAACTTTGCAAATAAAGATTGAGACATTGCAGAACGTATGTGGAACAGTGCACTCGAGCCACCGAACCCCCACTCAAAATACTTTTAATATTTGATCTATACTACTCATGAAAATTAGCAGATTTGTGCTGTAGTGTACCGAACACAAATACTATGCAATAAAAGCTTATGTAGAATAAATTGTTTGAGGTACGCAAACTTGTCGTACAAGCCTTGTCAGGCTTTAAAAAAAAAAAAAAATTCGATAAGTATGTATGATTTCCATGCAGCCATAATATACAAATACCTAGCATTAGAACAACAAATTTTTCACACTTCTAGCTTGTTGCTTCAAAAGTTACGCAAACCAAGTGATCATTCTTCAGGAATGGGAGTGAACATTTTTTTTTCTTCATCTCTTTGTTCAGCCACGAACTTCTCAGGGTCGCATAACTTTTGAAGTTAGACAACTACAAGTGAGGAACAACCCCTTTTTTCCCCCTTCTGTTATCTCTAAATAATGGATGCGTAAAAAAAAAACAAAAAACAAATCAGCATCCATTATGAAATGTCTTTACAAAATATGACAAAACTTCTACAAGAAATACTTGAACACACTTCTTTCTCTATGTAAAGATTTACTTCACAGTCATCGAAGAAAAAAAAAAGGGCCCATCTCCCCGCGAGGGGGACTCGAGTAAATGCGTCGCATAGGGGGTGGGTGTATTGCGTTAACGTTTAGTGTTTGGGGAGTTGGTGGTAGTGAATGCGTTGTATCAGCAGCTTCTTGACGTAGTTTGAACGAGTCAAGGATATAAGGCGCGTTCGTAGCCTTTCATTCTGTGTCGGTTTTGTGGCGCAGTGGGTAGAGCACCATGTACCTTGCGTTCCGCCCGCAGGGTCGTGGGAGCGAAACCAGGCGCCGGTAAGTATTATTTTTTTATATAGTGTAGGGGGAGGGGTGCGGACCTGTTGTTGAGAGCGAGGAGGGTAGCGTGATGCGGGAGAGGAGGAGTGGGGGAGAGGGCGCGCCTGCGCGCTGAGCTGTTGCGGACGCTACATGTGAGTTAAAGAAATGCTCTGCATTTAAAACAGCGCTAACAACAGGAAAGTAAAATGTGCCGACTAGCCTTTCAGCAAACGCTCCTGCAATTTATTTCACAAATGAGACCAGTGCACTGCAACGCACGTTACCAATTTTCATGACAATAGCTGTAATATTAAAACCAAATCGTGCCAAAAAATTATGAGCTGTGCCCACAGCATGAGACGTACGCGCACCACTTTTTCTCCAGATCTAAATAGAAGCATCTAAGATAATCTGTTGTCCAGCAAAACAAACAAGCCGGCATCGGCGAGACAACTTTCAAGCTGCACTTACCGGGGTCAGTGGCCGAGATGATGGCACCAAAGTAGAGACAGTTATTGAAGGTAAACTCCAGGTGCGGCATCAGCAGCAGGAATGCATACAAGATCACCCTGCAAGTCAAAAACGTAGAAGTCACAACTTTACACACACACACAGCAAACACGACTTTTTCTTTTTTAACCCAAAGTACCAGTTGTACCCCTGTACCAGTATCAGACCTTGGTTGTACCAGTTGTACCAGTTGCATCTCCTATGTTTTACGTTCTATTTATACAAACTGCTTGCGTGAACAGCTTGTTTCCCAGTTTTTGTAATCGGAAACACCTGCTGGTATTACACAGCACACACGACCTTTTTTTAAACCCAAAGTTTACCCTCCGGTACAACCTGGTTGCAACAGTTGTACCAGTACCAGTTGTACCCCTGTACCGGTACCAGACCCTGGTTGTACCAGTTGTATCTCCTATGTTTTACGTTCTATTTATACAAACTGCTTGCGTGAACAGCTGGTTTCCCAGTTTTTGTAAACGGAAACGTCTGCTAGTATTTACTAAATGTTTACACAAATAAACGTCTCACTGCCTCGCAAAAGCATGCGTTCGTCGAGTACAGCAACATGACTTGTGTCCAACCAGGGCCCATCTGCCAAATAATATCTGCACTGGATAGCACTACTTTCTCCAACCTTGAGCTCGCTTTCGGGGTCCACACTGTCTTGAAAAGTAACTTAGCTTTGACTTGTGCCTCAACCTTAGATCCAGTGTTGCTCTCAGATCTGTGATCCAGTTTGGAGGAGGGCAGTTAGTCAAAAATGCCCCATGCAGCACTGGTGGTGTCTATCGTGCATCTTTCACGTAAAACAGACACGCGCGAAATTCAGTGCCAAGTTCTGACCGCAAAATCAAGAGATCGCGAACGTAGCAGCATGACTTTGCATTAACTACCACTGAAACATAACCTATCCAAAAAGTCCGGTTCACTAAGTTAACGTTTTTGGGCAGTTCTTACTTACATCGTACGGCACTTAACTGTGCCTAAAATTTTCCCAAATTCTTTACAGCAAAGCCTTTTTTTTTGTATCATGTTCTCTACACAAACACTGCCTCACCTATTGCCTGCTTCTCTTGATTTTTAAACTCAAAAGGATTCAGAGAAATATTTTTTTGCACTCACCCAACAACGAAACATGATATTGTTGTTCCTACAAAGGCATATGTCATTATGGTGCCCAGATTCCTAAAGAAGAATTTCTGGGGGAAAAAAAGGTAACATGGAAATTTTTTTAACACTTCATGAATGCATACAGATGAATGCAAGTGCAAGTGATGATTAGAATGAAGGTGCGGCTGAAGGTGTGAGTCTGTGTCAGTAACTATAAGTGTGTGGACATGTGTGTGTACCAAAGTGAAAGTTTAATCAAAATGTTAGACATACATTTTTTGCATCGAAGTGAAAGTGAAAAATTTTGAATTTCCTTTCCGGCTCGAAAATGCAGCTGGAGGTGTCGCAGTGTGAGGTATGGCCACGTTATCATATTATCATAGTGTTTACTCTAAAAAATCTCCAGTTTTTGTACCCACGTGGACAATAACTGAATGCAGAAGCATGACGAAACCAGATCTCACCGCAAACCCGCTACGACCACTCGCTTTTTCCAGTCTGCTGGTTCGTTTTGATACGCAGCATCTCATTCCACAAGTATTGAAAAGCTGTGACTTCTTAAACCTTAGAAGCTGCTACAGCAGTGCTAGCAAGTATGCTAGCACTGCTGCATTTCAAAATGATGCGGCAAAACATAGCGGAATTGCTTTCTAACAGTGTACTACTGTGCTGCGACCTGTGGAATAGATTGTACAACAGTATCAAATAAACGGCCCCGCTAAAAGTGAAGTTCACAAATTGGTGCGCCAAACAAGGCTAGTCGAAGTTTTGTCATGAGGGGTTGCTCATGAAGATATTGTTTTGTTCCCCACTAGCACTTCCTATAAATGAGCTTGAAAACATTTTCTGGAACCATAGAAAAATGGTGCGCAGTAAGAGGTTGTTTGTTGCAGTGGCTCAGTGCCTCAGGTAATTGAGTCGCTAACCATGAGGCTACAGGTTCGATTTCCAGACATGGCAAACATTCTCTGAAGGGTGTACTAATATAAAACGGCCAGTGTGTGACAAAAGCTTGCAGCGCATGTGAAAGGGTAATCGAAGTGAATTTGCCAATGTCATCTGTGGCTGCATTGCACAGCTTATTTGACTATTTCGTGGAATATTTAGTGTACTTGAAATGGTTCCCTCTATCAAATGCAGTTTTTTTATTAAAACATGCCTTTAAAGTGCTCGGAAGAACTCGGAACATGGCACATAATTTCGAGACTTTATTCTGGTGAGGTAGTTTAACGATGTTTGCAACTCCCTTAAAAGATCCTTCAGTGGCTTTAATTTTAAACCATGGCCCTTCCCTACAGCTAGTCTCATATGCCAGGTGTTGCTCCGATATGCTAAGACCTGACCTACTACATAGTAGTGCTCATTGACAAAAAAAGAGCCGGCAAACGCACAAGTACGTGAAATATACGTGCACTCACCCTTTTCAAGCTGTAGCCAGCATTAAATATGATAGGTGGAAGGATTATGTTGAAAAATATCTCTGGATCAAATGTTGCCTGGAAAAAAAAGAGAAAAAGAAATGGAAAATATGGAATGATGAACACACACATAAAACTTTTCACTATCGCTAAATAGTACGAGGTTGGGTGCCTTCCCCAAACAAAGCCATGACACGAGGGTGAAATTACCGTAGAAACTGTCGCCATCTTTGGAAATTTCGGAGTACACAACTGCTTCAGTGCAATCTCAATGAGCTTGGGTGAGCGGAATTTCATTAAGTCCAACAGGAATCAATGTTACGCCGCACAAAACCAGGATGCCAGATAACTGTCTTTTCGCAATAATCATTAAGCTAAGTCACAAACAATCTAAGAAATAAAAACAATATCCACACACATCAAAAAAAAAATTCAAAAAAAAATATTCACAGCAGATACAATATACAGCAAAGACCATCTAACAATGCAATGGCTTGCAGTGTGGGTCTGCATATAATGGGGCTTTTGTATTCGGAAGACATCATCTGTGCTGCCTATCCGAAGCTCAAAGTGCCCTAAAAAAAAATTACAGAAACTTATTGTGCCATGAAGTGCTGCAAATGACATCCCCCCATTTTTGGGAACTGCACATGTACATGCATGTGCATGTGCGTGCATGCATGCACATTATTAATACAGTCAAACCGCGTACTAATGAAGTAGCATAGGGACAGCAAAAGAGTTCGTTAGATCCGATATTCGTAGTAACAGTAAAGGTAAAAATCGGCTATAACAAATCGAAAATCTGGCTCGCGCAAAAATACTGATACAAAAATGAATTTTTAGGCTCCGAATTCACTATAAACAAGGTAACCCTTAACTTCCTCCTTCTTGCATTTCAACCTCAATGAAACAGAACATGAGTATGTGAAATTACAACAGAACAAAGTTCACTTGACAAAACAGGCCTGCATCCTTATTTATTTGATGAAGGACGTGATCTTCGTCTGGTGGCTACTCACAACACCGAGTAGGATGAATTGTGCCACAGTGTCCACGAACAAAAGGGCCTTTCTACTAAAACAGTTTCGGACAACGGGGGCTCTTTTCAAGTAGCTTCTCAGACTCCTGGTCAAATATTTCTTCCTTATATCTGATATCGTGTGCGGCTCTCACGGTTTCCGTTTCGTTGTAAAAGAATAAGTGTCACTGAAATAAAGCGTGACCAATCAAAGTTTGTATTTAGTTTGCTACAGCCGATAATTCGCTACATAAGTGCTCGTCATAATGAGGTTCAACTGTACGTTATACACCAGAATTTTCTGGCCCTCTGAGGGTGCCGCCACCCTGGCTGCATGCCTTCGATCGCATTGCACTGCATATCGTGCGCCTTATTCAAGCACCTAATCTGATTTGAAGATTGACCGATGTTTTCATTAGACATGTGAGCACCCCGCAGCTTAGCAGTGCACTAGAGAGTGCATTTAAGGTAAGCGGGCACTAATTGCACACCAGGTTTGCCCATGCTGTGCACAGCCCGTGATTGCAGCTTGCTCTGTGTTGTTCTCACCAAATCACGGTTTGTGAGAGTACGTTTTGCTGTGCCAGGCTTTTTGTGATCGACTGCTGCACCCAAATTTTTACGGTCGTTTGTTGAATTCCCCTGGGTGAATTAGCAATGTGCGGACGCTACTCGTTCAGCCAACGCAAACGCAAGATCTTGTAAGAAGAAACATCCCAACGAATAAGCGCCCGATGTTCACAGTTCATCAGATGCTTGGGGTCACACTGAACCAAAATTACTTTGAATCTAGCAGCTTTGCAAGAATTAGTGTGGTTTAAAGCTGCTTTTAGAAGCCCAATGATCGATCTCCGTGCCATTATTTATCGCAAACTTCTGCTCCCTGAAAGTTAGCTCTATCATTTCATAGAAGCTAGGCGAGCGAAAATCAACTCTTCGCTTGTGCTGCAGTTGGGCTACGCAGGTAAGGTGAGCGCACAGCAAATTCGTCAGGTACAACAAAGCCAGGTACTGCACCGACCCCAAAAAGCCTGGCATGACAAAACATACCCCCCCCCAGATCATGATTTCGGTGAGAACAATGCACGGGCAATTCTTGCGTGAAATTAGTTTCTGCTCACTTTGAATACACTCTGTAGTGCACTGCTAAGCTGTCGCGTGCTGACATGTCGAATCAAAACATCGACCAATTTTCAAATCGGATTACACACCTGAATAGGCTGCACAATATGCAGTGCTACGCGATCAGCGGTATGTGACTGGGGCGGCGGCTGCTCTTCCTGAAGTCCCCCAGGAAACACCCACACAGTGGCACACGGATCGCAGGAAAATCGCGGCATCCTGAGAGGGTTAGAAAATTATGGTCTTTACTCAGTACAAAAATTTCCTCAAAAGACGGAAGCCTGCTTGTGTGTTCTGAAGGCGAAAGCATAATGACTTCCCCTCACAACACTTATCAGCATTAACTTCTGTAATGCTACACGTGTCTCTCTCTTTGTATTTATTTCATCTTTTGGTCCGAATTGCTTCTACAGGCAGACTGAAATCGCCTCTAGCCATAGTGTCCCCAAAATCAAAGTTTTCCATAGCTGGCGTGCACGTGTTCGACTCACGTGCCACCCCATTCCCCTGTCACATGATTTGACATCAGCACAGCACAAACCAGGGAAACTTGTTTCACCACTCGCAATGTGCCCTCAGTGCCCTCAGCTCTTACTCTGGAGAACCACGTTTAATTCCCGTTCAAACTTAAGTGCTTTTCATTTACTCTTCACAGCGGCGGCCACTTTCTGTACCATTAAGTGCTTTCGTTTACTCTTCACAGTGGCGGCCACTTTCTGTACCGGGCGAAAATGACGACACCAACGCTACACCGATCTTTCGCACCTTCTGGTTGAGCTTCTTGCTCTCGACGTCAGTGACCTCCCCCTGGAAGGTGTAGGCGTAGGTGTGGTTCTCCTTGCGGTTCACCTCAGACTTGGCAATCTCCAGCAACACGAAGACGTTGTCGGGGGGAACGGCGTCGCTGTAGTTGCTACCCGGCACGGGCAGCACCCGCACGTGCGACATCTCCGTCTCCTCGCTGGCATAACGCACGATGGCGCCCGCTATCAGCCCTGCATTAGTGAGAGAGGGAGGGAAGACACCTCCGTTCAGTGAGGAGAGCTATCCAAGACAAAAAGCAGACTGGTTATCCAGCTTTCAGAAGAACACAGCAGCACGCACAAGATGAACTTGCAATACCATGTGGCTAAGCTACGGAAGGCACAGCTACACAAAGATACGGAAGGCACAGCTTTCACAGAGAATGTGATTGCAGCTGTAGATAGGTGTTTCCTTTTGTTTTCAAAGCCATAAATTCATTGGCGGGGGGAGGACGCTTGGCAGATCGCTGCCCGCAGTGCTCTTGCACACCCGACTTTCAGGAAACATGTGTCCCGCGCAGCTCTAGGACACAACTTGTATTATTGAGGAAAATGGCGAATGCGTGACCACACCGTCTTTGGCTTTGCACACAAAAGAAAAAGCCTATCTACAGCTGCAATCACATTCTCTGTGAAAGCTGCGCCTTCCGTATCTTTTTTAACGGTTATGCGCATTTATATGTATGTTGCCTTTCTTGTCAGTAAAGCCTCAGTTCATGTCTAGCGCTCGTCTTGTGTCACGGTCTCTTCTTCTGTCCCCGTCTAGTGCGCTTTTTACCATGTCGAAACTGAAAGATGTAAAACAGAGAATGAGAAACACTTTCACATTAAGGTTCTTCCTTTACTGCAATACATATAATTCAATTAAGTAGCAAGTTGACCCCATCCATCACTTTACAATTTTAAAAGGACAGACAACCAATTTTGTGGAGTATACACTCTCTATCCCAAATACAAGGACATCACTTCAGACACCTTGAACCGAAGCAGTTTCCCTGATAGGGCCGTGGAACATTTGAAAGCAGAGCTTTCAGACCTACCAGCTAAGGGGCCATGCAGACAAAATACAAGTACGTTTTATTCGAAAGATTTCGTGTTTTGTATTGCGCCCAACGCTTCTCTGGAAGCAAACAATGCTTTATTCACTGAGAAATTAATCGATTTAAGTTAGAATTTTGATTCTCCCACGAAATCATGTTTTTTTCGTGACGTCTGCAATTACGTCATATGTTTACCGTTGTCAACCTAGATGGCGCTACCATACCACGGCGGGCCATTTTCTGCCTTAGCTTTGCTTTTGACTGTATTTGTACCTGGCTTTTGTTTTTGTTAGTGTAGAGTATAGCCGTTTTGTGAAACATGGTTTTCCCTCGACAAATATGGTCACTTAGAACACCGTCAGTTCCACCCATCAGGCAGTGTCGACTGAGGCAACCCCAAAACACCACCGTGCTCTGCAGCTAAAACAGCCTAGTGCACGCAATACCAACAGCAGTATGAATCGGTCACTCAATGTTTGCGTGTACTTCCGTAACTTGCACTGTTTATCCCACCACTCTTACTGCCATAAAAAGAATGTGCCCTAAATGTAAGTGCAAATAGCTCGTTTGGCAAGCTAATAATCCCTGCCTAATTTTCGTTTGCTTCTGCCGGCCTCAGCCAATCGCAGAGCTGGCACATACGACATCATAGGTTCTGTTGCGGGAAATGAGCCAGTGGGTCGCGTGGCCATTCCCTTTTTAAATGCAGAGCATTTCAGTAACTCACGATGTCACCCACGTTGACGTCCGTAGTCGTAGTCCGCACGCTCACTGCGCATGCGCGTCGAGTCGAGGCGATAGCGAACACTCTCTCGCGAGGGGCATTGGATTGGATTCGAACACACTCTCGCGAGGGGCATTGGATTGGATTGGATTCGATTGGATTGGATTGGCTTGGATTGGATTAAAGTGGATTGTGTTGCGTCATAGCCGCGGCACGTTGCGTCATAGCCGCGGCAGACACGCTGGGGCCGGCGCATGTGCAGTACCCTCTCTTCCGCGGTTTCCTCTCCTTCGGGCGCGCTGCGCATATAACCGGTGTGCCGTTCTCCGGCGAAGCAACATCCGCGCTTGGCTCAAACACCTAGAGTCCACGCCGCTTTACAAGTACGCCAACGTCGTCGTCGACTGGGACCGGCTTACGCAGTTCCCTCAACGTATATAAGCGGCGGAGTGCGCGTTCGGAATTCAGTCAAGGGCGTCTTTGCTTGGCTTTCGCTTGACGTGACGCTTTGCTTGACTCGAGTAGATGCAACGCATTTACTCGAGTTCCCCCCGTGGGAAGATGCGGGCGGCTTTTTTCCTAATTACGTAGCTTCTTGGAGCAAAGTTTACGTTAGAAGTGGGGTCAGTTTGGTTCAAACGAGGCAATCTTTGAAATGAACCAAACTTGTGTTTCGTCTGCATGGCCCCTTTAAGGGTGCTGCCAAAATTAATGCTGGCAACCATGGCAGTGAGCTCTGCGGCAACATACTTTAAACTACACGCGAGATGAAAAGAGGTACTTAAAAAACTTGTCCCCAACTACAACAATGATAAAATGCAGTCTTTCCTGTTCCTTTAGGCAGTTTTTGGATCACGCATTGAAATTGGTGGAGCTGTTCCTATGCAACATTTATAGATACTTTTTTATCTATAAACGTTGTTTGTATACGCAAGGTTGCATCATGTTTAGACACTACAAGGCACCACCTTTCAGACTTGAGAAGTTTAGCGCGAAATTAAATCTATTTCCGCCAATTTATTTAGAAATTGGTTATGGCTACCCTACTATATAAAACGCTGGCTTTCCTTTGAGCTAGAGGACATACACTCCACAAAAAGCAGTTGTCTGTCCCTTGACACTGATGCCACACTTTGAGACGAGCACTAATTGTAAAACTCCACTCCCTGCCGAAATCGTGGTAGGGAGGTGTGCTTCACACTTTTCTCCTGACAGCAGTTGGCAGACTTTAGGGGCTGCTCGACCTTGGAGGAAGAGTAGGGAAGAATAATGGAATTAATTTCCTGTATCCTAGAATTGGTCCATCTCCCAGTCATTCCCCCGAATACCTAATAGGTGACCGGTAAACAGTGCAAAGGCTCATGGGTACGTCGTCTGCTCCCGCCCCGTCCGGTTCGAGATCTCGCCTGTCCTCCCGTACGCCGGCAGCTTTCACGCGCGTGTGTGCATGTTTATTTGTCACAGAGTGCTAACCTTTCAGAGGAGCCCATACTAGGATTCATCGTTGTTATTCATTGAATGCATGATACAAAAGCTTTTTTTTTTTTTTTTTCGGTGGAAACAGATACAGAACAAGCACACGTGCACGTGAAAGCCACCGGCCTACGTGAGGCCAGGAGAGCTCTCAAACCGGAAGTGGCTGCACTCCATGGGAGCAGACAATGTACCAATGAGCCTTTGCACTATTTACCGGTCACCTATTTGACAGACTCCTGTAGCTACCGTGCCTGACGTAAGGATACCACAAAAAACGTTGCGTCTCAGCAACAATGCAACAAGTGCCAGAACAGAAGCTCCAAGTAACTAACTACTGCTAACCTCTTTGAGAAATAAATGCCATAACGAACCGTCCAACATTCAGCAAGCTAAAAAAGAAAAAAAAAAGAGAAGAAAAGTGATGTGACAATGGCGCAACAAGAGGCCCCGTGTCTTACTTGTCGAGGAACATGCCGCCTCTGCTGCCAACAAAGGTTTCAGGGCCACAGCCTACCATGACTAATAATGAGCACAGAAGGGTATTTCGACAAAGACGGCTCAACGACTAGTAACATAACCCATAAGATATGTCCACAAAAAAAAAGGCCACCAGCTCCCAACGGCATTTTTGTTAGCACAACAGGACAGGACTTTGCTCCTTGTATAACCTTACACTGGTGCTGGCCCTCAAGAAAGGAGAAAACAAGGAGGAGGAGGTACTGCAAAACCCTATTTCACTTTTTGTAAAGGTGATTATGAAAGTAGTCCCACTGGAAGGCACAGCTCTGTGAATCTCTGTTCCTTTAGGTACTTCAAACGCACGTGGGGAAAGGATGCTTAAAAAAAAACACTGAAGTGTGAACTTGCAAAAATTTAAATAATCAGATTTCCCTCGCTTTTGTGCAAGTATTCGCCCATTTTGCCTTTTTTTTTTTTTTTGGTAGGACTGTTTTACAAGCTTACAGCCAATATACACTTCACTGCTCTAGCTTGGCCTCTTTCTTTCATTTTTTTCCCCCTCCAATCTCCGCTTCCCTGTTTATTGTGTCAGCAATTCGCAGCTTTGTTTTTCGTTAGGTAATTGTAGTGTCAATCTGCACTGTTCAGATCACCAACGGAACGTCATCCTAGTTTCATCAAAGTCGTCCAAGTCACGTGCGGGTGCCAAATTTCCCACATGGACCACAATCCCCCTCCCGCATCCGAGAAGAGGAGGAAGGAGAGGGTCCACTGCCCTCCCGTCTCTCCTTGCATCGCCAAAGGTTGTAATTGTACCTCCACTAGTAACAACCCTTGTAATGCATCCCACATTACATAACCAGATTATTCACACGATTGTGAACGCCTGCTTAGTACTTTTTAATGCTATTAGCACTCCTGGGCACCTCCCAAAGTGCTTTTGATCCAACCGTTTCCTTTTCTAGTCATTTTCTCGAGGTGGGGCATCGATTTGACTTCAGAACCAAGGGTGCAGCGAAGCGAGAAAAGAGGGGCAATTTCACCTTCAGACAAAGGAGAGGAAACGTAGGAGGAGGTTGGGAAGACTCCATACAAATTTGCTACACAATAAAGATGTTTATCCTCCTCCTCCTCAAGTGAATACACTCCCCCAACCCAAATGTGTCGCACATTGAAAAGAATGCCAACAGCATCACATTGACGGTTTCTCTCTACAAGCAGCAGCACCAGACTTCCCCGGGATAGGGTAAATGACAAAATTTCGGCCCGTTTGTGTTACCACAAAAAAATAATAATAATAAAAGAAAAAAATTTAACTACCACACAAACAAACTTCAGCAGAGTCACTGCCAAGAACTGGGCAAGCGGGAGCCCTAACAATTGAGCCACTCAAGGCAGACTACTGGCAGGTGCAGGCGTTCCGAGGAATTACAGGTGCTTGCATTGAACGCCGTCCCGCCGCAGGCTATAGTGTCACCCGAGACGGTGTTGAACGTAATGCGTAATGCCGCACACACTTAAATGCACAGAGGCCATAAAAATATCATTGCACGACATCATTTGCCTCGTTTAAAAAACTGCTCACGCTATACAGGCCACCCAGTGATGACGCGAACACTGCAGGGCCGATCACTGGCATTCAGTAGGAAAACAAGTTAAAGACAGGCGCAAATTCCCACACTGTCTGCAAAGTGCAAAATCAAAAAGTGAATTAAGGAATGCGGCACTACCTGGCAAAAAAGCGGGAATGTGTTTTTCAACATAGCAAGCAGATACGCGGCAAATTTTTTTACCGTGCTTTCAAGTCGACACAGTATTATCAGTATTATGGTAACGTAGCAGGAACAATGAAAAAAAAATCAAATAATAATAAATAAACAATTAAACGACCTAATTTAAAAACACATTTCTCATCGCTCTAAATATTCCGGCCACAAATTGTGAAGCAAATCACAGAATACGAAAAAGGCTTGCACAACAACGTTAAGACACGACCAACCCAACTAAAACTGCACGTTTCACTACAGTGTATCTTACTGTCTCCCCCTAAACATTGCTGGTAAAAGACGGCCACTACCCATGGCCGCTACACATAAGGATGCTCTAGAAAAACTAACGCATTACATCTTCACGCAGTAAAACTATGCAGTTGCTGCACACTGTAGTGCCGTTTTGCCGTGCTCGTATTCTACTAGAAGCTGCACCTGGCTTAAATTTTGACTGACGTCAGCAGTGTCCTTTCTTCTGCCTACCTCCCATCACTGCATTTTTGCAGTGCGATAATATATGCTCAATGAGCAAGTGTAACCAACTTTTCTTGCCAAATGAGCCGCATTCTGTGTAAAACAGCGTCTATTTCCCTTCCTTAACCCTTCCGGCCCGGGTGGCGTCAATTGACGCCATCACATTCTAGTCCCTCTAGCGCAAAGAGAACTAAACCAAAACTACTAGTTTTGGGGGGAATTGTCCTTCAATGATGCCTATTGCGATCGATATCACTGTTGTTTCACTTTAGTGGAGCTACTCGCTACAAAAAAGAAAAAGCTCCGGTGAAGTCGAAATTACGACTGCTAAGGCTGGAAAAAATGGCGGTCGTAATTTTATTCCCAAGCTTGTAAATCTATAAATACGTGCACTACGAAGCTGAATTATTGTTTGTAGGTTCATGTGGTCATGACGTTTAAGAAAATGTGCAAAAGTGATGTCATTGCTCTACGCAAAATTTTTAATTGACAGATGTCTTAATTAATTGTCTCATTAATGAATCTGTTATTACTTTCACTTCCAGCTTTACTTTTCGTTTGTGGGCTTAAGCGACCCTAAAATAAAAAAATCAGGGCCGAAAGGGGTTAAAGAACATGCTCAACATGTCCCCACTACACACATGCGATAGGCCAAAAAATTCCAGCACACCGCATTCACTCAAAGAGGAATCCCCCTCCCCCCCACCCCACCCCCGTGGGAACAATACGGAATAGCTGCGAGTGAACAGTCGATTCATATCTGAGGGGATCTGAACCAGCGTTTCATGCCTCGTACAAACCCTGCGACCCCAAGGACGACAGGACGAGGCTCCTATTGAAAGTATTGCCACATCGGGGAAGCTTCTGCAGCCAGCAGGTGTATCGCAAGGGGGCAGATGTATATACGAGACGAGCAAAACAGAGAGAGAAAAAAAAAGAAGGCACTTCATCAATGTCACAATCTTCTCCGGCAGTTTTTACTCTCAAAAGCCCCAGCCTTTCAGTCGGGAGAACTGCCTACTGCTGCGAGCTCCACTTATTTCCCATCCTTCCAAGTTTGAGCCCACCACACAAGGGTCTCGAAATCCTCATCAAAAGGTGTTGTTGCATGTAGTTCGAAGCCACTAGGCAAAAAGCTTTCCCCAGGGTGGTCGTTTATTGAACCTAACGTCAAGTGCACATGGCAGCACAAATAAGTATTCACAAAAACATTGCATTGACGTTCGTCGCTGTGAGCCTTGCAAACTGTTCTGATGGTCTTACGCAAGAATTACAGTATTGGCCAATGGAATACTACTTGTCGTGAGCAAGTGCCATTAATAACATACAACCATGTTAAAATGACAGCAAGGTAAAAACTTGAGTGTTTGTTATTCCTAATTACTTTTGAGATGAACAAAAAAAAATAAAAATAAAGACAGGGTGTCGCAAAAAATCCACTTGCATCACAAGGAATTTCAAGCAGACAACAGAATGACTAGATAGAAGAACACCATCACCAAAACAATTCAAAAAAAAAAAAACTATGAGGCGTGATCAAATGGATCCTTTTTTATTGCTTTACACTTATTGCTTTGCACTTATCGTGACAAGTGCACACCACGACACAAGCTAGCAAAAGTTTGTTGTCCTCGTGACATGCCTACTTTCTGCTGGATTCCATGGATGACACAGTTGGTGTGAATACAGAAAGCGGTGATCGAGTCCCTCCCAGCTTAAGGGAGTCAACTGACCAAAATTTATCACAGAATGCAGGCTGCATAGTTATTTCCACGTGACTTATGAAAACCTTCAAGGCAAGCAGGGAAGGCCACGTGGTGCCTACGATTCATTGTGATCTCAGAAAACTTTCAACTCGGTCAAAATTTTAGGGTACAGACCACTATACTTGCTCATGGAGTACACAACTACACATAGCTTACGTCATCGCTGAAATGTATCCAAAGTTATTTATAATGGTGAACCGGAACCTCTCTATGGAGTTGACATAAGAAATATCGCATGCAATAACGCGAGTTCGGGATTTGATTGGGAAAATTTCTTTCTTTCAGCTACTATTCTACAACAATATGAAAGGGGAAAAAATAATCTGGAAAGTACCCATTGTTGCGATCGCTTTTTTTTTTTTCTGCTTAAGCATAGTTACAAATGTGCTGCTACAAAGCCGCAGAGCAAGGATAACTATAGGAGGTGAAATGTGTGGGTGAACGACCAGATAATGTCACAATGAAAACTAACACCAACTACAGAGCTTTGAAGCGGCGATGGCAAAGGGGGGGTAGCGGCACCTGTTGGACGAAATGATAGCAGCCGCAATTGATTCCAGGGTCGTGCAGTTTCTTCTCTCACGACAGACGTGATTAGCCTAACCAAGAGCATGTGGTGTTATCTGGCTGCTCTACGAAGCGTCTTTTGCCCTCCTGTCTTGTTCTTGCTCCGTGCACAAAGTGTAAAGATCAAAACGGCGGTGAAATAAATCTCTCAAATGTACACATTGCCGAACTTTCGCTTTGGGCCTGAACTGGCCCAAAGCCCCAACCACCCAACAAAGAGTTCCCATAGCAACTACAATTGATTAAACATTAGAAATGTCATCGATCATACAATAATGACTTCCCACACCTTTCCTCATCAAGATCCAAACTTAGGCCCAGCCAATGCTGTCCTTGATATCGTCAATCGACTGACCCTTTTTCGTCTGTCTTGTACACAACCAAACTCAGCGTTAAAAATACAAGGACATACGAAGCCGCAGTATAGTTTTTTTGCAATAGGATGTACAGATCTTGCCATTTTATCTGCCTGTGCATCTCTTGCACAAGTTTCCCACTAAATTTTTATCACCAAATTCTCCACCAACTTCTTCAAACTGATATTGCCTGCTGCAATGGGCCGTTTGATCCTTTTCAAAAAGTGGAAACACGAGCCCAATGAAGCTCAAACTAGCAAATGAAAAATGTATAGAAAAATGTTTGCGAGGAACACATCTTGGCGCTGTGAATAAGAGGGTCCAAAATAAATGAGATTGTATTACTGAATTAAGACAGTTCAAATTAACAGAATGTACTACGTAAACTTTTGTCTTGGATACGCAAGCACCAGCTGTTTAAATGATAATGAAATAACCAGTGGGCATGATCTACCCGCATGAACATTGGCAATAAACTAAAATGCTGCAATATTTCATTCACCAACCGTAAAAGTAAGGCAGAAAGCACCGCTACCAACAGTGTTTGAACCAATGGTCAGTGGGATGCACAAACATTCTTCTGCTTGCTTTTCATGCTCAAAATATTGCTGTTGCTGTTAATCAGCTAGCTGACCACGTGTGTTCAAAGGTGGGCTACTGTGCAAGCAGTAACCGAGAACTATTAGTTTAGCTTCTAGAAATGCTGAAGCCAAGCAAATTTGCCACGATGTAAGGCAGACTTAGATGCAATCTTCCATTAGCAATACTGTTCCTATGATGAGGCAGCAATGGGTGGGCACAAATGGCTCAGACTGGGGCGTTATAGTATTGAGTATCGCTGCCAAACAGCTTTTGCTGGTACTCATTCTAGTTCGATTCTTGCCAAGCGACATTTATTAAGTGCGTAACCACTTTTATGTGGACTGAACAAGGAGACCTGCTTGTAACACTTATCTGTCACACCTTTGCTGCATGCAAAAACTGTATTAATTAAAGGCAGTAGGGCCATTATACTTCCATAAGGGGCCAGATATTTCCTCGTAAATATTTCTTTCCAGGAATGCATCAGTGTAATGTGGTGAAGCCGACTTCCGAGGCGCTTGGTGGCAAACATGCCATAGGGACAAACAGGGCCCTTGCAGGTATTGAATAAAAGGTGCTAGGGACCCCATGCTTTGACATCAAACTGGTTATATAGCCCCAAAATAAACCTTCTCCAAATAATACATTCATGGATACAGGCAAAGCCAGATTTAAATAAGCCCAGTGTTTAAATAAGCAGAGAGGTTTTCACATTTACCCCACCATTCCCACCAGGAAGTTCTTGCGAATGTTTTACTGCTTCGTTTCAATTGTGTTATTTGCTGTGCAAGGGTGCATTTAAAGGGGCCACGAAAACAAAATGCAACCTTGTTCGATTTAAAAGAACTGGCCCATCGTATTACAATTCAAGCTCCAAAGGATGCTTCGTTTAACCGGAAAAAGATGACAAATACACATATATTTAAAAGCTTTCAAATTTCACGCTACAGGATTTCAGCAGAGATCTAATGAGATTAATACTAAAAACAGAGTTATCAGTGTTCCAACTCTGCGCTAATATTCAAGCGATACAATCAAACGTGACCAGGCGCACCACTACAATCTCCCAGTGATGTTTCTCTGTGGTAGCTCTAATCAGCGGCGATAAACAACTCGCTGTAACATCATAATAATGTCGCCACTGCTCCACCTGCTTTCGTTACTGCCTAACCTAGTTGCCGGCAGCTTGCGGTAGAACTGGCATCATTGTTAATGGGGCAATGGAGACTTTTGAATGAACCAGTGCGTTTTGTCTCTGTTTTAAGTCATGTGTTGCACCAGCATTTAAAGAGTTAGCGAGCTACATGTGACCCATACTGAGTCATCCCTGCCACACTTTAGCAGGAGAGGAATGAGAATTTTGTTTCATTGAATCAAGGCTATCATATACTCTATTAGTCTTGTATAGACGTGTCCCAATATCTTGCTGAAAACCAACATCAAAGATGTCTTTCCTTGGGAAAATGGGCAATTGCTAGCAATTATAGGCCTAAGAAAACAAACGAAAGTACACCCCATGCTTGAAATTAAGGCCCGATCTTAAGCCACATCGGGTACAACATATGGTGCGATCACTTGAACATTACATTTGCGTGTCCCCCTTCCTACACGAGTGTGAAAACATCATCCACGTGTACTCAGAACGAATTTTCAAAGTTCCAAGTATTAGCTTTGTCATGCAACCAAATGTCCCCCCATTCATGAATGCCTGCAGCATGTTGTAAATTATCTTTGAACCTCCCGTAAAAATGTCACGTGGTCAGGATGAGTAACGCAATGAAGAGCAGGATGAAAGACCGATATACGTGCAGCTTGTGTGCTTTTTGTGAACTTGGTAAAACAACACGCTCCCCGATATGGATGCCTGGTTTTGAGTCTCCTTCCCCGAGTGCCACTGGATGCCAGAGCGCCGTTTCCTTAGACAGCATACCATATTTGCACAATTCTAACGCGCACCTGTTCTTGCTCAATGTAGCCTTCCAATTTGCGTGCACATTACAACCAGGCTCAAAAACGAAATCAGCGTCAAAGCACCCAGCAGCATTGCCACTGACACAACTCCTCCAAAAATCCAACTCAATCTAATCCAAGACGATCCATCCACATCCCACGAGTAAATTTGGGGCACGCATTTCTCATGGGCACACCTTAGCTAGCTGTAGCCCATATTTCTGCGGCTGCAATTAGCACCCCGTTTCACCAAACACCATAACATACACTCGGCTGGGCATCCTGGAGACAGCAGTGCTCCATCGACATCAACAAAGTGGAGCCATACGGAGCCATACAACGCTTCACCGGCCCTCAGCACAGACGTTTTCGAGAACGTGAAGACTTCCAGGTGGAATTCATAAATTAGCAGCAAATGAAAGAACGGCTCGTCACCTCTAAAATTATGAAGGCCAAGGCATTTGAAATCACAAACGCTTTCAATGTTCCCTGCTCCAGTTTTCATGACAGTGGGAGCTGGATAAACAACTTTAAGAAGCGCAAGAACATTTGCAGCCGCAGTTGTGTGCGTGAAATAAAATGTCTTTCGCTAGGTACGTGTGTCATGTCTTTACATCTGCACGATAGAATCAGCGTCAAATGGATGTTTTTTTTTTTTTTTTTTTCCCTACGTAAAATTATCTGTGCGCTACAATCGGAAGTGCATTAGAATAATGAAAATACGGTATTCGTGCTGCTGTAAATCAAAGCTGCCGTACTGACAATGCATGCCTTGAATGGAGATGTGGCCAGAATTTGCAACAAGTCTAAGATGTGAAAACAAAAGATAATCGAAATTTGAAGAGATCCTCTATACAGAGTAACCTGAAAGCATATAGAGGGATCAGTGCTGGACATGGCCACTTCTTGTTTCATTTATGGCAAACAAAAAAGATCAACAACGAGCCTCCGGAAAAACCTCACTAGTCCCCAACATCAACCTTCAAATTCCATCCAATTTCCCTGCCCCAAGTTTATGAGGTTACAACAGCCAGAAAAAAAAAGGCACCCACTTATAACGAACTTGAATTTACCTTTCCTAAAGTTCAATCCCTGTTTGCTGCATGAAAGACCTTCAAAAGTAAATGACAGAGCCAACGTCCGCAATATGGCATTTGTTTCTGCCCGCGCCTACGTGGCCCTGTGTATCAGGCAATTCCTGCAAATGTCCCGCATATTGTTAGGGTATGCACACGTAAGGGAAATATGACAGTGCACGCACACATGCGCAGAGGAGAGGGTCAGATATAGGCTGGGACTGACGACTGCATACAGACAAGACTTCAGTGCACGAATATGCTAGACAAGCACATTGCCCACCTCTATCAATGGATACAATACACAAATTCAAGCCAGCCACACTGCAAGCTACAAAACAAAAATAGCACCCTCCCATTTTTCGTCACCTAAGGGACAAAACTGGAGGCGCCTCCGAGCTGTGTGAAACGGCAAGTACTTGAACTCGAACGGTGGATGCGTAGATGGTGGACATCTTTGACCGCTGCACACAGCAAAGTGAATACTGTTTCGCGCAAAGCTGAACTGGTGCACCACTTCTTGTAGGAGGAAGGGGGAGCAGCATCTCAAGAACTACCGAACACCCTTCCTAGTTCTACACTTCAAGTGAGAAATGAATATGCTGTCCCTCGCAGGTCAGTTCAATAAGAACACACGGACACCAGAAGCTCCATGTCGCATTCTGTCCTCACAGCATTTACGGCTGCCAGCCGCGACCGAGCTTCGGAGAACACGCAGCAGCAACAAAGCCGGCATCGACTGACAGGCGGCCACTTGCCGGCTACACGCCGATGTCTAAGGCGGTGCTGAAAGACGCCAGCTGCCGAGGCGCCTCGTCGAAAGGAGCTCGACCGATCGGGGCGGCGGGCAGTGGTCAGGGCGACGCCGCAGAGGCGCGGGCTCGCGTACGCCCCTTACACCGGGGGCATCACGCCAGTTTGGACGAGGGTGACGATCCGAATTATCGGTCAACCTTCGCGCACGACGCCACTGCGGGAGGCGGGGCGAAATCCGCGCAAAAGCGCTGGATATGCAGAACGGAGCTGATATGTCAAGCTGTGGAGCCCAAGTCGACGAGCCGGGTGTTTTTTGGACACAGCAGGGGGGGTGGCGAAAACGCGGCGCGCCAGCGACGCCCGACGTACCGGCACAGATGCGCGCAACGTAGGTCATTTATCTCGCGGAGCAGGGCGATCCGCACACGACCCTCGGCAATCGGCGCAGAGGGGAAACGAAACACTGCGCGGTGCAGACGATTAGACACGCACACACAAAAATAAAAGGTGAAGAAACAAAAAGAAAGAACAGGCGCCCATAAAGCATATCTACGTCAACAGGTCACCGGAGAAACGCCGATCGACCGCTCTGCGGCGGCTTAACCCCTAATTGCCAGCCCGGGAAAACGCGCAGCACTCGGGTGGCGAGCGATTACGGGCGACGCAGACGCGTGATCACACAACTGGGCAGTGAGACGCTTACCGAATATAATGGCCAGTCCCGTTTCGTGGAGAAAGCGGGCGCGGCGTCGTTTGAAGAGCCAGATGATGCAGACCGTGAGAATGAGTAGAAAAGTGTAGATCAGGATGTTCACCGAGTCGACCCTGTGGATGCCGTGGGCCTTCTCGTCCATTTTGACGTCCATCGGAGCGGTGGCTCGACATGTGGCCACCAGAAAGGCCAGCGATGCCGAGACGAGCGTGCATACTTTCTCCGCGCTGACGGCCATGTTTGTGTTTTACTTGGCGCCGGAGAGGAGTTGCCCGTAACCGGGGGAAATTTTGACGCTGTCGCACAAGCGTTGAGGCAACTCCGATGCTATCAGCGGGAAACTGGCGCACTCCGATTTTCCGCGACGTTGTTCGTTGCACTGCAACAGAGCACCGGCCGCATTCTTCCGGCGGTACCAGACGCCGCACAAACAGATCAATGACGAATGGAATACTTCCCCACGCAACCGCCCATGGCCGAATCGCAATCATATGTGAGCAGCTCCGCAGAAAATGGCAATAAAATGTTTTCATTTAAATAAACAACACCCTACGTTAAAATTATAAATTTTTTTTTGTTATTAAACTTGACTGCAGTTATTTTAATAACAAGTATTATATTTTTTTTCTGCGGAGCATCATTATGGCCCATGCCCAAATTTGTAGTCGATTGCATGGGATGTAACAACTGCTAAATGTTTACCTGTTAGAGCTCCCGCAAAACACCGCTGAACCGCTGCATTTCGTCCAATTTACATCAGGTAAGTGAAAAAGATGCTAAAGGAAATGACCTTTTCGCGCGATCTGGTATTTCAGCCCGTACCGCAGCGGTGTCTTCTGCTACATCTTGAAGTGGCGCGGAGTCGCAGCGGCTGCGATTGTAATTCTGGTTTCGGTGTCACTGAACGGAGCGCCGGAGAAACTTTACATTAATTCCCCTTAGGTTTAGACTTCGGGTTTACATATTTTTCAGCGCGTATTGTGCATTAGCGTGGGCCTAAATTGCGATCCGTGATCCTCTACTCTCGTCTGGGTGTGTCAAGTGGGCGCTCAACGCGTACGCGGTAACATGAGCGGTCTGCTCTTCGCAGACGATAATCGCACCCTGAAGTGACGCTGTCCCTGCCGGTTCTGGGCTGATTCGAAAGTTCTTGGCGTATTTTTGATTATTCTTGGGTTGGATTTTAATATTTCCGTAATAATAGGTCTGTGAAAATTGTTTCCGTGCCATCAGTGTATGCGCGTCTGCTCTATGGTTTCGCTGCGCGTTTTTGGGGTGTTCGGGTGCTTGGTTTTCGTTCCTGTCTTGTCATTTGTGTCTGTTTGCCGCTGTTGCCGCATTAAACCGGCCGTCAGAGCGAGCAGGAATGAGTCATATTGCCAGTGTTTGACGCAGGCCTCGCAAAGGATCGCGGCAGCAGCGCGCGTCTGACTTGACCTTCTACGGCCGGACGTCCTACACAGACATCGCGCGCGCTTCCCTCGCCGGCGCTTTGCAGGCGCTTATTTGTTCTCATTTCTGTAGAAGCGCCCGTTTTCAGTTCTGTGCTCACCCTCACCCCGAAAACTTTCGCAAAAAAAATTGATTATTAAGCGTAATTTATTTTATGTGGGAAGGGAAAAACGCTCGACGTAGAACCGCTGAAGCTTTGAGCACCTGAACGGTTCGCGCGATATCGTTGGAGCGCTACGCTGCTTCGGCCGATGTGTCAATCGTTGCACAGGGTAGCGCAAACATCCGCGTCACTGACGCCGCAGGTCTGGAATTCGATTTCCGTACGGAACGTCCGCCTCGCATGATATGCTCCGGTCTACTTTTTATATCGAGTAGTGCACCTATAGGTGCGGCCTTGTCGCCGATCTCGTTTCTTCTTTTTGGTGCTTCCCTCCTTTGCTGTGTTTGTCTGTTGTCAGCTGTTCGGCCCCATCCCCGATTCGCGCGCCGGTTTGGACCTTGCTCAAGAACATAAATAGCACGCCAGAGTTCTGACACGGTTTGCGCCGTCTTCCGGTCCTGTCGGCGAATTTAACCACGTGTAAGTCGCTTTCTACGCGTTCTTTAAAGGCGGTTTTGCGTGACCGAGTTTCTTTATGTGCACATATAACAGCCTCGCGTTCGCATCGCACCGCGCGTTGGCTCGATCAGAATTAACGCGTACACAGTTTGTATAAACGTGTAACAATTTCTGCCACCCCCGCACGCGAAAAGGTCGAGAATTGTTTATGGCTGATGTCTCGGCTAAACCACCCTGCCCGCACACATGTGCCCTTGAAGTAATAACGATTTCATAAAACACGTCGTTGAGTGCAAGAGAGAGAGAGAGCGAGAGAGAAATTGTAAGAAGTCGCACCCACGTGAAAAACAATAGTGACGATCTTTACTTACGTATCGGTTGACCGATACGTAAGTGAAGTTAATCGTTAAATATGTGTTTTGTGACTTCTCTTGTATGAATAAATTCGTTCATTCATACATTAAACTTTTTTTTTCTGTGAGTAAACCTATCGTAAGTACAGTATGCAGAGTCCAAAAAGAGGGCTGCTGTTTTGAGAATTTCTCAAACGGACCGAATGAGACAAAAAAAAAAAGGATTCATTGGTGCATCTAAACCCACCGAATTAGCTGCGCAAAGCTCATCCAGCGGCTATATAGTATGTGAGGATTTTTTTCCTTCAAAACTATGCTTCAAAATGAGCCAAATACGGAAACCGAAACTACGATAAATTTTGGTGTAATAAATAGTACGTGTAGAGAGCGTTCAAATGAAACCCGTTGAAAACGAAATAATATACAGAGAAACATGAACTCGAAAGGGTTATTTCGATTAAAAAACGAGCCAAGTACGTGACTTGTCCTAATCAAAATGAGCAAATACACTCAACCAATGGGCGATCACTGCGCAATTAGCCTCGTGATCATACCAGATCATACCATGGAGGAAAGGATCATACCGATCATACTGATCATACTGCCAACATGGCCGTCGCTTCTGCCAGCACCGCTTGCCTTGTTTAGCAGTTTTCTGACGAGTTTTCCCGTTTCAAATGGAAGACGGCGGTAGCGAAGAGATTCGTGGCCGGTCCGTTCCTAGAAGAAGAAGTGGTCCTAGGCTACGTAGCGCACAATGAGCGCGGAACGTACCACTGCCGAAACGCGCGCACAAGAAGAAAACGCTCAAGTGAGCGCTGAATGCAAAATTTGTAAAGGCAGAGCGGACCTCCAGCTCATGGTTTGGTCGTGGCCCATCAAGAGTAAACAGGTACAGCAGAAAGGACGCCCTTTCTTAGACATTAGAACCGTGGAGCAGTGGGATACCGCACTGCTCAGCTCCGATCCCGAAGTGCAAGTCGAACTCGTCCGGATGGCTCAAGACGCCGCCGGGGTCCAAGGACTACTGGCTGCCGCCTAAAGGGGGGCAGCCAGTACCTCTTCCTTTTCCTTTCCTCTTCCAACCTCTTCCTTTTCCCACCGGGCACAAAAAAAGTCTCTCTCTCTCTCTCTCTCTCTCTCTCTCTCTCTCTCTCTCTCTCTCTCTCTCTCTCTCTCTCTCTCTCTCTCTCTCTCTCTCTCTCTCTCTCTCTCTCTCTCTCTCTCTCAAGTGAGCGTTTGTTTCGCAACCAAGGACAAATTTTCCAAGGACAAATTTCTGGGACCTCGGAAAAAAAAATGGTGCTCTTTATTTTAATGTTTTGCACTTCTAGACGTCACGTGCGGGAATCCTCCTTAAACATTTTGGAGAATCATGGCAGCAGCAGCATGAAGAGCTGAAGTATTTTTCCGACATTTTCTTTCTGGAGACTCCAAAATAAAGAAAGGGCAGCTGACGAACACGAAGAGTGTGGATGTTGCCAAGGGGACTCTGCTTCTGTCCACATTCAGTAATGGTCTCGGAACCTAGTGGCCTCTGTTCCAGTGCAGCAGGGGATTGCAGGTAGAAAATGATAGTGGTGTGACTACTTTTATGCATATTAGCTCAGAAAGTCTTCAAGTGATACTTTTCCAGAGGCTTATCACTAGCAAGGACCTGTGAAATAAACAACTCTTATTCAAAATGAGTCAAATCTTGAGTGTCACATCTATGTGTGCCAGATCGGAACTTTCCGAGTACCTACAGGAAGTAATGCAGCCACATTTCTATTTCAGTGTTCAAATAAGATCCTTTCATCTCTCCTAGACCGTGGCAGAAAATTGTCAGTAGGTGCCACCGTTATTTCGGTAGCAAAAAACGGCGTTTTTCTCAAGTTCATCCAAAGTGCACTTGGCTCATTTTGGAAAAAAAAAAAAAAAAAACTCCTTATATGGGGGCACTTGGTAACACGTTAGAATCGCATTCCTCTTTCTCGTAAATTTAGGGATGGGCCATTGCGCGCACGCTTAACTCCGGCTTCTGTAGCTAGGCGTGTATCGCACGCCGTATCCGCACACCGTGCCAGCCGTTCTTTCGGTCCTTCGGACTTCTTACTGCATGCCTCAATAGCCACCTTTGCTCGCTTTTCGCAGGTGTTTATGCAGAATTTCGATTTTGGGGGGGGGGGGGTCGGTGGGATGTTTGGGGGGGGGGGTGTAAAAATCCCTAGGCAGGGTGCTTGTGTTTGTGAAATCTTTTTCTTTTGGGGGGGGGGGGGTGTATAAATTTCTGGCTTTGCGTCGGCATTGGCTGCCGACGTGCTGCCAACAGCCTCGGCATTGCGTCGTTCCCGTTCCATCCTCCTCTGCTGCCTACTCATCGGGCCCTGCACTCGCTTCACACTACATTTGACAGCGCGAATGAGCAGGCACAAGTGGCGACGCGGCGCGCGCAAACGTGCCCGAGCCACCGCCTCGGCTTGACGTCAGCCCTCTCCGCGTGCGGCTAGTCCTCTGGACCAACCGCGCTCCGTTTCCCTCCTCCCTTTACCCACTCCTTGTACCCCTCTCCCGCCGTCATCTTTGCCGAGATGACCGTACGTTCGATTGCTGACGCAATAAAATCTTGCCACGATGTGAAATTGCGACCAGCGCGCACGCGCTCGCTGGCGATGTCTACCTGACTACCTCGAGAGTATACTGAGCTCTCTCGATGCTTAGATGCGCTCCAGGAGCCGCTGGTTTGAGTATGGTGCGTTCGTTTACTTCAACGCCCTACAACAGCTCCACTAACGACTATCCACGGAAGCATCTACATAGGTTGATGTAGTCCTTGGTTGATGTCCTTGGTTGTCGTCTGAGTTTAGACATACTCGCAGACGGTTCGAACTTTGACTCGCATGCAGTTTGGACTTTCGATCGCAGCGGCTTTCACTTTGACCCTTTGCCGTTTGATTTCGCACGAAGAAAGCTTCGCGTTAAACCATCGGCGTCGCTAGTCGGAGGGGGGCATGATTTTTCTGTCTAATTTCGCACGTTCATGCACCCCTCTCCAAATCAAAACTGCTGCGACCATGTCGGTTGTTTCTTGGTTGTTGTGTTCACAGTGTCGACACAACAACCAAGGAATCCCTGCCGAAAGAGCTTCTCGTTCAACTGTCGTCGTAGTCAGATGGAGGGCTGCATTATTTTTATTTGATTTCTCTGATTGTATGGTTTTAACGCGCCGGCGCAACGCAGGCGATGAGGCCCGCCGTTGTAGACGGCTCCGAATTAATTTTGACCGTGCACCTGCGGATCTCTAACGTGCGCCGAAATATCGTCCACACGGGCGTTTTTGCTTTTCGCCTTCATCAGAAAGGCGACCGCCGCGGCCGGGAATCGTGCTCAGCAGCACAACGCCTTAGCCACTGTTCTAGCCACCTTACCGCCGCGACGGGTGTAATTTTTATTTACTTCGTTGCTCTGAAATTCAACGCTTTGAATTGTAACCATCGCTGTAAACACCGTTGCCGCCTTAGCTCGAAGATAGCCAAAAGTTTTGCAGAATTTGTGCGTAGGAATTTCTCCCTTTTCGAGGGAGCAGCTAGCGTACAGTCAAATGTTAGTTCGCACTTCCACGTGACGTGTGTTAAATGACAGCCTATTTCAATCCTGTGCATATCGCCAGCTGTATACTAGAGGTGATTGACAGTAGTGCTTTGGGGGGTGTCTTAGTGTCTATATACCGTCGCTGCAGTGCTGCCGTTGTGCTTCAACTGCAGTGCGCTGCTCCGCCCTCATTCATACTTGTTTCTGCGACGAACAGCACAGGACACTGTTTTCTTCTGCGTAGAGATGTACGCCTTCCACGGATGAGTTAAAAAGGTATGGACGACTATACATTCCTGCATTCGTATATCCCGCTTTTTAAACACGTTTTTGAGCGCCCCACCATGACCAGCCTTGCTATTGTCGCATTACTGACTGATGTTCACAGCCGGTTGAACTGTATTTCAGATATGGTTTTCCCGACGCGTGTGGAATGGGGCGACCACGTATGCCCGTAGAACGTCCGAAAAACAGTCCTACATCCAATGCCAATTAAGTTTGGCCGGCCACTGCACGTCCATGTTTGGATGTACATTTGCGGACGTACAATGGATATCCAGCAAAAGATGTAGAAAGGATATACATTTCCGTATGTCTGAAGGACGTCCGCCCGTGGACGTACAAAGTTAACAAAGCAGCAAATATCGTAAATTGAATGTAAATGCAAAAACAAAAGCTCCCCTGATTTTCAGTTAAAATTATTTTGTACATCAACTGACTTCTATATTGCAAGTTTCATCTGTACATTACTAAAACTAAAGCTATCAAAACGTGTGGAGCAAGTTTACCGTGGTCGTGTATACTAGTTTGCCGGTTAGTGAGTTGGTGTTGTGCGGTATATATAGTATTCGTTGTACGAACATATGCTTCTTGTTAATATAACACTTGTGATTCTGTCAACTTTTCCTGAGCATCCAAAATACATCCAATTTCGGACGTCCAGAAGGACGTACGGAAGTGTTAAATCCGGACGTCCCGCGGATGTACGGTCATGGGCAAATGAAATTAAAACACGAAAATATGAACCGGAACAGGCAAAATTGAAAAATAATGGCACGCTATTAGTATGTTAGGAATGCCAGATTACCCAGCTTTGTTTTTGTAATTAGGCTACAAGTCATTTTGACTTGTATGGAAAGAAATCGCGCTATTTGTGTGTTCTGGTGCATATTTTTTGTGTTCGCATTTCATGTGTCCATGACTACATTATTTGACCATCGGCTCTGAAACGGACGTCCTGAGGATGTCAACTAAAGCCGGAAGGGACGTACGCTGGACGGCCGACGAACGTGCGGTGGTTGCTTGAGGGGTGTGGTATTGCAACACTGGATTTGCACACGCACTAAGATGAGCGATGATCGATGACGGGGTGTGCTATGAATGCCGGGAGAAAGGCAAGTCCAGATTAGACTCGCAGTGTTTGACACCGGGCAGCAGTACCGGGCAGCAGTATAACATACTGATGATGATGATGATGATGGCTATTGGTTTCCCCTTTGAAGCGGGGTGATGACATGTCATCCTACCAAAAAGGACTAATATAACCATGTTTTACACTCTTGGTTTAATACTAGCGCTGCTTAGGGCAGGCACTAAAGCTTATTAGGCACGAAATACTTTTTTTTCCCTGTTACAGGTGGTAGCTGTCCTAGGCAATATTCCCCTCTCTGCTTTTCGTCCACCAGCATTCTAATCTTCTTTTCGTCCCCTCGACAGCCTCGAAGTTAACTTCCCCTGTGATACCCTTAAATCCTAGGGCTCAGCTGGAAGCCCGACATTCCCTTCATGTAGATTTGGATGGATACCCTCACATTCTAACACTATGTGCCGCGTAGTTTCTGTTTCTTTTCCGCAGACCACGCATACCCCATCATTTTGTGAATACTTCCCCACAAAACTCTTAGTTCGCAGGCAACCTGCTCTAGCCTCAAAAGGCAAAGCACTGCCCTGGGAATTATCGTAGAAATTTTCCTTTCTGATGTTCAATTTCTCAGCCCTGTACATCTCTAATGACATTTTAGCTTCCATTTTTTTCCCTCCATTTATTCGTTTCAATCTGCCTTGCCTCTTTTTTGGTTACCTTGGCTGTTTTGGATTCTCCACTGTTCTTTCCCTATTTCATCGTTAGCCTACTAGTCTTCCTTAGCCACTGCGTGTCCACGCTTTTCAAGTATAGGTACCTAAAAACCTTGTACTCTTTAGTACTTAAGGTTGCTTCCCCGCAAGAAGACCCTGTGTGCAGGGGTGCACCCTTTACAGGCCGCTTGCTTCGTTGTACAGGCGTCACTTCCGTGACGGATATGACGTCAGCGAAATCTTCGTGTATCAGGGAATAAAACACTTTCGTGTTAAAATGTTCAGAAATTCAGAGCGTTGTCTACTACTGCGTAGCATTCTTATGCCACCTGTCTAGAGTCCGCTTTCTTCTTTGCAGCCAAATGTTTGGTTTTTCAAAATTTTGTTCCACCATTTACCTCCATTTACGATATTATAACGATTACAGGTGTTACTCCCGCCAAATCTGCATTTTGTGAAAATGGAGGGCGTTACGCGGCTCGCAGTTTTTTAAATAATTATCTTGTAACTCTCCCGACCATTCACATTGTTTGGACGCCTGGTCATGCCTCCCTCCCGGGGAATGAGGCGGCTCACGCCGCTGCCCGCGACATTTTACACCGGGCATTCCCAAGGGAGGCCGACGACACACCTCCACTCGCCTCGCCCAGCCAGTCAATCCCACAAACATACACGGACATCTTATATCATTACGTATCACCGGGAGCGCCTCCTTTACCCTCCTCCTCACCCATTACTCAATACAAAAGACTCTCGAATTTGGCGCAGAATCCAAACACAGACTTACTACAACATGGCAATTTTGCATCATATTTCACCAACTGTTTTTCCCTACAACTCCACAACATGCAATACACCAAACACCACCTATCACCTCGTATGGGAGTGCGCCAAACATCCCAACCCAATTCCATCACCTACACTGGAGCAGTGGGAGCACAGGCTGACCAGCTTCCAGCTCGAGGATCAGGAGTACCTGATCTCCCGGGCGAGGGCTGCTGGGGGGCCTGAAGGCGGCCTGGACTGAGGCCACCACCCTCTCTCCTTTCCCCCTCCCCTTTCCCTTAAAAATAAATGTTATTCCTCCTCCTCCTTCTTGGTTTTTCAAAATTTTATTCTACCAATTACCTCCATTTACGCTATTATAACGATTGAAGGTGGAACTGCGTCGAAATTTGCATTATTGTAAAAACGCAGGGCGTTACACGGTCCTGGCTGTGGAGGTACTCGGCAAAGGATGCTACTCATTAAAACGCTTTCCGTGGTCGGAATCGAACCTGGGTCCTTAGAGCCATGAAACCGGCGTCCGTCCGATTGCGCTGTCATCGCATCCGGGCGCTCAGCATTCCACTTCGTAGCGCGGGCGTTGGTTTTGGACTTTGGCTGATTTGAAGTGGACAGATGTTGGGGTGGGGAGGCGCGCCTCGGGGATTGGCTGTGCCCAGCGATGACGTAAGCTATGACGTGCAGGTGTTCTCCTAGTTGAGAGAGACGGCGTGCGCTGAACGGCATCGGTGTTCGACCTACTTATAAGATGGGTACACCTAAGAAAAGCCAAGTTAAAGCTCGTGATGACCACCAGCTTCGCTGTTTCCTCACTCTTCGCATCTCGACTGCGAAGGTGGCCGCATATTTTGTATTGTTTTATTTCGCTATCATTTACCACTTCTTACGTTCGTTTTTTGGTGTGTCCGTTTTACCCACTCCGCCTTTTAAAAGCGAAATGAAATTCCGCGAGCGCCACCAGTCTGCTTCGTCGTGTTTTCTTTTTGTTTCTGGCTTCAGTTCGTGCGGGCTTTGCAAATTTTGTTCCGAAATCGGGTTCATTTCCCACAAAAATGTGCGGGCTTGACATTGGTGTGCTGAGTCGACACGCATCGGGTACGTGGTCACTGAGCTGTAACCTATTTACTTTCACCGTATTTTTTTCCTTGGGAGGCGAAAGAGGTACCGTATTTATTCGATTATAAAGCGGTCACGATTACAAGGCGAGGGTGCAGTATGGATGAGTAAAAGAAATCGCCATTTATATATGCTCAGCTACGAATGTAGGGCGAGGTATGACTTTGAGAATACGGATTCTGAAAAAAAAAAAAAAAAAAAAAGAAGAAGCCTCGCCCTATATTTGAATAAATGCGGTAGATAGTCTTCTTAACTCGAATAACGAGGTGTTGAAGGTGCTGCAGCAAGAGTAGGACGTAAATTTAGGCTTGAGCAGCATTCTCGGTGTCTTTCATGTTTCATTTTTCATGTTTCATTTTTTTAGCTTATAGGGACGGTAAACGTCAGCCGTGAGTTTAGTTTTCGAGCCGAGTCACTATACCGGCGTCGCCGTTTGCGCCCCCCCCCCCCCCCCAACTTCTTTCACACTCCCACGAAGAAAAAAAACGAACAAGAAAAAGCATTACAAATAACTGGATGTCCCTTCGGTGTGCCTGCACAGCTTTCTTCTCTTTTTTTTTTTTTTTGCGTGAGAGGGCAGTTCGTCATGTTTTGATTCGGAGCTCTGCTTAGCTCGCTACAGGGCGTGGAAAGCGACTTATTTTTTTAACTTCGTCCTTTGTTAGTAGTCGCTAGGCACACAGCAACCCGTGAGTTTTTTTTTTTCTTTCTTTGATGTTGACTTACTCGATTCTTGTATCCGAGTAGGGGTTTGGGCTAGCTGGCTCAGGACTATATGGGAAGAAAAATACAGCGCTAAAACGGGGGCAGCGAAAAGTAAGCGAAACTCGGGCGCTACTGTCAACCAAAATTTTTATTGCATCGACGGCTTTATACACTTGTTTTCCTTTCACTGTCTCCGGTTTTGAGCTTTTTTTTATCCAGTCCGATGATACTATGTTGACTTGTGTATACAATTGTTATTTTCTAACCTTTTCAAATTGAGATTATTTTTTGCCCACTATTGATAAAAGGAACAATCGGATAGCGACTATATTTGTTCGGTTTGTATATTCCGATACGGGGTTTCGCGTGTATCTGCTAATCACTTTACGCGGTGTAACAGGATTGTTTTTTATTATTATTGTGATTGGGGGGGGGGAGCTCGATTGATAAACGCCAACGCTCAAATTTCTCCCCGAACGCTTCGTTTGCGGGGTGGATTAATTTGAACCGACTTTTAATCATGTACTTGGGAACGATGGGAAGTTCTTTTACTTGCATCGCTTTTGACACTCAGCCGTGCGGCTCTTCCAACAACGCCGTTTTATCCGAAACGTCGCTTCGCACGCGCTCTCGCGCCGCGCGCTCTCTCCGTCAGTTTCGTTTTCGCCGTCGCAAACAGGAAATGTACAAACGTTTCCGGTCGTCGCAGTGCACTCTGGGAAAAATCAAAGCCGTAGTGAATGCGGAAAGGAGGAAGCCGAGAGGGGGGCGGTGAGGGCGGCTCACACAACGACTCAACGCTCGCTAGCCGGCGAAGCCATGCGAAGCGGGCGAAGCATTTGAGGGTGGACTAGCCGGACATCGCTGCGACGCCCTGTGTAGATCGATTCGCTTGAACGTGCAGCGGGACGTTCCCGCGACACGTGCAGTGCAGTGCACACGTGCAGCGATATTGCGCAATCGTCAGTGCCCGCAGTATCTTTTCTCGGCCTCGCCGTCGGAGTGGGGGGGAGAGGCAATCATCAACCCCCGTCTGCTGTGACTCATCGAAGGAGCAACGCCTTCCTTTGTGTGTTGCCAAGTCTGCGCCTCTCCGAAGTCGTTCCGACGGCCCGTGTTTACCGCTCCTCGCGTTGTGTGCTTCGTAAATCCAGTGTTGTTCGCGTTTTGGGGCGCCTTGACTTCTCCCCCTCCTGTGCCGTGGCGGAGTGTTTTTCTTCTCCGTAAAAGGCGTCTGCGTGGCGGCACCGTGCCGCATTCTTGTGGTTGTTTATCGTGCGGCTTGCGCGGTAACATATGTCGACCGCTGTGCCGGCACGATCGTGACCCGTGCCACATTTCAACCGAACGCGCGGGCTTTCATTCGTTGCGGCGAACGGGCGAGCGAAACCGTTCCGAGCGTTTCTACGGAATCGCCCGTCTTGCTTGGCCCCATTGGCGTAGTTTTTCCGAAGGAGCGTACCGGCTGGACGGATCGAAAATCTGAAAGGAGCGCTTTCCTGCGAAAACGTTGACGGAAGAAGAAAGCGCCATTTGCCGAGACGCCCCTCGATTTCGGGCTCGTAAACAGCTGCGCGTCTCGAGCGGCGGAAATTCTACGAGGAAACCTGTATTGGCCAGCGCGTCGGACGCGCTAGGAATAGAGCCATGGCCTTGAAGCGGCACGCCTTGTAAGGAGAGAAAACGACGGCGACAGTTTGAAGAAAAAAAGAAGGGACGGAGTTGTCTGCCCCGTGGGAAAATCGCGAGGAGCGGACGGAAACAACGCGTCGTGATGTCGTTTAGCCGCTACACTCCGGAGGCCGTCCGTCAGAAGCCCCGGCGGGAGCCCGTTCCGTGGCAGATGGACTCGAGCCCACTGTACATACGGAGACAAGACCACCTCAATGACCGCATGCGCGCCCTCTACGTGAGCGAGCCGCCGGTGTCGTCGTTCTCGAGTCCGGCGCCCCGGCCGACGACGTTCGGCGGTCCTCCGGCCAGGCAGCACCCCTCGTCGCCCGACTACGATAACACGCCGCCCGAGCCGCCCAAGAGGACCAGCTCTGCGTCGATGACGCCCTCGTACGACTCCGTCTCCACGTCCTCCTCCTCGCTCCAGTACCACCGCAACGGGGGCGGCGCCGGCAGCTCTTCCAGGTCCAACGAGGGACTGTACGCGTCTCCGGGAACCTCGTCGGCTGTGCCTCCCCTGGAAGTGGAGGAGTATGTGTCGCGGTTGCTGGAATTGTTGACACTGCAACTGAGGACACAGAATTCTGCGCTGAGATGTGACACAGGAAAGAAATACACACGGCGAACGCTAGTCCACTATTAAGTGCAGAACACTTCAGGGGCTCGCCTTGTCATCGTAGCTCGCTGTAACGCTCTTTGTCAAGTGACTGCCGGAATCGGGCGGCGCAGCAAGATAACGGGCCCAAGTAGAGCCCGGTCTGCCGTGGTAGGGCGTCCTGTGGAGGCTTCGAAAACCAAGCGGTTTAAATAGTCATAACCGTTTGAAACTCGTGAACCTCTGGTGCTTGTCATACATCGCCCCGTTGTTTAGTGCAAAGAAAACTGCAGGTACATTTGAGGCAAAATATATGTAATTAACCGGCAGCACCCGCGTTCATTTAGTTCAGAACGCTCGTTGGGTTGGTTTTTGTGTAAGCGAAAAACAGTGGCAGTGCAATGCCGGCACGTGTGGGAGGAAAAGCAAGCACAAAAAGAACAGAACTCCCGCTGGCGCAGTTTCAGGCAGGGGGCACGCGAGCACTGCGAAGGCGGGAAATTAGAAATGCGTTGGGTGGTAGCAGCGAGCTGATGACGGCGCTACAGCCCATTATGGCGACTCACTGCTCTGCACTTCCAATGGCTTTCACGTTGAGTGGAATGGCTTAAAATTTTTCTCTTTCCTGTGTCTTATCTTTTAGCACTAAATACAGTGCCCTCAGTTAAGTCGGTGATTTGGACTAGTTGGTGCTTATTCAATGGAAATCAAACCAGCACCTACAAAAAGGACAAGGAAAGACAACATGCGGTGCCATGTTGTCTTCCCTTGTCCCATTTGTTAGTTCTGGCTTTATTAGTGTCCTCAGTTTGAAGTAACCAACTAGCCCAACATTCTGACCTCGATTTGACACCGCACTCATGTCAAAGCTTACTTATGGCTGAATGTTTTACAGCCATGGATTTAACCATACACTGAGTCGGGTTCTGTGAGAGCATTTTGATTCGTGGCCGACCGGTGGCGTAGCTACGATGAAGGGCAGGTCCAAGTCTTCAAGCAGGATGCGGCACTTTCAGTTGGAGCAGTGTTTGGATCCCGGTAGCAGAACTAGTGGGAAGGCGCATTCTAAGTAATTTGCACCGACTTCATAGCCGCTCGGATTGTTCAAAACATGGCTGAAACTGGTCTTCACTGCTCATGCTCAGTGCTTTTAAAACTGGGGAAAGAAAAGTCCAAAATGGTAACTTTGTGCTGACCAGCTTCCTTTTACTTTCTTTTGTATGTGCAAAGAAACCTGGAGATATGGAATTCAAAGGAGCTGAGAGAGATGTTTCGGGTGTTGATAATTGTGCAAAATTTTGCTTGTGCGTGTTCTAATAGAGACATTCCACATGTTCGCGGTAATTTCCCAGCATTGTGGCAAAATTGAAAGAACAGAGAAGCAGAAATAGGGCCGGAATCAAATCCCCGCCGTCTAACGCCAATGATGGTTGAAACGCGAAGCTTTCTTGCATGCAAACAGCCAAAGTCAAAGCCGCTGCAATCAAAGTTCAAGCGGATTGCCCTGCCTAATTTGCTTTTGCCAGCGTCAGCGAATCGCACAGCAGGGCATATGACATCATAGGTTCTGTTGCGGGAAATGAGCTAGTGGGCCGCATGTCCATTCACTTTTTTCCTTATTTTATAGCTTATTTGAGCGAAGTGTGCATTAAAAGTGGTGTCAGTATGATTCTAACGAGGCAATCTTTTGAATGAACCAAGCTTGGGTTTTGTCTGCATGGCTCCTTTAAAAGGAAGCGATGGCTAGCTCAGAATTTTCATCAGCACTGGACTGTAGAAGCATGCCACATCAGCATTGCTGCCATAGTTTTGATAAGATGCAGAAACGGAGAAGATATTTAGCCTCGCTGCGAAATTCTGTCAGTTGCAAGCGGACGAAATGGCAGCCGTTCGGACAGGGCCAAACTTACTACATTACCTGGCTGGTACCATCCACCAACAAGATTCCAACAGATTGGCCACGTGGGATCCTAAAGACAGTTGCTGAGCGAGGCGGGAGTTCGAACTGTGTAAACAAACAGAGCAGCAGTTAAGTGGGGGCTTAGCAGCAGCGGTACGCCAAAAGTATGGTATACAGACCCAGGGTGACAGATCACTGCTGCTACTTTCTTCATTGTTTTCAAGAAAGTTTGGTTTCACTAAATTATACCCGTGCCACATGTACACGAAAAACACAATTAAGTGCTTAATGCCTCAAGTTTTAATGCCATTCGCTCTAATGTCCTTTTTGGTTTAATTAAGGAGTTCTGCACAACTCGTTCGCCTTCACGAACGCCTAAAGTCTCTGGCTACTCTTAAACGCGATGAGCACCAAATGAAATCAACGAAACTCTTGGAACGAGAGTATTGACATGGAAACGTAGCTGAACTTCGAATGAAAATGATATTTTGTGCCCTCTTGGTAACGAAGTTCTGAAGAAGACAAGGTTCACTAAAACAGCAGCGAAAGGCAGAATGTCGTCATGTCACTTGTTCTGAATATTTCGGATTTGGCTACCGCTGGGCAGGCAACGACAGCGGCTGAAGCTACTTTTAGAAACGGCTCACACCATTTGTTTAGAAAACACTATTTTTCTTCCACAAAAACATTTTTAACCCTTCTAAAAAGTTTTTCTCTGCTTTAAAGACTTATGAAATATGAGTGCATTTCTCTTTTTGGTCATTATCACCATCATGCGCTACACATTTAGTAATGCCTTTGCATTTTGCGTGTAGCATAGACCGCCCGAATAATGTCATTTTTCGTGCACGTGGGGCACGAGTATTAGCCTGCTGTCAAGTGGGATGAACTTCTTTGCTTGTTGCTGTACGAGCCTCGCTGGCTGAAGTGTTGCAACATCAAAGCCAGTTTCGGAGAATACCTAGCAAAACTCCAAAATGGCCACCGAATCTACAAGCAAGACGGACCAGTAATGGTTAGAGTAGACAGCAGTAGATATGGGACAACAGTAGAGCGCAGACGTGTAAAAATTTTCACCTTGCTCTCCTCCTTAAATAGGTACTTCACATTGTTGATGAGGATGGTGAAAATATGTTATCAACTAGTTTCGAAAATACTCTAAAGAAGCACAGGAAGTAGCCCAACAATTTGCAAGAGTGCCCAAACTGTTGGGCAGTCCAAAAATAATCTGTATCGGGGAAACTTGTTGGTTACTCTGCAGACGTTTCTGTATACAAACAATTTCTCCTTTCCTCTTTTACACCAGGGCTGAAGCACCTCACCGAAGCACCAATTGCGTGGCTTTCGGCTTTGTTGCTCTCGTTTCAAAACATATTTTTTTGCTTACTAAGCATTTTGTTCCCTAACAGCCTGGCATTGTGTGGACAACAGTTAGAGTGCAGTAGTTGAGAGAGTAGCGAGCGATGTTAGTACTGAGCTAAGAAGAAAAATTCCTCAAGAATCATGCTGCGATATATATGCCTGCAACGGTAGCCCTTGCAATGTTAACTGGAGAGGCTTGGGCAATGAATGGTCGCGAAAATATCGCATTTCGTTTGGAAAGAAATCTCTGCCTTGTGTCTACCTCAGTCTGGACTTGCGGCCGCCATAAAATTCTACCACTGTTGCACCGCAAAGTGGGTGCGTTATTTTCAGAATTGCTGTTATTCATTGCAACAGTTGTGGCTCAGGAGGGCTAAGCGAAAGGAAAAAAATTTGTGGGTCGGTCGAAAGGGGCATTGTGCGGCCATTCTGCGCTTCGCACCTAATGATCTAATGGTGCACGCCGTCTTGAAGAGGGGTTGGTCAGCCTTCATGTTTTGAATTTGTGCGTTGGTGCCCTTAAGATACTTTGCAGTTGTCTCCACAGTTGTGGCTTTGCTATTTTTTCTTCTTTGCTTACGTCTTGAAAAAAAAAATTGTCTCAGCAACAAAATTTTCAAGTGTGCTTTAATGTTGATATAGTCACACAGCCGACGTTGTGACTGTTTGTGCACTAAAAATAAGAGGGCAGTCAGTGAACAGACTGCATTCTGGCCCATACGTTCAGTGGAGGAATTAACCCTGAGTTTTTTTTTCCGCTTCTGTTCTGTGCTGCAGGGATTCCGAAGCCAGCTTCCTGATGTCGCTCGAAACGATGGCCTGTACCCGTTGCGGGGACGGCTTCGAACCCCACGAAAAGATCGTCAACTCGCACGGCGAAGTGTGGCACCAGGCCTGCTTTGTGTAAGGAATGCTGTCTCTTCCTCTCTCCCTCAACTACCCTCAAATGAAGTCGTGCCCTCCTTAAGGGATTATTGCTGTGTAAGTGGGTAATTTCACTGAGGACTGCACTTATGTGTATGTGTGCATATGGGTATATGCACGTGTATGTTGTATTACATTGCAAATAGTTTTACAAAAATCTGTTATTTAGGATGTGTTTCACTTCATGTTCACCAAAACTTCCGCTTTCTCTTTTTTTTTGTGTGTTTCTAAGTAGGAAAATACTTGTATAAAATTGTGTGTACTCGAGAGGTTACGAGAAAACTATTGCAAATTGCAAAACCATACCGCACAAAATAAAATGGGGGGGGGGGGCCTTGGGCTCCGGCAAGCTGCAAATGTGCAGCTTTTTCCCATTTCCTTTCTCTCTCTCAGAATAGAAAAATAAAGATATGGTTTGATTTGATTTGGTTGTCTCGCACGCAATTGTGCGGCGCGACGGCACGCCACACAACTTGTGGATTGTGAGACACTCGCACGTTGGCTTGCGAATTGTTCATAGCAAGATGGAAGTTCAGCCACTTACGCCGTACGGCCCCTTTGATTGCAGATTTGTAATGGCAGATTGTGCAAAATGAGTGTCATACAAAGCGCGCACTGTCTCCCGAGAGGCGTGAATGTGAAAACGAAACCATTTTTCTTTCCTTCTTTTTTCTTTATCTCAATACTTGCAGCTGCTGCCAATGCTTCCGGCCTTTTCCCGAGGGGATCTTCTACGAGGTCAGTGAAATTGTGCTTACCCAGTTGCTTTTTGTTGAGCTTGGATATCTTGCGCAAGTCTTGCAATTCACAACGTGGTGTCAAGTTGGCTGGCTGCCACTGTATGCGAGAACTTCCGATTGATGTGGTATCAATTCCTCAAATTCCACCAATCGCACTTACAGGATTCTGTGACATCACTGAGAAGTCGTCAGGAAGTGGCTAGGGAGTCGCCACTGCAGCAGCTGTTTTCTTTAATGTCTCAATTATTTATTTGAAGTTTGCAGTAAAATTGGTGTCGCTGTTATTGGTGCAAGGCAGTGTTTTTAGTTAAACTTGCATTTTGCCTTCATGGCCCCCCTTCAAGCACAAGCAGATTGACAACTCACTGCAAGCAATCAATTATACGGTACACTCACATCCTCAGAAATTTAAATTGGGTGAGCCGAACTGCTTCCGTAAAGGTATCTGTCCCTTAGTAGTAAGTACACAGCAAACTTCCTTGTTTTTTCTGGATAACTATGAAACATGCTGTAGCCAAGTAATCCAAAGAGGAGGCTTGCATGTCAAATACCGTACACTTGTTGTACGAGGCGGTCGGTCGCAGTCAATGGAATTCCTCCTCCTCCTCCTTGCAGTTTGAAGGCCGCAAGTACTGCGAGCACGACTTCCACGTCCTGTTTGCGCCGTGCTGCGGCAAGTGCGGGGAGTTCATCATTGGGCGTGTCATCAAGGCCATGATGAACAACTGGCACCCCCACTGCTTCCGCTGCGAGATCTGCACCATCCCGCTCGCCGACCAGGGGTTCATCAAGAACGCCGGCAGGTGAGAAGATGAGGCAGGCACAGCGGCGTGTCCCTACCCCCTTTTGGAAGGAGGGTAACGGCTGTGACAGGATTGAGTGGCTTTGGAAGCTTAGTCCCGTTCCTTAGCCCATTTACCCGCCGTGGTGGCTCAGTGGCTAAGGCGTTGTGCTACTGAGCCCGAGGTCGCGGGTTCGATTCCCGGCCGCGGCGGCCGCTTTTCTGATGGAGGCAAAAAGGGAAAATGCCCGTGTGTTTGAGGTTTCGGCGCATGTCAAGGATCCCTAGGTGGTCAAAACTAATCCGGAGCCCCCCACTACGGCGTGCCTCATCGCCTGCGTTGCGTCGGCACATTAAACCCCACAATCAATCTGCGTTAGCCCATTTTGAAGACAGTAGTCTCGCTACCTAAACGCGAGAGTTTTTGGTCTGTCTGTCTGTCATTCGATTCAGCTGCCAGGCCAAAGTTAAAAATACTCTAATGCAATGTATATATATAGGCAGCACCATTCCAAACCACTGAAACTACTGGCATGGCTCATACACGTTCGCACTGTTCAAAGCGGAGGAAACCTCAGGTAAATTTGAGTAAACAGTATGTACTATTGTGAGCAATATGAAAGGGAACACTGGAACGCGTAGAAAACACCCTCGGACCCAGCTATGAGTGATGCGCAGCGGCCGCCGGCGGAAACAAAGTGGAAAGGAGGACGCTTGTCTAACAGCTGTTCCTATTCCTGCCGTACATCTTATTGGCTGTCGGGCAACACCATATTACTGGCGAAATGACGTAAGCTGCTGCTTTCTAAAAATGCCAGCGCGGCGGGAGTGCCAACAGTTAGTGGAAGAGCGCCCTCCTTTCCCCCTTTGTTTTTCACAGCGCCATCCGTGTATCACTCTGAGTCTGTTTGGACTCCACGCGTTCCTGTTTTCCACGCGTTCCTGTGTTCCCTTCCATATTGCTCATAATAGTACATACTAGAGAGTATCAGTGGTCTTTCAATTAAGAGTGCATGTTGCATTGATTCTTGTGATAGGAAAAAAAAGCACATTAAAGAAGTGTTGGAGAGAGGAAAGATAAAAGCAAACACTGAAACAAAAGATGGCAGCACAAGCTGATCAGCACAACAAAAAAAAGATCCCAACTGCTGGCACACAATGAATGTGGAGGCGAGAAAATGGAACAGGATTGAAAAAGCCTCCATCACATTCATCATGAAAGAAGGAGAAAAGGCTCTGTGTGGCGGGGGCAGCAGAAGACCACCATCTTTCGTCGGCATTTGCAGCAAAGCATGCGGATATCTGACCAATTTTTCTTGCTTATCCATAATCCTGTTCTGTGTGATCTGGCCACTGTCAATAGTACTAGATCCCAGTGCGTTAAGTAGATGCAGAAAGTGCAACGTCAAAAATATAAGTGAGCAATCGAGTGAATGGTCAGAAGCACACAGAGAGTAAAGCAATTTAATTTTTGTATATGTGGTAGTGGGAGAAGCGAGACAAAAATTGCAAGACTCAGCACTTTGAGTTCGAAAGCAAGAAATTTGATTTGGTTCCTTGTTTCTCATTTTGGAATGAAGAAATATTAAGCTGATGAGCCGACTCGACTGTTGCATTATACAGAATTTTAGTTTGTAGTGTGTCTTCCGTTGTGCGTCCATGTCTTCTCTTCGACTTTCTGCATCTTTTGTCGTGACTGGAAATATGCATTCATTGAAACACACGTAGGCCATGAACAGTGTTTGCTTTTCAATAGCATGGATGCGATTGACTTCAAGTCTGAAGACTAAATGAAAGAAGGTGGTGATACATACCATGTTGTTGCCTATTGGTAGACTTGTTTCAATTTAGTGCCCGACTGATGCTGGTCTCATTCTTGCAATGCCCTGGGACGGCTTGAGTGTGCATAATCCAGTGTACCTATTATACAGGTTGGACAGTACAGTTTTCTTTCTAAGTGAAGCGCACTTTAGGGCCGCGCGCCTTGTCGTCGTAGCTCGCTCGCTGTACCCAAGTAGAGCCGGCGTTCCGGCATAGTCGCTGTCGTCGCGGCGTAACCCAGAGGCTTTGGAAGCCAAGTGGTTTATATAGTCGTAAGCGTTCGAAACTCGTGAACTGCTGGCGCTTGTCGTACATCTCCCCGTTGCTTAGCGCAGGAAAACTGAAGGTACATTTGAGGCAAGATATGCATAATTAACCGGCAGCACCCCCATTCATTTAGTTAGGAACGCTCGTTGGGTTGGTTTTTGCAATAGTAAGCGAAAAAAAGTGGCAGTGCATCACCGGCACGTGCGGGAGGAAAAGCAAGCACAAAAAGAACAGAACTCCCGCTGGCGCAGTTTCAGGCAGGGGGCACGCGAGCACTGCGAAGGCGGGAAGTTTAAATAGCATTGGGTGGTAGCAGTGAGCGGATAACGGGGCTACAGCCCATTATGGCGAATCACTGCTATGCACTACCGGCAGCTTTCAAAACATTGAGTGGAATGGCTTTAATTTTTTCTTTACTAGCACCGTGTATGTGAATGTGGAACTTGCAAAGGTCTTTTTCGTGGGCCTGGAACAGCGTTCACGCGTTCTCTTTTGTTGTGCAGGGCCCTGTGCCACGAGTGCAATGCCAAGGAGAAGGCAGCTGCCTGCGGCAAGTACATCTGCCACAAGTGCCAGTGAGTCGGTGTTTTTGCTTTGTTTTACCTCTTTTATCGCACGGTGTGCGTGGTTCCTTGAAGCGCTTGGAAGAAATGACTTCAGTCTAGCTGCGCGTTTTAGTGCCAGAGAAGGGCTTCATGCTGACATGTTAGAGCTTTGGCTCTGAGAGGAAGGTTTCTCTTTAATACTCCAAGTGGACCTTAAAGGTGTTGTGCCACCAAATTTGTTGCTTGTGCATTCTTTGTTGCAAACGTTTTATATTTCATTAGAAAGCATGATACATGCTCTCACATGCGCATATTCTGAGTAAAGAATTTATTATCGCACGATTCATGTGAACAGGATTCGGTTTCGGTTTCTGGGCGCCGATTCAAGCAGTGACGTCACAGCGTTGCGCCATAGCCTCCTTTAGTAGGTTATATAGGAGGCTATGGTTGCGCGGACGCTCTGCCACGCGTGTCTACCATGCGGCGCTGCGGTACGTTGCGACTTTACTGCGGCGTCTGCTCCCCCACATACGTGCTTCACCACGGAAGTAAACACGCCGACTGGTCACGTCAAGCCGCGACAGCTCCGACGCGGATTCTTTGTCTGCATCCTCGGATGCAGACAAATGAAAACCATGGATTTGCAAACCATAAAAATGCTAAAAAAACGCTCAAAAAAAAAAAAAAAAAAAAGCTGCCCCCGCCGCGAATCGAACCGGCAACGTTGACCGGATGGGCGGAACGCGCGAGACCACTGAGCCAGCGAACAAACGATTCCACTCCGCGATATAGCCGGTGTACTAGATGGAGGCCCATCCTTGGAGTCGTACGTCGGTGTTTACTAGCTAGTTTACAGAATTCCTGGCTTGCAAACTCACATTTTTTAAATAGCGCTTGCGCAGCAAGGTTCCGCGAAGCCCCCGCGACAGCTTATCGCCATCAACTCTGCTCTTCTGCGAAAGCGCTCGCAAAAATAAGTGTGCCCGGCTGCGACTGCGATTTTGCACTGAAGGGATAGTGCTTGCCGTACTTTGGTTTTACGTTTTACGTTAAAAACCTTTGCCGATACTGATCTCTTATTACCCAAATTACCCTACGTAACTGTTCTTCTGCACGAAACTGACCTTATATTTTCTACAGGCGAGCCGATCGCACACGCATTCCGGGGTAGCGGCGTCGCCGAAGAGCACGGCCGAAGCGTCGAACGCCAAAATACGGATCGCATTAGCGCTAGTGTTGAGTTGTATGGGCTTCATGGAACTTACTGAGTTTATTACCCTCCAGAAACTAACAAAATAGAGCCGCGTTCATTGCGGCACGAATGTTGTCGGGGCGCAGTTTTCGCTTCTCGGTCGATTGACGACGCGTCGTGCGACCAGTCAGGCGACCGGTTTTGTTCGCGTCTTCGGTCGGCGAGTCAGTCACACTACGGCGACTTTCCATCGGCCGACGTGTTTGTGTCGCCGTCGGCGTGGTGTGACAACGCGGTCTGGCAATTCGGCAGTTGGCCGATGTTTTAACGACTCGTCGGCGTCGCGTCGTCGTCGCCGTCGTATCGGTATAGTGTGTCGATACGACCAAGCGACCAAACAAACTGTGGTAACTGGAGTTCACGTTCACGTCGCTCGAGTAGCTAGCGTTGTATGACGTCACAAACTTTGCTGCGCTGGCAATTCACTGACGTCATGGTTAGTGGCGCTAGCGATGGGTCCCGATTTCCAGAAGAGCATTTAGGTAATTTTTAGAAGCGAATTAAAATATATATTAAGCGCTTGCTGTACCCAGCACTTCGTGTTGAGGGTCGTTGCATGCAGAGGAAGCCTACAGCAGGCTTTTTAAAGACTTAAAATTTGGTGGCACAACACCTTTAAACACTACACTGGTTGCGAGTCTGTTTTAAAAGCTCATTTGCTCTCAGATTTTCCGAGTGATATGCACAATGTTGGAAGCATTTCAGGGCGTGTTTCTGAAGTATGGTACTTTCCTGTATATTTTTCTTTTTGAATGGTGTCTGTGCCCCCTACAGTGTGCTATCTGCCATAGTTACTCGCGCTATGAATGTACTTTTAACAGCAGAGCATTTTAGGGGTTCGCAATGGCCAGTGATGATGCCCATTACGAATGAATGATGCCCGTCACGCCAGGCCAAGGTACCCCGCTGGGCCCAGAGATGGCGCCACCAGCTTGGAGACTCTTTCGGAATGATCTAAGAAGGCTGTGATGCAAAAAAGAAAAAAAAGTGGGTTAGGTAACCTGCCTTTTGCAGTAAACATGCACGCACACTATTTACAGACAGACAGTGCTTTTATTGCACTACACTCGTCCTTGTTTCTCGAAGCTTCACTCTTAGTCAGAGTTGCTGGACCCTTTGTCCAGGTCGCTTGCCACTTTTGAATTGCGTTCCCTCAAGTGGTGGTCCTCGCTGCCGTCCACTGCATCTGAGATTGCAGTCTTGAAGCTCTTGGAGGTCAAATCAAGTGGCAGCGAGTGTCATGTGTTCCAAGTCTAAGGAACACACGAGTTCGACGGACGGTCTCTTAATCTTGGCGGTCGGCGCCAAGGTGGGCCCTCCCTGGGCCATCCAGTCTGTGTCTTTGGATCTGTCTTTGAACGGCTTGTTCATGCAGACGTCAAGGGGCACCGAAGCAAGTCCACCCGGGATGATGGCGATCTCGGTGCGCAGCTTCTCTAGCTTCCGGCGCACGTTCTCGCCCAGGTGGCCGCGAAAACTGTTTAGCACGAGGGGGGATGGAAGAAACAGGACGTCAGGGCACCGTCCGCAGATAGTGCAGGCCCAGTCGGCCATTAGTCGGCCAACTGTCAGACTTCTTTGTTGTGTTTTTACATGTATGCAGGCTGGAAAGTTTGCCTTCAGCAGTGAATATCATGTACGGTGGCAACTTCCTGCCATCTGCCGTGATGGCCAGCATTACTGTGAAGTGCTGCTGTCCGTCACCTGTCGTTTTGACGAGCGCACTATGTGTCCTCTTTATTCGACTGCCCTGCCTGGTCGTGGGCATGTTGAAGTTGATGGGCGGCTGGTTGGCATTCCCGATTTGCGACAAGACGAACTCTCGGTCCCACTGCAGGCGGATCACAAACTTGTTAAAGTCTACGACCGTTTCTTTGTAGCAAGGAGGCAGTCTCCGACAAAGCGATGTGTGCCTCCTCAAACACAGTTCGTTGCCCCACATGATGTGTGTTGGCCACCCGTTACTCTCTTTGAAAGAGATGGAGGCGATGCCATGTTGCCTGGCTGTGGCTCGTGCGTGCGTCCTGATCATTTCACGCGAAACGACACAACCTGCCTTCCACAGTTCCTGTCGTATTCCAGGACCTCTTCTTCCACATCAGGAAACTTTCCGGTCTTCGGTCTTCTGAACACATGCCACTCCCAATTTGTAACGTGCAGCCGGTCGTGCTGCTTCCGCCAGTAACACTCGCGGACTTCGTAAATTCTGGAATGCCTTCCGGCAGCACGGTTCCTATGCTCTACTGTGTATTCCACAGGCCGTGTAACTGACATTTTGGCCCACCGCCAACTGTTAAACAGAAGACAGGCAGAGAAACGAACAACTGACAATGCTGCCACTGAGGGGGAATGGCTGGCTGGAAAAAAGTAGGGCTAGAGCCTTTGAGTATCGTTTTGATTGGCTGTCCCATGCTGTCGTGCTGGAGTGTTCATTTTTACTCCGAGGGATGGCTCTAGGCTGCATGTGCGATCATCATCATTGGGAGCGAGGGAAGTGGAGAAGCTACAAATGCTACAGCAGGGCGTCAAAGCTGGGGGTGCGTTTATTATGCGGGAAAAAGAAAACAACCCAGTTTTGATGACCAAAGTTGGGGGTGCAATTGTTGTGCGAGTGCGTTCATTACGCAAGTGAATACGGTAATAAGTAATAAAGCTTTGAAAGCAGTCTGAACTTTTTGCGGACAGGCTAACCAGTAATCATCCAAGACAATTTTCGGCATATTGTGCACTTATTAGGCCTATTATGTTTCGAATAATTGGGCGATTAACGAGGATGCTGGGGGAAAGCAGAGATGATTGAATTTTTATGGTGTGAGGAGGGGGCCATTCTTTCATTTGAGGTGAGTGTGATGTTAACTAAAAACGTCAAACGCCGAAGATTTTTATAGGTGAATAAATTGAAAGCAGCTTGTGATGCTGAAAAAACATGTTTATAGAGCATCAAAATTTGAGCGGAGAAGGAGGCTCTTTTGAACCAGGGGAAAGAGAGAGGGAGAGCTTCTTTGTTTTTGTTTTCAGGAGAAAGAAAGACAGGGTTCATGCCTCGCCAAGTGCATCTGTCTCAGCACGCGAGTGTGACATGTGGCCGCATCACGTGTTCTTCTATTTTGCAGTGGAATCATTGACGACATGCCGCTGAAGTTTCGCAGTGAGCCCTACCACCCTTACCACTTCAACTGCACCACATGCGGGTAAGTGTGCTTCTGTTTTCTCATTTCCGGAAAAAAAAAAAAAAAAAACATGGAGTAGTCTTGTCACGTTTCACAAACAGGTGAGACACACTTCTTGAAGGTAGCGTCGTTGTGGCTTTGAACAAACTTTTACAGGAGCAAACTCTGTCAGGCTAAGACCTTATAATATAAATCCAATGTACTACATGTGACGTGTGATGTCGCCACTAATGTGGACAATTTGAGAGAGTGTGAGGTAGTGCATGGGTGTAAGGGATTTGAAATTGCCGCCATTGCAGAGCGGCATTCGGCGTCCTTTGGGCCGCGATTATTGTGTTGCTCGAACAGGTCTACACAAGGCCAGTGCAGAACTTCCAAAAATGAGGTCTGTGATTGGCACTGTGTGTAGAATTGTGCAGGAGAGGACCTCTGGAAAAACTTTCCCTGGCCTCGCATCCTTGCAAAAATTGCAAATTTGCGTGACTGATGGCAGTGTGTCATGTTTAAGGCTGTGATGAGATTTTAAACTGGCCTTGAGAATAATCCGCTTCTTGGCTTAGCAACAATTGTCTTGCACAAAAATGTGATTGCCATTTCCTAGCGTGCACCATCTTTTCGCTGATGTTTTTTTTTTTTTTAATTATAAGGGTGCGAGTTGAGAGTGGAAGTTTAGTTTTCACGCACTTGTTTCTTCTCTTTACTGACTTTTTTTTCCAAGGTGTGTGCTCTAAATTCTGGGTATTATTGTCTTTTCACACAGCACAGATGCGTGCATTTTTTTTTCTATTTCGCTACGTACCATGTCATTTCAAGTGCCGCTGTGTTCTTTTGTGGGCTGCAGGTCGTGTGGTTGTGGTTTTGTGCATGGCTTCTGTTTCTTTCAACTTGTGGTTGCAGTAAGCCACGGAACGAGAAAGCAACCCAAGAACCAGTGTGTATACATGGCACGACTAGTATTGTCAAGATTCGTCACTTTAGCATCAGTTGAGCCATGCTTGCCTCAAATTCTGCTCACGTTTTTGACTGTTTGAACAAACTTGTACCTTTAAGTGAATACGGGGCTAGTGGGAACGTACTTATTACAAGGTGTAAAACCAGCACATAAGTGGCGAAATAAAATCATACGGAGTACTAGTGCTCTAGAATGGCACAATGGACAGCAGAAACAACAGGACAAGGAAAAACAACAGGACAATGCGCTGTCCTGTTGTCCTTCCTTGTCCCATCCATTGCGCTGTTTCTGCTGTCTCTGAGAATGTACGAACCAGCCCAAATTTCTACCTTGTTGTTGTATGGGCTTCTCTTTTGCCGACCACTACACCCCCTCCCCACTGTGACTAGTTGATAGTTGCACGTTGGTTTAATGTCTTCAGTATTTTGCAATGTTATGCTTCGCTTCCACTGCAGCATTCACGGAGCGAAATATCTTTTGGCAAATCTGAAACTTGCAACTTCAAAGCTCTGCACTGGTAACAGATTTTTTAAAGAAGCCTGTCTCCTTGTGCTACTCCCAGTGTGGAGCTGACGGCCGAGGCGCGGGAGGTGAAGGGGGACCTGTACTGCCTGCGCTGCCACGACAAGATGGGCATCCCCATCTGCGGAGCCTGCCGGCGCCCCATCGAGGAGCGCGTGGTCACTGCACTGGGCAAGAACTGGCACGTCGAGGTGAGTGCCAGGGAGGGCGAAGTTCACGTCTTCCTCCCTCTAGCGACTCCTCCACCCCTCGCAGTGGCGGGCTGCATTATAAGTTACAAGTCCCTACTGAACTCTGCACGAAACTGAACTGCACGCCATCCCAGTCGACCACTCTTCGTGCTTTCCTCACTACCTCTGACTTTTGAAGCCCTTCTTTCCATTTGTTATTCTATTACGCCTGCTCTCGTATGCTGTATGTAAAAAGACAAGGAGGAAACAGAGTGAGGGAAGGGCAACAAAATAAAAGACCCTTTGCAACGTATCACCACAGTCCTTCAATGCCTTTCTGGTCACGAAACTTCGCCGTTACGCTATGGGAGAGCTTCGTACGCTGCCGCACCGCGGCGCTGGTGTTGATCGGAGGGCAGCCGGGGGCGTGGTCATAGCGCATTTGGCAGGGAAGGGACCACGGAGTAAGATAAAACAGACACTCGCCGCGTTATCAGCAGAGCGCTTTCGCTTTACGTGTCGTGGGCCGCTCAAATGGACGTATAATTTTGTGAGTGGCGAAAAAATTTGGTGCGGACGGGCATACTGCTACTGCGCTCCTGCCTGCCGGTCTGGCTACAGAGCAGCGGCGGCCGCCCGATGCCCTCCGATCTGCGGTGGCGCCACTCGCGGTAGCCTTTGTCCCCGTGCGAAACTTGGCCGGGAGTTTCATGACCAGAGAAGCATTGAAGGGCTCTGGTATCACGTACAGTCAAGGGGTTAGTACAAAGGATGATGAGACTGCCTGAGCTCAAGCTTGAAGGGATGGTTTGCTGCCCAGGTAATGGCCCAGTCTTGCCTTAATACGTGTAGTCTCTGCAGCTTTTCTGTTGTCTCACATCACAATTCTGTGGCCCTGAACCCTTTTAGGGCTCATCGTAGCACCGGTAAGAGTTGCAACGCCACCACCCAACTTGTGATCTTTAACTTATTGTTGAGAAAAATCGAATGTTTTTCGCGCTAGGACTAAGAACACCAGCCTCTTCAAGCAGCATTCATTTGATGTGCACTAAGGGAAACTAGCTTAGAAGCAAGGTGGGGGGGGGGGGTTACAACATGAAGGCCACAATGCTGAGTTTGCTTAGCAAACGCAGCGAGAACTTTTTTCTAAATCAGAAATGTTAACTAATCATCTCAAAGCTGCTTCCTAACAGCCCTTTTTACGGCCTTCGTACCCCTAAACAAGATTTTGCTTGTAACAAAATGTCGTTGATAATTTAGTTAGTAATAGTACACTCAAACCTCGTTTTAACGAAGTTGAAGGGGAGCCGTAATTATTTCGTTATATCAATTATAACAGTTTACGGCAATGTATGCTCAGTTGGGTGCACAACTATAATCATGCAAAGAAGGAAACCACCTCGCGGCCCACTGTACTGCTACGCGATCACGCATATGCGACGGAAATTTAATAAAAGACGAAATATTTTGCTTGCTGAACGCGCACACTGCCAATTTTGTTGTCTGCTAGACATAGCTGAAAAAAAGTCCGTGATGCTCCTTCGTTTCGGACATTGCAAACGAAAGGCTTTCTCTTCAGCGGTGGCCACTGCGTTGGTGCCGTTTTCAACGTAGCCATGGGTGCCAAAGAAACGACGTAGATGGTCACCCGCTTCGAGTGCCTGCGCCGAAGTTGGCACGTCGAACGTGTGTGCATGGGAGACCACGTCGTCGTTTGTTTGTGAGGCTATTAATGGCCACGAGGTTGACGCGGGAGTTTTAAAACAGCCGCGCCAAACAAGTGGCAAACTCTGCAAAAATATGCACCGTGGTAGGGCTTTTCTTTTGGGGGCGGGGAGACTAATTTAGTTCGTTATATCTATTGAAAGGTCAATTTTACTTCGTTACAATGGGGTTTCAAATGTATGGGTCTCTATGGAGATTTCAAGGGGAATTTCATTTCCTTCGTTATATCCATTATTTCGTTATATCCCGTTACGTTTTAACAAGGTTTGAGTGTATGTCGCAACTGCGTCTCTTGTGCCTGAATGTTGGTGTCTTCGATATGTGTGCGAGCGAAACGAAGTGAGCAATATGGCCTGTTATATCTGGGTGTTCAGTGTACCTGGACCTGCAATGTTATTAGCGCCAGCTTGCACTCTGATCCTGCCCAATGTTCCCTCAAGTCTGGATAGGCAAAACTGCGCAGTTCAGTGTAATAAGGATTTGTGTGTGTGTGCTACCTCTTATCAGGCTTCCCCTTTAAAGATACTATCCTGGGCTGTCTCGGGGCAGCGCAAGATGGCACCAGTGGCAAAGTTTATTGGCAGGTAGTCGAACGGTACCTATAGCCCCATAATCGCTAAAGCCACGTCATGGGCCCTTCGCTGCCCCGAGCAGTTTATTACAAACAGCAGCAGTGATTGTGTGTAGGGAGTGTCCCGAATAGTCCTGCCGCCATCAGATTGGGTATTCACGTAGCCTCTCCCCCTCCGTTCTCCCACTGCAGCACTTTGTGTGTGCCAAGTGCGAGAAGCCCTTCCTGGGCCACCGGCACTACGAGAAGAAGGGGCTGGCCTACTGCGAGACCCACTACCACCAGCTGTTCGGCAACCTCTGCTACATCTGCAACAATGTCATCGGGGGAGACGGTGCGTACTGTTGCTGCCCTCTCCGGCCTTCTCTGTGGCGTCTCGTGTGGTATTCTCTGCTGTGTCTCGAATACAGTGGACACTAGTAGGGTCACTCCGTTTATGGGTGGTCAGCTTTAGGCAATTTGAATTGGTATGAACAGCAACCTGGGTGCACTTTCTGGATGCGAGGTGGGGGGATCTGGTGCCATGAAGTTCAGTTAGCATACCGTATTCATTCGAATATAAGGCGAGGTGTATTTTTCCCAAAATCCTTAGTCTCAAAGTCATACCCCGCCTTATATTTGAAGCTCAGTGTACATGTGTGCGTGTGTGTGTGCATGTGCATGTGTGTGTGTGTGGGGGGGGGGGGGGTGCTATTTTATTGACTCTCCAAACTGCACCCTCGCCTTATAATCAAATAAATATGGTAATTAATTTGTGTTGACAAATCACGCCAGAGAAAAGTTTGAGCCATCAGCAATACTTTGGTGTCAAGCAGCGTGAAAACACAGGAACACAGAACTAAGAGTATGCAGACGCAGTGCGGAAAACAAGAGAAGCCCAGTGTACAAGAAGTTAACTGCGATGTGGATTGAGGGTGGGTGCGTAATTTTGTTTGAAACCGCACTGCGTCTATGTGCTCTGTGTTCCTGTGTTTCTGCGCTGTTTCACGCCAAATTATGCGTCAACTGGCCCCGTCTACAATCCGTGTTGCAGCGATAGTTGTTCTTGCTTGGGGTGGTGAAGTCGCACAGTGCACGGGATTTATGCCAAGTGTGTTATGATGATGAAAAGTGCAGTGAGTTCTGCGGGTTCTGGACTTACAATGTTCAGTTAGGACTTGCCCTTTGGCAAAATGGTTGAACCTTCATCCTTTCTTCCTCTGCTTTGTTCCCCCAGTGTTCACTGCCCTGAACAAGGCCTGGTGTGTCCACCACTTTGCCTGCTCGGTCTGCGACCAGAAGATGAGCCAGAAGTGAGTACCGTTGGGGGGATTCTGCAATGAGGCTTTGGCAGAAGGACTGTGCAACATCTCCGATAAGCGCTTTCACTCTTTCCTTCGCTTGTGGAAGCGCTGCGAAAGCTGTAGTTATCGCCAGCGTGGAGCGGTTCTGCGTGATTTGCTCGTTGCAGCAGATATGCCTTCCGTTTCTGCTTTGCTTTTGTGGCTCTCTTTTCAAAGTGGCTATTAAATGTGTTCATTGTAGCAACTGAAGGAAAGCCGGTCAATAGCCGTTACACAGGTGTAACAACGCAGTTCGAGCGGTCGAAGAGTGCCAAGACCTGGAAAGAGAGAAAAGTCTTTTAAGCAAGTTTCCAAGTGATCTGATGGGCGTGTAGCGGTAATTTTCGACTGGGGTACTTTGCGACCCCCTACTCTAAGTGCAGGATGAGCCGATTGACGCGGTTCTGCGAGCATTAAGAATTTCAAGAAGGTGAAAAAAGTGTTGCAACAGAATTGAAAGTTGGGCGAGTTGGTGGGTCCGCTGTCGTTTTTTTTTTTTTTTTCACACTGTTACGCTTCAAAATGAAAAAATCCTTTTGAGGCCCGTGAATGGTGATGCCCAACCAACCACTCATGCGTAGCTCGCATGTTTCCTCGAAAAGCACTACCGCCGCCCAAAACATGAACGAGTAGCGCCGTCCAGCGGCAGCCAGGAAAGACATTGCGCTCGTCAGGTGGTATACGCACTTCTGGTGCAAGTTGCGCGATTCAGCGGAGGCAGCACACGCCTTCACGTTGTCACCGTTTTCTACCTTATTTTTAAAAAAGGCAATGCGTGAGAGTGGCATATTCGTAATTCGGTGAGCTTATCTATAGACCTAGAGTCCCCTTAACCGAATACTTATTGTCCTTCGTTCCGTCCTCCTTTGCCGCAGGACGAAATTCTTCGAAGTGGACCTGAAACCAGTGTGCAAGCGGTGTTTTGAGAAGTTCCCCACCGACCTGAAAAAGCGCCTGAAGAAATCCTACGAGGCCAACCCCACCAAGACCATCGGCTGGCAACCTTGCGCCTGAACGGGGTGGTCACGTGACCTCCTTGTCCACTGCTCTGTGCGAGAGCCTTAATCGACTAGTGTGCCAAGCTTATGAGAGTAATATATATATCTACTGCCACAAGAACTACGCACACACACAACGCCCCAGCCTCGTAGCTGGGGCCCTGTAAGCAGCGTGGCTGTCGTGTAGTTGTTGACGTTGTTTTACGTGTTGATAACTTTACTGTTGCTGTTGACGTCGAACGCCCTTTTATTGGTGGGACGATCAGTTGGTGAGAAGCAGTTAGTTACCCAGGTATTTACCTGAGTAACTACACAGTTACCAGTTATTTACCGAGGCATTTGTTAGGAGACCTGTCTTCTTCAGTGTCGGTTTTTGAGCCTGCATTTGCATGCGAATCAAGAGTAAGCTTAATTGAATTCAAGTGCTGCGCATGTATTTTCCTGGCAATTAATGTTGTCACGAATGAAATTATGGCTGAAAGCCGGATGTTTTGGGTGGAGGAGTCAGCTTCAAGGCTGATTTTTTATGGAGTATTTGTGGGCTTAAGATTACTGAAATTCACCTGCAAAATAAAAAAAAACGAGTGGCGGAAGAGGCAGATTTTGGGCGATACGCTGGCCCATTTTAGTTACCTTTTTATAATTTACAATATACTCGTACTAGTTTCATGTTTCATTTTGGAATCTCATTTTGTTAGCCAATGCATTCTCTTTGTTTGCACATTTTTTTTAGCTTGCACAGAGACCTTACACATTGAGGTGAGAATTTCGCGCTCGTTGTAAACATTATAATCATGACTCGTGGCAAAGTATGCTGTATTTCGCACAAGTAGAGCGGCTTAGTTCTTTGCATGGTTTCTTGACTGTGTAAAAAATTAATGCAATACTAGTCTAGTCCTGATAGTAAAGCCCAAAGTGAAGTTTACTATGAGGACCCTGGGCTGAGCTAAACACGAATGAACTTCATTATGCACGGCCAGCTGATTAGACTGTGTTTAAGTCCTAATTTTGTGTATTTTGTAGTTCTAACCCTAGCTCAGACTTTGTCAGCTTATATTTATGTATAATCCATAGATTTTGTTTCTAACCCACATAGCCACTAATTGTGTTTTTATCCCATGCACTATGACTGCTTGTCATTAGCAAAACATCGTATGTTTTTTTCCCTTTTGTGTTGGCTGTCACAAGTCTACTTTTGACACTGACAAGTCACAGCACAAACCATTTTACCAATGCACTGCCTTCACAAATCTCCTCTTGACCATTTCTTTTTTGCACAAATGATACTTATTCTACCTGACGTTATTGTCAGTCCTTGATGCGACGATCTGACGGGGAAAGCTAGCTGACCTCTCGTTCAGAGTACAATATTTTCAAATGTTATGTCCGCACCGAAAGGGTGAAATTTTAGGCGGTTATAAACAGAGTATGACCCGTAGCCTGGTTTCATCATATTGTGTACTGGACTGAGTAGACATTTCAGAATCTCTAGTTTTCGTTCACTCGGTGATTCTGTTTTCTTGCGTACTTACGTCTTATTTGTGTTTTTAATATTTTTAGGGGCTGTGTCCCGTGCCTCTTCTAAGCATCTTTCATCACTGTCATGTCCAGTAAGCTGTCTGTAGGGCATCGCTATAGTACACTGTTCTGCGCAGCCACCCTTATTAGTACCCGCCGCGGTGGCTCAGTGGCTAAGGCGTTGCGCTGCTGAGCATGAGGATGCGGGTTCGATTCCCAGCCACGGCAGCCGCTTTTCTGATGGAGGCAAAAAGCAAAAACACCCACGTGTCCGAGATTTCGGCGCACGTTAAAGATCCCCAGGTGGTCAAAATTAATCCGGAGCCCTCCAATACGGCGCGCCTCATCACCTGTGTAGCGTTGGCGCGTAAACCCCTACAATCAATCAATCAGTCACTCTTAACAGCAATGTAATGGCCGACAGGTGTCATTCTCGCAAAAATTGTGTATGTGTGGAGTTTTTGCGCTTGTGTAGTAGGTACATAACAAAGACTGTCCCTTATTTGGCATCTTCATTTTGTAGCGTTATGCACGTGTTAATTGCATTGCACGGAGAGACGACCTGAGTAATTGCTTGTTTATTTGTGCTTAGTTTTCTTTTATGCAAGATTTTAAGATTCCTTGCAGTGACAAGTTGTGCCAGCTACACGTGCAGAGTGACCCAGATAGGAGAGTTGCTAACCACCTGATTGTTGAGAGGTTGTGCCTTGTCTATATCAAGCACTTGTCATTGAATGGTGGTACCTTGAGCAGGAGATGAAGTGACAATGCAACGAATGAAGTGCAGACACCAAACCTTAAACCTGTTCTGTCAGTGAATCGGGATCGCGCTGTCACCTCAACGGTTACATCACCACAATCATCCACAGGTGTCGCGGTTTCAGTGTTCATTGTATGTGTTACATTTGTGCTTACAAGTTGCTTGTCATATGCAGAAAACTTTTTTTTTGTCTTTGTGTTGAAACGTGTAGACTAATGCTATTGTTTTTTGCCACTCTTTAGTGTAGTAGTTTGTAGCTTTTTTGCTTTGGTGAGTTTGTCTCTCAAAAAGAGAATTATTTACATTACTTTGACATTAGACTAGTTAGATTAGTGAGCTTTCTTTTTGAGGAACTGCATATGTCATCGAGCTCTGTGGTGGAATGTGAGTTGAACCGTTCAGCAGCATAGTTCCTCACAGTTTCAAGGGAAGCAGGAAATACTTTTAGCCGTGGGTGGTCATGTCTTGTTAGAAAAATCAGAATACTTTGCTGAAGGGTATTTAGGAATCAGATTGGGAATAATTAGAAACATTTTAGTTGGTAGCATGGACTTGAGCTCCAGGAAGGAAAAACCAGAGGGCAAGGGGAGAGTACAATGTTAGTTAAATTTTGAAAGCTAAGGCTGAATCTCTATTCATGCCCATTGCATTTGTGAAAGCACAAAGTATGAACCCAATGTGACAAGGCATAGCGCTGCTTAGTGTAAGGTAACTGGTTCAGTTAGTAGGTGAAATACAAAAATGATCTTCAGCCTAAAGTTACTCCATCACCCTCTGCTATGTGGTGCTTTCGTAGCTGAGGTGTAGCTTTGTCTTGTTAAGCATCAAGCTTAAACTGGCCTGTGCTTTGACATCCCCCACTGCCCCTGGTAACAGCTTGTGGCCACCCTGAAAAATATTCTACCATGCCCTTCGTCAGGAGTCTGCATTTAGTACCTGCAATTTTTATTGGGTTACTGCTGCTTGGGGAGTTAGCAAGATGATCTCTATACGATGAATCTCTTGAAACCTTAAACCCTTCATTGTTGCTGCCTTTTACGTGGCACTTACTTGAATGTTGTGATGAGTGCGACAGGGAACATGGGATAGGGAACGAATAAGCTACAATTATTTTATTATCTTATCGATGCCAGTAGTGTGTAGCTAGTATTGAGGGTGATGGAATGCAAAACATCCTTTGGGAAGAAAAAAGAGGGGACAAGAAAAATGGGCGCCCTTAGCGTTCCACGTCATATTGCTCACAGCTGTACGTTTCCTTTGCCACGTGTGCCTGAATAATATACAAGCCTATTTATATTATTGTTTGTGCATGGCACTCCTTGCATTTTCTTGCAGGAGCATTATTGACATGACTTGCTTTAGCATCATGCACTGGGGGAGGCTGAATTCGCTCTCTTTAAAAATGAATTGCGGAGAGTTGCACGTTGTGAATATACAACATTTGCAGGAGATGTTGCTCCGAGGTGCCGTTCCGCAGAAGTAGTAGTAGGAATTTATTGCGCTGTTGCAGAATAGTCGGCTGCTTTCACGGTCTCTGACATTTTTTGCACTCGTGTTGTTTGGAAAGAAGTGAAAAACAGCAAAATTTTCTAGGCTTATAACCTGACCTCGTTTTTTTTTTTACGTGAACTCTTTCAACTCCAGGCCATTAACTTTTGTGAGGGCACGCTTTTTTCCTCACGCGTGCGTTCTGGCGAAAGTTAAACAAAATTTGGCTTTCCTATTCACTTCCCTCCATGACAGAAACGCACATTGCAGTTTGATTTTAGCTCCCTGTGTTCGGAGGATGGTTTAGAATCTCTGTCCCTTGCTGCTGTGTGTCACTTGTGAAAATATAATGGCCAGAAAATTTGAATTGTTTCTGGGACCGCTGCCACGGCAACAACTGCCGTGAAGAAGCTGGCAGCGGGTACTACCAGCTTTCTTTGATATCATCACTGGTCATCCTAGTAGCAGTTCATGGCAATCATGGCTGCATCCAAACCAGTGTCTTAATAAATTTTTAACGGCCTAGGAAGGACAGGGTTTTTCAAGTTTTTTTATTTTGCATGATGCATCTCTTGAAAAATACAAATGGCAGGAGTGACAACTGTAAAAGTGAAACAAGAAGTAAAGCTGATTTCATTTGTGCCTCCACCTGTGACATCTTTATTTTATTCAGCCGTTGTGGAACAGGTGTCATTGCTATGTCTTGCATTGATTTTAGAGGACTGGTGCGAGTGTTCTTGTTAAGCGTGCTCAGCCAGTTATTGTTACTCGATTGACGTGCTGCTTCAAGTGTATTGTTTGCCATGTGTGCCTTTAATTTGTGTGTGTGCAGTGCACAAACTTGCTATAGTGGCCTTTGTCATTGCACGTAGGGCACATTTTATATCTGTTGCCGATGCTTGTATAGATTTGTAGCGACTACATGCCGCAACGTTTTGTGGAAACAATAAACGCCCCGTTATGATCCCACCTGGCATTGAATTGGGAAATGATTCATCTTATCATGCATTTCAGCTTGGTACTTCAAACATTTTCTGGTCATAAGTACCTGTGATATGGTTGGGCATTGATTAAATGTGACCCATGGAAATGCAACCATCAAATTTTTAACAAGCAGTCTGATGACATTGATGGCAGTGACCATTAAAGGGACCCAGAAAAGCCTTTTGTAAAAGTTACAAAAGGCCTTTATTGTCGCGTAGTACCAATATAGCGATGCAATGCCGTTGGAATTATTGATCTACATTCAGTATTAGCTGCGCAAGAAGCAATTAAGTGCACCTCTCCCCCCTTGCCGATCGATTCCTCCCTCTCTGCTTCTTTCAAAGCAGCTGGAAACACTGGGAATAGCTATGTGACACCGCGACGCTCGACTTCCGTTCTCCGCTAGCTACATTCCTGCGCCTTGGCACGCGTCAATCGCTGCAGACCCGCCTTTGCCTCGGGATCGCGCAGGAAGGAGGAAGAGCAACCGGAAGCCAATGGCAGTGACGTCGCCGGCGACCGACGATCGGCCGAATCAGGGGGGCGCCTCGCCGTTGCGTCAGCCGCGGTCGGCTCGCTGCGGCGGCGCGCTCATCGGCTGAGAAAGGCGATCTTCCAAAATTGTTTACAAATTATCCGTACAACGTATGGGGCTCACACTTGACTCAAAAATCCCCCGTTATGTGTTCTACCACCTGAATGCATTTGATTGCCACCTTCACAAAGCTTTTCTGGGTCCCTTTAAGATCCCAAATCCCTGATGACATTTTATCTGTGATATTTCATAAATGTCTTTTTTTATCATCCTAGTACTAGGAACAGGTGCACTACTACGTAAGTGCTGTCAATGCCAGCAGCGACTGATAGCTTCACACATTTCAAAATAGCACTGATGAAGTGTCCAGTCAGGAATCTGGGATCTTAATAGTTGCTGCCATCAATGCAGTAAAACCTAGGCGTTGAGGGAAATGGAGCAGGAGATTTGAAGAATTATGATGGCGGGATAACAAATAAAAATTTATTTACAATTAATATGCAGAACTAAGTTATTTACAAAATGGGTGACAGAACATTGATGTCTTAGTGATCGCCTGTGCTTGGTTACACCCTAGATATCCTTCTCACCGATAGATTTTCCTGCAGGTACACCCTATATGGACACAATGCAGATTGCACAGAGGCTTGCTGTTAAGTGCGATGCACTTCTTAAGCGACCCTGAACCTGCGTCCACCGGCGATGTCCGCATAGCATACCCACGTGGGGGATTGGCCAGGAATCTCCTCGTCTTCCTTGGCAACGGGGGGAGATGGGCGCGCGCTGCCTGGCCGCTGACATGACACATACCCACGTGGGGGATTGGCCAGGAATCGGGCGTGAGAAGGGCTAATGCACCCGCTTAAAGGAGTACTGACACGAAATTTCAAAGCTGAGATCCGCTCTAGCAATCAAGTACAACGACAACACAAATAGGTGTCGGTGAATAAATGCATCTTTCTTTCTTTGTAGTTGTGTGTGTGTGTGATCTCTCTTTCGCGAACATTACCGAACCGCGCAAATTCAACTCGTGCATTCGCACTTTCACATTCTTCCCCTCGGGGAAATGCGGGGAATTTTTTAGTTAGAATAACCACAGCCCAGTCTGGCGCTGACCGTCTTGCGCGCAAATTTAACACTTCATGCCCATTGTGTACAGAGCTGCATATTTAGTTGGTCGTTCGCATGAAACAACGGCGGGGTGAAACGCTTCCCCACCGCTTTCCCCAAATATTAAAGCGAAGCCTTTTACCTAGCTCTACCCCCAAGGGTTCTGTCGCGACCGTTGGTGTTAACAGAAAACTCCCGCGAACGAATAAAATAAGTTACTGGCACCACCAGGAATAAAGCCCGGAACGAAGAGAGAATCGGAGCGAGAAATTGTCTTACCGATTGAGCTATGCGCCCACGCCAACCTGGGGATGACAGACGGTGCACTCGCCGAGCACATCTGCAGGTTTACCGCTTGCATTCTCGTTGAATGCCACGTTATAGCTCGTCACGTGACCTCTCGCGCGGCTGTGCGTTCCGCCCACAGCACGTGTAGTGGCCGTTTAAAGGAAGCTCACACAAAACGCATGACATCTCGCTTTTTATCCATCCCCAAATGTAAAAAAAGCAAACGCAAGAGTTCCAGCAACAAACGCAGCAACAACAACTGCAACCCATCCAACGTCACCTTCAAATTCAAGCCCGACCCCTGTACCCAGGCCTTTCTGCAGAACCATAATGAACGGGAGCCGAGGCTGTGATACGGCAGTGCAATTGCAGGATCTTCTCAAGCACAAAAGGGGGTCTTCTGCAATTCTACCAACATTCCACAATTAAACCTGACATCATCCTACCTCAGGAATCCGATGGGAAGGCAAAGCTACCATGGCTTCATCTCGTATGAAGACACTACGGGAATAATCAAGAACATCGCAGCTACCCACCATAATGCCGTGAACTTTGCATTGGGTTCGAGAAACACTCGCGCCAAAAGATAAATTCCCGCAGAGCAGACGCCGCGGCATCCGACTCGCCGACGCTCGCCTGCACGCGTCACTTTGTTGACGTCTGCTTCGCCGCTTGTGTATTCTTTAAGTTGTTAGGGAAGCACAAGTTCGCTCCAATAAATGTGTTTTCCTTCAAGACAACTGCGTCATCTTTGGCTTCGTTACAATATCACACCGCAGATCTCGAGAGGCCTGGAGTCACACACGTATACAGTCACCCCAAATCGGACAACAAACACGAAGGAGGTCTCTTCATACTCCACCGTTATTATCGACCCAGAGCGAATTCACCGAAGCACTTCAACCAGCCACTGTTAAACCAATTAAACTTTACTCTTCATCGCCGGCGATTTCAATGCAGCACACCAAACATGGGGCAACCATTGAAATTCAGCCCGGGGAAAGTAAATAATCAGACTCCAAATGAACAAAGACCTCACACTTCTTAACGACCCTGACACACCAACCAGACTGGGAACAAGCACAACTAGGGATACATGCCCTGACCCAATTGCTTTTGTGCTTGAGCCATCTATACTCAAGATCACCTGGAGTTCCCTGGCCGAAAATCTCGGATCAGACCACGATATTGTCCAAAATGCAGTCACAGGGACCCAATACAAGACGGTCATTGGCAAAGCGCGTCACACAAACTGGAAGAAATTTCGAAAATCCCGGACGACCTCGTCAGACCCAAGCTATACAGCAGTTGGGCCACCCAACTAAAAAAAAGAAAGGCAACCAGACACACCATAGAAATCACCGCCACTGAAGACATTCCTTACATGGACATGTCATCTTGGAATTTGGGAAGCCCGCCGGCAGTTGACCAAGCGATGGAAACGGCAACGACACAATAAAAAACTACGAAAACGCATCGCAGAACTGAACGCAAAAGCAGCTTCCTACGCCAAAGACCTGGCCAAGGAAAACTGGCTAAAGATATGTGACGAGGTTAGTGGCCACCTATCCCTTAAGCAAACATGGAGCCTACTTCGCCACCTGATTGGCCCAGCGAAAGGAAAATTGGAGGAGAAACGGGGGATCACTCGCACTATCAATGCCTACAAGGGCACCCATCAACAGCTTATTGACAACCTAACCACATTATACTCCGATGCAAAACACCCACGTCAAAGACATCACACCCGGACTACACCTAGGCCTTCCCAACACCACACTGGATGAGCCCATCTCCATACAAGAACTGAAGGAAGCGTTATAGCCTCGACTAATAATAACAGTGCACCAGGAACCAACTTTATAACGTACAATGTTCTGGCGAACTTGGAAGGCGCCGGCCTCGAATCACTCCTCCACCACATGAACCAAGCTTGGGAACAATGTTTCATCCCCGAGGCATGGAAACATTCAAGTGATACTTTCATCCAGAAGCCAGGAAAACCACTCACCATTGAAAATCTGAGACCAATATCCCTCACTTCTTGCGTGGAAAAGGTAATGGAGAAAATTATCCAAGCCCGACTGCAATTAAAACTTCCTCAAAGAGACAGGGTACAAGCCAACCCATACAACATGGTTGGCTTTCGCCCACATCTTAGCACTCAGGGCGTCCTCCTTTAACTAAAAGAAGACATATTCGACAAACCACCCGGATCACTTACAGAAGTATATTGACACTAGACCTAAAAGGCGCATCTGATAACGTGCTGCATGAGGGCATCCTTGCTACAATAAACAGAACTGACTGCGGTGAGCGTACCTATAACTACATTCGCTCATTTTTAACAGGACGCACAGCGCAAATCAAGATGGGTGGCTTGGAGTCGGACACCCTCCTGATCGGTGACAGGGGCACCCCGCAAGGGGCAGTCCTCTCTCCTCTCCTCTTTAATCTCTCCCTTCTCCACCTACAGCAGAAGCTACACAACACATCCCAAACCTCAAGGTAGCCTTCTATGCAGATGACATTATGGACCCCCAAACTGGACGCCCCGGGCAAGCTACAAGATACACTCTAAGACGTCGCAGACATAATTACTGAACACGTGCATGTCATGGGCCTCAAATGTGCACCCCAGAAGACAGAACTACCGTTTATGAAGAGAGGCAATTCTCAAGACCCTGAAATCCAACAAGTCCACGTCACCATCGAAGACCAAAAGGTATACCATAAATGCAAGCCAGTCCGGATTCAGGGTATTCACGTTCAAGCCGACAACAGATGGAATCATCAGATCAACCTCCTCATGCAACAATTATACTAACTAGGCCACATGATTCGGAGAATTACCACTAGACATCGCGGGATGAGGGAAGCAGACACCTTCCGGCTGGTACAAGCGTTCGCCATTTCCGGCGTAGTCCATGTGGCTCTCTACATGAATTTATTAAAAGCTGAGCAAGTTCGACTGGAAACTATGCTCCGGAAAGTTACAAAAACGGCTCTGCATCTTCCAGCCTCGTCATCCACGCAGAGACTTATGGAGATGGGCGCCCACACACCCTTGCAGAATTGGTCGAGGCTCACCACGTTAACTAACTGGTTAGACTTGGTAAAACACCAGCGGGAAAGACCATCCTTACTTTACTCAACCTCAACACCATCCACATTGGTGAAGCCCCCCGGAAAATACCACCTGCCTTGAGGTCCCTTATCAACGTCCGCTCAATAAAAAAAAATGCACCCAACGAAGCACAAGGGCAGGCGAGAAGCACGTGCCAAAACACTCAGCAAGATGCTTCAGTACATAGCCCCTCACAGAGTAGCCGACACAGACGCAGCCCTGGTCTGTGCATGTGAAGTGGTAGCCGTGACATGTACTGGGGACGACAACTCGAAAGTCGCTTCTTTTCGCACCCCTAGAGGAGAAGAAATGCCGATTGGTGAGCAGGTGGCCATTTCTCTCGCCATCATCCAGCACCCCCGTTACATCTACATGTTACACCGACTCCCAAGACGCTTGCCGTGCCCACCTACGTTGTCGTATTTGCCCTGATGCCCGTCAAATCCTCGACACCCACCAACCAGCATCATCAGCATAATCTGGACTCCGTCCCATACTGAGACCGAAGTGAGGGGTGATGCCCGAGCCCATCACTTGGCACGCGAAGAAGCTAGCGCCCGTGCCACGGTTTTCGGGGGCGAAGATCCGGAAGAGCGACTGGACCCACCTACCCCACTCACCACCTTTAGGAGCATCACAGGACACTCTCGGGAGCAACGGCGCACTAATACGAGAACGGACCACGGTCCAATTTCACAATTGGGACAAGTACAGGACCTGCTTCGAGCTGCCTCCTGATGTCACACTCTCAACCATTGTCACCAGTATTAAACACGCTCCTCCCGTGTAGAACCGATATCGACGACTGTAGAAATAGAAACATTGGACGTGAACATGGCACAGCTGCTTCGTACTGCCGAACGCCTGACGGAGCGATTCCGAAGAGATGGAGGCAATACCGGCACTTGATAAAACTCAAAAACTATTACAGGGAAATCAATGAGTACCAACGCATGCTCCAGAACGAAAAATTGCACGACCTATGTGACCGTCTAGGGAAGGAAAAAGGCTTGCCAAAATTAAGGGGCATTTTCCGCAGTCTCGCTCGAAAATCAAAAATCAAGATTCCCATTATGGAGGAATTAATGTTGCAAGCGGAGCCCCTCATAGTGCAGGACAAAGTCATCCGTACATTCTTCCCCCACGCAACTCGCACACCGGACCACTTGCCTCCCTTAACTCGCCTCACAATCCCCATCCCACAAGAAAATCTGGAACAACCCTTCACTATGGGCGAACTTGTCTTAGCCCTGGGGCAAGGGAAACCGCTCTCTGCCCCTGGCCATGACGGTATTACGTGGCAAGATCTACGTAATCTGCCTACAGCCGCTAAAGAAGCTCTTCTTCGTACAATCAATCTTGGGACCATGGAACGGTGAACGAACACGCGAAGCTAACCATCATTCATCACATTCCTAAGCCTGGAAAAGACTCTCGTCAACCTGAACGACTGATTGCCCTCACTCCTACTATTTGCAAGCTCACCGAGAGACTCATCAACAACCTACTGCAATGCCATCTCGAGCGAGCGGCCTGGTTACATCCATCCCAAACCGGCTTCCGCCACAACCTGAGTACCCACGACTACTTCTGGCTACTTCGCCGAGTAGTTAATAGAAAATCGCGAAAACACTTACCTGATTACCTTCTGGCCGTCGATATGCGCAAGGCATTTGACAACGTCAGCCAGAATGTCATTCTTCAAGAACTTGCCGCTGCGTTCCCCAGTCAGTGAGCTCAGAACTGGATATGCAGCTTCCTGGAGCACCGACCATTTCGTTTCCACAGCAATAGCTCCCAGTGGACACCTCAAACTTTCTTTCTTGATAGGGGTTTTCCCAAGGATCAATACTCGGCCCACTTCTCTTCAACTTGGCCATAAACAGAGTGGCTCGCGCACTAGAGCGAAACACCTCAGCCCGATTTGCTATTTACGCCGATGACATTGTCGTCTGGACGGAAGCGGCTGATTACAATTGCAAAGAGCGCATGCAAACTAAACTACAAGCAGCAGTATTCAGCCTTGAAAATTCTCTCGCAGAACTTGGTTTGGAGCTTTCACCTAGCAAAACAGAATTCCTGAGTATAGATGGACGGCGACTCACAAACTCGGCCGAACAAATGACGCTTCAAATGGGCACCGAAACTTTCACCTCGAAAAACGGCACTATCCGACTACTCGCTGTCCAGGTTAGCAGCTGTAATAGTCCCAACGCGTGGATTCGTACCATAGGCACAAGACAGACAATACACCTAATTACCCGCATATCAAGCTAATTCGGCGGATTCAGCCAACGGGCCTGTCTTACGCTTGCGCGTGCGGTGGCAGTCGGCAGAATCACTTATGGAATACCAGCATAGTACATTCTGTCACAAAAACATATACGGGACCTGAATGTCCTGTACCGTGCAACAATCTGTACAATCACTGGGCTCCTTAAACGTATACCCGCATTGATATCCTAGAACAGGCCGCTCAACTGCCGCCACTCACTAGCATAGCGGAGGAAACGCAACTTAGGCACCAGCAACGCCTTGACCTCACACCGCAAGGCCAAGCACTCAGACAATGGGATCTGCAAAACAGCTAAGTCGACAAGACGCTAATACCCCCTTCAATCCCACCCTGGGATCGTCGAGCAACCGGTATCGTGCGTCGGAAACCAATCCCAAGACGAAACACGGCTGTACGGAAACGATATATACGCAAACTTAAGCAAGACAAAGGTCCTGATTAATGGGACATCTTCACAGATGCCTCACTTGACGGTGCGCAAGCGGCCATTGCCTGGGTATGCCGTGAACACCCTGCCCTCAATGGCCGCCGCCGAATTGCGCACACCTACGGCCTCGCCAAAGAATACTCGGGGTGCTTCGACAACTGCAACGCTCTGCACCAACTATACGTCACCAAGCAGACTAATTACGGACTCTCACACAGCGCTACACGAGCTCAACAAGGCCTACACTCTCAATGCAACTGCCAATCACATCATAGCACTAATACAGACCCTCCAGCAACAAGGCTCGATTGTTCGACTTGCGTGGACACCTGGTCACACGGTTGGAGCAGATGGAAATCAGCAAGCCCACGACGCTGCAAGGGAGTGCCTCCTAAGCTCTCCTCCCCTGATTTCCAACCCTCCGCCGGCGCGAACTCCAGTAACATGGTATTTTCCAGCCGCTAGAGCTGGCTGGCCAGCCGCTAGAGCTGGCTGGCTGGTCGGCGGCACGCAGACGGAGGAGGGCAGACCGTGAGTCAGTCAGGATGATGGCCCCCCGGGCCTGGGTGCCCTGCTTGAGAAGAAGATCTGCAGCCAAGTGGAGTCCAGCCAGCTCTGCGTGGGTGGATGAGGCAGGGAAGGGCAGGCTGCACACCTGGCTGGTGCCGAGTTCTAGGGCCGTGCAGGCGGCTCCGGCTCTGACGTAACCCGAAAATAGTATAACGGCGCCACTTCCCTCACATCGGCACCCACGTGTACCTTTTGAGGGCAGGCTACAACGCCTAACCTGTACCATTTGATCTGGCACTGTACGAAATTCGTCAAGGGCAGAGCCGCCCTGCTTGATAAATGGCCACTGCCATCTGATGCTCACGCGCACTTACAGCTACTCCGGAGTAACCCATCCTTTCTCGGAGCAATAGGCCAATACGCACTAGAGAGTGGTCTCTACAAAGCAGTATAGAGCGAGCCTGACCATGTCTTTTTTTAGGCGGCGCAGAAGGACGAAGACGCCCACGAAAGGACCTATGATCCCACAATGAACTTTAGTGGTATCTCCCTTCATCCCCTCCCTACTTACCTCCTTCCCCCCAAAGGGCATCGTGCCTCCTTTAAATAAAGCATATTCATTAATTCTCCCCCTTTCTCATGATTCGCTTGGCAAGGGGGAGCAATTACGTCAAGTGGCGTCTACTCCAGAGCAACACTTACCCAACACCATCCAGAATGAACCTGCTCTATACCCCTAACCCGCATGCCCCGACTGCCAACAGGCCCGTGGCACCATCTACCACATGGTCTTGCCAAAGTTGTTTCTCTCTCTCTCTCTCGCTGCCCCAACCATCCGCAACCACAAGACGCCGCACGACTCCGAGACCACCCCAGCCCCTGGGAGACAGCCATCAGGGCCTCAGAAGCGGAGGGTCAGCGCCAGCTGATATCCTTAGCCCATGAGGCCTGCAGGACCAATGAGAACCCGGACGTAGGGACGAGCTTAGGCATCCGAAGTCCTTTATGGCTCCAATAAAGTCTATTCGTCATCCTCCTCCTCCTCCCCTGCCGCCGATCTCGTGGCATCCGTCGGCGGCGGCAGAGACGGAGAAATGAGATCGTCCTAACACCAGGCTTGAGCTTCCTTTAATTTTATAAAAAACAGTTTCCACTCATGTGCTTCACCTGTACAACTCAACCAACCACCGTTCATGAAGCATCCATTGATTTAACCTTAGCAAAGAATACCTCTTTGAAGAAATAAAGGGTGTGGGTAAGTGCATTTCACTTGTCTCTGGTTTCACTCTTTGTAGAGCCGCGTGTGTGAATTCAAGTGACGTCGCATGGGTAATGGCTGTGGGTATCGTTTACAGCTTTGCTTTCCAACCACCTTCACAGGGTGGATTGGCACGCATTTTTTTCTCCTCTCTCACAGTCATCGAAGGGAAGAAGAAACAGGCCGCCGGGCATGTTTTTTACGGCCAGGGTAGGGCTCAGGTGCCGTTGAGGCCGCAAGCATCGTTGCCCCTTGCAACCGTAATTACTTCGGCGCGAGCTGGCGTCTGCAGGAAGACAACCCGTGACCAATGACGCTTTGTTATCCCCCTGAGGATACGACATCCCTAAACATCGTAGAAGGGAGCTGTGTTCCTCGAAATTCCATTGAGGCAAAGGAAGGAACAGCGCTCATTCTAACAAAGGACGGACAGAGTTACACACCACAGCGCTTGTGGTGTGTAACTCTGTCCGTCATTTGATAGAATGTGCGCTGTTCCTTCCTTTGCATCTGACCAACTAGTCCAACATGGTACCAGATTGAGGCAGAGACTGCAAAGAGGCGGGGGTGGGAAAGTTTTACCGCGTGCGCGTCATCCCCGCTCGCGCGAGTCTTTTGGCTCGCAGCTCCCCCAAGCCGGTACGACAAAGAATGTGAGCAGCCTTACAAAAGCCATCGATTTTTTTCTCAAAAGTTTTATCGTTGTACCTCCAAGGGTCAGAGTTCACCAGCATTCACTGAGGAACGGAACTACACAGAAACTGACCTTTCTGGTCTGAGAACGGGTTAAAGGACAGACAACCGATTTAACGGCG